>NC_068302.1:36037186-37237186 GCF_025860055.1 Xyrauchen texanus
TTATGTATATGTGTTTGTGTATGTGTATGTGTTTGTTTATGTGTATGGGTTTGTGTATGTGTATGTGTTTGTGTTTGTGTATGTCCATGTGTATGTGTTTGTTTATATGTATGGGTTTGTGTATGTGTATGTGTTTGTTTATGCGTATGTGTATGTGTTTGTGTATGTGTATGGGTTTGTGTATGTGTATGTGTTTGTGTATGTGTTTGTGTATGTCTATGTGTATGTGTTTGTTTATGTGTATGGGTTTGTGTATGTGTTTGTGTATGTCTATGTGTATGTGTTTGTTTATGTGTATGTGTTTGTTTATGTGTATGGGTTTGTGTATGTGTATGTGTTTGTTTATGTGTATGTGTATGTGTATGTGTATGTGTATGTGTATGTGTTTGTTTATGTGCATGGGTTTGTGTATGTGTTTGTGTTTGTGTATGTCTATGTGTATGTGTATGTGTATGTGTATGGGTTTGTGTATGTGTATCTGTTTGTGTATGTGCATGTATGAAAAGACCCTTGGTCAAATTACTGTTGGAAAACATTGTCATTAATAAATTCAGTTTTGAATTGTATTTCATAAAGTACCAGGAAAAGCATTACCTTAATTCTCTATGTTAATACTGGGAAAAAATAGAACGATATACCTTCATCTTCTGTCCCCATGTGATTCATTTCATTCCCATCTCTTGTAATATCTTTGTCATCCTTATTTCTGTAACGTGTTACTGCAAAAAGAAGACGTTTCTTTAAGAGAAGTATGCATTTTGGAGCTCAGAGGGTAAATAGACAACTCAAAATTACTAAGTATTCTGCAAAATTGTATGGACTGACAGCTTCAGTAACCATTCACATTCTTTGTATGGAAAAATACACATTCTTCAAAATTTCTCCTTTTGTGTTTCACAAAAACAGTACATTAACTATTCCTTAAACCAGAGCATTTTTCGGAAAGTTAAAAAGGTGCTGCATAACAGGAATGACTCATATGGCTATTGGCCATGGTAGAAAATTATGTTAATAATTTTTTGTGAGAAAAGGGTTGAGCAACACTGACCCCTACAGGTTAAAAATTAAACGCACTCCAAACGTATCAATGTCCTGTCGATTTCGCCATGAGAGTGTGTAGGTAAAAACAAAAATGTACTTTAGTAGGATGTCCTTCTGCATGGTGCAGGTGATACTTACAGAGTAAATGGAGACGTTTTTTCTGCCTCCATATAATAATCAACACCAGCAGCACCAGGATTCCCAGTGAGAGACCGACTTTCAGACCATAGTTCACTTGAGATTTCTCTTTTGGAACATAGCCTGTAGTTTAAAACATACACATAAAGCAAGAAGATCCATTAACATTGCAGAAAGATTCAATGCTGTCAATCAAACAAAACAACAGATGTCTGACTTCAGAAATAAAAGCATTAACATACACACAAAACGCTTCTAATTAAAAATCTACACCCATTATTAAAATGTGCAAAAATCAAGCATACACACAGCAAAAAAATGTGTTACTACTTAGTATAAATAATTATTAGCATTTTGTTTAATTTCCAGTAAAATGTCTAATCCTTAAAACAAAATGAAAAAAAGATTCACTCTATATTTGACATTAATGCATTTCAGTTCTATAACAATTTCCATCATTTAATTATTTAAAGATTACTCATTTCAGTTTGATGAAAATGTTTCATACAATTAGGAGTACATTATAAACATAGAGCAATCCCTGCAGTTATGTTCTAACATCTAGTGGAAAACATTTAGCAGCATTAAAGGAAGGACCAACTTCCTATTACATTTATACATTTGACAGACGCTTTTATCCAAAGCGACATGAAGAACATGTATTACAGATACAATCCGCCCAGAGCAACCTGGAGTTAAGTGCCTTGCTCAAGGACACAATTGTGGTGGCTGGGGGATTGAACCAGTTCAGTGCTTTAGCCCACTATGGTGTAGTGCTATGTGGGTGTGGTGATTGGTTGTCCACAACCATTTGGCCATAGTGTATATTTCTGTATTGAAATGTGTTTCTGCATCTCTGGTTTGCATATTTACCTTCACACTTGAATATGGCAGGCTCATGTTTGCATTTATTTTCTTTTAAATGCTGCACGCACTGAGAAACACTCTGGTAGGTGTCTGGACACTTCAATGCCACCTTTATTTCCTTGGCTATTTCCTTTTCATTCGGCAGGGTTTTACTGTTTTTGCAGTTGAGTGCTTCACAAACCTTCTTAACATCAGTTGCTTTTAGGTCTCCACACACAAATTCCCATTTATCTCTGTATCTAACAAGAAGTTTGCCTCCACATTTCTCAGTAGAACTGAATTCTATGCTCTCTGTGCAAATAAAAAGCAAAATCACACTTTTATAAATGTGGTAGTTCATAATGCCTTAACTAATGTTCATTTTAAAAACTGCATTAGTATATGTAGAAATGAACATGCATTAATTAACAGTATTATAATAGTTAGTTCATCTAAACTACTGTGTTAAGAAATGTTAACGTGCACAATCTTCCTGTAGAGTTTTAGCATATATTTTAACATATAGTTTAACACATTCAAAAGCACAAACTTATTGTTGATTATTTTAATCTATAGACATCCCTAATATGATGTGTATTAACTCACTTTGACATGCCAGAGAAACTGTTTTGTCACACTTGCCCTTCTTGGATGCACACTGCCACAGTAACATCTCCCTGTCAGTGCAGCTGAAATACCAGCCATCAGTATTAAGAGAGACCTGGGTGCCCCAGTGGTGGATAGCCTTACCACACCCAAGGCTGTCACAAACCTTATGGGACATCTGATCGTCCCACTCACACACACGGTCCTTATTTATGAGCACCTCCCCTGTGCAGTTGTTCGAGAGTGCAAGATTTGATTTACCTGGAGGAGAGGACGAAAAACCAAGCAATTTTGTATCATTGAGAATTGCGTTTTTACATAACTTTCCCATTCTCATTACTGTAATGTAAAAAATATATATATAGATATACAGTATATTACTTCAATTGTAAAGTATTTATACATCAAGGTAGTACTTATCGTACTTTAACTTTTACAAATATAATTGTATTTTATTTAAAAATCATTGTATTGCAGTATTGTTCTGAATGCTTAAATGTTCCTACCATCACATTTGATGTTTAACTGATGAGTCTGGACATGCACATTGTCACTCTCGCAATCCCAAATATTCTTCTTCCCTCTACAATTATAGGTCTTATTCCACCATTCATTTGTGGTAGATGGCTTACTAGAGTGTGAGATGTAGTCTCCACACTGTAGATACTTGCACATGATCTGCCCTTCCTCTTTTCCCCACACCTGGTCACTGATGAGCTGTGGTGGAGTATTGCCTGAACTCACACCATATACAGGGCCACTGCATGTGCCTTCTTTCTTATAGAGGATCAGCCGTTTCCATTCTGATTATGTGAACAACGGAAATGTAAGAGGTTTCATAATCATGTGGAAGAAGCAGTGGTCAAAGGACAGAGTATATTTAGTGACATTAAAACACATTTTTTAACAGCCCATATTCTTAAAGAGACAGTTCACCCATAAATGAAAATTTTGTTGCAATGAAAGTGAATGGTGACTGTAACTAACACTCTGGCTTACATCATCTTTTGTGTTCCAAAGACTTGTGGTTGCACCAACATGCAGGTGGAGGAATGATAAAATAATTTTAATTTTTGGGCAAAATACCCTTTAAATTAAGTAAATTACATTCCACACCAGTTTGTTTTTGGCCTCTAATCTGATTGGACACGAGGTGTTACAAGAATGCTAATATTAGGTACAACAGTACATTTGCTTGTGTGATATTGCTTAGTTAAAATATTAAAACTAAAGACTAATCTCAAATATTTTTTCGAAAGAAGGTGAAGTGTGTCATTTCTGCAAGACCAGTGGCACCAAATGGAATTGCTAAAATAAAAAAGGTAATTCCAAACATATTGCTGCCAACATAGACATTGAATTATAATTAAAGAAATGTTCCGGTTTCAATACATTTGTGCTCAATAGCCGCCAGCATTTGTGTCATAATATTAATAACCACAAAAATGTATTTTGACTCGACCCTTCATTTTCTTTAAAAAAAAAGCAAAAAACTTGGTTCCAGTGAGCCACTTACAAAGGAAGTGAATGGGGCCAATTTTTGAACATTAAAATACACAATGTTTCAAAAGTATAGCCACAAGACATAAAGTAAATGTGTATAAAAAATTTTTTAGTTTGATAAAAATCACTTACTAACCATTTTTATGTAAAGTTATAACCAATTTACAACTTTGTTACCATGACGATGTAATGTCAACAAACCCTAAAATGACAGTAAAAAATACCATTTAAATAACTTCACAGCTCAAAAAATACACGTTTTAACAGAAGAATGAATCCAAGTTGTAACATATTCCATTTTGTCTTTTGTTTTTGTGCCTCTATATTGAAATTATTGTTTAGTTTCCTGTTTCCTGTGTTTGTTTTGTAGTCCTTGTAGTTTTATTCCTTGATTGGGGGCAGTGGTGGCTCAGTGGTTGAGGCTCAGGGTTACTGACCAGAAGGTCAGGGGTTCAAGCCCCAGCACCACCAAGATGCCACTGTTGTGTCCTTGAGCAAGGCACTTAACTCCAGGTTGCTCCGGGGGGATTGTCCCTGTAATAAGTGCACTGTAAGTCGCTTTGGATAAAAGCGTCTGCCAAATGCGTAAATGTAAATGTAAAATGATTGATTATCCCTGATAGTTTCTCATGCCCTGATTGTTTCCCCAGGTGTTCCTTGTTTTCCCTTGTGTATTTAAGCCCTTGTTTTCCCTGACTCCTTTGTCAGTTTTTGCATGTTTTGTCATGTTCTGTGTCTGGTTTCCAGCTTTTTGTTATATTCTAATTTACTTTGTTGTTCGTCTTTTGTTTGCGTTAAAGCTGCACTCAGATTCTCATTCTTTGCCTGCCTCATCAGACAAGTACTTAATTATAAGCCTAATTATAAATCTTCTTTAAATTGCCCCATTCACTTCCATTGTAAGTGCCTTATTGAAACTCACATTTTTGCTTTTTTTTTAAAGACGAAAGTAATTTGTTTGCTAATCAACATTATGCCACAAATGCTGTCAATTGAGTTGTATTGAACCTGGAACATTCCTTTAACTTGTTTTCTTGACAAAAAGACTTTTGTTTGTGAACTACTAATAATCCATGCCAGAAACATGTTTCTGTTTTGATATCAAAACTGTTGTGTTCCAGAAATTACACCCTTTAACTATACATTTATAAACATATAAATAATACAATTAAACGTAAGAATTAAATGCATACCTGAGCATTTGAGATAACCAATATTGCATTCAGTGGTCACTGAAATGTCAGAAAGGTTACATTTGGAAACAGAGTTGACGCCATTCGCACATTTGAGGCCGGACAGTCCTTGGGCTTGGGACTCCCCATACAGAGGCCCAACAACAGATTCAGCCACCCCACAGTTAAGTTCACTGCAAATTGCATTTTGAACATTTCTATCAAGGCTGTCATTGCAGACCGGTGTCCACTTTCCAGGATAAAACAAATGCACTTTCCCAGCGCATTTATCTCTGGGATCCTCCAGTTTAGCTTTCACACTGGCTGCAGAAAATACATTAAATGTGTTTTTATTAAAATGGTTTTAACTCTAAGCTTAAAACTGTGTTAACATCTTTTAACCCCAGATAGTCAACTTTTAATCCTGGGTTAAGCAATGCTTCAACCCTTTTAACTCTTAACTCAGTTTACTTCACAAAATGCAATGTAAAACTGCATGTGAATAAATGCAGTGCTTTGCTAAAATGTTTTTACCTATGTAATTGTTTTGTGTAGAATATTTTTTAATTTTCTTAAAAACTAAACTAAACAGAATCAAACTAAACTAATCTGAACTAAATTAAATTAAAACAAAATACAAAATTAAACTAAACACAAAACTAAACTAAACTAATCTGAACTAAACTGAATTAAAACAAAACACAAAACTAAACTAAACACAAATCTAAACTAAACTAATCTAAACAAAACACAAAACTAATCTGAACTAAACTAAAACAAACCAAAACACAAAACTAAACTAAACACAAAACTAAATGAAACTAAACAAATCTGAACTAAATTAAACTAAATTAAAACAAAATACAAAACTAAATTAAATTAAAACAAAACACAAAACTAAAATAAACTAATCTAAAATAAATTAAACACAAAACTAAATGAAACTAAAACAAAACAAAACACAAAACTAAACAAAATTAAAACAAAACTAATCTAAGCTAAACTAAAACAAAACAAAACACAAAACGAAACTGATCTAAACTAAAATAACACAAAACTAAACTAAACTAAACACAAAACTAAATTAAACTAAAAATAAAACTAAATTAAACTAAACACAAAACTAAACAAATTTAAACTAAAACAAAACAAAAAACAAAACAAAAAACAAGCAAAACAAAGCTAAACTAAACTAAACATAAAACTAAATTAAACTAAACTAAACACAAAACTAAACTAAACAAATCTAAATAAAATAAACACAAAACTAAACTAAACTATACAAAACACAAACAAAACAAAGCTAAACTAAACACAAAACGAAACTAATCTAATCAAATCTAATTTTATCTAATCTAATCTAAACTAAACTAATCTAAACTAAACTAAATAAAATTAAACTAAACTAAACACAAAACTAAACTAAACAAATCTAAATAAAATAAACACAAAACTAAACTAAAATTAAACAAAACACAAAACAAAAAACAAACAAAACAAAGCTAAACTAAACTAAACTAAACACAAAACTAATCTAATCGCATCTACTGTAATTTTATCTAATCTAAACTAAACACAAAACTAAAAGAGAATACATAACTTTACATGTACAACATTTGCATAGTAGACATTACCTGTGCATATGACATTGGCAGGGCTTCTGCAAATGAAGTCAGTGTTGGGAATAAAATTGCACATGCTTATATTTTTCACCCCCTTTGAGCAATACACACTATAGTCGTTCACTTGAAGATCAATGAGTGTGTTGGGTGGAGTGCCCTTAATTTGATCTCCACAGCCCAGGTTCTCACACACTTTTTTGGAGTCTTCTGTTTTCCAAGTCTTACTGCAAACTCCTCCACACTTCTTATCTCTACAGACCTCCACCATCCCCCAGCACCCGTCTACTCCCGAGTTCCGAAGTGAGACTTTCACTGCTTTCACTGCCACATTAAAGACCGACGTCATTAAGAATACGTGCACTTTATATAAAGTATAGCAAAAAATAAGGAACTATCCCTCCTGGGGGGGAAACACAGTTATTTTAATCTACTCAATACTGTACTGTTTAAGGGTCCAAATCACAATGGCATTTGGTTGGCATGTGTACCTAAACATTTGACATTGGCATGTGTGGTGTTCTTCTCCGTTTCAAAAGACACATCCACAACAGTTCCGCACTGCATTGCATGGCACACATCAGTTTTATTGGTCGAATTTACAGGTAGCCAGCGGCTCTCGCCAGCAAATGACTCAATACGCACTCTTCCCTGGCAGGGAAAATCGCCTTCAAAGAACATGAGTTCTTCCTCTAAAAACAAAGATAAAGGAATTGTGGTTACTCACAGGTGCATAAGCGACAGCTAATGTAGTAGATAGACACTATCTACACAATCTACTGGGTTAATGCAAAGCATGGAAACCATAAGATTATATATATTTAAAAAAAAAAGTATGACAAGTTTTAATTTTACGATACAACAATGTTTTGTCAAGTTTCAAAGTTATTATATTATATTATAATATATTAAATTATATTATATTATATCTAATACAGCTACAAGTAGATCAGTGCTTACTTTGGCAAATGATTTGAACGTTTTCATATTCTTTTTCATGTCGAGAATTTGTCTTGTAGAAACAATCACTGGGCTTTGCTGAAGAGCTGTTACACTTCACCTTCCATTCCTTGTCCACTGGCTGATTCCCTTTGACGAAGAGTTCTTTATTCATTTTTGTAGAGGTACCACATCCAAAATGGTTACACACCACATCTGAGTTCTCAGGTGTCCAGTCTTTGGCGCTAATTGACTTCCATGTATCCCCCAATTTCATTTCAACACGTCCAGAACAGCGACCCAGACCATCAATTAAGCGTATTTCTAAGCTCCCTGCCATTTAAAAATAATATTTCATTACAATGCCAACGATTGTGTCACTTATGTTTAATTTGACGACTTGGGTCAAGTTAAGGCCAGTTGAATATTAAATTTTATGCATATCCAACTGTAACAAATATAACTTTTTGTTTTGCATGAATAAAAATAAAAACCCTTCTGCTTAAACCAGCCTTTGATTATTGGCTGGTCTTTACTGATTTAACCTCCTGAGACCCGAGCATGTTTGTTTGCAACTAGTAGCCCCTAAGAAACATGCAAAAAAAAAACATATATAATAATAACATTTCCTCTGACCAAATGTTTTCCTGAACAATTGATGGCCACATATGTGGACAGTAGGACTAAGTTGTGAAACATTTACTTTTTTTTCATCGAATTGTTTATGTTTCAGACATCAGAAATTAGCATAAACAATTCTGATTCAAAGTATAGGCCAGCATCATCCAATCACTGCCAACCATGTTAAAATACAATTTTTCATGAAAACTTCTGAATCTATGCACTGATTACCATTATTCCATCTCTGTCAAACATGTTGAGTGGTCCATGCATCATCTGCAGCCTGAAACTGAATTTTTGACCAGATATTTTAGGAGTACATTTTAGTAGTGAATGCACTTGGCTGCATGGAGAGCTATTGGGTGCTCCCTTGCGCCATGTTGTTTTGTCACATGTCTCGAATGTTTAACCCTTTCGTGACAGCCTAGTCTCCGGAACTGAGATCAGTCAATTTAAATGAAATGAAATTATGCCTAGCCTATAGCGAAACCAAAATGTTATTTCCAAGCATGTGGACGCAGGGTCTCTGGAGGTTAAGCTGATATTTCAGCAGGGACTTACTACTTTTGAACATACAGAAATTCTGGAAGTCTGTGTTTGTTACCTGCACATACAACGTTGGTGCTCTTGCATTCCCTTCTCTCATGTTTGGCCTGGCAATGCCACAGTGACAACTCGTCACCCTGACAGTCAACGTTACTCAACAAACCATTCAAAATGGCGGTGTCCTGTTTGACGTCCAGCACCTCACCACAGTCAAGCTCTCGACACACCACCATCCCCATTTTAGTCTTATGCAAATCATTGAAGCACACTCCATGATCAGATCCATTGATGTTAATATAAACAGCTCCAAAACATTTCGATGTAAAGTTGCGAAGCTTGACGTTGCCTGTGAACGCAGAAAATACTATAATAGTAAAACAAAAAGGACATTCTCATTATAGAAAGCATTTTATTGGACAAATATTTGACCAAGATGAGATCAGTTTTCCTAGAAGAGTTTTAAGAGATTTTCAACTTTTAAGAGTACTTTAGCAGAGCCTCAAATCATATTGACATGGACTTAACTCAACAAAAGTCCAATTTTGATTGAATTATCAATCTGTTATATCATATTAAATATACTATATGTGTAACATCATTATGAAATAATATTGAAGTATCAGAAAGAAACTGTCCTAAACACACAAGGCTAGGGAAGACAAGACGCAACATTACCTGAGCACGTCAGTTGGAGATTGTTAGTAAAGTTTCCAGTGGTGCCACAATTTAAATGAGCACAAATGACTTCAGGGCCAGGGTTATCTTTTTTCTGCAGTGGAATCCACAATTTATTTAGGCTGTTGTGCTCTTCCACCAACCCTGAGCAAACATTGCTGCCATCTCGCAGACGAAACCTCCTGTGTTCTGTGGATGAGAAGTTTTTCTGTACAAACATCTCTATGAATTGTCACTTGGAACAAACCAGGTTAAGACGTGTAGTGTAGAAGTACTTACTGGTGCAGATCACACTGGCTTGGTCTTTACAGTTTGTTGACCACTCTGCACATTGCCAAGAGTATTGCTCATTGTCAACACACTTTAGCGATACATATTGAGTGATCATTTGTACGTTGAAAATTCCAGGCTCGGGAATGTAATAATGTTCTCCACAATTAAGTTCCTGGCATATCTTTTTTGCTTTGTTTTTATCTGTGCAGAATTACAAATAATACATAAAACATACAAAAAATCGTATTGATTGATGCTGTCTTCATTTGCACAAGTGAAACTGTCACTGTATGTCCGAGATGGGCATTCATTCTTACGACATGTTATGCATTCAAGTCGGAAACATCACACTAAACTAAAAAAAAAACAAAAAACAATTAAAGATTGCAACAGATCTTTTCTTTCTGTTTTACCAGTGGATAAACATACACCTGATTTACTTTTACACAACTTACATTATTTATCAAAAGTGGCCAAATTGGTGGCCTGGGTAGCTCAGCGAGTATTGACGCTGACTAACACCCTTTGAGTCTCGAGTTTGAATCCAGAGCGTGCTGAGAGATTCCAGCCAGGTCTCCTAAGCAACCAAATTGGCCCGGTTTCTAGGGAGGGTAGAGTCACATGGGGTAACCTCCCCGTGGTCACTATTAGTGGTTCTCGCTCTCAGTGCAGCATGTGGTAAGTTGTGCGTGGATCGCAGAGAGTAGCATGAGCCTCCACATGCTGGGAGTCTCCACGGTGTCATGCACAATGAGCCACGTGATATGATGCGACGATTGACTGTCTCAGAAGCGGAGGCAACTGAGAATTGTCCTCCGACCACCTGGAGTGAGGTGAGTAACCGCACCACCACTAGGACCTACTAAGTAGTGGGAATTGGGCATTCCAAATTGGGAGAAAAGGGGATAAAAAAAGTGGCCAAATTTCTCAAAATGAAATTAAATAAATGTAATTATGTATTTTTTGAGTATTTCAGGATTTTGTTTTTTAAATATAAATTAAAAAAATTAATTTTAGAAATGTTGCCCTCCATACAAAGCATGGTATCTAAAAAATAATTAATTAATTTGCATAAATCAAACTGCAAAGGGTGTCATTAGTCAGACATTAGTTAGCTTTATTAAACACCTTAAATTAATATTCTGTGTTCAATACAAGTGAAGCTCAATCGACAGCATTTGTGGCATAATATTTATTACCATAAAAATTAATTTTGACTTGCCCCTTTATTTTTTATTTTTACAAAAACAGCATAATTTTGAGTCACTTTAAATGGAAGTGAACGTGACCAATTCGTAAACGCTAAAATACACACAAAATACACAAAAGTATAGCCACAAGACATAAACAATATTTGTGTGTTAACATGATTTTAGAGTGATAATATCACTTACTAACCTTTTCTGTGTAAAGTTATAGCCAATTTTACAACTTCATTGCCATGATGATATAATGTCAACAAACCCTAAAACCCTAAAACGACTGAAAAATGACTATTTAAACATCTTTACAGCTTTTAATACTCATTTAACAGAAGAATTACTGAAAGTGCTTTTATAAAATTATAAACTTAACATTTTTGCTTTTTAAGCCTTCAAAAATCGTCCCCATTCACTTCCATTGTAGAAGCCTCACTGTTTTTTTAAAGAAAAGGAAGGACAAGTCGAAAAAACTTGTGGCAAACAACATTGTGCTACAAATGCTGTTGAATGAGCTTAGCTTGTATAAAACTCAGAATATGCCTTGGAAAAGGCAAATATCTGGGTTACCATGAGGCACTAACAATGGAAGTGAATGGGGCCAATCTGTAAACGTTAAAATACTCACTGTTTCAAGATTATAGCCAGAAAACATAAACAGTATGAATGCTAACATGATACTAGTGTGATAAAATGAAAAAAAATTTCTGTGTAAAGTTATGCCCAATTTTATAACTTTGTTACCATGACAATGAAACTCTGTTAACCCTGTAATCCCTGTAATTTAGCAGTCTGCCGCAAAAATTACAAACTTTCCATCTTGAATAATACACAAGTTTTAGCAGAAGAATTAATGTAAACTCATTTATATAAGTGTAAGTTTTATATTTCTGCCTTTAGACGTACAAAAGTTTGGCCCCGTTCCCTTCCATTGTAAATGTAATCTGGATTTTTCCTTTTTATAGACAGGGAGGGATGAGAAATGATACACATAAGTAGGCATTTAACTTACCCCACTCAGAGTTACAGATGCCAAAAATGCCTTTCTCTGTAGAGAACTGGACAGCACCAGCACATTTATCGAGCTGCCCATTCATATTCAAACTCATTGTAACATTTCCTGTGGTACAAAAACATTCATTTGAAGGCTTGACGTTAAGAAAGCTGTTCTAAATGTCACACCTCTGGAACTATCGAAAATAAACTTAGAAGAACATAAAAGGGGAGAGCGGGTCTAGTTGTAACTCTTTTTACACAAGTTAATATTTCTCAAGGTACATTTTTGAATGTAAATGTCTAAATAGGCACATACCTTAAAGTTTTATCTACAAAAAGCCTTGAACATTTCCACTATTATTGGCCAAGAAAAAACGATACAGTTTAATAAATAAATTCTGACCTTTGATATCATAAGGGTTAAGTTGTCACAATAAAACTTGCCATTAAATACAGTAGACTATTACAGGCTTTCAGCAAAATGTACATAAACATTTTAAAACACAAAACAATTCATGAAACAGCAACGATGTAAAAGGAAACATACAAAAATGATTGGAAGTAATACATTGTTTAATTTAACTTAAATTAAAGCACTTGCCCAGATCCAACATGTATAAAAAATATTCTTGTTGACTAATGCCTTAATTTACACTATATATATATATATATATATATATATATATATATATATATATATATATATATATATATAAATAAGAGTTGTATACATGGTTGGGGAGTGATGGAATACATGTAACAGGATTACACATTTAAAATACAAAATATAGGTAACTGTATTCTACTACAGTTACAAATAAAACCATTGGTAATTAGAATACAGTTACATTGAAAAAGTAGTTTGATTACTGAAGAGATTACTTTGCATTTTATTGTCATTTGTGTCATTTAATATTTAGTCCTTTCAGATGGAAAACATTTATACACATAACTGATACCATCCAAAGTGCATTTGAACAGCGGTGAAACACTTTCTTATGATGTGTTCCATTCATACGAGCAAACAGAGAAGTAAGTTAAAGTAAGTTTGGACCCAGTGTAAATTGTCAGTTTTATGCTAAGCTAAAATACTATTTCTAGCTATTTTACATGCACAAGTTATCAAGCACAATCATATTTTATTATCAAGAAAATTCACATTAGGTCATAATTTATTTTTTACTAGTAAGACCTTTGATATTAGGGCAAAAATAGTATTCTTGATAATATTTTTTGTATTGTTTTCCTGTAAATATATAAAAAAAAATCCATAAAACTATATAAATTCGATTTATCTTGTTTTAGAAATAACACTGCATATGATATGCATATGAGTTCTTATAGTCAAAACAAGTGAAAAAAATCTACCAGTGCTGAAGAAGTAATCCAAAGTATTTAGAATACATTAATGACCTTGAGTAATCTAACGGCATATGTTACAAATGACATTTTACAGCATGAATTCTGTAATCTGTAGTGGAATACATTTCAAAAGTAACCTCCAAACAATGGTTTTAGCCCTTGTGACAACTTCCCTGTGTGACAACTACCTCTGATGTCCTGTATAAAGCAATATTTGTCCGCAATACAATACAATACAATAAATACTACTTACCAGAGCATTCAACAGCAACCAAATTATTTTTGCAGTCTTCGATGTTTGGTCCAACATGGGAGCAGTTCCAAAGGCTATCTTCTGTAGATTTGCAATTAACTTGATCCATCAAGTATTTTTTGGGTAGGGTTGGATCTCTGTAGAGGGTCAATTCAGTACCAGAGTAGAAGAGGCCCCCACACCCCAAAGATCGACATACTACCTCTCCGTTTATGTTATTCCACCCATGATGACACACCAAGCCCCATTGTCCATCACGATACACTTCCAACCGGCCTTTACATGGGCTCTCAGATCCCCGTAAAACCACCCGATTCAGACCTGCAAAAAGAGACAATCGAGAAAAGAGACTGAAATTATATTATATTATACTATTTTATATTATTAAATTACATTACATTATATTATATTATATTACATTATATTACATATCATAACATTACATTAAATTATATTACATTATATTATAATATTTTATATTATTACATTACATTATATTATATTACATTATACTATTTTATATTATTACATTACATTACATTATATTATATTATATTACATTATATTATATTATATTATATTATATTTATTATATTATATTATAGAACTGAACATAAGTAAAAAAAAAGATTATTACTTACTTTTTAGAAATGTCAGATATTTGTTAATTCATCTCAAAAAACATTTACTACATATTATTTATTATGTTTCTAATTCAAAAGAATAAATGGAAATTATAACTATAATGTAACTAATGTAATAATCTTTATAAAGACTTTTGGTGGAAAAAGATGGCATATAAAGTGCAAAATGTTGTTGAATTCTATTCAAAACAAACGATTCAAAATGAATGTTTTATCCTGTTTAACTGATGCTTTCAATAGCATATCTTTCTAGCAATTTCTAGAAAAACCTCATCTATGTCAGCCAGCTAGAGAACGTAACCTTGGTGACATTTACATCAGCAGAATCTGTGAAAAAGCAATGTTTAATCACAAAAAATCAAGTGCTAAAGTTTGCAAAGCATAAAGGCACATGTACATTATCAACGAATAGGTCTTTGTATCGTAGGCTGTGGCCCGATAGGCCAAGCGATAGTTCCATCAACTGGTCCACAACTTTCTCACAACCTTTGTTGAGCCTTTCATTACATTAACAATAAATGTGTTAAAAATGTTTTGTCTGGTAATTTAAATGGTTTTGCTCAAGTCATAAATATTATGCAGCTAATATTACTGAATTAACTAGATTAGGTCACACAAAATAAGTGATTTTAGTTTTGAGGGTCAGATATAACTGTGCATTTTCACATTTTACACTGATAATAAAATCATTACATTTTTCTCATACATTTTTAAATGATTTTAAACAACTGATGTGACTTTTTGTGTGATAAGTGCAGAACGAGGAACCACATGTGCATCAATGTATCCATGAACATGTTCCACTTACATTTAACAATCAGAAATGGCATTCATTTAGAACAGTTGTGTATCTATTGAGTTATAATTGCTCTAATATTTTGTTATTCAGTGGAATGACATTCATACATTTTTGGTGAAGCCACTGCATACTTAATTGTTTATTTTATGCAATTATAATGATTAAATATATGAAATGATATTATGATTTTGAATGTGATGGTGTGTATTTTAACCTTATTTTGTCATTGAAAAATGTGGTTCTGAGTTCTTTGCATTTTAAACCACAAACTCTGCAGAAACTGCTGTGGTGTTTTATCTGCCTATGGCTTTGAGCTCTGAAACTCAGAAAGTTGCATGTTTATGCAGATTGTCAGATAAAACCCACTCCACATAAGTATTAGTAAGTTAACCACAGGTATAACCGTGCTTTTCCACACACATTATGAAGAACATACACTTGTCAGCGGGGGGGGTTCAGGTCACTTTATTTATTAATTGCTATTCTTAAATATGCGGTAATGAGTGTTTAGAAATACTGTATGTGCATGCATATTTATTTAAGCCTACATATCTATTCCCTGATGTGAAACAGAGAAAAATGAATGGGTAGAACATATAATTGTAAAATAAAAATACATTTCAATTTCAAGATACAGCGCAAGTAATATTCTATCATCAAGTCATTTCTGGAACTGTGGCAGTGTAAAGACTGCTCTTGATTTTTTATTTTGCAGGAGCAGTAAACTCTTGCATTACGTTCTATACATTTCTATTCTTGTAATATTTTTTGGTTTATTTTGTTTAGTATACACACACACACACACACACACACACATATATATATATATATATATATATATAGAGAGAGAGAGAGAGAGAGAGAGAGAGAGAGAGAGAGAGAGAAGTTCTGTGTTTTTCAGTTACTATTATTATAGATATTAATGATTTTTTTTTTCACTTTCAACTTGTACATAATAGTTGTTAAATAATTACTGGTATAATACAATGCAATATATATATTTTTTTTTTTATCAATAATGCGAACAGATTAAACAGATAATGTTTTAGATTTAAAATATTTTTTTTCTTTGGCACTTGTCTGCAAAATGCCCACAGTATCTATGGTCAGGTTGTCCACAAGTTGGATTGATAAATACAGCACTACAATTATGTCAGTAATTTTTGGCCAGAAATTCAATAAAGTGCATTATGTCAAAAGGATAAATACATACATTAAATGTAGCAAGGAGCGAGAGATTAACAGAATTTAATTTTAATTTAATATAAATAAATCATTAAACAATTTTCAGCCAAATAAAGAGCAAATAAACTATTTACATACAACAATTATTACTTTTAATCTTTATCGCTACATGTCACCTATTTCTGGCATAAAACATATCCCATTTGTCCTGTATAAAGATGTATGGCCATGCACAAAATTATTAAAAAATAAATAAATAAATATATATAAACAGATTAGCAGCTAAAGAATGCAGCATGTGATAACATTTTCTATAAAGCTAGTATATAATGCCTTATACTACTTAAAAATATAGTCAGTTATATTAAGGCATTATGAATACATTATATACATGCTTCCTATTTGTTACCGAATAAATTCAGCCATCTTATAAAAACAAAAAGCAATGCTGCTTTTGACAAACCTTGAAAGAAATGTGAAGTATGTTGCAACTTGCAGAAAAATTTGTAATTTTTTTTTAAATTAGTCATTAGTTCCTTAAATAAAAATAGTAAAAATTATAATATAAAAAAATGTATGTATGATAAATATATACATTTATTAAAAATGATGGTTGATTTGTTGGTTTGTATCTGTCTACATTATGTTTAGCATCATCTTCAAAACAAAGATTATCTATGTAAGTGAAGCAAAACATTTAATTTTGTGAAAATTCTTTATGTAACATACTGATTGGTCCAGACCCTCATTAAGATGCTTAGTTTTTACTATAAAGCATATTTTACTATTGATTAAAAAATATATATTTTAAAATTATAAATGTAATAACTCAACATATATAAAACATCTATTATATATATATATATATATATATATATATATATATATATATATATATATATATATATATATATATATATATATATTTACCTTACATATGTAAAAATTAATCAGCATATTTTTTATGTTTTGTTTTTTCACTTCTTTTTTTCTGCTGTTTAAAAACTGTATGGGACACAATGCACAAAAAAAAAATAGGGTTTTTATGTAATAAAAAAATAATAATTGAACTTGCCTTGTATAGCTGATATTAGCAAATACCCGAGCAGGAACCACATGATTGCAGAAAGGAGTAGAAATGAGAGGGAGAGACCAAATGAATACCTGCTTGGTGCTTATAAATGCTCTGTGACGTCACACCACATTCTCAACATCCTGTTCACTGGACTTTTGTCTTTACAAATACAAAATAAAAAATAGTAAATACATTTTGGTTGTGAGCAGTGTTGGGGCAGCTTCTTTGACACTTAGCTTGGCAAAAGCTACTCGTAATTTCAAATAATGATATGGCCTTTTGAAAAAGTAGTTAACAACATTACAAGTTAGACAAGTACTTTGAGGTGGTAAGATCGCTCTAGACAGAGGCTAACAGACTGCATAGTTTATTAAAATAATCAGACTTACAGCATCTTGCCAAAATAGGATCTCACTAGTGACAGCATCGAACAAATAAATGAACACCAAATACTTATAGTAGGCCTATCAGACTCAGTTAAATAACTGAAACGAAAACATGATAAATAGCAATATTTTGCTAAATATTTATTTAGCTATATAATGTAACAGGTAGAATCAAGTACTGCCTCTTTAAGAACAGCACGCTCTTTATTGTTTCCTATTCCGTTGAGCTCTCAGTCTCATGCTGTGCATACCGCATGTCATGGGCGAGCTATCCCCATTGAAAAGCACACAAAAGTGCTAGGGACTTCTGGGAACTGAGTAATGACTCAAATGAATCAGTGAGATGAATCATCTCACTTGTTCAATTAATAGACCAGCTCACTGAATAATCCGAACAAATCGCTAAAATTATTTGGATTTATGCGAAAACGTTGCGATGGTAGAAAGGTGCCTCTGCTTGTTCCTTACTCAGCCTTATTGGCTCCATATTGGAAGGATTAGAATGGGGGTGGGGTTAGGACATCTGCTGCCTCCCAGGAACCAACTGAGGCCCCTTTGTACAACGGGCCCAACAGTTGAGAGAAAAGACTGGAAACTGTTATTATGTGCTTTGTGCTCAGCACAATGTGACATAGCAATGAGGGAGGCGTTTGTCATAGGTGGTTTCTGCACTCGATTAAAATGTATTTTGCTGTGTCTCAGAAAAAAATCTACTGATAAACTTTTGCCTGACAAGAAAGACTCAAACCTGAGGAATATTTTCTCTTGAGCGCTTTACATACACATTCTTACACTGATTATGCTTAATAAACTGACAACGTGTGCGGTCATGTAAACATTTAATTGATTTAATGGTGCGTTCAAGTCCAGGAAGTCTTATGAGAAGTCCAGGTAATCTTAAATAAGATGTGATGTGCGTTCAAGTCATTTTGCAATTTTATATTTATCTCTTTATATATCTCTTTTACACATACTAGCGAAGGCAGGAAGCTGTTTTAGCACAAATGCAACAACATGAAGAGCAAATCCAGAGACTGTTATGAGGGCATATGCTCCACCGTATCATAATGTTTGTACATTTTTAAGAGGAGGGGATGACTGACTGAGAGTGAGAAATGATTTGCTGAAGCAACAGTGCAAAAAACAACGACATAGACCTTTTATGTTATTATGAGAAGTGTAAAAGTATTTTCGGTTCATTATGAAACTGTGGGAAATACTGTGAAGTCTTATGGATTACTTTTATGCAAGGGTGTAACAATGGCATGACTGGGAACAGAATTCGGCCCGGGATTTTACATGTCAACTGGCCCAAATGTGGGGGGGGGGGTTTGGGTGTTGTCGCTGTCCTTTGCAGTCCTCACGTTGCGTGGCCAAAACACGGTTCTCCAGATGGCCAGTCCGCCCCTGATTGGCCGCAAAGTGCGTCGGCTCACCGGGAAAATGCCCGGTATGCCAGTTTATCAGTCCAGCCCTGGGTGTAACCAGCATAGACATTGAGATTATGTCCCACCCCCAAATCGTAATTATGTGGTTACATCCTTGATTTTATGCTGCCTTTATGTGCATTTTGGAGCTTCTAAGTTTTGGTCATCATTTACTTGCATTGTATGGACCTACAGAGCTGAGATATTCTTCTAAAAATCTTCGTTTGTGTTCTGTAGAAGAAAGAAAGTCATACACATCTGAGATGGCATGAGGGTGAGTAAATTATGAGAGAATATTCATTTTTGGGGGAACTATCCTTTTAAAGTACAACACCAACACATGCACCTTGTAATGGACTGCAGGTAAATACATATTCCAACCAAAATGGATAACACCAACTGTACGCAAAGCATTTTTAGACATGTACCTTGAAGAACCATGTTAACAGAATTACTTCTGTATTGTAATCTGGTACTGATTACAAGTTACATGACAGTTCCTTGTATTACATTTTAA
This sequence comes from Xyrauchen texanus, assembly GCF_025860055.1. Taxonomy (NCBI): domain Eukaryota; kingdom Metazoa; phylum Chordata; class Actinopteri; order Cypriniformes; family Catostomidae; genus Xyrauchen; species Xyrauchen texanus. The sequence continues at coordinate 36,057,009 of NC_068302.1, forward strand.
AGTAATCTAATCTGATTGCTTTTGGATTATATTTGAATAACTTCTGATCTAATTCTTGTTTATTTTATGTCACCTATATTTAAGTAGAATAAAGTTGTTCCATTTTGATTGCTTAAATGCATTGATGAAAACATACTACTATATCAAAATATGAGAATAATATATTTAAAATGCTCTTGCTACTGCAATTTTGGCATTTCAAACACCTTCCATTTGTGTTAACAGAAAGAAAATGATTTTACATTGCCACACCAATATACACTCACCTAAAGGATTATTAGGAACACCTGTTCAATTTCTCATTAATGCAATTATCTAATCAACCAATCACATGGCAGTTGCTTCAATGCATTTAGGGGTGTGGTCCTGGTCAAGACAATCTTCTGAACTCCAAACTGAATGTCAGAATGGGAAAGAAAGGTGATTTAAGCAATTTTGAGCGTGGCATGGTTGTTGGTGCCAGGCGGGCGGTCTGAGTATTTCACAATCTGCTCAGTTACTGGGATTTTCACGCACAACCATTTCTAGGGTTTACAAAGAATGGTGTGAAAAGGGAAAAACATCCAGTATCGCGGCAGTCCTGTGGGCGAAAATGCCTTGTTGATGCTAGAGGTCAGAGGAGAATGGGCCGACTGATTCAAGCTGATAGAAGAGCAACTTTGCCTGAAATAACCACTCGTTACAACCGAGGTATGCAGCAAAGCATTTGTGAAGCCACAACACGCACAACCTTGAGGCGGATGGCTACAACAGCAGAAGACCCCACCGGGTACCACTCATCTCCACTACAAATAGGAAAAAGAGGCTACAATTTGCAAGAGCTCACCAAAATTGGACAGTTGAAGACTGGAAAAATGTTGCCTGGTCTGATGAGTCTCGATTTCTGTTGAGACATTCAGATGGTAGAGTCAGAATTTGGCGTAAACAGAATGAGAACATGGATCCATCATGCCTTGTTACCACTGTGCAGGCTGGTGGTGGTGGTGTAATGGTGTGGGGGATGTTTTCTTGGCACACTTTAGGCCCCTTAGTGCCAATTGGGCATCGTTTAAATGCTACGGCCTACCTGAGCATTGTTTCTGACCATGTCCATCCCTTTATGGCCACCATGTACCCATCCTCTGATGGCTACTTCCAGCAGGATAATGCACCATGTCACAAAGCTCGAATCATTACAAATTGGTTTCTTGAACATGATAATGAGTTCACTGTACTAAAATGGCCCCACAGTCACCAGATCTCAACCCAATAGAGCATCTTTGGGATGTGGTGGAATGGGAGCTTCGTGCCCTGGATGTGCATCCCACAAATCTCCATCAACTGCAAGATGCTATCCTATCAATATGGGCCAACATTTCTAAAGAATGCTTTCAGCACCTTGTTGAATCAATGCCACGTAGAATTAAGGCAGTTCTGAAGGCGAAAGGGAGTCAAACACAGCATTAGTATGGTGTTCCTAATAATCCTTTAGGTGAGTGTATAATAACGTTAGAAGGCATTCGCCGCTAGAGGTCAGTGTTGCTTAACTATGATAAATCCTGATTGACGAATGCTTTAGGCAAATGCTTTTACTTTTACAATGTATCACTGTGCTTCTGTTCTTGTCAGCCTTTGCTAGAGTCCATGAGCTATGAAAGAGGGCATGAGAAAGTAAAGATTTGAACTGTCTCTACCCTTGAAACGACTTTCCTTTTCGGCTGATGTCATCAATTAAGCTCTTTTATTTGTTCAACCCTTTCCCTCAATCACCTGTCATAGAAACTACTTTACAATCCAGTCAATTCCTGATTGAATAAAATTAGGTCCCGCATTTTTTAAATGTAATTGTATTGACTACCCTTTGAAATGGGCTTCATGTTGACTTTAACAATATTGCATTTATTTGCTGTATTGTGGGTAATTATGCACAACTAACTAATTCTCACATTATGTAAATGTCTAGGCAATTAGGTACAGTAAGTCTCCCTAAGTAGAAAATAATTAGCACAAGACTTCATTTAACCTCTGAACTACCATGTGCAACAGCATATTGTATAAACATATGCTATTGTCAGGGCTTGGATGGTTACTTTTGAAATGTATTCCACTACAGATTACAGAATACATGCTGTAAAATGTCATTTGTAACATATGCCATTAGATTACTCAAGGTCAGTAATGTATTCTAAATACTTTGGATTACTTCTTCAGCACTGGTAGATTTTCTCACTTGTTTTGACTATAAGAACTCTGTCAGTACAGTAAGACATAATACACATGTTAAAAACACATTCTCTGAAAAACCAAAATATCTTATGCAGTGTTGATCCTAAAACAAGATCAATCTAATTTATATAGTTTTAAGGATTTTAAAATATTTTTACAGGAAAACAATACAAAAATGATCATCAAGAATACGATTTTTGCCCTAATATCAAAGGCCTTACTAGTAAAAAAGAAATTATGATCCAACGTGAATTTTCTTGATAAAAAAATATGATCGTGTCTGATAACATGCGCATATAAAATGTCTAGAAATAGCATTTTAGCTTAACGTAAAACTGACAATTTACACAAGGTTTATTTCTATTTCTTCTGCTCCAAACTTACTTCAAACTTACTTCTCTGTCTGCTCGTAACACATCATAAGAAAGTGTTTCACTGCTTTTTTGCATTTTTGATCACATCATTTATATGTATAACTGTTTTCCATCTGAAAAGCATTTAAATATTAAATGAAACAAATTACAATAAAATGCAAAGTAATCTCTTCAGTAATAAAAATAATTTTTGAATGTAATTGTATTCTATTCTAGTGCTGAGTGACTCCAGTCAGGCTTCCTAAGCAACCAACTGGCCCGGTTGCTAAGATGGGTAGAGTCACGTTGGGTTAACCTCCTTGTGGTCGCTCTAATGTGGTTCTCGCTCTCGGCGGGTCACTTGATGAGTTGTGTGTGGATGCCGCGGAGAATAGCATGGGCCTCCACAAACGTTATGTCTCCACGGTAACACGCTCAACAAGCAACGTGATAAGATGCGTGGATTGACGGTCTCGGATGTGGAGGCAACTGAGATTCGTCCTCCGCCACCCGGATTGAGGCGAGTCACTATGCCACCATGAGGACTTAGAGCGCATTGGGAATTGGGCATTCCAAATTGGGGAGAAAAGGGGAGAAAAACCATAAGATGCAACATTGCATTAGATAACTAAATATAAAAGTGCCATTTATTTTCAAGACAAAAAGCACAAGCACACTTTTCAAGCAAAACTGTTCACGAAAATAAATTTGTTTGGTTTAAGATGTCATTGAGAGCTGACAGACATTGTGTTTTCTGAGTTCTGTTCACTTTATTTGTGGAATAGACTTTACACCTCTGTGCTTTTTATATCTAACTCTTTTATCTTCGACCGGGGGTTGTTTCATCCAACAGTTCCTGCCCAAACGAGAGCAGGTGTCTGAACAATGAATGCATTTACCACTTCACACCATTTTATGAAGCTGGAGGGGAAAAAGAGAAAACCAAACAAATGAAGAAAAAAAAAATAACTTAGGAGCAATGCTTGTAAACAGAGTAACAAATATATTTTTCATCACAGTCAAGTGCAAATTTGCATTCCTCCTTGTTTGTTTTTCTTTTCATATACAATCTTTAATTTCTTTTATAGTAAAAAATACAGTATTATTGCCTCATTGTGGTCTCATTGCTGCATATGATTATTAACACAACTAGTAAATGATGAGCATCAAAACAAATGAGTGAAATGGTTTGTTGGACTGTTATAGAGCCTAGCCATGTTAGATGCATATACTCTAAAAATAGCTAGGATTTAAAGGTTACATATGATTTCTAAGCCAACTGAAAAACAAGTAGAATGTGTCTAATTTCTTACTGTAAAACACAATGACTGCGTTTACTAGCAAAAGAATATTACGAAATTAATCAGAACATGGTCATATTCTGATTATATATGTAATAACCCAAATTCCCCAAAACTCAAGGGTCTTATTCTGATTTCTAGGAACCTGAATATTGGCTTTATCTGTTTATGGCAATCAGATTAAACTCACCCTCATGGCATCCCAGAGGTGTGTGACTTTCTTTCTTCTGCAGAACACAAACAAAGAGTTTTAGAAGAACAACTGAAGCCAATGGGTACCAAAATTTTGAAGCTACAAAATTCACATAAAGACAGCATAAAATAATCCATAGGACTCCAGTGGTTTAATCCATGCCTTTGGAAGTGATATGACATGTATGGGAGAGAAATAGATAAATATTTAAGTCGTTTTTTTACGTACTTACTAAATCTTTGTTTGAATTCATCAGCAGAAGAAAGAAAGACATAAACATCTGGGATTGCATGAGGGTGAGTAAATAACGAAAGCATTTCCACATTTGGGTGAACTATCCCTTTAATGCTTGACGCATACTTTAGAAGAATATGACCATATTCTGAGGAATTTTAGTATATTCTTGTACAAGTAAATGGTGTCATTGACAGTGGTAAACACACTCCAAACACTTTGATTTAAAAAGACACGATGCGATGCAAAGCCTCCTTTTTCCCATGGGAGAAACATAAAAATACCTACAACGGTATTCATGCATATCTGTGATCAATTAACACAAATCTTTCCCAAACACTCATCATACGCACTCTCTCACACACACATTGCCTTCGATTTTCGCAAAGAACATGCCTGAATGTTTTAAATACTTTGTTTATCTTTATTTTTTCTTCTATTGCGCACGTCTTGTGCAGCATGATTGATCATTAATACTCTGTAAATATTGTCGTTTTTAATCAGTGTTAAGAAATGAAACAGGACAAACAAAATAGAGGTAAAAGAAGTACCATGCAAATGTATGTGAGAGTAGCATGTTAACGGCTCCATTCTCTGCCATGGTATCTACTATACAACAACATGCATGCTTTGGGTAGGATTGCTCCGAAATCTTTTTTTTTTTCTTTTTTTCGTGGGGTTTGAAGATGCATGTGATCTTAAAAGGTATGATACAAGTATTGATACATATATACCACCAGCCACATGCATTCATATTTCTCGCTGCAAAGTTCTACAGTTTCCATATAGCAGTATAATTTAATGCTCAATTCCCCTTTTTGTAATCTCTCCCTGCAACTGTGTTATGCAGTGGCCATAGAGGCATAATTCCTGCTTGTTTATCTTTAAAGGTAAAAGGCCTTCAATGCCACGAAGACTGTAGATTTATCATTTTAAATGTCTGATTCATCTACGAGTTCAGCTTTTAAATTGCCATCCAAGAAAAGACCCAAGACATGTACGATCAATCAGAGTTGTCTAGGTCCTTTTGATGTTCAACAGGGTCACAGAAAGTCCTAGTCAGTCGAGAAATTTGGAATGAAGGCATTCCAGTCGTTTCCTGGGAGAAGCCCCCCTCCTTCCTTTTCATTGTGCAGTAGGGGGTGCTTGTGTGCTTGTGTAGGTTATAAGGAGGAGATCTTAAAGGCCTCATGGGTGTAGGAAATGGCGCGTGAGTTGCGTAAGATTCCTGGAATTGCAGGGGAGGGTGGAAGGCTTTCATCTGGGGTGTTTGCGGGAGGCGTGGGTATACTGATTATAGCCGCTGTGAAATCCCTGTCCTCACAATTTAGCTTAAGATCTTCTGTCCGTGCGTTGAGACTGGAGCGACTGTTAGGGTGCAAGCACATACAAAAACACACACACATTCACATACACAAACACAGATTGGTAAAAGATTACATGGGGTATCAACCTCATATCTGGAGAATTTAAAGAGCCTGAAATCATGAAAATATGCAAAATGATGGCAAGTTAGTCCTGACATTGTATCATGACAGTTCAAATGTGAAATTCCAACTGGGTGGTGCTTAAAAGCCAGTTTAACTTTCTCCCAAACATATAAGGTTTTTAAGATAAATGTTCTAAAGAGTTTGAAATCAACAAAACCTACCTATACCATAAACATGAAACCTAAACCTAACCGATAGTCACAAAAAACAAATGTTTGATTAAAATGGATAAAGGAGGTTGCAACCAAACTATACGGACATAAATAACAGATTAATCCAAAATAATAGATCCACAAATTTTTCTTTTTCTTTATAGTTCTGTAGCCTGTTTTGTCCCAGTACTCAATGATCAGTGAGAGTTTATGTGATATTGTACCTTTGTTGTCCAGCTGAGCTTTTGTGCACTTGTAGAGTGTCCAGCTCCTGGATGCTACCACGGCTGACAGAGACAGTCGAGTTGGCCAGGCGGATGGCTCTTCTCTTCGACCTACGTGGGCAGCAGGAAGTCGCCATCCCCTGCTGGCTGGAGATGGAAGTACTACGGCTGGTTCGGAAGCCCAAAGACTCTGTCATACACATCTCACTATATGTCAACTCATCTGTGAACTCATGGTTCTGTCAAAAGAGGGAAGTCAGAAGAGGAAGGTTAAAAAAAAAATGTATTATGGATTTTGAAAGTGCACTTAAAAGGAATAGTTCTCATCATTTACTTACACTCATGCCATCCCTGATGTGTATGACTTTCTTTCTTCTGCAGAACACAACTGAAGATTTTAGAAGAATATCTCAGCTCTGTAGGCCCATACAATGCAATTTAATGGGGTCCAAATCTTCAAAGCTCCAAAAAGCACATAAGAGCAGCAAAAAAGTAATCTAGTGGTTTAATCCATGTCTTCTGAAGTGATACAATCGGTTTTGCATGAGAACAGACCAAAATAGAATATATTTCTTCACTCTAAGTCTTGATATCTGCAGTCTCTAAGTATATTCATGATTTCAATCTCGATTACACGTTCTAGCACCATCTAGTGCTCTGCCCATGCGTCAAGCACTAGGAATTGTAATCAAGCTTGAAATCATGATCCTGCCTAGAGAATGCAATGGCTGGATGTACAGTATATAATCAGTTACAATTTGGAGTCACATGGATGAAACCACTGGAGTCATATGGATAACATTTATGCTGCCTTTGTCTGCTTTTTGGAGCTTCAAAGTTTTGGACCCCATTCACTTCCATTGTATGGACCTACAGAGCTGAGATATTCTTCTAAAAAATCTTCATTTGTGTTTTGCAGAAGAAAGGAAGTCATACATACAGTATCTGTGATGGCATGAGGATCAGTACATGATGAGGGAATTTTCATTTTTGGGTGAACTATTCTTTTAAAACTTTTTAAATGAGATGTGTATTATATGCAACATCCGCATATCAAATAAGAGTCTGAGACCCCACTGAAAATCTGGGACTCAATTTTATTCAAATTGGACAGAAAGTTGTAAACACAAAAGTATATTATGACATCAATTGAATAAGAAATATTTCTAGGTCACTGAATGCAAGTACATTTGTGACAGTGACCATGTTATCTCCTTTGTAAAAAAAAAAATCAGATTTGCAAACAAGATGCTATTTGGAACATTGTTAAACCATGCAGGGATAAAATGGATCACCATTCATCAGTCCAGTCCAGCTCGAGTGCATGCTGTCAGTTGTACTTACTGTTGTCTTCTCCAGACAGTGTAGCAGGTGATGATGTTGGTGCTCAAAGGAAGATCTGTTTTTCAGACACAAAGCGCTGTCGCTGTCTCGATCCTGAAAGATTAAAGAAAAGATTCATTTATGATGCTCCATAAAAACAGTTCAGATACAAGCAACTCATCTCAAAACAATGATTTATCTTAAATAGATGCTAATCTATTTAAAGAAGTCAGTGACTATTTACAGACTTCAACTATTTCATCCTCATGTTTTAATTATATATATATATATATATATATATATATACACACACAAAGTTACATTATTTCAACACTCAGGGAGAATGCATTTTCCAAACATCTGCTCAGTAGACAACTGGATAAAATAAAAAATTAACCCTCAAGAGACCAAATCATTGATATTAAAGATTTATGTTCCTTCCCAAACACATTAAAAAGTGTTTCTTTGAAAGCCATTGCTAATAAAAATAAATAAATAAAATGCATGATTTTGTTTTGAGATGAATTTGAAAAAACAAAAACAGCTCTAACATTGCAGGAAAAATCTTTTTAAATATGTATTTATTATTTACTGAATAGCCTCTGTTTTGTGAATAACATTTTAAATTAAGGACCACTAAGGCTCAATTTTGCATTTCTGAAACATGATTTTTTATTCTCATATTTCTAGTACATATTTTTAAATATTGTTATGTATAAATTATATATATATATATATATATATATATATATATATATATATATATATATATATATATATATATATATATATTTATTTATTTATTTGTTTATTTATTTATTTATTATTATTATTTTTTATTTATTACATTTTATTTATTTAAATGTATATATATATATTTTTTTGCCACTTTTCTCTCACTTTCTATTTGTTGGAAACTAGATCCACAAAATTTGATCCACAAAACTCAGCAAAGGTGTCAGTATGCAGTGGCCATGCTGTGTAAAAAATTGCAATTATGTTCCTGCTAAACTAGTTGCTATGATACATTTCACAGCGTGACATGCTGTTCGATGTAGTTTTAATATTTATTTATTTTTGTGAAAAACAGGCATTATTTAAATATTTAAACATGTTGTGTTTTGCTACAGTGGATCTACAGTGGTCACCCACAAATAAAAATTCTGTCATCATTTACTCACATTTATTTCATTCCAAAACCATTTGACATTAACACTGCTCTTTACCGTACACTAAAGTTGAATGCAGCCTGATGCTGTCATTATGCCTAATATCTGCTTTCCACACAAGAAAGTCATATGGGTTTGGAACAACATTAGGATGAGCAAAATTTTATTACATTACAGACTGGATTCCCCTGATGTTACCTTTTGTGATCAAGACACGCCCACAATTCGACATTGCTTTACCATTCAACAACCTCCCAAGACAGACCACTGTACATATGATGCCATTCACACATCCGGTAACCTCAATGACCTCTCGTAGTAAAACGATCACATGCAAGGATGTTGTGTCCTGAAGTGTCTCAACAAAAATCTGTCCCAACGTCTCCCTCCTGTGTTTCACCGATACCATCTGCCCCCAAAGTACTTTGTTGTTCAGGTCAAGGCGGTTTATCACTATCCCTGTCACCGTCTAGAAGCAGCCTATCAGTCAATCATAGGAAGTGCCCTGTCAGCCGAAACCAAGGAGAGAGTCTGGGCAGATTCGGCTGATAAGATCATCAATATTTTGACCGAAGAACAATTAGGTTTGTGTTCCCTAAACTAAAAGTCACTCCAATAGAAGCCGCGAATGCAAGAGGATGGAATAACGAGAAGCAAAAGAAAAATGAAATGTTCGATTGGGTTTAAGTCCAGGCTCTGGCTTGGCCACTCAAGGGCATTCACAGAGTTGTCCCTAAGCCACTCTTGCATTGTACTGTGGAAGGTGAACCTTCGGCCCAGTCTGAGGACCTGAGTGCTCTGAACCAGGTTTTCAATAAGGATATCTCTGTATTTTGCTGCGTTCAGCTTTCCTTCAACCACCATGCATCACCGTTGGGATGGTATTGCGGAGTTGATTAGCGGTGCCTGGTGACGCTTGGTATTGAGGCCAAACAGTTCAATCTTCATTTCCTCAGACCAGAGAATCTTGTTTCATTCAGTCTGAGAGTCTTTAGGGTGCTTTTTTGTGTCTTGCACTGAGGAGAGGCTTCCGTCTGGCCACTCTGCCATAAATCCCAGATTGGTTGAGTGTTGTAATGATGGTTGTCCATCTGCAAGTCTCCCCATCTCCACACATGATCTTTAGAGCTCAACCAGAGTGACCAACAGGTTCTTGGTCACCTCGCTTAACATGGCCCTTCTCCCCCGATTGCTCAGAACAGAGTATTCCTAATAAAGTGCTCAGTGAGTGTATTAAGCATTTCACTCCTGTATAATTCAACACCTGGAACTGGGTACAACATTTAAAAATGCTCCAAAGAGCTAGTGTGTGCGCAAACAAATTCCAGAGAACTTCTTAATCTTGACTTACAACAACAACACAGCAAAATGCTGAATGCAATATGTTCTTTGGTGAAATGGAAACTTTTAATTTGTCAAAATCTATTTCCCGCCAGACTGGACATGCAAAATGAATTATTTTGCCAACTAATTGCAGGTACTTTAATAATAAATCCCAAATATATACATTTAGTGAAATCCACAGTCTGCTATACTCTCTTCCCAAAAAGAGACTTTGCCTTCCTGCATTGGAACCTCAATGTGTATTAAACCATCAGTCACAGACAGTTCTATCGGGAAGACACGCAGGCTTGAGTGAAGTTTAAGATGCCATTTATTTGATAGATGTAAAACGGGAGGTAATGTCTCTCTCTTTGGCGTAGGCCCCGTCCGGCGGTCCGAGGGAGTTGTGCCCGGAACCGTCATATCCTGCCGGAGATAGGAGGCAGGGGCGAGGAGCCTACCCCCGTGCGGGACAGGGCTCAGCTGGTGGTGGTGGGGTGGCGGAGGTTGCCTGTGTTTTAACGCACTGAAACAGCAATGTGATAGATTGTGAGCAGGCTTATAAAACAATGGCTTACGTGCGATTGGCTAGGAATTGCCCCGCTAATGAAGTACAGCTGCTAGTCTTCCCGCTAGAACTAGGCTGCACTACGTTGCACTTCCATTTCCATTGTTAAAAAAGCACTGATAGGGATGTCACATTACAACACAATTTTCTCAATGGAAGCAAATAAATACATTGAATCACAAAACTACCAACATATTATCATCTACTGTATGTAGGATGTACTGACTTTGAAAGCCTATGCATCATAATACTGGATATCTCCATGGTTAGTAAAGATCAAGAAATCTGTCTTGTCTAAACCATAACACAAACTTTCAATACAGTTGTTATTTTTAGTGTTGTTGGTGGTTACCAGGGCATTATAGTGAAGTTTCAAATGTGTTCTGAGTGTGTTTGCTGGGGTGTCCTTGGTGGTTGCTATAAAAAAATGAAAGGGTTTTTCTGGGTTACTGAATATTTTCTTTAACCCTTGCGCACTGTTCTTTTCAACTCACTTTTGTATTGTTAGCGGTCAAATTTGACCGAAAAACATATAAAATAAAATGTACTTTTTCTTATGAAAGAAATGTAATAGCACTAACTTCAAAAAAGTGAAATCATCAAAGGGGTATTTTATGCTATTTAGATCTTACCTACCTTTACATTTTTCAATTACACCATTAATCTGCATAGGAAAATTTATGTTAATTTCACTACCGTAAAAAACAACAATTCTACAAGTTGAAACATGAAGAAAAATTGAGAATGTGTCATGTATTGGGGCCGATTGCTGCGATCTGGTGCAAAAAAAGAACAATTACATGACTTGAAAATCAAACTTGCATCAAGCCAAACGGCTGTCTTGTTTCAAACAATGGGTGAGCTATTTTCTGTTGCTTCATATAAGGCTATATTGCAAACTATTGTGATTAAATAAGTTTGTAGTGCGTTTTCACGAGTTCAGCATGCTACATGCAACAAACATACAGCCAAAGCATTATGACTACTCACAGGTGAAGCAAATAAAGTTGATCATCTCCTAACAAGGACACATGTTAAGGTCTGTGTAGATTAGATAGTAAGCGAACAATCAGATCTAGTAGTCAACGCGTTGAATGCAGGAGAAATAGGTACAAGGAGTAAAGAAATAAGTACAAAATGTGTTCTTCGGGCCCTCCTCCAGTCAACTGTCTGACACATGGACAGTTATCCCATCAAAGTGTGCTACCAGGACGGTTTTCGCAGGTGCGCACTGTTTCCGTGTTTATATCCGCATCTTCGACTGAACGCGTTTAGATGTACTCTAATATGGAATATACTTTCGGTGGAAACCCCCTCTACTCTGGGTCCCCCTTAAGCCCGGGACAAGACGTCCAATTGTACCCCCTTTCCGCGGCCCTAGTGATGCTTGCCTTAGTAAGAAAAACAAAATATATGCAAAAATGTTTGTATATATGGTTTATTTTGATCTACAAAAACTTATTTCAAACAAAATCTGCAGTTTTTTTTCATCAAACAAAGGAGAACACAGACATAAACCACCACACAATACATTTCCTGATGATCTTTCACCAAAGGTCAAACTTGCACGTGTTCTTGAGCCCTGAATATCACATGTGCAGTTGCAGAGACAAAAGGAAAACCTAAGAAGAAATTCTAAGCCAGAATACACTGAAGGGTGGAAAAAAAAACTTCTCCTGGTTTATAAATAGCACAGCTGGCCTGTTTGTAATGGGTTTATAGATCCGTACTGAAAAAAATACCCCCTCACTTGGGGATTGTAATTATTGGATTATTGTGGGCTTCACAACCTGAGAAGATTCCGGAGAACTCAACCTGCCGCGTAAGTAAAGACGAGGATTCAGAATTGTTCTCTCTTTCTTTCTCTCTGCTGCAAATCGACCTTTGAATGAAGCTACTATTCTTGTTCTGTGAAGATGGATTTCGGCACAGGGAAAGTGTGTTTATGGGATAGAGCTGTGGTGTAATCCCTGTGGTTATGAATATGTCACATAAAGTGACAGTAAATACAGTGTGGACCATTCAGGACTACATTCTAGACCAACACACTCGTAGCATTACAAAAATGCAGTACGGTGTAAATTCAGTTTATGCTTGTGCCTTCAAATAAAATGAGTTGATAAAATAGGTGAAAAGATTCTTTTTTTTTTTTTTTTTTTTTGCTTGCTAATGCAAGCTTCACTTTTGCTTTTTCTGCCTATACTTGGGGTTAGGTATTCAAACACACCCATTTACATTTACATTTATGCATTTGGCAGACGCTTTTATCCAAAGCAACTTACAGTGCACTTATTACAGGGACAATCCCCCCGGAGCAACCTGGATTTAAGTGCCTTACTCTAGGACACAATGGTGGTGGTTGTGGGGATCGAACCAGCGACCTTCTGATTAACAGTTATGTGCTTTAGCCCACTACGCCACCACCACCACACCCTTAATCTTAAATTCAAATTCATATTGTTCCAAAACCATATGACTTTCACTCTTTCATGGTACATAAAAGGAAGAGCTAAGGCAGAATGACAGCCTTGGGGAACTATACCTTCAAGTATTAAACTTTGGTGCATAACTCCCAGAACACCCTAGCAACCGCATAGCAGCGCCCTGGCAACCACCCACAACACCCTTGTATTATGACGGTGAGTTTTGCTCATGTAAGCAACACTAATGTTGTTGGTTTTTATTCGTTGTTAGTCTTTAATTAACTTTAAATTTGTGTTTAACAAATGGAAAAAATCCATACACCATGTTATTTCAACAGTTTATCTTCATTTACCATGTGGTATAGAATGTATTATTAGAGCAACACTATCAAGGACAACCTGAGTTAAAATGCCCCTGGGTTACAGCCACTGCAACGTGTGCAATAATTACACAGCATAAAACCACAGAGAGAAATAGATATTTAACCAGGTTTTTTCCCCTGGGATATCAATTATCGTAGATAGAACAATGATATGGGTTTTCTCATAAAGGCACTTATTAAAGGGCAAACAATATTTTATTCCAATGGAAACCGTTAATGGTCAATATGGTGGCTAAAGGAATGGAATTCCAGCCTTTCAGCATCGGCTGTTTATTTACACTTTAAAAAAGCTGTCACAGAGGTGGTACACATGTTTTGGGTGCATATTTGTAACCTTAAAGAGATAGTATACCCAAAATTGAAAATTATCTCATCATTTACTCGCCCTCATGCCATCCCAGATGTGTATGACTTTCGTTCTTCTGCTGAACACAAATAAAGATTTTTAGAAGAATCGGTCTGCTCTGTAGGCACTTTCAATGCAAGTGAATGGTGGCCAGACCTTTGATGCTCCAATAATCACATAAAGGCTGCATAAAATATTCCATATGATTCTAGTGGTTTAATATATGCTTTCTGAAGTGATTAAATCACTTTGGGTGAGAAACAGATCCATATTGAATTTTTTTTTTTTTTTACACAAATCTCCACTTTCACTTTAAGAATGTGAAAGAGAAAGTGGACATTCATTGTAAATAAAATACTTAAATATTGATCTGTTTCAAACCCACACCTATAGATTTAACCACTGGAGACATATTGATTACTTTTATGCTGCTTTTATGTGGATTTTGGAGCTTCAAAAGACTGGCTACCATTCACTTGCATTGAAAGGACCTGCAGAGCTGAGATATTCTTCAAAAAATATTTTTTTGTGTTCTGCAGAAAAACGAAAGTCATAAACATTTGCAATGACACGAGGGAGTAAATGAGGAGATCATTTTTATTTTTGGGTGAACTGTACCTTTAAGAACACAAAAAATAAAATTTTTGTTTGTTCCCAGAGAAGGAAATTAGATAATTGTACCTTTAAAGGTACACAATGGCTCCTAAAACAAGCTATAGGCCTATATTTTAACTGGATGTACAAACATGCTCCCTTTGAAGGTACCACCCAGGTGACAAAAGTTGAAGTTGAAGATGTTAACTTTTTTTTCCGAGTGTACTTTCAAACTACTTATATATTTGTATATATCTGGATATTTTACAATATACTGGCTCTATACTCATAATCAACAACTTAAATAATAATAATAAATACATCTAATAAATAATACACTGTAATAAATAGCTTTATATTTTTCATAGTTTTTATTTAAATTACATATTCGAATACATATAGTCCATGCGCTCATTAAAGCCATTAAGTACATAGTTTATTTTCAATTACTTTATTGCTTCAAATAAAAGCTTGTAATGTTGTTATTCACCTTGGAGCTGGCTGGTTTGGTTCATGGTTTACAACTCTTTTATGAAGGATTTTCCGAAATCCCTATGGAAAAAATATGAATGGGAAAACTACTTTTGAAAGCAAGATGCTATACTGCTTTGCAACCGAAAATCAGCCAACTAATTAGGCTAATCAACTACATTATTTGATGGAAGAATTGTTTATTACGATCATTTTTATGAATCATAAATGTAACTGTTTATTAAACATTGGTGTCATTCATCAAACTGCTGTTCTTTCTGCCCCTGTGCCCTTTTATCAGAGCTGCTGACTATTATGTCCTCACAGCAAGGACATGTCACCCAGGGCACAGCCCCGATACAGCAGTTATATGACTGTGAATGTCAGAGGCCATATAAGAAATCAGCCCATGCTGTTATTACAAGAGATATGTGGATCTGACAGAGTTTGTACAGAGTACAAATGACTGACATTCACTCTTTCCATAACACTGTTTGATAAAAATGAAAAGACTGTGTGATCATTAATAACTTACAAAAATGTGCTTGATAGTGTGCTGGCAGCTGAATAATATACTGTATAATTACGAGCAGGTGTAATTTGTTTTAATATCCCATCATGATTCTGGCCCAATAAGGGCCATGCTGTGAAAACCATATGAATATGATGTTAGAGTTGAGATCCTCTTGTTGATGGTTTAGATTTTTATTTTTAATGATGACAGTGTGACATTTGGCTGGCAAAATTTGAATACATCCATCTAACTAAACTTAAATACAGTGGCACCAAAAAACACTTAGACACCAAAAATAAAAATTCTGACATAATTTACTCATCCTCATGATGTTACAAAGCCATATGACTTTCTTTCTTTAGTGTCACATTACGGGTCGGGCCGGGCTGGAACAACGCACGCCCGGTTCCCAATCAGCCTGATGGGGGCGCGTAAGGTGATGACGGTTCGGTTTGTCCACCCAGGGGAGTGCCTCTGCCATCCGCCGGGGGACTGCGTAGCCCCACCGCCCAGATGCGGAGAACGGCCGCCGTCCGCGAGGCGAGTGAGGACTGGACTCCCCGACCGCCTGGAATGAAGGAGCCTCTGCCAGGGGCGGAGGAGTGCCCTGCCGTCCCCCAGAAACGCGGACGGTTCGAGAGGACATCCGTCCGAGAGGGGAGGAGGGAAGCGACTCCCTGACCGCCTGGAGCGGTAGGTCCGCTGCCTGGGGCGGAGGAGAGTCCCCACGGGTAGCCGAGAATCCGTAGGGATGTTCTGTCCACTGGGGGTTGGTCTGACTCTGGTCCGCCCGAGGAGGAGCGGCTGCTGTCTGCCCGAAAGGGTGGAGGAGTGATCGGGGACCACGTGATGGCACAGAGAACCGGTGAGTGATTTAAAATCATCTCTCTCTATCTATCGCTCCGTATTGGCATTTGTCCCTCGCCTATTTTGTTTTGTTGTTGTTTTTACCCTCCTACCTCCTCTCAGGTCGAGCAAGGCGGGGATGACCCAGAGGGGGGCGGGTTATGTCATGCCGGGGGCTCCCCGGGGGCTGGGCTGGAACAACGCATGCCCGGTCCCCAATCAGCCTGATGGGGGCTCGTGAGGGACAAAGGCGGCCGGTGATAACGGTTCAGGAGAGAGAGAGAATTACAGGCAGCTGCTCTGAATGTTTATGTTTGTGTGTTTTTCATTTATTTCTTTATTAAACAATTATTTATATTGTCAAGCCGGTTCTCGCCTCCTCCTTTCAATTGAACTGTTCTACACATCTCCTTTTGTGTTTCATGGATGAAAGAAAGTCAGACAAGTTTGGAACGAGATGATTATAGAAGTTTAACAGCAGATGAAGTCTGTATTAAGTGTTTTGAAGACTTTTATTCTTAAACAAATTTGCATAGCTGTCAAACAGACAGCAAGATCCTACTGTTAGCATTATTTCAACCATCTTATTATGGAAGATTCAATATCAAAAACCTTTGCTGAAAAGAGAAAACTGTAAGACATCTATTTCATTCTGTTACTGGAGATGCAGTCCTAAAGGAATATTCTGCATTCAATGCAAGTTAAGCTCTATTGATAGCATTTGTGGCATAATTTTATTTATCACAAAAAATAATTTTGACTTATGCCTCCTTTTCTAAAAAAAAAAAAAGAAAAAGAAACAAATCAAGGTTACAGTGAGGCACTTACAGTGGAAGTGAATAGGGCCAATGTTTGGAGGGTTTACATGCAGAAATGTGAAGCTTATAAATTAATAAAAGCACTTCTGTTCATTCTTATGTTAAAACTCAAGTATTATTTGAGCTGTAACGTTGCTTAAATTACACTATCAGACAATTATTTAATACTCGCGACATGCCTAATGTGATGCCTTGAAACTTGCTAACTTTATCAAATCCAATGACCAGTTCTTCCTCGGATGTTCTAGCTGGAAACTTGTTAATGCACACAAAACATGGCACCTCTGAGGAAGGAAGGAAACTGTTGGCATCCATGTTCCCTCTTTACAGTGGAAAGACACCGAAACATTGCTATGATAATTAAGATAGCATATAGAGAGAAACCTAAGCATTAAATGAAAAACAGACCATTTGAATTTCTTGTTGATTCTAAGAACTCCATCAGTCTCACCTGAAATCCTCCTTCTTCTTTATAATTTAGGAAGGCATTGGTGGTTCCCTTCTTGGCCATGCGTATCCTGGCTTGACGCACTTTCTGAAAAACAGAAGAGAATTTATCTGAACCAATCGTGTCAGCAGTTATTTCCCACACAACTCGATCTGCTGGCAAAGAAGATTAATGATGCCAAAGATGCTGTTATGTTGCATAATGATTTCTATGAAATACAATTTTTTGGCCTTTTTGCTGCTTTATTAAGAGGAAAGTGGAGAGAAAATGAGAGCAAGAGAGATGGGGAAATGCAATCAGAAAATGTTGCAAGCTAGATTCAAACTCACACTGCCAGCATGAGCGCCAAAGCTCAACACATGAGAGCATTTGTTTAAAAGTCTTTTGCAGCCAACTTTCATACTCAATGACAAACAGAAATTGATACATATTTTAAAAAACAGCAACTTTTATTTTTTATCCTTGATTTGACTTAATCTGTGGATTGTTATTTAACACTGTTATGAGGTTACTTCTATTATTTCATGGAATCAAAATTGGAATTTTGTGGCTTTTTGTCCATGTCTATTAGCTTTAACGCCATCTATATGCTAATAAATCTAAATTAACAATTTATGACAAATATACATTTACAGAATTCTTTTCCAGGAAACAGACCAAAAATACTGATGACTCATCTTGCACTCACGGTCTCACCTGCCACTGACTAGCCACAGCATAACATAAAGACACAAAGCTGGATGAGTCACAAAAGCCTATGGATGAGCTAGTTTTCAAGAAAAGCACATCTGGAACAGATCCGGTTTAGGATGAAGAGGTCCTTTTACCTGCTGCGCTCGCATCTTGTCCGCTCTCTGGTTCTGATGGTAGATTCGGCTAAAGTTGGACACAATGACAGGTACAGGAAGGGCGATAACCAGCACGCCGCTGAGAGAGCAGATAGATCCGAATATTTTTCCAGCAATGGTGTTCGGAACCATGTCCCCATACCTGCAACAAACGACAACTTCAGTCAGGCACAATGGCTTTGTTCAGACAGGAAACATTAAGACTCAAATGTGTTTAGTTTTATATAGTCCGAACAGCAAAATAAAAGACACATGATATCTACTGTTTACAAAACCGAAATGTGGTTTGTAATGTATATAAAAAAATCATACTAAATGTGTAAATAGTCTGGAATATTGTCCGGATACACTCATTTTGTGCATCTTTAAATCCACATTGCTATGTGAACATCAAGAATTAAGACTGGTTGATTTCCTTTTCTCCAAACTTTAAATAAACTGTACAAAATAATTCTTCATTTGGAGTCGGACTTGACTGAAATGAATGTCTTATGCTTGTGGTTCCCTGAGTTAATTTAGTGAAGGATTCATAAAACTGAATCATGAGTTGGTGAGTCATTTGGAATGAATTATTCTGAAGTACTGGTTCATAAGAATCATGTGGAACAATTAATTCAAAGAACCTGTTCACAAGAGTCATTTGGAATGAGTCGTTAAAAACATCTGTGTATTTGTTTGTGAATCGGAATACTGTATCCTAGTGAAGCATTCCAGGTTTATTTCTGAGGGCAGCCAGTGAACATGATGCAATACAAATGCTTGTTTTGCCATTATTTCATGGTATACACATTTATCTCATTACACACTTTTTATCATTGTACACACTTTTTTTTTTTTATCTCATATTCAACTCAAACTGCAAGCTTACATGAGCTTAAAATATCCTTTCTTTTGCCTTGGCACTGGACATTCAGTAGCGGAGGAGAAAAACGGTTTTGGACACAGTGGGCAATTCAGTCTTGATTGTGTACAAGTTGCATGCAAATATATGCATTGGCACAATGCGTGAATGAATATCATCATAAGTAAACCACTTTGGATGGGCTTTACCATTCTGTGTGAGGGAGAGTGACAATTTGTGTATATATCATTACAGTAATGTAATAACAAATGCTCGCTCAGGATCTATTTTGCAGGAGCATTTAATCTAATTGTCTAAATTAGTTTGAAAAAGTGCTTTGTAATTTCAATTCGCAGGGCTCCAAAGCTCATCTCTGTGGCCCCAGAGGTCTAAAGACACCTGACAACCCATTTTTAATGGCAAAGTAAACCATCACAGAAAAGCAATAATATCTCTTTTGCACAAACTCTCTCCCTAAAGCATAACCACACAAACACACACATAAAATATCCTACACACTGAGATTAGGGCAGGGCGATATGGCTACACAAATTGTATGTATATATATATACACATACATATATATATTCATTTGAATTTAATTGAAGGATAAACATGGACATCGTGGCATCATGTGTTGAAGTGACATCACAATTAAAGCAGCAAAAATTCAGAATAAGGCCTTTTTTGGACTAGCGGGTATGTTTTGTTTTCTGAAAGTGACCACATGTTTTCATAGTACATCAAGCACTTTTATCTTAAAAGCTAAATTAGACCACTATGTTTTTCTGCACCCCCCTTTATATTTTTATTTTTGTGTTCATCTCCTGTTGTGGTTTGTGCCAAACTCCCATGAAAATAAAAGCGATTTTGATAGCATATGCGAAGCGCCCTGGTTTGATTTTAAATGAATTTTTGTGTAATAGCAAACATTCTTGGTTGTTGCAGGTTCATACACGCAGTGATAATTACACAGTTGACAGAGGAGATACTCTATTTCTGTGGAGAAGATAGAATGAAGAAACATATTTTGAAATACACATACTCTTAAAAGTCTAACTTCATGCAAAATAACGTATGTGCACTCCAACTAAAAAGAAAGAAAAAATAGATATTTGCACTTTGTTAAGTTTAAATAATTAAAATGAACTAAAGCAATGCAATTCTAGAACAGTTTATCGCAACTTGTTTCATTTGCGTTCCATCCAATTCAATTTGTAAAGCTGAAGTTTACTTAATCCATTTGAGTTTGGACTACATTAATACTTTTTGTAGCATTGATGAAACTGGGCAGGGGATTTTTATTTCCCAGCTGGCTTTGCATGGGACTGGATGGGGTTAACAAATGTTGAAACTGACTGTTATTTTATGTATTTTTGAGCAAGATAAGAATCTTGCATAGCATGTTATTACTATATATAGTATATAAAAAAATATAATATAATGATCAATGAAGTCTTTCTGTGGGCCCCTCTCCATTGAGGGCCCTGTTACTCAGTTCCATCATAACCCACGGTCCAACGCACCTGCAGACACCCTTTGTGTGAAGATACAATAATGACCAATGCATGATGGGCCTTTGTTGTTATTTATCGATTCATCAGTGTGGCCCCTTTCATCATATCGTGGCCCACTTTGGTATATAATAGCCCCATTTTGCAGACAGCACACCAGAAAAAGTCCAGTTTCTCCCAATAGCCAGTACACCCCTATGCATACTAGTCTAGTATACTATTCATACCTTTTTTTAACATCAATAATGGGCACATTATGTGAACTTTCTATATGCACGGATGGCTTACCTTACTACATTTGCCAAAATATGCAGTATATAACAAGAGAGAATGTGTGGGACACCATGATGCAATGCACTTGAGTGTTTCTTTTTCAAGTGTGATGAATGAACCAGAACTAAGATTTTAATTGGTGAGTTTACACTAATATAACTTATATATATATATATATATATATATATATATATATATATATATATATATGGTGTGTGCATTTTCCATTTTCCAACTAGTAGCCCCTACTATATATACTGTAAAAGAAAAAAATTGACAAAAATGTTTTCCTTAAAATTGATGTTCACATATGTGGACAGCTGGACTAAGTTGTGAAATTTTAAATAATACCAAGCTATAGAAAGTCAGATTTTTTTGTTTTTTTTTTGTTATCAAATTATCTATTATGTTTCCGGGAGTGCTGGTTATTCATGTTTTTGAGATGTTACAGACATTACCTCAGAAATTTGCATAAATAATTCTGATTCAAAGTAATGGCCAGGATCATGTTAAAATACATTTTTGCTTGCAAAATTCTGAACCTATGTACTGGTGATTACCATTGTCTTTCAAAAATGTGATCTGCAGCCTGAAACTGAACTTATGACCGGATGTTAAGAGTGAATGCACTTGGCTGCATAGGAAAGCTAGAGGATGCTCCCTTGCTCCCTAGTTAGTGAATGACTTAACCTCCAGTGTGTTGTCTGTCAGCACTGGGCACATAACAGTCTGAAGTGCCCCTTATTTTCATTCTAACTCTGTAGGCTGCCTCTGAAAGCAGCATTTTCCAGCTTTTTGGATGCATCCATTGAATCTCAATGTGATAATGCACAGTGAATATAGGTTATTTTAAGGAAAATTAGCCAATAGTCCACATACGTTGTCATTGTGTTTAACAGAGTGACGTTTTGCGATAAATCAATTAAATTTTTCAAAATGGCATATCAGATAAAACTAGAGAATGTAATCATTTGACACAAACTGGATTCGATGTAAAAACTCAATGAGATTTCTTAACAGAAGTAGTTTTGTTGCTGTTTCTTCTTTACAAATTCAACAGAGTTCGGCAACATATTGTTTTGTCACACGACTCGGTGTGTCGAAAGTTTAACCCTTTAATGGCAGCCTAGATTCTCCTGAACTGAAATCAGTCAATTTAAATGAAATTAAAGTATGCAAGTGTAATGAGAGCCAGCTGGTAGATAGCTGTGCAGTGTGTAACAGTGTGAGGCCTTTAGCCTCCTTGTTAGAGCACCCACCTCCCATGCCGGAGACCTAGGTTCAAGTCTCATACGGAGTGGGTAGAACAAGAGCGTCACACATGCATAGCCTATACCGAAGCCAAACTGTACTGTCCACGCATGTAGACACGGGGTCTCAAAAGGGGAATGTCTATTAAGCTGTTTTCCTTGTCTATATAAATGGAGACACACCTTAGACTTTTTTTGTTCTAAAATAAAGCTAATATTAATTACTTACAACCAATACTAACCCTATCCCTCAAATAAAACCTTTTGTATTTTCTTATTTTTATTTGATTTTATTTATGAATCATTTTCCCATTGTCTGATTTGTCTCCAAATTACATTCACAATGACATACATGTACTGTATTCACCCCTTCCTTTCTTTCTCTACCCACAAACCCTTTCTTCGCAACGCTTTCCAGCATCCCTCATTTGTCGGCCCCTCGGGGCACATTGTGCTCCCGGGACTAATCCACATCGGCCCAGGCGCCTAATCTTGTTCCGGACTGGAGGATATCCAAATTACAGAGGCAAGACGGTAATCAGCAGATGGCTCTAGGTGCACAGAGAGGGCAGGAAGCAGATATAGATTTGTACGATGACAATTCCTATTATCCCTTCAATGCCTTTTTCATTGTCTAGATCATTGGCTGTTACAATAAATAATAGTTCACCTGAAAAAGAAATACTGTCATTATTTACACACCCTCATATCATGACTTTCTTTCTTCGGTGGAACGCAAAAGGAGATGTTTTGTGTTCCACAGAAGAAAGAAAGTCATATGGGTTTGGAAAAACTATCCCTTTAATGATACTAACAATGCTGCTGTAAGGCTGACATCAAGAGGTTGTAAAAGTCAAAGAACTCTGCGAGAACCAACGTCATAAAGCTCTCACACAGATGAACATCTCCACCCAAGATAACACTCCTTACTTGCTAAGGACCATACAACGCAAATCCCATTTTGACCTCTATCTCACCTAAGGGCAATTTAGAATGACATCCTTTTCTGTAATAAGAGGTTTTCTGTTCATACATGTTTGATATCATTCAAGAGGTCGCAGTGCGACTGGTAAGGTGGTCTCATTCCCTTTTCAGAAAAACCAAATCTCCATTAAGATTTGCGAACTTAACAAAATCCTGCACTCTATTTGAGACATGTCCCTCCCAAATCTCCCACAGGGACCACATGCTGTATGCAGATTAGGTATATTCTTTGTAAACATCAAAGGACCTAATCAGTCACAAGTTTCAAAGGTCTTTGCCAAATGCTGTATAATTCTGTAGGTCTGTCCCATCCCTGCCTGTATGTTAATGAGGTATGTCCCCAGGACTTCCAAACCTAACCACTCCCCAAATTCCCTTGTTCATGGTTTGGGTATTTAAGGAAAGGCAACACATTACTCAGGGCTCTCTGTAATCAGACGATCCCAAACAGTTTACTGTTTGTAGTTTATTTCAGGTGATTGCAATTCGAATTTCTTATGTTTTGATAAAATGTCTAACTTTGACTTATCAATGTCTAATTGGAATTGATGAATTGATTATGTTACCTGGTCAATAAATTGTACACATTTGATTTTATTCTGACTGACTCTGACATTGTGTTTCCCAAACAGATTAAACGATTCGTATGTTACCGCAAGTCTGCGTCAGATTAGTGACGACTAATAATTGGCATCGATTCAAGTGTACTTGGTTTGCAAAGACAAAAAGGGAATTTCCGTTTAGAACAGCAAACGCTGCTTGACCAATCTAAATCTGGGTGTCTTACCTCTGTTTTAATTTGATGTTTCTCCAGATAAGTGTACGTGGAAAACCACGCATGGCCAATCCAAAGCTATTATAAGAGAAGTTATGTTGGTTAACTTACATCTGTAATAGTGGCCGTGACCTCTACTGAAGAAAACGTTAAGTTACATTCAAGTGTGTGCAATTCCATGGGGCTATACTGAAGTATCTTTGATTGTGTATACGTGAACGTGACCGATCTCAGGTATATAGCAATTACCTCTGTTTGATGATCCAATACTGACCGCTTGTGATCGTGAGACTCGCAGTGTAGAGAAAACACGCGAGGGCCTCAAAGCGACATAGTTTCTTAATCTAAACGGGTAAAGTACAATTAAAGGAGTTAAAAGAATAATCAAACATTCGCTCACTTTTAATGATGCTCAGATATCATTAAAAACCTTTTTCATTTATGGAGTCAGATGAATAAACGAGGTAATACATAAGAGAAAATGTGATTTTTGGATATTTGTGAAGAAAAATTATGAATATTTTAGGTGTGCAATTAAAAAACCTCCTTGTTCGGTTAAGCGACAAGGGACTAAAATTAAAGTGGAGCAACAACGAATTAATATCCTGGTATTCTGCTGAGGGTGCGAAATTGAAATCAAAATCAAAATACAATAACATTCCCGCTGCAATTGTTTATTTGCTTCGTCGTAACGACCTCGAGACCATAACCGAGAACGAACGAACAATAGCAAATATCAAAGAAATCGAAAGATTGCGATCCGACGAATTACAAAAGTTAAGAACACAAGTTGAAGCCTTCGCATACGAGCAACAGGGGTTGGCTAGACAACGCGAAGAAATGGCAACAAAAATGGATCAAATTCAAAGAAAACTTAAAACCGGCAGGAATTACATATCTGCTCTCGAAGATTGCTGCGATAAATCCGGGTTTCCAGTAGCTGAAGTTAAACGAGCAGCACTGGATAAAACCTTTGAGCTAGAGACTCAAAATGATGATGGCGATGCCGCGTTAGGAGACAGGCCACAGAGAGAAACTCGTAACCGAGCTCTTGTGAACCTGTGGCCTGAAGAACCAAACCTACAAAGCTCAGTAAAGACTCGAACAAAATCGAATGACTTGCCAAAAAAATCAGTTAATGTCGCTGTGCTTAAAACCATGACGAACGCGGATGATGAAACCACAAAAATCAGCCGCTCGTTAACATGCGAAGAATGCTCTAGACATAAACAAGTCGTAGGAATTATGCCGAGAAAAGGGCCGTTTCAACCCTACTGGGAAGCATTGATGTTACAGGCCACGGTGTACAAATTAGAAATTAGAGACGTTTGGCAAATAGCTCTCTTCACAATTCCTGAGGAGCTCAGACCAAAACTAACCACAGAGATGAAATCTGGCAACATTATGAACCGAGACAATAACGAAACCGACGAGATTATCTACGAGCGTCTAAAACAGGCATTATTAGACATGAGGGGACCGACACATGCAGATTGGAGAAAAATATTTGAAATCAAACAAGCCAGTAATGAGTCATTTGAAACATACGCAGAACGGTTATGGGTAACATACAGAGAACACTCAGGCCTAGAAAATGCAAACCGTGACCATGACGCATTACTACAACTTGTTAAGAAAAATGCCAGCATCCCAGTTCAAACGGCTTTATCCAATGGCGTCGACCCGGCCGAACACACGTTCAGATCAATAGTAGACTGGGGTTCAAGAATAGAAAGCAGGTGGAGATCAAAACCCCGTAGTGTTGCGTCCGCAAAATGGTTAACAGAAGGGAACAGCACAGAGAAATTTAACCAAAGATCTCAAAGCAAAATGCAATGCCATTATTGCAAAAAGTTTAACCATCTCATAAGAGATTGCCAAAAAAGAGAAAGAGATTGGAGAAAACAAGCAAAGCATTGCCAAAAAACGCCCTATAGCGACCTGTTGAAACTATTCACAAATTTCTTCACAGAGTTTAAAAAACAAAACTGCCAAAAGGGCATGGCCCACAACGCGAACAGAATAATGGAAAATACCATCACCAATAGGGATATGTGGCCTCCATCCCCATAGGGAGATGAATGGCAGCCTGACAGGCTGATTGTTCCTGCTGTGAGTGCGGTTCAGACTATTCCTATTAACTTAAAACAGTACCAACAAGAACTGTGGAGCTCTGATGGAAAACTGACACCGCACCTACAGCAGGACCAACTAGTCAAGGTCACTGAAGGCATGATTTATGACGATAAATACATCGTTCCAGAAGCCCTCCAGAAACCAGTGATAAAATCAATTTAATTTATACTATTTTAATATAATATAGTTGTATTATAATCACATTATAATATGCATTATATTATAATGGCCATGCATGGCCACAGACGGGGAAAGGTTATGCATGGCATTGCAGATGTATATTAGACATGTATATTTGTAGTGACACTGCAAACCGAACAACCTTACTGGCCCTGAAAATTCTTGTGATTTGAATTTCATTGGTTCTCTTCTCAGTGCCAAGAGGGAGGAGTATACGGTCGTTGTTTGCTGTGCACAAATGCAGTGGCACATGATAATGAACCAAATCATCTCTCGCTGAGAAGCACCAATTTAATTTAAAATCTGATCAGGGGAACCATTCCACTGGATAGACAATGAAAAAAATTGTGTGTAAAATACTAAACATCAGGCAAAAATTTCATAACCCTAACAGACCACCGAGATCATGGGTCATAGATGATCAAACGCGTGAATAGCACCCTTAAAAAATGCTAAGCAGAAAACACATCACCAAAGATGTGAACGGATTCTTTGACCACAGAGCTGCGTTGGGAGCAATAAAACAAAGCTCAGAAAGTTCCCCAGCAGAACTGGGGCTTATATTGCTCACAAAAGCAGACTGTACAGACTCAAGTGTGAGAACAGCTTAAGGTGCTTCACACTCCAAACTGCACTAAAATATCAGCAGTAATTCAGATCTCACCAAAGATGCTCAGTCTAATTTGATCTCTGAAATAAAATTTGCATTGGACATTGTAATGGTACATGTTTCTTCCCCCTGATGGCACAAACCAAACATTATGAGACTAAAGCTGTCTGTAACAGTTTGGCTTTGACCATCGGAGGAAAATAAGGTATCATATGTCTAAATGCAAATTAATTAAAGGTTCAACATTAACTGTTTTCTCTTTCTGTAGTTGTTCATATTTCAGGTTACAATGTCATGAGGGACAGATGCAAAAAGAATTCTGGTCCCCCGGCTCAAGCCAGGACATCAATTTGGTCATGCTGGCGATGGGTGCGAAAGCAAATCTAACAGGCCACTCACACCTCACAGCTCCACAAAAACAAAAATAGCTATATGGCCTCCCGGTTTAGCAACGGAACCAAAAATTATGCAACACCAATTGCTCTAGATCAGGTTCCACCCATCTCCTAAACATACAGAGCACACACTTTTATTAAGACACATCATGGAACAAAATAATGACAGAGATTCTGAAAATACTAATCCACTGAAGATCTGGCCTGCCTCTCACATACACATAGCCTCTCACACATAGGACATTACAAACCTGTTTCCATAAAACAGGCACTATTTACAACTTTCCTTTTAAATACTGTAATATACATGGGACATGTGCATGGCTACAGTCACACATCGATGATTTAATTACTAATTGCAAGCAAACTTGCCACCCAAATTTCAACATTTCCACGTACATATAAATCAAACCAATTGATTGTTGTTGGAATGGTTGCAAACCAGAGGGCCCCTGGTTTCCAAAGCATTGCTAATAACAATGTAAAAATAAAAGAAGTTGACGATATGAAATGCAGACGCTTCTATCGATCCACTTCACATTTTGAAAATAGACATGTATCATCGATTGTGACTTAGCCACCAAATCACACACATTAGATCATTTTGAATTAACACTGTTATTATTATATATGTCTGTAACTGTGATTCTAAAATCATAGAATTAGTATTATAACTATATGTTTAATGATGCCTGCCACTGATGGAAATACTAGTTATACTGACTTTGTGGTATGTTTCCTTTAATTTAGTATCCACTGTAATATTGTATATTGATGATACATGTTCTAATTGCCTTGAACTCTGTGCCACCTTTCCTTTAATTAATTCAGATTAATTAGTCCCCTTTGCATTTTTAAATACACACTTGAGACCTGGATTACCACTCGCACTGGTGACATTGATTCATTGTTTGTCTTTTCATCATGTATTACTCAAGCTTTTCTTGTGTCAGTTAAGTTCTTCAGAGTTTCATCTTTACATGGTCATTTAAGAAGCTGTTCAGGTGTTTATGCATTGCCAGGGAGAACTCCTTCACCTAATTGAGGTCTGCCCAGAAGACCACCAATGGAGGTGGCAGAGAATTCTTCAAAGAGTCAGATCATCATCAAAGGGAAGGTGCAATGTTTCTCCATGATGGAATGACATGTCCACTGAACAAGCCACAAATGCCTTGATGGACTCTATGAACTGAATGCATGTGCTAACCTCAACCAGACACAGTGTTGCGACTTGCCTCATCAGATCCATACGGACATCAACCGACATGGCACTGGCTCTCAGCCCTTCGCAACTGCACACTCTTCTGCGACTGAGATAAAAATAGAAACTAAGGCACAATGACCCCACAGGGACTCTTCTGGAATTGTCCCCGGGGGTCAAGCGGAGGAAACTGTAAGGCTGACATCAAGAGGTTGTAAAAGTCAAAGAACTCTGCGAGAACCAACGTCATAAAACTCTCACACAGATGAACATCTCCACCCAAGATAACACTCCTTACTTGCTAAGGACCATACAACGCAAATCCCATTTTGACCTCTATCTCACCTAAGGGCAATTTAGAATGACATCCTTTTTTATAATAAGAGGTTTTCTGTTCATACATGTTTGATATCATTCAAGAGGTCGCAGTGCGACTGGTAAGGTGGTCTCATTCCCTTTTCAGAAAAACCAAATCTCCATTAAGATTTGAGAACTTAACAAAATCCTGCACTCTATTTGAGACATGTCCCTCCCAAATCTCCCACAGGGACCACATGCTGTATGCAGATTAGGTATATTCTTTGTAAACATCAAAGGACCTAATCAGTCACAAGTTTCAAAGGTCTTTGCCAAATGTTGTATAATTCTGTAGGTCTGTCCCATCCCTGCCTGTATGTTAATGAGGTATGTCCCCAGGACTTCCAAACCTAACCACTCCCCAAATTCCCTTGTTCATGGTTTGGGTATTTAAGGAAAGGCAACACATTACTCAGGGCTCTCTGTAATCAGACGATCCCAAACAGTTTACTGTTTGTAGTTTATTTCAGGTGATTGCAATTCGAATTTCTTATGTTTTGATAAAATGTCTAACTTTGACTTATCAATGTCTAATTGGAATTGATGAATTGATTGTTACCTGGTCAATAAATTGTCAACATTTGATTTTATTCTGACTGACTCTGACATTGTGTTTCCCAAACAGATTAAACGATTCGTATGTTACCGCAAGTCTGCGTCAGATTAGTGACGACTAATATTTGGCATCGATTCAAGTGTACTTGGTTTGCAAAGACAAAAAGGGAATTTCCGTTTAGAACAGCAAAAGCTGCTTGACCAATCTAAATCTGGGTGTCTTACCTCTGTTTTAATTTGATGTTTCTCCAGATAAGTGTACGTGGGAAACCACGCATGGCCAATCCAAAGCTATTACAAGAGAAGTTATGTTGGTCAACTTACATCTGTAATAGTGGCCGTGACCTCTACTGAAGAAAACGTTAAGTTGCATTCAAGTGTGTGCAATTCCATGGGGCTATACTGAAGCATCTTTGATTGTGTATACGTGAACGTGACCGATCTCAGGTATATAGCAATTACCTCTGTTTGATGATCCAATACTGACCGCTTGTGATCGTGAGACCCGCGGTGTAGAGAAAACACGCGAGGACCTCAAAGCGACATAGTTTCTTAATCTAAACAGGTAAAGTACAATTAAAGGAGTTAAAAGAATAATCAAACATTCGCTCACTTTTAATGATGCTCAGATATCATTAAAAACCTTTTTCATTTATGGAGTCAGATGAATAAACGAGGTAATACATAAGAGAAAATGTATTTCATTTAATCTTGTTGTGTTGCGTAACAAGAAAGACAGTAACGCGCAGAGACTTTCACCCGTATTATTGGAGACCGTCATTGAACCGATAAACGGGCTTACACTGCTCAACTATAACACAGAGATAAACAGTCAGCAGTTAAATAATACAAAAGGCAAAAGGCTCATTATCTCAACGAGGGGTGAAACAGACAATAACTTTGGCCTGGAACATGACACAGTAAAACTGCTACATAAACAAGAAAAGTTCATCTGAAAAGTAAAGGTAATGTACAGGGCAGCATCGTATTATTTTTTTTATTACACAGCATATATTCATGTATATCAGTTGAGAGCTCACTATCCCTTTAATTTCCCATAATAGAATGTCTTAGACAGACATCCCATGGGGAAGGACGTGGCAGCCTGGCCTAGATGCCAGCCAGCCTAGAAAGGGGTCAAGGAGGCTTGCCAGAAGTTCACAGGGAAAATCAGGCAGAAATCGAATGGTAGATTAATTGGGAAAAGCAAGAGCGAGATGGAAAAGAAGATCAGAGGAAAACGGTAAACTTCCATTTGCACCTCTGCTGTTTGTGTTTTTCTACACACTCCTGAGGCACAAGCACCGGGATGTCTGTAGCCTACGCACTCACTGGCTCTGTTCGGGATAGCATTCTACCATAATACTTTTACTATGTCTGCAGTATGTAGCAATGTTTTGTACAGAAATCTTTTTGTGTGTGAGTTTATGTAACAGGGGAGACCATTTCACTCCCCCAACTGATATTTTATCTTACAGTGCAATGTACTTGTCTTGACCTTCCATTTCCAATGTGATGAAAGAACAGGAAGTATTATCGGCTGTATTTTTTACATCTCTTTACAGCGAAATTTTAAGACATTTTAATGCTTGAAAAAAAAAAAAAACAGGAAAAAGTAGCTTGAAAATATAAATGCCTAAAGAAGGTCTTTAACTAAAAAAAATATTTATTAAAGATTTGCAAGATAAGAGAGAACTATATCCTATGCACCTACCTGCGACTACCCCATTATTACTACTTAATATTGCTTACAATTTTTAATTGAATTATTTACATGATATGCCAATTAATAAATCATATTAATCATATATATCAAGCTTTGGTGAAACAGGGCCCCCAAATAATAAATATATAGTAATATATAGAATATAATTATATATATATAGAAAATAATAGAATAAAATATATTTGGATATATTTTTACGTTTTATGTTTCAGTTATTAAAGAGAAAATGCAACAAATCAGGGCAAATCTAGAACAGGATACATAACTTCAAACTAAAATGTCACTGGGTTTCAAAACTACACATAATACAACATAAGTATTTGCTCAGGCACTTCTTGAGTATAAATACTGTAGATGCACAACTTACAGAATTTCAGTAGTACACCCAAATTACAATAGTCAAATCATTCTGTTCATGTGTTGTACTTGCTATAGTTTACTTCTATGTTGTTTCTTCATCAAATAGTAATGTCAAATATAAATCAAGTCAATCACTGAAACAACAGCGCCACCTTGAGTAAGAAATAACATGTATAATATGTATGTGTACGCGCATATAAATAATTCACCATTGCTGATAATTCATTGTTGCACAGAAAATCAATGTGATATAGTATTTATTTGTATGAATATTGTACTAATTTCTCTTGTAATAAACAAAGAAATAGATATCCTGTGATCTTAATCTTTAGATTTGAAATAATCATACAAATATAATTTATTTAAGAAGAAATAAACGACACTCTTACATACTGTACCTACGGTCTCTATACACATTTGGTACTTAAACCTACAGGTCCTTCTCAAAAAATTAGCATATTGTGATAAAGTTCATTATTTTCCATAATGTAATGATAAAAATTAAACTTTCATATATTTTAGATTCATTGCACACCAACTGAAATATTTCAGGTCTTTTATTGTTTTAATACTGATGATTTTGGCATACAGCTCATGAAAACCCAAAATTCCTATCTCAAAAAATTAGCATATTTCATCCGACCAATAAAAGAAGTGTTTTTAATACAAAAACCTTCAAATAATTATGTTCAGTTATGCACTCAATACTTGGTCGGGAATCCTTTTGCAGAAATGACTGCTTCAATGCGGTGTGGCATGGAGGCAATCAGCCTGTGGCACTGCTGAGGTGTTATGGAGGCCCGGGATGCTTCGATAGCGGCCTTAAGCTCATCCAGAGTGTTGGGTCTTGCGTCTCTCAACTTTCTCTTCACAATATCCCACAGATTCTCTATGGGGTTCAGGTCAGGAGAGTTGGCAGGCCAATTGAGCACAATAATACCATGGTCAGTAAACCATTTACCAGTGGTTTTGGCACTGTGAGCAGGTGCCAGGTCATGCTGAAAAATGAAATCTTCATCTCCATAAAGCTTTTCAGCAGATGGAAGCATGAAGTGCTCCAAAATCTCCTGATAGCTAGCTGCATTGACCCTGCCCTTGATAAAACACAGTGGACCAACACCAGCAGCTGACATGGCACCCCAGACCATCATTCCTTCTCCCCAGTCTTCCTCCAGACTCTGGCACCTTGATTTCCGAATGACATGCAAAATTTGCTTTCATCCGAAAAAGTACTTTGGACCACTGAGCAACAGTCCAGTGCTGCTTCTCTGTAGCCCAGGTCAGGCGCTTCTGCCGCTGTTTCTGGTTCAAAAGTGGCTTGACCTGGGGAATGCGGCACCTGTAGCCCATTTCCTGCACACACCTGTGCACGGTGGCTCTGGATGTTTCTACTCCAGACTCAGTCCACTGCTTTGGCAGGTCCCCCAAGGTCTGGAATCGGTCCTTCTCCACAATCTTCCTCAGGGTCCGGTCACCTCTTCTCGTTGTGCAGCGTTTTTTGCCACACTTTTTCCTTCCCACAGACTTCCCACTGAGGTGCCTTGATACAGCACTCTGGGAACAGCCTATTTGTTCAGAAATTTCTTTCTGTGTCTTACCCTCTTGCTTGAGGGTGTCAATGATGGCCTTCTGGACAGCAGTCAGGTTGGCAGTCTTACCCATGATTGCGGTTTTGAGTATTGAAACAGGCTGGGAGTTTTTAAAAGCCTCAGGAATCTTTTGCAGGTGTTTAGAGTTAATTAGTTGATTCAGATGATTAGGTTAATAGCTCGTTTAGAGACCCTTTTCATGATATGCTAATTTTTTGAGATAGGAATTTTGGGTTTTCATGAGCTGTATGCCAAAATCATCAGTATTAAAACAATAAAAGACCTGAAATATTTCAGTTGGTGTGCAATGAATCTAAAATATATGAAAGTTTAATTTTTATCATTACATTATGGAAAATAATGAACTTTATCACAATATGCTAATTTTTTGAGAAGGACCTGTATATACTGTATACAACAATCAGCCACAATATTAAAACCACCTGCCTAATATTGTGTAGGTCCCCCTCGTGCCGCCAAAACAGCACCAACCCACATCTCAAAATAGTATTCTGAGATGATATTCTTCTCACCACAATTGTACAGAGCGGTTATCTGAGTTACCATAGACTTTCTCAGTTCGAACCAGTCAGGCCATTCTCTGTTGACGTCTCTCATCAACAAGGCATTTCTGGATGTTTTTTTGTTTTTGTTTTTAGCACCATTCTGAGTAAAGTCTAGAGACTGATGTGTGTGAAAATCTCAGGATATCAGCAGTTACAGAAAACTCAAACCAGCCCATCTGACTGCAACAATTATCCATGCGATTATCTAATCAGCCAATTGTTTGGCAGCAGTACCGTGCATAAAATCACGCAGACACGGGTCAGGAGCTTCAGTTAATGTTCACATCAACCAGCAGAATGGGGAAAAATGTGCTCTCTGTGATATGGACCGTGGCATGACTGTTGGTGCCAGATGGGCTGGTTTGATGATTTTTATTGTATATATATTTATATGCATACATTTTATCACATTATTTTTATATAATTAATCACACAGAATTAACATGTTAAATCTTAATTATTAAATACAATTTAATAATAATTGTAATGTAAATGTGTTTTTCCCCTCAAGATGATAATCCGATTTAAGCATGCAACATGTTAAGGTCATGTAATAATTATGTAGCATACTACTGAATGAGTAGTGAGCAAGTAATGGTCAGATGTGGTGCCAGTTTATATTGTCTTAATTTTTTGAAAGTAGTTCAATTTGTTTGTTTCTTTGAGTTTGCTATGCCAAAAATGGAGGTATTCTTCTTGGGCTGTGTTTTGTGTTTGCATATGTTTTGCCTGCCTGAACTGAATTGATGAATTTAGCTGGTGTTTGTCCACTAAATACTTTAAAGGGTAACTCTCTGGGTGTTCTGCTCTCTGTAAAAAAGCGAGGAAGAGGAAGAGTCTGATAGATGGAACCAGAATTTACTGGCTCTCTTTTGAATGTCTGTCAGGAAAGGGAAGCTGCCCAGTTCTGACCTACAGCCCAGGTTAGAAGCACTTCTGTGAACTCCCGGGATATTTTTATAGAATTCAAGGTTTAAAATTTTAATTTAACTTTTGTCCCAGGATTCATTTGGTTTATATTTGGGGCCACAGATTTCACTGCCATACATAAGTATGGGCTTGATGATACGTCAAACAATTTCAGCCACAGTTTAATTGGGAGGTTACATTTAAATAATGATTTTCTTATAATATGCCCTATGAGCCTTGTCTGTTAGGTCTTTTATTGCCAAATAAAAATAACTAAAACTATGACCTAAACAACTGTAACCGGTAACATGGTTAAGAATTGTTCCCCCAAGTGTAAAAACATATTTTTTGTCTTAAAGGCGATTTTTATTTTGAAACATTATCACTTTTGTCTAGTCCATGTTTATTGGTAATGCCCAATTACTGCAATAATTTTATAGAACAATCCATCATGCAAACTGAATCAAAAGCTTTTTCTTGTCTTTTCTTTTTAATCAATATAGCTGCCAAATATTTTTGCTTGTTTTGTTTGGTGGACATGTTTGTGTCTAAGTGTGTTCAGTGTGTAGATGTGATCAGTTGTTCTCTGTTTTGGCATTAATCCAATCTGACAGTTGTGTAAAGACTTGTTTTCTTTGAGATAATGGGTTAATCTGTCATTTATAAAGCAACAGAATAGTTTGCCAAGGTTGTTGCTCATTGAAATGCCCCTGTAGTGGTTTGGGTTAAATTTGTCAACTTGTTTGAAGATTGGAGTGGTTTTCTTTTCTTTCCAATTCTCAGGAAAGTGTCCTTATTTTAAGAGCAAATTGAATAACTTGAGAATGGCCTCATTTAGTTTGGGGCCGCCATGTTTCAACATCTCATTGCATACTCCATCTGAGATGAAAGATTTTTTTATTTTTTGAGGGATTTGATTTTTGAGTTCCTTCAGTGATTCGGGGTTGTCCAAATTATTTAATTGACTAATTGATTATATAGTTGGGAATTCAGAATATGTTGGGTGGGGTTTTGCTCATTTTGTATATAAAGGTTTCCAAAACGTTCTGTCTAGGTGTTTGGGTCACAGATGGGAATTCGTTCTTCTTTGTTGGGCTTATTTAAATAGTTCCATAATTCCTAGAATTAATTTTGATTAACTACTTCTTCTATTTTGTTGAGCTTTGTTGTCAGACGTTCAGCTCTATTGCTATTTAGCAAGTGACTCATACTTTTTAATCATTTGTTGATTTTTTTTATTGTTTTTTATTTTATATTTTTATTTATTTTTATTTTATTCTCTTTTCTCCCAATTTGGAATGCTCAGTTCCCACTACTCAGTAGGTCCTTGTGGTGGCGCGGTTACTCACCTCAATCCGGGTGGCAGAGGACAAGACTCAGTTGCCTCCGCTTCTGAGACAGTCAATCTGCTCATCTTATCACGTGCCTCGCTGTGCATGACACCGCGGAGAATCCCAGCATGTGGAGGCACATGCTACTCTCTGCAATCTACACAGAATTTACTACGCACCCTACTGAGAGAAAGAACCTAATCATGACCATGAGGATGTTACCCCATGTGACTCTACCCTCCCTAACAACCGGGCCAATTTGGTTGCTTAGGAGACCTGGCTAGGGTCAGGATTTGAACTCGTGACTCCAGGAGTGGTAGTCAGCATCAATACTCGCTGAACTACCCAGGCCCCTATATTTGTATTGATAATAATATACTTATCTCCACCTGAACTAATACAATCCAGTTTTTTCCCTGTTCTTACATTCAGATCCCCATTATCAGGACTGAGCCAAGAGACTGAAACTGAATGATCTCAGAATGTAATGGGTTAATGATCTTCTCATTATAATAGGTTGACTCATGTGGGGGATGTAGGGGCACACAGATAAGTATCCTCATCTGTATAGATTAGTTCCTTTTTTATTTGAATCCAAATATGTGTTCTCCTTTTTTAACAGGCTGAATGTATTGGAAGAAAATGTTCTTTAAACCAAACAATTATTCCTCCTGAATCTCTTCCATTTTGAACATGAGGGTGTTTCATGTAGTGTAGGTTTTAGACTCTAATCGATTCCAAGTCTCAAGTAATATTATGATATCTGAACTCTATACAACATTTACAAAATCAGGGTTTTTGCTTTTTTTCTCCAAAAGCAGCAGAGCTTTTCTGTGTTACATCCTTGATTGTTTTAGCAAATATTCGAATGCCCTCTCGTTGAATGTGGAGACAGTCATAAAGGTGCTCATGAGTGATACACTGATTGATTTGCTATATGTACATTTGGCACACGCATCAGCTATCTCTGCATTAATGGCATTGATGATGTTTTGTTGAACATATCTGCGAGGCAGCAGTGTAGAGATAATGACTTTGGCACTGGGGTAAATTACTCTAGCTAATTTCACCATATTGATGGGAGCTTTGGCGACATCCACTCTCCTGGTGCTGTCCAGGTCCAGTGCGCAGTATAATATGTGATGGAGTTACCAAAACATCTTCTCTCAGCAGCTTCAAAGCAGAGTGAGAGTTGGGACACCAGAGTTTCCTTACGGTTCTGATGTATTGTCTCTTCTGTTCTCTGTTGGATGTTGTTGTGGTCTGTGGATATCTCTGTCTGGTGCTGATGCCTTTTCTCTTGGAGTTCTTAGAAGCTTGACAGACCTGAGAAACCTGCAGGGTCTGTGTTGACATATTGCTGGAGTTGATTTTCTTATGTGTTCAGGAGTAGAGGTGTTCAGGGTTTGTGTGTAGCTGTTGTCTCATCTCCTCCTGTTGTTGTTTCTCCATCATATTGCTGTGTTAATGTCTCTTGACCACATCCTCACCCACCCTCCTCAGCTCCTCTCGCAGCTTCTGGTTGTTCTCCTCCAATTGTCTGACAGCAGAGCAGAGTTGTTGAAGTTCATGTATGCTGAGGTGGCTGGCCTGGTTTTGGAGCTGGTCGAGGTTGTTGGTACTTTCCTCTTTAAACAGGAAGTAGTCCTGCTCCAGCTCAGTGATGATGTCTCTCAAGGTCTTGGTCTTTGGAGATGCAAGAGAGACAGGTTCTGTGTGCTACAGGGGTGCTCGATCTGAGGGCTCCGTTTTTGACTACTGTGGAGCAGGACTCTATACTTCTCTTCACCTCAGGATCTTTCTTTATCTTCTGAACCTCCATTTTAATGTTCATGAAATTTGTCTGAAATTCATCAAGGCTGGGTTGTGACCCCTGGACCATGAACCGTTGTGATACAAGTTTACAGTCAGCTTTGTCTCTTTTTTCACCTTCCAGAGTGATTTGCCTACCTTTAATGAAGCAACTTCTGCAGTTATGAGAGTGCTGTGCCAGGCTGATGGCTGATCAGTGAAGAAGAGCAGGTTCCACCGGACGCTTTTGGGTTTTAGTTCACTGCTGTCAGACAGCAACATCTCTGGGATGTATAGGTAATATTTACATTTACATTTACATTGACATTTATGCATTTGGCAGACATTTTTACTCAAAGCGACTTACAGAGCACATATTACAGGGACAATCCCCCCGGAGCAACCTGGAGTTAAGTGTCTTGCTCAAGGACACAATGTTAGTGGCCATGGGGATCGAACCAGTGATCTTCTGATTTACAGTTATGTGTTTTAGCCCACTACAACACCACCACTCCTGAATTTTTTTAAAGTGGTCTTTAAGTTTCCTAGAGGTTTACCTTAAAAATATTGTGCCTCTTTTGATTGTAATTTATATTCAAATCAATGAAGTAGTGTTTGAGTCATAAAAAAACGTACATTCTCTGGCAAAAATTTAGGTTACAGCAGGAACAGAATTTAAAAGGAAACAATAAGATGGGGGAGGGGTAATTAAGAGATGTTGTCATTTTTACAACTGGTAGACTGTTACAGGTCAGGTGGTGTGTTGTGGACATGTTTACTGGTTGTGTTCTCTAGTGAAGTTTATAGCACTTGTATAAATGATGGGCCACTACGGAGGGAGTTGGCCTTTCACCAAATTAAGATTTTAAATGGATCTTTCTCATTGAGTGACTGAAACTCAGGGATAGAGGTTTGTATTTTGGTGCAGAGGGAGTTTCGTAAGGAGGAGTATTTTGGGCAGTGCATCTCTGTGTCGACCTCTCCTGATGTGCAGTGACTGCACAGAAGGTCTTCATCGGGCAGCCATGTTTTTTGTATCTCCCTGTTTCTATGGCCATTTGATGGTCAATAAGTCTGTACTTAGTTAGTAACTCTCTCTGTTTTATGTCTCTGACAGAGGATAGATATTCAGCTGGACTGTAATGTCTCTCCAGATCAACATAACATTTCATACAGCTCTGAGTATTTATTTGCTCTTTCCAATGTTCTATGTATGTATTTGTATCTTGATTCATAATTTATTTTACACTTATGGGTTGTGTTCACTGATCTATATAACTCGATTGCTCATGACGTCACAACAGTGAAGCTACTGTGCCGCCATCTTGGTATTCCCTAACATTCTGTATTCCTATGGGTCTCAATGGGAAATGGGACTCTAATTTTCTCCCCTGCTTATTGTAAGTGCGAGCGTGTTATGTTACTCTTTATTGCAGCAGTACTACGTCCCCACATATCTGCACATTTTTATTGAACTTTGCTTTGGATTTAGTTGTGCTTTGAGTACTTTATAGTTTAAGGCATCTCTCAGACTTGAATTTAGGTGTATCCAAAATTGTAATGTTCTTTTTTTAATTCTCACATTTAGAGGGAACGGCTAAGTTCTGCTCTACGTGCTTTAGTGGGTGTTTTTCTATGGACATGAAGGATGTTTCTGCAGAACTTTACAAGTAGACTTTTAATCGGGTGTTTGTCCTAGGTATCGTGGCTATAAATGTTGCTCTGTTGAATAATCTCATTTTGTATGGCATGCATTGATCTATGAGCTTTTATAAGTAAAGCTTTAGTCGCTGAATTGAAATTCAAAGAAGGGCTTAAGACCAGGCCCAGATCGGTGTACTGTGAGGTGTGCTGAAGTGCAGTGTTGTTGAGGGTAAATATGTGTCTTTTTTCATTATTTTCTGAAATATCAATATTCATTTTTTTTGGATGTTGATTTCTAGGCCCAATCATGGCAATATTGTCCAGACTGTTTTGGAGACCTTCCCGTGTCTTAGACAGAGTTAGCAGGTCATCTGCATACAATAAATATTTGACTTCAGTGTCATACTGCTCAAGTCCTGGGCTTTCAGAGCAGTCCAGCAGCTCTGCCAGTTCATTATTATAAATGTTAAATAAAGTGGGGCTAAGACAGCAGCCTTGCCTTATTACAGGCTGTTGGGGAAAGTATTCGGTTCTATTTTTGCCCAATCTTTACGACACAATTACTGTGTGTGTGTGCATATTTTTTTAGTATTGCTGATGACATTGTGTTCTTTTACAAAAGAAGTCATTCTCGAGTTAATGATGGAGCAAAACACTTTCCCCAGGTTACTGGTTACACAGATCCCCCTGTAGTTATTGGGATCTATGTTGTCTCCACTTTTAAAGATCTGAGATATTAGTCCTGTATTCCAGGCAGCAGGGAAAACATCTCAGATCAGGATTATGTTGAAAAGTTTGAGCAGTGCATTCTACACAACACAATGAGTGGTGCTAAGCAAGATAACTCCCATGTTGACAAAGCACTGACAGTGTTAGCTTGACACAGACAATTTAAATGTACATAAAATATTCATGAGGAGGTAGCCTACAATTACAATCTCAGTGTTTGCTGGGGTGTGTGTACAGTAAACTGTAAAACCCTCTATGATTAACGTCTCCTGTTACACATGTAACCTCAGTTCCCTGAGATGAAGGGAACAAGACATTGCCATAAGCACTATAGGGAGTGTCCTTCTTACAGGACCTTGTTGAAACCATTATACAATCACGCCTATCCTCTGATTGGCAATGGTGTTTGTACCCCACCCTTTTAGGCACACATTAAGCCCTCAATCACCATTTCTTCTCCTCATAGTGCTTTCGGAAATGTCGAGTGAATTGAATCGATAGGGAAACACAACACTTCATTTGGTTTACTTCACAATGGCAAACATCAGCTGTCATACCTGAGAGCTAAACAGAGCAAAACAGAAATGGATGTGTCTTGACTCATATGTGCTAATATCATTAATCCTCTCTGCTTAGCAACACCTGGTCACCGCGAGCATGCTAAACATTTACAGGTGCACTGTATTATTAACCGCTGGGACAAATCGCTATTAAGCTTGGATAAACCTGTGATGATCATGAGTTCTGCAAAATATCATGTGACTGTTGTCAGTATTATTTTGTATCATGTGTAATCGCATCAGTTTGTATCTTTCGGATGATATCAAGGGCTGTCAATCAATAAAAAAAAATCATCTAATTGATTACATGGAAATCTCAAATAATCACATATATAAATATTTGCTGAGTAATCATGTTAAATTGCTAATTTGGTACTAAAAAATCTATTGCCAATATATCAAACTCAGTTGAAGGCTATTTGGTTTGTTAAATGAATCTTAACATTGTTTATGAGTTGCTACAGTATTGCATACTGTGACAGACTGGCATGTCTTAAGGTCAATATTAGGTAAAAAAAGGAACAGATTTCTCTAGAAACTCATCAGTCATTCATTGTTTTGAGGAATGAAGGCTATACAATGCTTCTATACAAGACATCTATGGCAAGTGCTACAGGAAGTGTGGGGTGAAATGAGTATCTGGACAAACTGGCAGCTAGAATGCCAAGGATCTGCAAAGCTGTCATTGCTGCATTTTCTGACTGTTTGAAGTAGTAAAAAAATTCAAATCGTAATAGTAATCCTTCACGTTATTGATGTCCTGACTACATTATGATCAGTTGAATGCCACTTTGGTGAATAACAGTACCAATTTCTTTCCATAAGAGAAAAATCTTTTGGCCGCCAGTGTATATTATAAAAAAACCCAAATAATTCAGATCATTAAAATGCATTACATTATTGTGGCAGATGAGAAAAGAATTGATAAGACATTACATTTATATTTATGCA
Source organism: Xyrauchen texanus (assembly GCF_025860055.1). NCBI lineage: Eukaryota > Metazoa > Chordata > Actinopteri > Cypriniformes > Catostomidae > Xyrauchen > Xyrauchen texanus. The sequence goes on from NC_068302.1 coordinate 36,098,462, forward strand.
TTTGGCAGACGCTTTTATCCAAAGCAACTTACAGTCCACGTATTACAGAGACAGTCCCCCCGGAGAAACCTGGAGTTAAGTGCCTTGCTCAAGGGCCCAACAGTGGCATCTTGGTGGTGCTGGGGCTTGAACCCCCAACCTTCTGGTCAGTAACCCTGAGCCTCAACCACTGAGCCACCACTGCCCCCATTACAAAAATTGGCTTTAGAATAAATGTATTGTTTATTTCCATATTACTGAACATAAGTCAATCGTTGGCGAACAGTCCACAGCAATCCATTTTTCAAATGAATTTGTCAATCAGTCCAAGAGTACACCTGCATCAGACGGACACTTTTGGAGCATCGCACTTTGGTTGTGTCGTGTCATAGCATACCATTTTTAGGTGGCTGTGTCAAGTTATACGTAGTTTGAAATGTAGAAAATCACATATTGAGATGCCTGCATTTGGATTTGCGTTCTATCAAGCTGTGTTTGAGTGCAAGAACGTGTTCTTATCTTTTGCTGTCTTTTATTTTATTATGAATTTTACTTCAACCTTTTTTTTTTTTTCAAAGAAAAAAAAAATCACAATTTCTAATTTTTCTTGTGTACTATTGTCATAACAAAAAATAGCTGTTCCCAGTAAAGATTTTTAGACCAACAACACCTAAGATTTGGTTTCTAAGGTGCCTAAAAAAGGGATAGTATTTGAGAACTTTGATTCAGAAAGAGTCAATTTCTTTTTATTTCTATACTGTAAATTCAACATTAATTTAGAGTACTACAAGCTAACTTGATAGGTCAGCAAGTCTAAAGATTATCCAACTTGAAAAAAAAAATATGTCATTACCATCACAAACAATACCAAAAATCCACACCATAATAAGTAATATAAACAATTCACACCTTTCAAATTATTCCAAAATCCATTTAAAGGCTGATCAAGGCAGTGATCCTATTTAATCTATTTAGTTTGAAGAAGTTTAATGTTTGTGCCCTTCAAGGGACAATTCACCAAGAAATGACCATTCTTTCAGCCTCTACTCACCCTCATGTTGTTCCAAACCTGTATGACTTACTTCCTGCCATTGATCACAGAATTAGATGCAGTTTGTAAGCCTCATTCGCCGTTTATCTTTTTTTTTTTCTTGTACAATTAAAGTTAATGGTGATTGAGGCTGTCAATTTATAGCATACCTAGCATCTTTCTTATTCAGTGGAAGTATACAAATCATACAGGTTTGGAACAACATGAGGGTGAGTAAATGAGGACAGAATTTTCATTTTTGGGATGAACTTTACCTTTAAGTCAAGAATCACCGGTATAAGATTATTTGTATATGAAGACAGTGCTAACAATACATCTGGTTTATGTGGGTTAACTGCACAATTGTAATATCCTGGAGGCGCACTGTCTCCCAATGCTGTAATTCTTTCTGGTAATGATAGGGTAGGTGTTCTGGGTCTCTGATACGGCTTGATGAACTTCCTGGAACTGTTTCTCTAGCTGAATCCATTCTGCTGTTCAAAGCATGATTTATTTCTTCCCACAGAATATGTCCATGCGATTATGCCCATGTATCTCGCAATTGCCTGCAGATATACGAGTTTTTGCCCAGATGGCCTCTGAATGAGAACATTAAGGCAGAATAAAGGTGAATATCCACCTGTTTTAATGCTCACTTATGTATACGTTGTTAGTGCTTGGATCTAAACGAGGACGGAAACAGATCAAAACAGAGTTCGGTCAACAGAGTTTTTTCTGTCAATGTGCAGGACAGAATGGTTATGAGACTGGTACAATATGCAAAGTGTTTTGTGAGGTAACCTGAAAAATGTGCTTCACATGGTAACATCGAGATTTACTGGTTTTATTCATGATAAAAAAATATTTGCTATGCCTGAATCAACCTGACTACACAAGGTTACACCAAAAAAGTAGAAGGTAGAAATAGCATCTTAAAGGAACAGTTCACCATAAATGAGAATTGACAGCATTTACTCATATATATCAGATAAGATGGATAAAATAAAAACTGATATTCTAGATATAAATGTTTATACACCAAAAGGTCTCTCATGTTTTCAAACTGGTCTTAGAAGTGCAATGAATAGCATGTGCAAATACATGTTAATGTACTCGTACTTGTAAATATGAAATGATGACACCGATACCAAGTACAAGTATTACCACCCATTATCGGCCTGATACGAGTACTACCAAGTAGTATCGGTGCATCCCCATTCCATTCTTTAAAGTGAGAGGAATGTTTTGTCCTGTTTTACGGTCCGCTAGATGAAATCACCTAAAAAGTAATAGCACGCGTGTCCTCAACAAGCCACACGATTTGAGATATCGTTCATGTTTGAAGCACAAACAGTTAGGGTTAGGGGTTTGTTCAAATCCCTAACTCTAAGTATAAGCAATTATATTAGTGATGCTTGCCTTAGCAAATACCACCAAAAATCACACCACATTCATTTTAGAAAACCATCAAGAGTCTCTTCCTAAATTTTTGTATAGCCCACCAAAGAACAAGGTGCAACACATAAATGTAATTGCTGCCATACTGAGATACACACAGAATCCATGAGGAAAAAACACACACGATTACTTCAAAACCGAAATTATGATTGTACATTGTTTATTCAATACAAGTAACAAAATGTGCCGCAAAAATTTAGAGGCAGCATCACTGGTTTAAAGTCTCTCTTGTAATAAAGTCTCTCTCAGAAAGGAGGTTGAACGGCTGGCTCACTGGTGCAATCATAACAACCTGGAACTGAACACGCTCAAAGCGGTGGACTTTAGGAGGAACACCCCAACACTGACCCCCCTCACCATTCTGAACAGCACTGTGGTAGCAGTGGAGTCTTTCAGGTTACTGCACACTACCATCTCACAGGACCTGAAGTAGGAGACACGCATTGACTCCATTGTGAAAAATGGAAACTCAGTGGTCATTGAGTCTGTCCTCTGCACTTCAATAACTGTCTGGTTTGGTGCAGCTACGAAATCAGACATTAGAAGACTACAGAGGACAGTTTGTACTGCTGAGAGGATTATTGGTTGCCCCCTGCCCCCGCTTCAAGAACTATACACTTCCAGAGTGAGGAAATAGGCTTAAAAATCACTCTGGATCCCACTCATCCAGCCCACTACCTTTTTGGACTGTTGCCTTCTGGCCGACGCTTCAGAGCTCTGAGCACCAGAACCGTCATGCACAGGAACAGATTTTTTCCTCAGCCTATCCATCTCATGAACAGTTAAAATTGCCCCATTGAGCAATAATTATGTGCAATACACAGTTTAGTCTATTTATATTATCCAACATATCCTCTTTTGCCATTACATACATTGCACTGTTCATAACATACTGTATTTTTGTACTTAATATAACGGATTTGTATTAGATTTGCACTACGTATGTGTATGTGTGTGTGTATGTACGTATATGTATATTTATTTATATATGCTGTCTTGCTGCTGTTTTTGTATTGTTTTTTATATTATTGTACACTGGAAGCTCCTGTCACCAAGACAAATTCCTTGTATGTGTAAGCATACTTGGCAATAAAGCCGATTCTGATTCTGATCATTTTGCAATTCCATTTGCAATTTTAGCTCCTGAAGAAAGAAATTCCAACACTGGATTACAACAGTTAAGTGTGACGGGAAAAAACGCCCTCAAGGAGATTACATTAAACGAATCCGGTTCCTCTGCATGCTTCAGGTTTCCTTCTCTTTCCTTTCTGGAGTTAAAAGCCACTGTTAACATTCAATTAGCCAGCTACATAGTGCTGTTCAGCAATGCTGAGTGTGATGAGGCAGGAGTTTGGGGTCAGAGGTCATAGATGTTGTACTGAAAGCTATATTTATCATCCACCCCCCTGGATGACGCAGCCTTGGCAACTAAACCTCATGTTTCTTGTCTACAGCACAAAATCGTGAATTAACTATTTCAGAACATCTTCAGTACAGTAAGCTGCAACACAACTGCACTGAAATGCACAACAGATGTATGAAATGCAGCCTTGACAAACAAATGTCCAAATTGCGGAAGCAGTTCCATGCCAAGTGAATCAAAATAAACTGGTCAGGAACATGTCCAGGTCCCATTTCAGTCTAAAAAAAGAGAAAGAAATAAGAAATAATACTTTTTTTCCTTAAAGTAAATGAAGCCTATTTTAGGACAGTCATGACTTTTTGCATTAATTTTCTTTTATGTAATTAATTGATTTTTGTTTTTCAAAACATTTCAGTCCATTTCATATTTTATATTAATATGTCTTATTATTTAAATGTGAGAAAAACATTAGCTATTATTTAAATTGTAATTTATCATTTTATGTTTTATGCTTTTTAAATATAAATACCAAAGTATTGCAATAATTATTTTAAGATGATACATTTAAAATATTACTGTACTAGTTGTAATGTCTAGATGTGTTTTTGTTCATGTTTTGTGTTAATGTCTTTTATTTTGAAAAGTGTTTCCATGTCATGTTATTTCCTGTTTCCATGTCATGTTATTTCCTGTTTCCCTGCCATGTCATGTGATTCCCTGTTTCCATGTCAAGTCATGTGATTATCCTGTTTCCCTCAAGTTCATGTGTCCTGTTCCCATTGGTTATAGTCCTGTCATTAGTTAGGTTATGTCATTGGTTCATGGTCATTGTCTTGTTATCTTGTTTATAGTTCTGTCTGTTCATTGGTTGATGTTACCCTTGTCTATGTATTTAAGCCTCTTGTTCCAATATATTAGGGTCAGGTTTTGTGTTGTAACGTTGTTTGGAAGTCGAGTCAGGTCAGGTCAGGTCGGGTCGAGTCAGGTCAAGTCGGGTCGAGTCGAGTCGAAGTCGTGTCGGGTCAAGTCAAGTCGGTTCGAGTCAGGTCGGGTCGAGTCAGGTCAAGTCGTTTCGAGTCAGGTCAAGTTGGGTCGGGTCAGGTCGAGTCGAGTCAGGTTGGGTCGGGTTGGGTCGGGTCGAGTTGAGTCAGGTCGAGTCAGGTCGGGTCAGGTCGAGTCGGTTTGGGTCAGGTCGAGTAAGGTCGAGTCAGTTTGAGTCGAGTCGGGTCTGGTTGAGTCAGGTCGAGTCAGGTCTAGTCGGGTCGAGTCGAGTCAGGTTGGGTCGGGTTGGGTCGAGTCAGGTCATGTCAGTTCGAGTCGGGTCAGGTCGAGTTGAGTCAGGTCGGGTCAGGTCGAGTCGGTTTGGGTCAGGTCGAGTCAGGTCGAGTAAGGTCGAGTCAGTTTGAGTCGAGTCGGGTCTAGTCGGGTCGGGTCGAGTAAAGTCGAGTCAGATCGGTTCAAGTTATGTTTTGTTTTATAGTCAAGTCAAGTTTATAGTAAAGGTACATGTTTCCTGTTTATGTTTTCATTTCACATCTTAGGTTTCCAATATCTGGATTTACTGCACTATGTAAACACATGGGTTCGGCTTAATTACCGTCATCTGCCTGTCATTGCCAGCATTGCTACACTAGTCTATAGTAACAGGAATCTAATGAAAATCCCTATTGAGTAGTACAATAGTGGGAATTAAGTATTTTTCCATTTCAGTAATGAGAATTTGGGAGGAAAAACATGAATATAATATAATAACGGAAAAAAAGTCTTCATTTTCTTTGAACAAAATATAATTTATTCATTAGATATTTGGGCCAAATGTGACCTTCTTTCATCATATTTATTGATCCACTGAAACATTCACTAAATGTTAACAAACACAACTTTAGATTTTTTAAATGTATTAGTATATGCTGAAATAAACATGAACTAAGATTAATAAATGCTGTAAAGGTATTGTTCATTGTTAGTTCATGTTAAATAATGTTGTTAAATAATGTTAATAAATGGAACCTTATTGTAAAGTGTTACTGATAATTATTTATTTTTAAACCATAAATTACATTTATCCTCAACTGCTTATATTAGTACATAGGGAAAACGTGATATACAATTGTGAATTTGACCTCTAGAACATCTATATCTGGAAAGTGTATCTCTGTAAAGTATCTCAGCATAGTGATGTTGGCAAAAAGAAGAATTTGAAACTCACTTATCTAATAATACGAAGAAGCGAGAAGTGCTAGTCATACGTAATATTGCCAGAATTGTTTGAGGTTTAACAGTCTGCTGTGAGCCAAATGATAAGCAGAAGAAAGACATTCTCCCTGGTTTTTCATGTTATGCGATTGAGGGGTATTGTTGAAATCCCATTTTAATACATTGCAAACAAGGTAAAGGAGAAATATGACATATTTCTGGAGAGGTTTTGTTAGTAGACTGAATAACAGGCAACAGAGATCAACAAGCTAACCGCATTTGCCCAAGGCCTCCATAGTGTGATTTACGTTGTGATTTATAGACATCTATTTTGAGCATATGTTGGAGGTTTGACCCACAGAACTGTCTATTAAAGGTAGAATGTAGAAAGCTCCCATGAGTGCTTTGAAGGAGGTAAGTGACAGTGAAAAAGTTAAAAATATCCCTAGTTCAATGACAGTTTACTTGCATTGTAGCTTGTTTCAAACAAACTGTATGACAAAAACAGTTTCTCTAGACCAGTGGACATCAATGGCTACTGTATGTAAAAACACCAAATACAATCAAAATAAACAAAAAAGTGCAGTGCATTCAGAAAGTATTCAGACACCTACATTTCTGTCATATTTTGTTATGTTGCATCCTTATGCTAAAATATGCTTTAAAATATTTTTTTACATCAATCTGCTCTCCATACCCCATACTGACAACAGATTATTTTATGAATTTGCAAATTTATTAAAAATAAAAACAGAAATATCACACTGACATAAGTATTCAGACCCTTAACACAGTACTTAGTTGAAGCACCTTTGGCAGCGATTACAACCTCAAGACATTTTGTGTATGATGCGACAACCTTTGCGTACCTGGGTATTTTCAGCCATTCTTCTCTGCAGATCCACTCAAGCTCTGTCAGGTTGGATGGGAACCATCGGTTGAAAGCCATTTTCAGGTCTCTCCAGAAATGTTCGATTGGGTTCAAGTCTGGGTTCTGGCTGGGCCACTCAAAGACATTCACAGTGTTGTTTCTAAGCCACTTTTGCATTGTCTTGGCTGTGTACTTGGGGTCAGTGTCCTGTTAGAGTTAGAGGGTGAACCTTCAGCCCAGTCTGAGGTCCTGAGCGCTCTGGACCAGGTTTTTATAAAGGATAGCGTCTCGGTTACTGATGTAACCTCCGTTCCCTGATGGAGGGAATGAGACGTTGTGTCGATGAGTTGACACTAGAGGTCACTCCTGCAGAGCCCAGACATCTCTAATCTTGAGAAAATGCCAATGGAAATTGGCATGTGGAATTTGCATGCCACTCCCCCGGACATATGAGTATGAAAGGAGTGACGCTGCAAACACACATCAGGTATTGCACTGAGGAGCTGAGCCAAAGACCCGGCCATTTCAGCGGTTGGTTCAGTGTTGTGGCAGGAGGGACACAATGTCTTGTTCCCTCCATCAGGGAATGGAGGTTACATCAGTAACCGAGACGTTCCTTATCTGTCACTCACTCGACATTGTGTCGATGAGTTGACACTAGGGGTCCCAATGGAAAATGCCACAAGAGCTGAACCGAGTTATGTAGACTGCCGGTGCGAGACGGGCAGACCTCTGTGTGCCTCGTAGCCAGCGCAGCAAGCCATCGCATAACTACCCTTCAACATACTGGCAACTATGAAGCAGTCCCCTGCACCTAGGGGAACGGCTAACTGCTCAGAAGTATAAGGACTGGCTGGCCCAGCCGTGGCCTTCTTTCTATTGTTCTCCCCTAAAAAGGAACAAAATCGTTCGGCTGGGGGCCAAATATATGGTCCAAGCTGGGGGGTGTCCCTCCAAAGAAGAGGACACCGGAGAGACCACACCCGACCCCGAGTTACTACAAACACGGCGACCAAGGACAGAGGGCCCTCTGCCCAAGGAAGACGCAGGGAAACCATTTTGCGGAATATATATCACACAGGGTTGCCTAGGGGACAACCAGCGCATGTGGAGCACTTACCTCAGTACGGGGGCCTGGGTGATGCCCATACTGGGGCGGCAGCGAGCCTCTCCGAAGACTCGATGGCCGCTAGGCTAGGGAGGAAGAACGTCCAGGGTTCACATTTCTTGCGAACGCAACTGGGGAAAGAGCCGCTCGCACCGGCAAACTCGCCCCAGCGCTCGGTTGGAGCATTCGAGCGTGACGGGGAGTGGGAGGTCCGTGGGGGAATACCCGGCGGAGAGGCTTCCACTGTGGTCCCCATATCGCAGCGTCACTCCTTTTATAACCATATGCATGCAAATACAGGCCAATTTTCATTGGCCTTTTCTCAAGATCAGAGATGTCTGGGCTCCGCAGGAGCGACCCCTAGTGTCAACTCATCGACACAACGACACAACGTCAAGTGAGTGACAGATAGGGAACTCTGTATTATGCTGCATTCAGATTTTCTTCGACCTTGACCAGTCCCGCTGTTGACCACAGCATGATATTTATATTTATATTTATATATTTATGCATTTGGCAGACGCTTTTATCCAAAGCGACTTACAGAGCACTTATTACAGGGACAATCCCCCTGGAGCAACCTGGAGTTAAGTGCCTTGCTCAAGGACACAATGGTGGTGGGTGTGGGACTTGAACCAGCGTCCTTCTGATTAACAGATAGCAGATTACCAGTTACCAGTTAGACCACTACACCACCACTCCAGCTCATGATACTGCTACCACCACCATGCTTCACTATTGGGATGGTATTGCACAGGTGATGAGTGGTGCCTGGTTTCCTCCAGACATGATACTTGGAATTGAGGCCAAACAGTTCAATCTTCATTTCATCAGACTAGAGAATCTTGTTTCTCACAATCTGAGAGTCCTTAAGGTGCTTTTTTGCTTTCTTGTACTGAGGAGACTCTTCCGTTTGGCCCCTCTGCCATAAAGCCCAGATCTGTGGAGTGTTGCAGTGATTGTTGTACTTCTGCAAGTTTCCCCCATCTCCACACATGATCTCTAGAGCTCAACCAGAGTGACCAACAGGTTCTTGGTCACCTCTCTTACCATGGCCCTTCTCCCCCGATTGCTCAGTTTGGCCGGGCGGCCAGCTCTAGGAAGAATCCTGTTTGTTTTAGTGCTTCTTCCATTTAAGAATTATGGAGTCCACTGTGCTCTTGGGAACCTTCAATGTAGCAAAAAAAAAATTGTAGCCTTCCCCAGCTCTGTACCTTGACACAATCCTGTCTTTTAGCTCTGCAGGCAGTTCCTTTGACCTCATGGCTTGGTTTTTGCTCTGATATGCATTTTCAGGTGTGAGACCTTATATAGACTGGTGTGTGCCTTTCCAAATCATATCCAAACAATTTAATTTGTTTGCGATTCCAATCCAAGTGAATACACATCTCAAAGATGTGGTATAGTAATGCACTTACAATGGAAGTGAATGGAGCCAGTCTATAAACATTAACCCTGTGCAACCCTGAGTACACATGCGTGGACTTTGAGTTTTTGGGTTCTCTATATGCAATGCATAATTTAAATGTATTTAAATTGACTGATCTCAGCTCAGAAGACTCAATAAAATGGTTAAACAAGTCATGTGATGAAACAACATGGCACCGAACACAGCAGAGTTTGTCTTTGGAAATAACACCAGCAAAACTACATCTCAAAAGAAACCTTTGAGTCAAAAGATTATAATCTCTAGTTTCATCCAATATGACATTTTTAAAATTGTAGCAATTTATTGTGAAACGCCATGCTGCTAAACACAATGTACACTAATGTGTACTTTAGCACATTCTTTCCTTAGAAATCCTATATTTATTGTGCATTATCACATTGAGATTTAATATGTTTATACAAAAACTGAAAACATTTTCTTTCAGAGGCTACATATGGAGTTAGGATGAAAACAAGGTGCATTTTGAACTGTTCTGAGACCAGTGCAGACAGACAGCACACCGGAGGTTAAATAATGTGCTTAATAGGGAGCAAGGGAGCATCCTATACCTCTCTATGCAGTTAAGGGTGTTCGATCCAAAATTCCCGTTAAAAGTTCAGTTTCAGGGTGCAGATGAAGTTGGCACCAATCAACATGTTTGTCAGACATGGGACAATCAGTACATAGATTCAGAATTTATAATGTGTAATTTTTTTTTAACATGGTTGGCAGTGATTGGATGATGCTGGCCATTATTTTGAATCAGAATTAATTGTGCTAATTATGTTAATCTGTAACATTTCTAAAACATGAATAAGCAACACTCTTGGGAACATTAACAATTTCATTAAAAAAAAAAATCTGACATTCTATAGCTTTTACATTAACATTAACAGAATCTAAATCAGAATGAGATTTATTGCTATGTTTACTCATACAAGGAATTTGTCTTGGTAACAGAAGCTTCCAGTGATCAAAAAAATATAATAACAAGATAGAGATAATCAAAAGAAATTATAGAATAAATATAAAAACAAATAGAAAATATAAGTATATATAGAAATACACTTATAAGACTAAATATATATATAGTCACCAAGGCACTTGCAAGTTCCTGGATATTTCTGGGGGGATTGGCACTAGCCCTGACCATCCGATCCATCAGGTCCCAGACGTGCTCAATGGGATTGAGATCCGGGTTCTTCGTTAGCCATAGCAGAACACTGACATTCCTGTCTTGCAGGAAATCACACACAGAACGAGCAGTATGGCTGGTGGCATTGTCATTCTGTAGGGTCATATCAGGATGAGCCTGCAGGAAGGGTACCACATGAGGGAGGATGACGTCTTCCCTGTAACACACAGCATTGAGATTGCCTGCAATGACAACCAGCTCAGTCCGATGATGCTGTGACACACCGCCCCAGACCATGATGGACCCTCTGCCTCCAAATTGATACCGCTCCAGAGTACAGGCCTCGGTGTAATGTTCATTCCTTCGACGATAAACACAAGTCCGACCATCACCCCTGGTGACACAAAACCACGACTCATCAGTAAAGAGCACTTTTTGTCAGTCCTGTCTGGTCCAGCGAAGGTGGGTTTGTGCCCATAGGCGACATTGTTGCTGGTGATGTCTGGTAAGGACCTGCCTTACAACAGGCCTACAAGCCCTCAGTCAGTCTCTCTCAGCATATTGCGGACAGTCTGAGCACTGATGGAGTGATTGTGCATTCCTGGTGTAACTTGGGCAGTTGTTGTTGCCATCCTGTACCTGTCCCGCAGGTGTGATATTCAGATGTACCGATCCTGTGCAGGTGTTGTTACACGTGGTCTGCCACTGCGAGGATGATCAGCTGTCCTTTCTGTGTCCCTTTAGCGCTGTCTTAGGCGTCTCACTCTACGGACATTGCAATTTATTGGCCTAGCCACATCTGCAGTCCTCATGCCTCCATACAGCATGCCTAAGGCACATTAACGCAGATGAGCAGGGACACTGGGCATCTTTCTTCTTGTGTTTTTCAGAGTAAGTAGAAAGGTCTCTTGAGTGTCCTAAGTTTTTATAACTGTGACCTTAATTGCCTACCGTTTGTAAGCTGTTTGTGTCTTAATGACCGTTCCACAGGTGCATGTTCATTAATTCTTTATGGTTCATTGAACAAGCATGGAAAACATTGTTTAAACCCTTTACAATAAAGATCTTTAAAGTTATTTGGATTTTTACAAAATTATCTTTAAAATACAGTGTCCTGAAAAAGGGACGTTTCTTTTTTGCTGAGTTTATATATATATATAATCTCTTTTGTTAGTGGGTTTCTGGTCTGATTGTGCAAGATTGTATCCCCACTTCTGTAAGCATCCTCTTTGGCCTGACAAAGCTGCCTGAGTTTTGCTGTAAACCATGGTTTGTCATTGCTGTATGTTAAATAAGTCCTAGTAGGGATGCACATATCCTCACAGAAACTGATAATATGATGTCACAGTATCCATGTGCTCATCCAGTTTGGTGTCTGCAGCTTCAAAAACACTCCAGTCAGTGCAGTCAAAGCAGGCTTGTAGTTCCAGCTCTGCATCATTGGTCCCTCTATTTATAGTTCTTACTACAGGTTTAGCTGATTTAAGTTTCTGCCTTTAGGTTGGAAGAAGATGAACCAGACATTGATCAGAGATTCCCAAAGCTGCTCTAGGGACAGAGCAATATGCATTCTTTAATGGTGTGTAGCAGTGGTCCAGTATATTTCTGTCTCTGGTGGGGCATGTAATGTGCTGTCTGTATTTTGGCAGTTCATGGGTGAGGCTGGCTCTGTTAAAATTGCCTATAATAAAAATAAGTGAGTCCGGGTATTGTTGTTCCATGTCTGCGATCTGATCAGCCAACTGTTGCAGCGCTGTGCTCACACACGCTTGTGGAGGAATGTAAACACACACAAGAATAAATGAGGAAAAGTCCTGCGGCGAGTAGAACTGCTTACAGTTGATAAAGAGTGCATCCAAATTAGGACAGCACATCTTCTTTAACATTGTTACATCTGTACACCAACTTTCATTTACGTAAAAGTATGTTCCACCACCTCTCGTTTTCCCTGTTAACCGCTCTGAACAGCTGAAAGCCCGGAAGATGTAATGCTCTGTCCGGAATGGCTTCACTCAGCCAGGTTTCTGTGGAGCACAAGGCTGCAGAGTTGAAATGTGTGAGGAGATGTAGTTTGTCTATTTTGTTAGGAAGAGAGCAGAGATCCTGCCGAAAGCACATCTCCCAACCACCATCCTCACTACATTCTATAGAGGGACTATTGAGAGCATCCTGAGCAGCTGCATCACTGCCTGGTTTGGGACTTGCACCGTTTCGGACCGCAAAGCCCTGCAGAGGATAGTGAGGACAGCTGAGAAGATCATTGGGGTCTCTCTTCCCTCCATCAAAGACATTTACAAAAAACACTGTATCCGCAAAGCAACCAGCATTGTGGACGACCCCACACACCCCTCACACAAACTCTTTACCCTCCTCCCGTCTGGCAAGAGGTACCGAAGCATTCGGGCCCTCACGGCCAAACTGTGTAACAGCTTCTTCCCCCAAGCCATCAGACTCCTCAATACTCAGAGACTGGTTTGACACACACACGTGTCCTGAGTTGCACTTTAATAACTGTCACTTTATAACTGTCTGCTACCTCAATAACTGCTATGTGCATAGAACATTATCTCACAGTATGTTATGTTTACATTTTTAGAAACTGTCATCTTTTTGCACTACTGAGTACTGGTCGGCGCTGCACTGTCTATTGTCCTGTTCATTGTCAGTAATTTGTTGTACTGTCCTGTACTTTTTGCACATGTTTGCACGTGCACTTTATATAGGTATATATAGGTAGTTTATATAGGTATTTTATTTCGTTGTGTAGTCTCATGTGGTCCTAAGTTGGTCCTTTGTTGTTTTTATGTAGCACCATGGTCCTGGAGGAACGTTGTCTCGTTTTGCTGTGTACTGTACTAACTGTATATGGTTGAAACGACAATAAAAACCACTTGACTTGACTTGACTTGATTTGCTTGATGTATACTCGGCAGCGCTGTTATCCCTGGTACATAAAACTGGGGACTAAACACAGGACAAACTAACCTGCTGTCCACATATGGTGCCAAACATATTTAGGAGAACTATTTGCTCTAGAATTTATTTATTTATTTTTGCATGTATATTAGGTCAAATCAAATCAAAAAGGGAAATGGAAAATGCACATAGCAGTCATGTTCGCGTCTCAGAAGGTTAAAATGCATACTGTTTTAAAAATACAGCTGCAAGAGGTAAACATTATACATATTTTAACATGATTTCAGTGCCATGTGCATATCACTTCCTAACCTTCTCTGTGTAAATGTATATTCAATATTACAATTTTGTTGTCATGGCAACAAAACCTTGAAATCACAGTATTGGAATTTTTTTTACACAGATAAGGTTTGTAAGTTATTTTATCGAAGTGAAATCATGTTATTGTACATATAATGTTACATCTTGTGGCTAAAGGATGTGTATTTTAGTGTTTATGGACTGACCCAATTAACTTCCATTGTAAGTGCCTACCTGTAACTGCTCCCTAAACAAGGGGCGAATCAATGCACTTTTTTGTTCTAACAACATTATCCCACAAATGTTGTTGATTGAGTTTAAATTGTATTGAGCCCAGAATATTCTTTTAAATGTTTTCAAAACCCATTTTCCATTAAGTAATGATTTATTTTTTTATATAACTTATATAAATATGGTAACCATCGTTTAAGTGGAATGATTACGTCCGGACCACTGAATTTCATGTATCTCAATTTAATGGTCTGTTTTAAAGTATTCCTTATGCATTTGTCAAAAGTGCTGTTGTTTATACAGCTGGTACTGCATACTTTATAAGAACATACTTTATAAAACAGATCCAAATTATGACTGGTGTTTCTCAAATCACATTCTCCTTAATATTATTTTGAATTTATTACTAATTAACTGGTACAAAAAAATATATATATATATATATATATATATATATATATATATATATATATATATATATCTTCTAAGACAAAAAGAGTCTAATCAGGAAGCGGGGCTCAGATAATCTAGTCTGGTTTGCCCACCCGTCTCTGAGCAAAAAAACGATGTAGATGACAAGGCAAAATGGAGTCTCTACCTGAGCTTTACCAGTAATCACTCAACTTCTAAACAGTCACCTCATTACGGCTCAAATGCATTTTCTTTGTGCACCACAAATCATGAATAATGGATAACACAATACATTATGTTGAGCCATATTTGTGCACCTTTTAGCCTTGCCCTTCAAAGTACCCCTCTTCAAGAGGGAAAATGCAACCCAAGATGCTGCTGTCTGCTTGGCCGATAGCTCAGAGTCAACAACTAAAGTGACAGCAGCGCCTCTGTCGGACCACCCCAAAAAACTATTTCGGACAAATGTCAATTTACATTCAAGCGCAACATTGTGCTAAAGGTTGATTTCATGTTTTAATTACATCATTGGAAAGCAGTCAATGGAAAGGAGGTGGCGAGAACCGGCTTGACAATATAAATAATAGTTTTAATGATAAACTTAAAAAGACACAAACACACACATGACGGACAAGTCCGTAAACGATCTCTCTGTCCCGCACAATCCTCCGCAGTCGGCCTTTATCCCTCTCGGAGGCTTGATTAGCCTGACAAGGGACCGGGTGTGTATAATCACGACCCGGCGCCACAATCATCATGCTACTGATGGTATAAAAGGGGCAATCAGACATACTGTAATGTTTACGATACACCCAATGCGTATGATTTTTCAGCCAAAACCAATCATATCGCTTCAGAAGACATGGATTAAACCACTCAAGTTGTATGGATCACCATGATGTTCCCTGTAGGTCCTTTTTGGAGCTTGACAGTGTTAGATCCCATTCACTTGCATTGTATGTATATACGCACCTCATGCATCCTTCGAAATATCTTTGTTTGTGAAGAAGAAAGTCATTTGCATTTAGACGGCATATAAGGGTGAGAAAATGATGAGAGAATGATATATTTTGGATTAACTATTCCTTTAATGTGCGAGCCATATGAAGCAGTTGAGATGGGACAAAAAAATGCATCAATGTGAAAAATGCACTGTTGCCCTTAATGTACAACAATCAGCTAATAGGATAAACATTTCATTCCATGACTAAGAGCAAAAACAATTGATAAAACAAATGGACAATCTTTAAAGAATGTCCCATTGGAATGAATTGGAGATTACAGCTCAATTTTCATTATAATGTGTTCTTAAAGTAACAATTGAATGTATAATAATATTACATGGGCTGGAATGAAGTGTGATGTTGCAAAGCGAAGCATCAATTACAAAAGATGCACACATTACTAGGTTACCAGTACACTGCAGCACAATTCCTACTGCAACATAAAAATGCAAAAATGTCTCAAATCTTTGTGTCGGACCCGTGACCTTACCGTTGCTATACTTGCACCATGCTCTGCCAGCTGAGCTACAGGAACACTACAGACTGAAATTAGCCTTTCTGTCCACGCTAAGTCTCTCTCAGGTGTTTTTGGAAGACTCCACTGGCTATGATTGACCTCTGCTTATCAATAAAAGATAGCTAACAGCAGTATGGGGACATGAGAGTTGAGTCATTAACTGAGCTTGATCACAGCAAGAGAAACAAAGAAAACAGATCGGAGAAACACAAAGGCAGTGTGAAAGAGAGGATTTGTTAGTTGAAGAGTAATATAATAATCCCTGCCATTGCACAGACTACAGTTGAAAATCTGTTACTTGAACTACATTTTTATATTTTCTGAAGAACATGTGAGTGGTGGTTACCCATTGACATCTAACCTGTATAATGCTGAATTTAACACAGCAATTAGGAGTTGATCAATGATTTTATATGAGGAATAACTTAACAATTTCTGTCTGATCATCACACAAAATGTGTGTGTGTGTGTGTGTGTGTGTGTGTGTGTGTGTGTGTGTGTGTGTGTGTGTGTGTGTGTGTGTGTGTGTGTGTGTGTGTGTGTGTGTTATTCTTGAGCTTGACTGCCACTATTAATTGTTTGAAGAAAAGAGCAATCTATAGATACTTCAAATATTCTCCTTTTGAGTTCCACAGAAGTAAAAAGTACAAGTAAAACATAAATAACTTGTTTATACAGCAGTTTGGGTGATCTATTACTATTAATACCCAAATATATTTTTACTGCAGAGCACAGTAAGTTGATGTTAATTTTGAGCCATATTTACAGACAAAAATGGGAAGGTCACATGAACCGTGGAGCTCATTTGTTATGAAGACACTTGAGGTACCATGGGGTAAAAATGAATACAGCAATGACAACAAGGTTAAAACAAAGAACCATACTCCAAGTAAACTAATAAGATACAATTTGACTTAAAGGGATAGTTGACCCTAAAATGTAAATTCTGTCATTATTTACTCACTTTCATGACATCCCAGATGTGAATGACTTTCTCTCTTCTGCTGAACACAAATTAAGATTTTTAGAAGAATATCTCAGATATATACATCCTAGTGGTTTTATATATGTCTTCTGAAGCGATGCAATTACTTTGGGTGAGAAAAAGATCAATATTACAATCTCTTTGTAAAATTTTTTAAAAATTAGAAAGTTAAAGTGGAGATTTATAGTAAAAAAAATATATATACTTAAATATTGATCTGTTTCTCACCCACACCTATCATATACTGTAGGTTCTGAAGTAAACTTTAGATTTAACTACTGGATCATTATGGGTTATATTCATGCTGCCTTTATGTGCTTTGTGGAGCTTGAAAGGTCTGGTCACTATTCACTTGAATTGACCTACAGAGCAGAAATATTCATCTAAAAATCATTTTTGTGTTCAGCAGAAGAGAGAAAGTCATTCAAATCTGGGATGTCATGAGAGGATGAGTAGATTAATTTTCATTTTTGGGTGATATGATTCTGATATTCCTGCAATAGTATCTACTTGCTGTCCTATTAGACTCCAGATCCAATGTTTATTTCTGTTGACTACTAACATTAACATTTTAATGGTGGTGTTTTTAATGGGAGATGCAATTCTCATATTACTTGAGAGATGCAACTTCTTAAAGAGAGTTTTTAAGTGATGATGATAACTTGCTTAAATAAATAGTTGCAGTAAAAAAGCTTTCAACTGCTTGATGTTGTGAACTAGACATGTACCTGCAATATTATCCTGCAGTTCAGCAAGGATCTCCCTAAAACACTCCGGTGACATTGAATCTTATTTCTTACTTGTATTATGTTATAGTTATTTAGCCTATTTTTTTGTTGAATATCCATATGTCACCATGTGCATCACTTAAGTGTCCGTATATCCCTCTGAAATGCGTCTGATCGGGGACACATGAACATAATGGAGCCTATACATTATTATCCTTAAAGGGGTCATATAATGCCATTTTTGTACAAGTTAATATGAATCTTTAGGGTCTAAATGAAAACTTTGTAATATACTTTTATTAAAAATTCTCATTAGTATTTTAAGAAAACACTAATTTTACCTGCTCAAAAACAGCTCTGTTTTCAGCACGCCGTTTCAGTGCATATGACTTTAAATGATAATGAGCTTTGGTCACCCCGCCTCTCCGTTGCCTATGCGAAAGCAAAAATAAGTGATCAGATAACATCAATTAGAGTATTAATAGTCTTGAATCATATGCATTTGCAAGATGTAAACAGTATTTTGCCAGTATTGTGTTACCATTCATCTTCATGCAGTTATAACTGTTTTTTTTACATTACTTCTTAATCAGTAACATACAAGTAAACCAGGTGTAACTTAGTGTTACCATGTTAACTGTAACACCTGCGTACACAGTTTTTAATAACACAATAACCATAACGCATTGTTCATTATAAACGTGGGATTATGAATTATATTGAGAACGTCGTAACGTTATGGAAAACATGCCGTAATGTACCCTGAGTGTAAACATTAGCCACATTCATTGTGAAGCGTGCAAGCGATTTGCAAAGATTAATATAAAGGTTAATAAAACGTTACACTTACTTCTTCTGGAGGTGCAGAGGGAATATAAATAGTTGGTACCGAATCTTTTTCAGCAGCTTCTTAGCAAAACCAGCTTTATACTGACCCTCGTTTATAAAGCAGTCTGGTGAAAAATGATTCGCGCAAACATGAACGCATTGACGTTGCTCGTGGGGAATATTCCCATCGTAAACAAAACTCAGCCACTGCGTCTTCAGCGGTTCAGATTTAGGAACATCAAAATGACTGCTGTGTTCGTTATTACACCGAAGAACAGAACACCACAATCGCTAGGCGCCATTCTGCTCCAGTGTATCAACAATGATGACGGACTATGATTGACAGCTCGCTCACGAGCGAGGGCGGGTCTGTGTTGAAACTCTGCTGTCAATCAACAATCCTGGGAGGGGCGTCCGACCGTGTGACGTCACACGGTCGAACGGCTCGATTTGAGGCAGGGGAAAATATATAAGGAGATTAAAACAAAAACACTGGATGGATTTTTATCATAATAGGATGGTTGTGTACAGGCACAGCCAACACACATTTCAGTACAATCAACTTGAAAAAGTGCATGTACCATTATATGACCCCTTTAACACCTACTAGTCGATTAGTCAAACAACCAACCGACTAGAAAATTGGTCCTTTTGCACATCCATACTAATAACAATGTAATTATTGAAATTACATTGAAAAGGTACAAAGCTGAAATTTATATTTGGAGTATAAAATGATTTATAGATATGAATAATTGTATTAGAATAGAAGTAAATGACAGATCATTGTAAAAATCTACTTGTAAAACTGCAGTTAGTTACACCTTTTACTAGTTGACATGTAAAATGGAATAGTTGACTATTACTAGTGTAATTACTTATATAAAATTGTCACTTTTTTTAGTAGAAATTCCATTCCTTATATCAAAAATAGGCATTTTAACTAGTAAATATTAAATTGTTGATATCTATAATTCTCATCTTGCATGTGATTAAATGTCGAAATGGTTTGTGAGACACTAGAAGCATGGGAGAGAAATGTGTGGTGTGCATATGGTTATAAGCATACGATCAAGCATATGCATCATCTGATCAAGTAGATTAGACTCCCATGCAGCAAAGAGAGGTGGCAAGCGTCAAATGTGCTTGAGAAAAGAAATGGTAATTCTGGTCTGAAACCAAAGCTCTTCACAACAGAAATAAGAGCCATTTATAGACGATGGGTTTATTTAGCTGTTTCAGCGGCCACAACATCAATACACCTTCAGGGAATCAGTCAGATCAGCAGAACACCAGAATCACCTGTAGGGAATTCTTTTTTTATTTTGTTGAGCATTAAAAAGTAACTTACTATAAAAGCTTTCGGTGGGAGATACCACCGTCTCATGTTCCACCTGTAAACACCAAGGGATTTGACAGAGCACAAATTAAGACCTGTCTACGCTTTCCTTTTTTATAAAAACTTGTGAAACTAAACAAACAGGACTAATGATAGGCTGTACTTCCAGCAGCCATCCATAAAAGGAAAGCCAGTGGTGATGTTGCCAGTGTGTTGAAAAGGTCAGCTCTGCCAGATATATAAGGAATCCACAGGTTAAATGGACCACCCAGTTACAAATATCATCAATGTTGGAAACTAAAGGACATATAAAGCTGTAGTTTATTCTGAACGGAAACAAGAACAGTACAGAAGAGTGGCGCTCTTCAAAGACAGTAAGACTTAACTATGAGAGTCTTATCAATTTAGACAGACATCAAGCGCATGATCTAAAACAACGGATATATGGATTTAAAAAACGGACTCAAACTGAAAATGAAAATGTAGTGAAAATATCAGTAAGCTTCTTCAAATGTGTTTTAAAGTATCTTTGCTGCTTTCGCTTTCTAAAAAAAATTATTAATTTTATTAGCATATACACTAGAGCTCTGTCCCAGTCAAAAGTGAGCTGCCTACCTAGGTCAAATTTTTTGTGATTCCAAACAGTAGGCAGGAAAATTATGCTGCTTTATACGGAAACCTCGTTTGGCCAAAAAAGGCAGCATGTGATAAATCGTTCATCCAAGATGCTGGGAAAAATTCAAGGGACTTACTGGGTGTGGATAAATATATTAATTTAAATGTAATATATATATATATATATATATATATATATATATATATATATATATATATATATATATATATATATATATATATATATATATATATTTCAGAAAAAAATACATGTGGATGTATTATATATACTGTATTTTTTAAATATGGAATAAGGTAATTTCATTTTGCTTTAAGTATATTATATAATCTTACTTGAAACCCATAATCAGCACAACTCAAGCGTTGTCTGTTTGATGACGTTGCAGGGTATTCCAAATGAAATACAATTTTATCAAATGAAGTAAACTTCAACAGATATCCCATGCTCAGTGAGTAGGCAGCGGTGAGCACTGCATAGGGACCCTGCGAATTCTAACGCAGATCAAGTGTAGCACTACTTGTAATATTTTGATTCTTATTGAATTTTATTCTATTGGTTCCTGTTGGAGTCATGCAAACCAACTTTTTATAGCGTTAAGAAAATGCGAAGCGGTACAAGAAACTCAGAAGCTGATCAAACTGGTATGTGTGTATGTGCGTTAAAACTCTGAACACATGCAGAGAGCATTTTTATAAAAAGCCATCTTTCATATTGTTTTCATATTGTCAAATGATAAAAATGAGTTTATATAGGAGTATTGATTACTCTTTTTGTGTGTGTTTGAAAACAACTATGAAATAACATGAAAATGCCCATTCCTACTTTTGATTTAGATCTTCTTAAATTAATATATTTAAGTGTGTAATTTTTTCAGTATTAAAATAATTTCTCCTATCTCAGCTTAATTTGTAGAATGTAAACACTGTGTCTATGTGGCACTATCGAAACATAGCTCTGTTTGTTTGAACATGCCGACATAGCTTCACTGTCTCAACCAGTGGCGTGAGTTTTGGACTGGGCTATCTGTTTTTTTGACCAAATGATAGACAGATGAGAGTTCGAGAAACCTTTTTGAAACTGTCATTTTTTTTTTTTGCAGTTCCATTTGATGATGCTTAGTTGTACAGATATTACACACTGTAGCTTTAAAGAAGAAATTATAAAGGCACACATTAAGTGCTGAAGTCTTTTAACACAACATAACAAAGGCTGTAATGCCGGCCCAGCTTAAGACATCATACCTTAGTGCTTCATTTTAACAGGTGAAACTTAATTCCCTTCCGTCATCAGATTGACTATCCATCTGCAATATGAGAACAGCCATAAATTTAATTGAGTGAAAAGTGTCCTTTTATTGAAGTACTGGCATGCATTCCAGAAAGATTGGCACTTAGGCAGGTAAAAAACAATGTAACCGATCAGATGAAGAACATTTGAAGAAGTCTCAAAGGATCACTGCTGTTTTAAGCATGCTCACCACCAATTTGAGTTAGCGTTATTTTTCGTATCAGATGGTTTAGATCTACACATCTTACAAAAACGTACCATTACTTTCTATAGTGTTTTAAAGTTTCATTATACACTCACCTAAAGGATTATTAGGAACACCATACTAATACTGTGTTTGACCCCCTTTCGCCTTCAGAACTGCCTTAATTCTACGTGGCATTGATTCACAAGGTGCTGAAAGCATTCTTTAGAAATGTTGGCCCATATTGATAGGATAGCATCTTGCAGTTGATGGAGATTTGTGGGATGCACATCCAGGGCACGAAGCTCCCATTCCACCACATCCCAAAGATGCTCTATTGGGTTGAGATCTGGTGACTGTGGGGGCCATTTTAGTACAGTGAACTCATTGTCATGTTCAAGAAACCAATTTGAAATGATTCGAGCTTTGTGACATGGTGCATTATCCTGCTGGAAGTAGCCATCAGAGGATGGGTACATGGTGGCCATAAAGGGATGGACATGGTCAGAAACAATGCTCAGGTAGGCCGTAGCATTTAAACGATGCCCAATTGGCACTAAGGGGCCTAAAGTGTGCCAAGAAAACATCCCCCACACCATTACACCACCACCACCAGCCTGCACAGTGGTAACAAGGCATGATGGATCCATGTTCTCATTCTGTTTACGCCAAATTCTGACTCTACCATCTGAATGTCTCAACAGAAATCGAGACTCATCAGACCAGGCAACATTTTTCCAGTCTTCAACTGTCCAATTTTGGTGAGCTCTTGCAAATTGTAGCTTTTTTTTCCTATTTGTAGTGGATATGAGTGGTACCGGTGGGGTCTTCTGCTGTTGTAGCCCATCCGCCTCAAGGTTGTCGCGTGTTGTGGCTTCACAAATGCTTTGCTGCATACCTCGGTTGTAACGAGTGGTTATTTCAGGCAAAGTTGCTCTTCTATCAGCTTGAATCAGTCGGCCCATTCTCCTCTGACCTCTAGCATCAACAAGGCATTTTCGCCCACAGGACTGCCGCATACTGGATGTTTTTCCCTTTTCACACATTTCTTTGTAAACCCTAGAAATGGTTGTGCGTGAAAATCCCAGTAACTGAGCAGATTGTGAAATACTCAGACCGGCCCGTCTGGCACCAACAACCATGCCACGCTCAAAATTGCTTAAATCACCTTTCTTTCCCATTCTGACATTCAGTTTGGAGTTCAGGAGATTGTCTTGACCAGGACCACACCCCTAAATGCATTGAAGCAACTGCCATGTGATTGGTTGATTAGATAATTGCATTAATGAGAAATTGAACAGGTGTTCCTAATAATCCTTTAGGTGAGTGTAGAAACATAAAGTGTAGTAACAACAGTATTTTGTAATAAACTTTATGGATTCATAATTAACCTATTCTTAATACTATTCTTATCTAATTTTACTTATGACAAATACCATGGGTTGTTTTATAGAAACCATTTATATCCATCCATCCATCCATCCATCCATCGTCAACAGGGGGCTGGAGCCTATCCCAGCTAACATTGGGCGAAAGGCGGGGGACACCCTGGACAGGTCGCCAGTCCATTGCAGGGCCACACATAGACAGACATAGACATACATAGACATACATAGACATACACTCACACTCACCTCCACATCCACATCCACATCCACATCCACACCTAGGGCAATTTTTTTTTTGGGGACACCAATTAACCTAGCCTGCATGTCTTTTGGATGGTGGGAGGAAGCTGGAGTACCCGGAGAGAACCCACGCAGACACGGGGAGAACATGCAAACTCCACACAGAATGGCCGGGGCAACCATTTATACCATTTCATATTTATACATTTATATGTAATATAACAAATATTTTATATCTTTTATAAAATGAAGTGTACTTTTTGTGCTACTAGCCTCGCCACACTTAATTTGAATAAAAATTTTACAATTCAAACTGGTTTCCCAAACATCTCCCATTGGTGAGGCAAACAGACAGACCTGCCCAAACTCACATCATCGGTTGAGCCAGAAGTTGACATGTTGGACAGCTCAAGCCAACAAAACAATCTTTTCAAAAAGTATTTTAACTTGGCAAAAATTACACACATAACCTCTAAACTACACTGTGGGTATTATCAGAGACTATATTAGAGACAGGCCACTTTTATTCAAATTAATGGAAGAAATTGGTAAAAGAGCCAATGTACATTGGCTATACAAGCTGGGAAAATGTTTTTTTTGTGTGTGTAATCTGAGGCAAAAAAGCTAAATTTATGGTACCAGTGTTGTCAGATTTTACTGCTGTTTTGATTCGGTTATTTGATAGTAATCTTGAGTAACCATTTTGGGGATTTTGGTGTTTCCCCATTCAAGTAGATAGGAGGTGCACTTGTATGTTGCTTGTTTATATATAAAAATAGCTGCCCGGCCTGCTCGAGAGCATTCCAAAGATGTTTGCCGAGTGGACTGACTTGCTAAAAAGACTTTGGTATTATGTAATAGTTTTACGGCTATGAAAAAAATAAACCTTCTTTAGAAATGACTTTCTAAGGAGGCTTATCAGTAAATTCACAAAAGCTCTTCCAGACTCAGATTGCAAGATCTACTGTAAAATACAGTGTGTGACCACCGGATTTGAACTAAAAAACGAATACAAAGCTGACTTGTGCTTTTTAGAGTTACCTCATCAAGGATATGTAATATTTGGCAATTACTTATTAATGGGAAGAACATAAAAATTGTAGGAGAAGGGACTGGGATTTCATGTACCTCCTTCAGCCCCTGATAGTTGAATGTTTACACCACCTGCCTCACTGGAACGCTGTACAAATCCCAGACCAGCCTGTTATGGCTGCTGTATGTTCCATATGCTGCACTTGAATCTAATCTCTGGGCTTCAGTTTATGTACCAAAACTGTAAACACCTTTCGTTAAATCTGTTTTCAAGTTCTGACCATCTGGGATGCAAAGAGAAGGCCAAAAATACAGCACATTCCATAAATAAGATGATTGAATTCTGATTAATAATGATTTATAAGAAATTCACCTTTCAATTAGGGATAGCTGCTGCAAGGTAAATGAAAGGGATGTCCAGAAAAAGGCTTTACAACAGTGCAAACTGAATAAATTAAAACTGCTTGTAGACATACATATGCAGGCCTAATGGACATCAAGTGGTGACCCAACACAGTCCCAAAATAAAAGTATATCTTAAAAAAGTAACAAAAAATGTCAACACAAATATATTATAGCGAAATTATTGTGACATAGAAAAATGTTGTTAATGCATATACAAAAGCACTAGGAGCACATGGAGCACTAGGCCAAATATTATATTTATATCAGCCATTTTACCAAGTGACAGATGAATATGCACCGAAGTACAGTAGAGTTTAATTGGATGCACAGCTTTTGATGTTAACAAAAGATACAGATTTTCTCTGCCCATTTAAAGGTTTAAAAGCCTATTTATTTTGCTTTGCTTACTATGAATAATTATATCGTTAGCTGCATTAGGGTCGGGCGATATATCAAATATTCACAATATAATCAGCATGATTTTGCTGGCGATATAAAATTAAGCATTATCATGAATATCATAATAATTGTAACACTTGTTTTGGCCAGTAACATTATATGTTAAGCTCATTATTCGACTCATGTCATGATCCTTCAGTGCTGCACAATTAATCAAATTATAGAAAACATAATTGTAACCAACCGTATAAGCGCAGATTGGTATCGCAGGAAGACCCGCACAGAAAAAATAATTATCAAAATATGAATTACTATAGTCTTGACAACACAATGTAGGTATCATTTTAAAGCTTAGAAGCAGTGCTTTACAATGCATGTAGGCATTAGTGCTTTAAAATTTGAAGATAAATCAGAAGTGTTTCATTTTGATAATGTATTAATCATTTGCCCTTTTCATATTATTGTAATTGGTAAAAACATCAAACTGATCAAATGGCCATGTGTCACATGTCATTGGAAAGCTATAGCGAGTAATAGCTAAGTATATGTCTATGACATACATGTTACATGTAAGCAAGTGTTTCTTATATAATGCGTTTTCGCTTACAGCTTCACGAAAAACAGAACATAAAATATCACATACAGCGTAATCATACAGCGTAATGTAGCGAATCAGCTCTATATTCTTCCACCATTAGGAAGCGAATCAGATCTATGAAATATTAATAATCAATCATAACTTGTTATAATCAATTATGAATATTTGGATCAGTTAATCGGGTTAACTTGATGTAGCTACATTAACATTACAACCAAATACTCGGTTCATCCCGTGAACACTCAATTTTGGTTATTAATTAATTAATTAATTAATAGAAATGTACATTTCCGGGGCAAGGGAAATGTCTTTCTTACTAAGTATTAAGAGCAAGTAGTCAAAATCTATGATTAGTGACTTTAGATATGAGCTTGAGACACAGACAACTTTACATGTGACATGAACAAGACTTTATTAACTAGACTAAACATTTAAACTAATCTAACATACATATACATACATTCATACAGTTTACCAAGGGAAAGAGGGCTGAAGCAGAATACAGGAAGTTATAGCATTGTTTGAAGTTCAGCAGATCAACAGCCTGAGCAAACCATCATATTAGTTCTGACACGCCCTTTTTAGAAAGGGGTTAAGGATACTTAATGTATCAAATAATGAGACTAAGTTTGATACTTGCATGTCCCATTTGAATTAAACTGTCCTGATGCAATTTGTTGAGGCTCCAGTTGATCTTTGATGATGTTGTCTTGATGAGAGAGAGAACCAGTGGGAGTCAGAGACTCTTTGGTGAATGGAAAGTCAAGGCCATAGGTAGCCTGGCGCACGCTTGGGAGTCCTTGGGGCCTTCTAGTGTGGCATCATTCAGCGAGAGAGTGAGAGAGCACAAGGCTCAGAGGGCAAGAGAGGCAGGAAGCAAGAGAGGCTAA
Source organism: Xyrauchen texanus (assembly GCF_025860055.1). Lineage (NCBI taxonomy): Eukaryota > Metazoa > Chordata > Actinopteri > Cypriniformes > Catostomidae > Xyrauchen > Xyrauchen texanus. Next base: position 36,125,350 of record NC_068302.1, read on the forward strand.
GAGTGAGCGAGGAAGAGAGAGGGCTAAGAAGAGAGAGAGCGAAAGTGGGCGCAGCAATTTTATACCCTCAGGAAACAGGTCCCACCTCTCATTGGCTCGACCAATAAGAAGGGTTTGAGTTCTAGGCGGGAATTTGGTTTATTGCTCTTTGTTGTAAAATTGCCCATTGCATGTGCAAGAAAGAAAATAGGAAATATACTTATAATACTAATATGTTGTTGTTATCGACATATCATGTACACAGTCATTTCAATCTTCAAAATACCAAGTTATAGAGACCAAATATGCCACACATATGATTTTGGTTAATCATAGTATGCAAAGTCTGAAACATTAACCCATTAGTTTGCAAGAAAACATAGATCAAGCACATTTAAGGGAAAATGTGAGATGGCACATTAGATACATGTCAATATTTATCACATGGATATATAGAATATATATATATAGGATTAACAGGGTTCATTTCTCTTTCTCAGTAAGAGAATGAAGTGAGGGTCAGCACTTCTCTGAACATTCCTTTGGAGGTCGTAAAAGTCTCCCTTACTCTGGGCATGAGAGAGTTCCTTTGTCAAAGCTCATTTGCATGTTTATGACAGTAAGAGATTTTGGGCTGAATGACTCAAAAGATAGTAAAACATCGCGTAATATCATTCTACAGAGATCTTATATTCGAATTCAGCTCGGACAAATCGTAAGGTTTAATTTGATACCAAGAAACATGTGTTTAGTACACTTAGAAAGGGAATATACACTGAGGCTATTAAATATGAGGCCTCAGAGTTTAAAACACACAACGAAACAGTTCTAACGAGTTTGATATACCTCAGAAATACACAACATACAGGGATTACACGTATTTCATTAGCAATATGCAGTTCTGTGTTTAACTGAAAAACACACACACATTTTTACGTTCAAAGTTTCCCCCTTCCTGTCCACACGATAAGCACGTGGTGAGCATGCGGATGTCACATGCGGTTCTCTGTCAATAGTTCATTGTCTCTTTGTCAATACATTTATTGTGCTTGTGGAGGCTGGTTGGCTATTTCAGTAATTAGGGGGGTTTTTAACAGTAAGTTCTTGTTTGTTCGGGAATCTGTTAAGGCCACTGATCCTCCGCCATACCTTACAGTAATCAGATCCATTGAGCATTAGATAATCTACACAAAGCATGTTCTATCTGGCTAAAAACACTTTAGCTTTCCTTGATCAAATGACATCGTCGGAAATGATGTAGTGCATTGTCCAGTATCATGGTACGCTAAGCCAATCATATTATGATTCAGACCTCTGCAAACAGACGTGGAAGTCATCCAAATATGGGAAGAGAGGATTGTTCACTCTAATTACATTTGGCCACCAGGAGATGGCGCTAAGTACATGACACAGACTCCATGGCTCAGATGACACAGAATGGAACTGAATGAGATCTCGTTACTCATACCTGCATACTATGGAGAGATAGCATACCTTTGGTAATTCTTGTATTTGCATGTGTAATTAGTTCTTATGTACAATTATTATGTTTTATTTGTTTGGAGAGGCTTTTGGACACATTTCGATGATTTGGACACAAGGTTAAATAATTTTTTTAATGCTATAACTTTTAATTGCTTTGTCGTTTCAACACAAAATGTTTCTCAGTTACAGTTGACATGATTGGGAACAAAAAAAATAATAAATAGTTTTTCGAAGCTACCTTATTTACACCCTGAGATGTATGGATATCAAATCAGAAAAATAAGAAAAAAAAGTTAATTTGCTTTTAGTGATTATTCACCACTTTCTTAGGCTGAGAGTCTCATAATATGACATAATCTATATAATTAAAATGTTTAAAACATTTTTTTTTTTTTAAATGATAACAAACACTTGACCCTCTTTCAGTTTTTGTAGAGTTGTGAGCCTTTAATTTTGGGCATTTGCAGAAAACAAGCTGCAAAAAAAACACCTCAGTGAGATATTTAAACTTAAATATACATAATTGTAACTTGTTATTGACATTGTATACATATAATGCCTTTTTATTCTTCAGCAATAATGAAATAATACGGCTCAGAGAGGGTGGAAAATGGAAATGTAAATTTAAATTAGAAACATAGACGTATGTTGTAATTTAACTTTAGTGGGGGAAACCTTATCTTCATCACCATTGCAAGCCAGGACGAAAAGAACAATTTAAGCCAAAATGAAAAAGCTATTGTGTTAATGCATGGAGCTGTCCAATTCTTCCCAGTTCTCATGTTGGCTTCATGTAGACGGTTGAGTGCATGCATCAACGTTTTAAATTAAAGTTGCTTTGGCTGGCCTGCTCCCACACACGAACATATTCCTGCCCAGTCGTACAAGCACAAAAATAAAAAAGGATGCATGCCAGCCATTCGTCATGATTACTGTCGGATCGAGCGGTGGCTGAAAATGAAAGTCTTTTCCAATCATGCAGAAAGGTGCTAATGGTCTCTGGGATGAAGAGAAAATGGAGGGAATTTGACTCTACACTTGTTATAAGGAGCTGTGGAAATGTCTAATTAAAGATCTGTAGACAGCGCATGTTCAATGTGTCAATGTGCATGTTATGACAAAATTCTTGTCTTAGACTTCTGCAAATGAACAGTGCAAAAACATCTTGTAAAGATATGGAAAATGTCATGATGTCTTCTACTTTTTGATACTGTTATTTTCTGATACATCAAATTATGAAGAATACTCCATGCTTTAAACCTTATGACATGTAGATGTACTATGTGTATTTTCTTAATTCCTGTAGCTCATTAATATATATGTCTCAAGGTATATTTATTTCATAACTGTGAATTAAAAAGTTGGTTGTATTATAATAACTATATCATAGACCCAAAATTGTGGCTGTTGGTGTTATGATACAGGGGATACCAAAACATATTTTATTCCAGTTGGTATTGGTTTTTTGAAAGTCAAGTGCATACCTTAAATTTGGACTACATAAAAGCTATTGGAAATTTTCACTGTTACTGACGAAGAAAAAAGATTCAGGTCAATCAACACATATTTGTGGGGTATGTTGTCACACTGTATTGGGTTTCACAATGGGAATTTACCAATAAATACCCTATTATAGGTTTTTCAGCAATTATCAAACACAAAAAACATTAAAAAAAAATGTATTTTAAAGGTGCAGTGTAAGATTCAGAAACTCTTGTTATTAATGACACCTGTGGCCATTAAGTGAATTGCAGCCAGCTACCTGTTGCTCGTGATCGAGCTTGTGCACACACTCCATAGGGACGCGAGCATTGACCAAAACAATGAATTAACATACAAAGAGGCTGAACGTGATCCACCGGCATCATGCTGACAGATGACGAAGCATAATTAAAATTACACAATTATGATTGTTTTACTACAAACTTTGAGACTAAACTAAAACTACTTATCAGCTAACATAGCATACTGATACATACATACAGCTACATACTTGTTGTCGCTGTTGAATAGCGGAAGAGAATCACTGAGGCAAGGCTCTCGGGAGCGCGCATAATCGTCACATCCTTTCGATTTTCCCGGCAAAAGCGCCCCGCTCCCTTTGCATGTAAATCCATCTACATGCTTTAATAGGCAACATAGGAAGCCCGGGAAGGGCTAATTTTTTAAGTTGACTTACAAGCCGTTCACACATTGGCAAAAAAGGCAAATATTTCATGAAAGTTGTTACGTATTGCACCTTTAATACATTTGAAAAAAATTACAACCCATTAAACACGTGACAACTTTCCCTGACCTAAAATTTATGAAATGTATCTTTGTCTTGAGAACACAATTCAACCTTTTAGATAAAATCTACCATCCAATATGATTCTGCCTAATGGCCCAAGTCAAAGAACCCACCCCCATGTCTCTATGACATTCTGGTCCTGAGATATGAGTGTTGCTATTTGGTTGCTAGGGTGTTCCATTTGGTTGCTAGGGCGTGTCCAGTTGCTAGGGTGTTACGGAATGGCTGCCTGCTGTCCCAAGTGATTAACAGATGCTTTACACTAAAAATAAAGCTAAAAAGCAAAAATGCATTGAATTCCCATAAATTAGAACTTTAAACATAAAATGTTCAGCTTTTTAAAAAAGGTTTATAATCATCTGAAGAAAGAATAAGATCTTTAGTTGTAAAACATTTCTCTGGGAGACAATTACCTGTTTCATACTTCGACAAGTAGAGTCTAAGATTTAGGAAACCATTATGGCACATTTTCAAACCCGAGTCATGGCTTATGATGGCATCATATAATACACACCTTCACACAACACATGCAGCCTTCAAAATAAATAGACTTGTCAACTTTTAAATGTTTTACAGTATGATGTTGTAGTTGTTGTTGTTGTCAAAGGCTGTGCTTCCATTGAAACTAGTCAAATTAGGCAGATGCCAAAATGGGCAATCTCAAACTATAAACAAAACATTGCAATGTACAAATACAACCAAGACTACATAAAAAATAAAATACAAAATTATTAAATAAATAAAATTGGTTTTTGCGGTTACATTTTGCCATGAACGATTGGCTGCCGAGAGTATGAAACATTGAAATGACATTTTTTCAACTTTCAATTAGAATGACTTGCTTTCTTCCATTAAACACAAAATTAGATATTATGTAGAATGTTAGTCTCAGTCACCATTCATTTTCAATGCATCTTTTCTTCATGCACTGTGAAGTAAATGTTGACTGTTGACTGAGACTCGGGTTCATTATCCTGAACATCTCCATTTGTGTCCCACTGAAGAAAGCGAGTCATACAGGTTTAGAACAACACGAGGGTGAGGTAATAATTACTGTATTATATACTTTCACAGTGCCTATACATACACACAAGTCTCGTAGAGGGTTTTTAAACGCTGCGGCAGTCTTTCCTTTCCCCAGGAGCTCCTATGGGAAAGGTGTGGACTTAGCCGAAAGCAACTTCCAGGAGAGGAAATAATGTCAGCATTGTCATTTTTCTCCACAAAGGCAGTAAATGGGTCAGGCTCACGCACATAGAAGGACCAGAGCCAAAGCCCACCTGACTGAGCAGCTACAATTATTTTTGGATAGGAGGAGGGTGCATGTTGGCCAAGTCATATCAGGAGAGCTGGAGAAAAAGAGAGGAGATTTTGCAAGTGCTTCACGCAGATGAACCAACCTCTAGATTCAGAAGTGTGCCTACTATGAATTACATACAGGGACCATTGTATTTGAGCTTAGGAAGCTAAATGTATGATACCTGTTAGGAATTCCTTGTCTTGTTTCACTGTTGCCCATTGTCTGCCACCTTTGCATTCCTTAGTTTTCACTTTTGTCTTTTGGTTAGCCTTCGTTTTTCACTTGTCATTGTTTAGAACTACACTTCCCAGAATCCACCTGCCATCTTCACTGCCATTTTGTTCATTGTTTTCACCTGTATCTCATTCAGTCATCACTCACTGTGTATTTAAGCCCTGCTTTTTGTTCACCCCTTGTCGTTCGTTGAATGTTGTTAGCCTGGTGTGTGTTCCCTGCCCGTGTTTTCTATGTAATGTTTATTTCCCCATTGAGGGTTTTCCTTTGTGTTTTGCCTGTTTGTTTATGTAATAAAGTTGAACTGCAACTGGATCTGCATCTCCTCGTCTGCCTTTGCTGCTCGTTCATAACAGAACGAACGACCACACTATGGATCAACGAGCAAACTTCCACCTGCTTTGCTTGAAGCAAGAGGACCGCCCTATAGAGGACCACATCCGCGACTTCCTTAAGCTGGCGGGTATCTCGGATTTCCCGGACTCCTCTCTGGTGGTCTTCTTCAGGCGCAATCTGCACCCGCGCTTAAGGAGCGGTTGCCACAGGCAACGCAGCGGCTGGGCGCTCCACGCGTTCGGTGGAGGAGACTCTGCTGGCCTGCGGTTCGCCTTTAAATGTGGGCGCCATCGAGGAGAACTCTGCCACTCCTCCCACAGTAATAACCCTCCACTCGCCCGTGGTTCGTACCTTCACGCCTGCCTTGGTCAGTGAGCCTGCACGGTCCACTTCGTCTGCCCGGCGGAGGAGGAGAAGAGGAAAGGCTTCTGCTCCCCAGTCTCCGCCTGCCACGGCCAGCGAGCCAGAGCCCACGCCTGCCACGGCCAGCGAGCCAGAGCCCACGCCTGCCACGGCCAGCGAGCCAGAGCCCACGCCTGCCACGGCCTGCGAGCCAGAGCCCTCGTCAGCTACGGTCAGCGAGCCAGAGCCCTCGCTTGCCCCGGTCTGCGAGCCAGAGCCTTCGTCAGCCACGGTCAGCGAACCCAAGCCAGCGCATACCACAGTCAGTGAGCCAGCGCCTGTCGCCTCAGAGGTCAGTGAGCCAGCGCCTGTCGCCTCAGAGGTCAGTGAGCCAGCGCCTGTCGCCTCAGAGGTCAGTGAGCCAGCGCCTGTCGCCTCAGAGGTCAGTGAGCCAGCGCCTGTCGCCTCAGAGGTCAGTGAGCCAGCCTGTCGCCGACCGTCCCTGAGCCAGCGCCTGTAGCCTCGACCGTCCCTGAGCCAGCGCCTGTCGCCTCGACCGTCCCTGAGCCAGCGCCTGTCGCCTCGACCGTCCCTGAGCCAGCGCCTGTAGCCTCGACCGTCCCTGAGCCAGCGCCTGTAGCCTCAACCGTTCGGGCCAGCGGCAATAGCCAGGACTGACCAAAAGCCAGCGCCAATGGTCATGCCCGTCCTAGAGCCTCGCCCCTCGAGCCTCCGAGCTTTCCAGAGCTCCGCCTCCGAGCTTTCCAGAGCTCCGCCTCCCGAGCTTTCCAGAGCTCCGCCTTCCGAGCTTCCCGAGCTTTCCAGAGCTCCGCCTTCCGAGCTTCCCGAGCTTTCCAGAGCTCCGCCTCCCGAGCTTTCCAGAGCTCCGCCTCCCGAGCTTTACAGAGCTCCGCCTCCCAAGCTTCCTAGAGCTCCGCCTTCCGAGCCTCCCGAGCTTTCCAGAGCTCCGCCTTCCGAGCCTCCCGAGCTTTCCAGAGCTCCGCCTCCCGAGCTTTCCAGAGCTCCGCCTCCCGAGCTTTCCAGAGCTCCGCCTTCCGAGCTTCATGAGCTTTCCAGAGCTCCGCCTCCCGAGCTTTCCAGAGCTCCGCCTCCCGAGCTTTCCAGAGCTCCGCCTTCCGAGCCTCCCGAGCTTTCCAGAGCTCCGCCTCCTGAGCTTTCTGAGCTTTCCAGAGCTCCGCCTCCCGAGCTTTCCAGGGCTCCGCCTCCTGAGCTTTCCAGGGCTCCGCCTCCCGAGCTTTCCAGGGCTCCGCCTCTCAAGCCTCCCAGGGCTCCGCCTCTCAAGCCTCTCGAGCCTCCCAGGGCTCCGCCTCTCGAGTCTTCTAGGGCTCCTCTTGAGCCTCCCAGGGCTCCACCCCTCAAGTCTCTTGAGCCTCCCAGGGCTCCGCCTCTCAAGCCTCTCGAGCCTTCCAGGGTTCCGCCTCTCAAGTCTCCCGAGCCACCCAGGGCTCCTCCTCCCAAGCCTCCTAGGGCTCCGCCTCCCAGGGCTCCATCTCTCAAGTCTCTCGAGTCTGCCAGGGCTCCTCCACTCGAGATTCCCAGGGCTCCGCCTCTCGAGCCTCCCTCTGCTCTGCCCCCTGAGCCTCCCACGGCTCTGCCCCCTGAGCCTCCTGAGCTTTCCATGGTTCCTCCTCCCTCGGCTCTGCCTCCTGAGCCTCCCACGGCTGAGGCCTCTGAGCCTCCAGAGCCTCCCTCAGCTCCGCCTCCAGAGCCTCCCTCAGCTGAGCCTCCCGAGCCTCCCTACTGGCTCCAGCCTCCCGGAGCCTCCTGCGGCTCCGCCCCCTGAGCCTCCCGAGCTTTCCATGGTTCCTCCTCCCTCGGCTCTGCCTCCTGAGCCCCCCACGGCTCCGCCCCCTGAGGCCTCTGACCCTCCAGAGCCTTCCTCAGCTGAGCCTCCCTCGGCTCCGCCTCCTGAGCCTCCTACGGCTCCGCCCTCAAAGCCTTCCGAGCCTCCTGCGGCTCCGCCTCCAGAGCCTTCCAGGTCACCACCTTTAGGGCCTCCTCCCAGGGGTCCTGACCCAGTCCCTGACCTGTGGCCTCCTCCCAGGCCTCCTGACCCGGTCCCTGTCCTGTGGCCTCTTCCCAGGCCTCCTGACCCAGTCCCTGTCCTGTGGCCTCTTCCCAGGCCTCCTGACCCAGTCCCTGTCCTGTGGCCTCTTCCCAGGCCTCCTGACCCAGTCCCTGTCCTGTGGCCTCCTCCCAGGCCTCCTGACCCTGTCCCTGTCCTGTGGCCTCTTCCCAGGCCTCCTGACCCAGTCCCCGTCCTGTGGCCTCCTCCCAGGCCTCCTGACCCTGTTCCTGTTCTGTGGCCTCCCCCCAGGCCTCCTGACCCGGTCCTTGCCCGGTGGCCAGCTCCCAGACCACCTGAACCTGTCCTTGCCATCTGTGCCCCCTTGGACTTCCTGCCTGCCATCTGTGCCCCCTTGGACTTCCTGCCTGCCCTTTGTGCCCCCTTGGACTTCCTGCCTGCCCTTTGTGCCCCCTTGGACTTCCTGTCTACCCTTCGTTGCCCCCTGGACTGCCTGTCTGCCCGTCGTTGCCCCCTTGGTCTGTCTGCCCACCACAAGCTCCAACCCCAGTCAATGGACCATTTTTTGTTTTATGTTGATCGTCTGGAATCCGATCCTTGAGGGGGGGCTATGTTAGGAATTCCTTGTCTTGTTTCACTGTTGCCCTTTGTCTGCCACCTTTGCATTCCTTAGTTTTCACTTTTGTCTTTTGGTTAGCCTTCGTGTTCACTTGTCATTGTTTAGAACTACACTTCCCAGAATCCACCTGCCATCTTCACTGCCATTTTGTTCATTGTTTTCACCTGTATCTCATTCAATTATCACTCACTGTGTATTTAAGCCCTGCTTTTTGTTCACCCCTTGTCGTTCGTTGAATGTTGTTAGCCTGGTGTGTGTTCCCTGCCCGTGTTTTCTATGTAATGTTTATTTCCCCATTGAGGGTTTTCCTTTGTGTTTTGCCTGTTTGTTTATGTAATAAAGTTGAACTGCAACTGGATCTGCATCTCCTCGTCTGCCTTCGCTGCTCGTTCATAACAATACCATTGCTGTCAGATTTTATTGCTGATTTGAAATATATTACTGAAACGTAATCTTGACAAAAGGTTTTGGAGACTTCGGTCCTTCCTTATTCAAGTAGATAGGAGCTGCCTATTACCAACACTGAAGAATGACTACTGTAGATTTTTGAACACAGTTTTTCTACGTAAATTTAAATGCCATAAAATTAAATTAAATCTACTTAACATCATGACATAATGTTTGATAAAGTGAGTAAATCTAACTTTAAACATTTCAGTTTAACTTGCAAATGTGATGTGTTGGTACTTAAAATACCTTTCCTTTAAAGCATGTTTTTACTGATGTGGAGGGCTGAATGCATGTTGTGTTTTCTGTGGGACAACATGACCTTGCACTGTAGTTGCAAGGTGCAAGAGGCATATCCGCACACACATAGACACACAATATCAGTAACAATCAAAGGATATTTTTTAGCATGAAGGAGTAATTTTGAGTACAAAATTTACTTCAGATGTCATAAAACATCAATTTACTAAACTTGACATAAAATCAACATTAACCGCAGTGAAAATAAATCTCATGAACTGGTTAAGTCAACTTGCATGTAGGGATAATCATCATCGTAAAGTAGAATTTACTTTTTAAAGGTAAAATGTATTAAAATCTACAAAATAAATATGCTTTTCTACATTAAGATCAATTTAAATATAACAAAAAAATACTAAAATACTATTTACTTATCAGCTAGGGCTTTCAATTTTAAATGTTTGAATTGAGCACAAATGCATAATTTAATATAAACTTAATAATTTTATGTTCACACTTGGATTTACTTATTAAATGTAGAAAGTACTAAATCTTTTCTGCTTTATTTACTTACAACAAAATCACAGTGTACATTAAAAAATAACTGCCCAGGGGTGTTATCAAGCTGGCTACTGAGTGAACTGACTTGCCTTCAAGGGACTTATAACCTTGTGCGTTCAGTGTTGGATCTCTTACCCCTGAGCTGACCTTCAGAGTGTTACATTCAGCTATAAATCTATGACTCCATTACCATTCAAAAAGTTCTCCATCATCCTTTGTCCTTGATAAAAATGATTGGCCGCCACTGGCCCTAAAGTATCTCCCTTTGAGGTTTCAATGAATTACTGTACTGTGACACAATGCACGTTTTAATGGGAGTGCCCCAAGGCTCTGTCCGGGGGCTCGTGATTATTATCGCTGTCAGGCAGATTTAAAATATCTCCCTCATACTGATCATTGACCTAGGATATTTGCATTTGTGTCATCACTCCTGAAATTTGCATGACCTTTTGACATCTAATTTTCTGTCCCAGAAATTACCATTTGGTGCCTCAAATCTGCAAAAATGGCACACTTTACCTTTTAACACCTGAATGAAAAGTTAAATAACTATCGTGGGATACAGCCGAGTTTTACATTTTTACATTACATTTTATGCATTTGGCAGACGCTTTTATCCAAAGCAACTTACAGTGCACTTATTACAGGGACAATCCCCCCGGAGCAACCTGGAGTTAAGTGCCTTGCTCAAGGGCCCAACAGTGGCATCTTGGTGGTGCTGGGGCTTGAACCCCCAACCTTCTGGTCAGTAACCCTGAGCCTCAACCACTGAGCCACCACTGCCCCCAGTTTTTATTCTAATCCATCATACGGCACTGAGTGACTAAACTTTAGACCTCAACAAATCCCTTTATCTGTGGCAAATCCAGTTGTGATCTCTTTTCCTCGTAAGATTATGAATCGCCTTTTAAAGTCCAACCCCAGGGAGCCGGTGGGACTACAGGGCGTGATTCAGCTCCATTTGAGTCCTCTATGACTCACAGACAAACAGCTTACAAGAACACAACTAAAGCTTTCACTGCTATTGATGGTTGCCTCCTTTTTTTCTCAGTAAGTCATTAAAACAGCCTGATTTCTTGAAAATTACATGACTGAGGCAGCATTGTTACTAAATGGATGTGCAGCGTAGTTCTAGTGGGAAGACTAGCAGCTGTACATCATCACATCATTAGCTGGGTAATTCCTAGCCAATTGCATGTAAGCCATTGCTTTATAAGTCCGCTCACAATCTATCACATTGCTGCTTCGGTGTGCTAACACTGCAACCTCCACCACCCCACCTCCACCAGTTGAGCCCTGTCCCGCACGGGGGTAGGCTCCTCGCCCCTGCCTCCTATCTCCGGCAGGACATGACGGTTCCGGGTACAACTCCCTCGGACCGCCGGATGGGGCCTACGCCAAAGAGAGAGACATTACTTTCTGTTTTACATTTATCAAATAAATGGCATCTTAAACTTCACTCAAGCCTGCATGTCCGATAGAAATGCAGGAGTGGTGGTAATCTGGTAATCAGAAGGACACTGGTTTGAACCCCACAGCCACCACCATTGTGTCCTTGAGCAAGGCACTTAACTCCAGGTTGCTCCAGGGGGATTGTCCCTGTAATAAGGGCTCTGTAAGTCACTTTGGATAAAAGCATCTGCCAAATGCATAAATGTAAATGATATTACGTGGTTCAAAATGTCCACTATGTGGTGCTAAAAGTGAGTTAAATGTTTGCCCAAACAGATGAGGTTTTAAGAGTTAATGCTCTATTGAGTTTTAAATCAACAAAACTTACCCCTTTACCTAAACGATAGTGTCAGGGCCGGTCAACCCATTAGGCGACATAGCCGAGCGCCTAGGGTGTGAGCGCTTTGGGGGCGCCAATCTACAGAGCCAATTGTAGCACGTGTGCAATCTGTGTCAAACAAAATGCACCCTGTGCATTCCAATAACGTGTTGTGGCACCCCCACAGGGCGGAAAGTAACTATTTATGAACTGATAATCAGCCGTTTTACTGTGACTTGTGTGAAAGTGAATCAAATACAATAATTTTTGTTGTAGCACCTCTAGTGTTCATTTCACCAGGAAAGTGCCCTGATACGTACAGTGAGGCAATGACATGTTTTTTTTCTTCAAAAAATGAAGGTATAGTAATGTTACTTTAAGAGTCCAGGTTCCAGTAAAGTTAAAATGAAACAGTGTTTGCAACCCATTTTTACTTCTATAATGTGTCATATTTTGAACCCAGGTATTAATGTGGACAGGAGCTCCTTGTCAACTGTATCTATAAGCTAAAGTGGCAAAATAGCCTAAAACTATGAATTTTTTTTACACAGTTATACAGAAACCACACACACACACACACACACAATCTGCCATTAAATGCTTACAACATCTAACCTTGATCTCTTCTTCAGCACTATCAGGAAGTGTGCTGAAATTGGTGTCTGGCTGAAGCTTTAAGTAACAGCTTGTGCTTTTAAGAGCGATCTCTTAGAGTCAAGCAGCTTCAGACACCAGGCAGCCACACCATACAGTAATTACAGAAGGGAAGATCACAGACAGATGATAATATTGGCTTCACGCAACCTCAAATGACTTACAATTCATCTGCAAGGAGGAGATTCATCTGGTATAATTTAATGGCAGAGTATATCGCTTAAACATACATCAATATGTGAATATGTGACAACACATTAAATTATAATACACACAATGTGCAAACTGTCAAACCGAAAAGGTCAACAGACTTTTCTTAGGAGAAGTGATGAAATTAAAGAAACAGTTTACCCAAAAATTAAAGTTCTGTCATAATTTTCCAAATCTAATACTTGTATGTCTTTTTTCTTCTGTGGAACACAAAAGGAGATGTCTGGTGGAATAATCAATACATAAATATACAAAAATACTAACAAATTTTTTTTGGGGGGGTTCTCCATACAAAAGTGAATGGGAACTGAGGCTGTCAAGCCTCAAGGTAGTCCATAAATTATTTAATCGCACAAGAGAAAGTGTCCTCTGACCCCTATGTTATGACTGAATGTAAACAAATCTCTCTTTCTTCTAAACTTACTGAAAACAATGCAAAAAAACTAGTGCTGTCAGTCGATAATTTTTAATCGTGATTAATTGTATAATTTCCCATAGTTAATCGCAATTAATCGCCAATTTTGAAAGTGCTGATATTTGACTCTATATATACTTCTCTTCCATTCAAAATGCATTTATTAACAAAACAATTAAAAGAACGAGTCCCCCCCATTGGTTGCACATTCATTGCAAATGGGCATGAAATCTTAAGAACTCTCATCCTCCACAATATTAATTAGTCAGCAGACTGTGGCTACCCACTTTGCAATCGTGAAGCCACGGTCATGAAAAGTGCTTGCAGACAAAAACGTCTCATTCTATATTTTTGTTATAGTTAAGACTTGAAGTGCATTTGTGGTAATTAAATTGTGCTTTACATAAGTTGAAAAATACTCAAAAGTCCCATTTGTGCTTATTTTATACAGCAAAAAGCATTAATAAAACCATTCTCCATAATTTTTTCACTGAAACGGAATCACTGTTGTGTGTGTGTTTGTGGCGTCTCCGTCAATGTAATGACTCCGGGCGGACAAATCGTAAAAGTTCCGCCCTTCAACCAGCGTTTAAGCTTTTAAATTATACAAATGGGATTAATAAAAAAAATATTAACGCGTTCATCTCGATTAACACATTTATCGAGATGAACGCGTTAATATTTTTTTATTAATCCCATGAGTTAATTGACAGCTTTAAAAAAAACTGTTAGTATTTTTGTCTTGTTTTCCAGTGAATACATCTCAACATCCTTAAAACATGATACATGTACATGAGAAGCAAATTTCACATCTTGTTTTCAGAGAAATCTAACAAAATTTTGTGCCAATGGGGTAAGAAAAATAAAATTAGATTTATGAAAAAAATATATATATTTTCTTGTTTAAATATAAAACTATCCTCGATATTTATTTTCACTGTTCCCTATAAACAACAGTGAAAATAACATATCTTATGTAATTTTCTTGCAAAAGTAAATGCATATTAGTTTCAACCTTTAGTTAAGGTGTTCAATGGGTTTAAGGTGTTCAGATGTTTATAATGTAATATAAATATAATATAACAATACTTATTAAGATAATAATTTCGAAGAGGAATTCTGAATATTTTTCCCGAACTGCACCAAGTCCACACCTGAATTCAAATCTCTGTTCTCTTATACCACTGTGAATTGCTCCAGCCAATCACGGCAGACCTTTACAGATCAAAAAAACAAAACACAAGATGAATTATGTGATGTGAACTGAGACCAGGAACTATTACATCACTAATACATAATTCTGACATGTCATCAGTCTGAGGAGGGAAAAATAAATGATAAAATAACAGCCTCAATCCCATCAAGGAGCCTGACAGCATCAATGAAGTGATAAGTTGAGTGGTTTCTGTCACAGACATTAGTGCTTAGTGTGGCTGCTGTGAGGTCCCCTGGGTCTTGAATTGTTCAAGGACGATGCTTTTCCCACTAGATGCTTATCTAAGCCAACTGCAGATAGTGGGTGTGGACTCTAGAGAGGAACAATAACGCTGTGGGACAACAAGTTTTGTCCTCTTGTAAAGGAAAAGATTAAACTTAGTCTCAAACTGAAATCATACTGAACAGCAGATCTGTTATTGAGCTGAGACTATAACAGACAAACAAGAACCAAGGTACTCTGGCAGTACCATGATACAGCATAGAGCTGCGATGATAATACATTAACATTTCCAGTGTTTCCATACCTATTAATCAACAAATTTGCAAAAAAGACTTTTCCATTTTGATTGCACACACAAAGAGCAATAGATTTCAAAACAAGCCGCCCGACGTTGTGTCGATGTAGTGACAATAGGGATAGCCCATTGGAGCCCCAAACACATCTGATCTTTGAGAAAATGCCAATGGGAATTGGAGAGTGGAATTTGCATGCCACTCCCCCGGACATACGGGTGTAAGAGGGCTCGCAACCACTCATTCAGGTTTTGTGCAGAGGAGCCGAGACAGGGTCCCGGCCATTTCAGCGGACAGTTCAGCTTTGTGGCAGGAGGGACACAATGTCTCGTTCCCTCCATCAGGGAATGGAGGTTACGAAAGTAACCAGGACATTACCTATCTGTCACTCACTCCACGTTGTGTCGATGTAGTGACACTAGGGGTCCCTATACGAACGCCACAACTAGATGAACTGTGTTATGTGGTCTGACAGTGGGAGACGGGCAAACCAATGCATTCCTTGTAGTCAGCGCACTGGCCATCACGTAACCTCCTCCAATGCCCCCACGAGCATCGTACGGTCCCAGGAGGCCACCACACTCCTGGTAGAGTGTGCTCGTAGCCCAAAGGGGGAAGCACACCTTGGACGTGATATACTAAAGTGATCCCATCAATGACCCAGTGGGAGATCCTCTGTTTGGAGACAGTGCTCCCTTTCTGCTGTCCTCCGAACCAGACAAAGAGCTGCTCGGAGCATCTAAAGCACTGCGTGTGATCCAAATAGATGCGTAAGGCACGCACTGAACACATCAACGCCAAGGCTGGGTCTGCCTCCTCCTGGGACAGCATTTTCAGGTCCACCACCTGATCCTAAAATGGGGTCGTGGGAACCTTGGGCACATAGCCCGGTAGGGGACTCAGGACCATGTGAGAATATTCCGGACCAAACTCCAGGCACGTGTCGCTGATAGAGAACGTCTGCAGGTCTCCTACCCTCTTGATGGACGTGAGCGCAATCAGGAGAGCAGTCTTCAAAGAAACCGCCTTTAGCTCAACTAACTCCAGGGGCTCAAACAGGGCTCCCCGCAGGTCCCGCCAGGACCACGGAGAGATCTCAAGAGGGAATGAGGTGCGGTCTGGGAGGATTCAACCTCCTCGCGCCTCTAAGGAACCTGATGATCAGGTCGTGCTTCCAGAGAGGATTACC
Source organism: Xyrauchen texanus (assembly GCF_025860055.1). NCBI lineage: Eukaryota > Metazoa > Chordata > Actinopteri > Cypriniformes > Catostomidae > Xyrauchen > Xyrauchen texanus. Next base: position 36,141,200 of record NC_068302.1, read on the forward strand.
GTCAACTGCTTCGTGGTGCACCACCATAGTGGCCACAAACATCTTCAAGGTGAAGGGGGACAGCCACCCCTCTTTGATTCAATGACAAAGCAATTTTTTATATATATTAAAGGCCATTTGTTTGTTTAATTTTGGCTTTATAAATCTTATATATAAATGTAGATGATATATAATCTTATTTATATATATATAATTATAGATTATATATATAAAAGATATGGCCAGACATGGAGTCCAACATAACGCTATATTGACAGCAGTAGGAGCGCCAACAATCGACTTTACTGTACATGGACAAGCAACATTAAACGATAAAGTCACTGCATTTGTAAACTTTGATTTGAAGCAAAAAGTATTTGAAAACTGTTCAAAAAGACAAAGATACAAGTCTGTATACTTACCGTCCTTAATTAGGGAATGAGCTACAATCTCATGAAGCATTGCTAATGATGGAACCAAATTAAAATGTCCAGGTTTTATTTATAGTCATTTATTAATAATGTATTTGATTTATCAGATGAAAGGCCACATTTTATTTATTATATTTATTTATTTTTTCACAAAAAGCCTGTTCCCAAAAAATCTTGCCCAAAGTTCTCCTTCACACAATATTTAAATTCAAGGCTATTAAACAAATGTACATATTTGGATCTATACTATGCATTCTGAGCAGCAACTCCAAAAAATGGTTCAAATATACAGTAAATGTTAAAATGTAATTGCATGGTATTTATATGATACTCAAAGTTGCTTACAAGAATATCATGCTATTACCATGATTTTAGTTACTGATGCCATTGTAGAAATATGCTATTGGCGGTCAGCCATGAGTTACAAAGTAGTGTTTCACTGGTCATGTGATCTCAACCTGTAAAATAAAACAACTTGATAATACTGATATGCCTGGAGTCTTCATCTGTACATGGATTTAAATCCATTTTTCAAAAGTACTATTCATTACTTTAGGGCTTAAACTTTTTAACAAGAAACAAAACACTGAGTGCAACTTTAAGTACTCCTGCCAAGTTCTCATCGTTAGAATGCAGCTTCTGTAATTTCTTAAATTGGGCCACAGTATCCTGCTTACTCCTGTATCATATTAAATAATAACTTGGGGAGCACATTAAGCATTTAACACAGTATCCAAATGGAAAGAAGCAGACATCTTAATTCAGCATCTGCTCGAAATGCTGCCCTGTCAAGGTCAAAGGAGGGAAGGCAAAAAGTTGGATATTAAGTCTATTAATGTGAATTCCACTCGGCTGCTGCCACAGGCTGAATAAAAGACTCTTTGCTTCTTCTTTTGATCTGCACGCATTACTTGACACATTCCTTTTTTACACAGTAAGACTAAGGGAGAACGTTTATCTGGCTACCATCAAAAGTGTAAGCGGCCAGTCAACTCTGGGTTAAAACATTAATGTATGTGATGATCTGTGAGCTGTGTCTTTAGGAACACAAACACACACACAAATATATTCATTTATTCAATTAAAACATTCATCGACAACTTACCACATATAGTGTGAGAACATGCTTCGCTGCTGGTTCAACACAAAAGGTCAACATGTATACAATGAACTGTGCCTTTTTTTTTTCCAGGCAATAACAGTCAAAATGTTTAATAGCTTTTTTGTAGCTATTAAAGCAGGTATGTGCCTAGACAGAAACTGACTTTTGAATATAAACCTATATTCACTGGAGGGAAAATTATGACAAATAATCCTGGTCTTTATTGTATTAAAAAATAAATATGACTTCTAGACAGCAGTTCTTCTACTTAGAATCTATAATCTCCATCTTCCCTTGATCAGCATCCCTGTAGAAAGCACTTTTTGATTTGTTTTAATGTCTTATATGTGCATATTGATACATAAAAAAATGATTGTAAACCAGATGGCAGGTCATATATACAGTACCGTGTGTTTGAGTGTGCGTTCGGCATGACTATCATGTAAGCATGATGATGTATTGCTTTAGAATACAAGAGTATTAATACTCAGCGCCTGACATTTGCACAATAAGGTGAAATATTATGACTAATACTTTGCTATTCTTTCCATTTACATAATGCATGGGCAAGACTAAGATTCCAGTTAAGAAATAGATTGCAGTCATTAACGCTAATGTGAATCTGAAATCAAAACCATTCCGCAAATGTCTAAAGGCCAACTCCATTCCTAAACTTCCAAAGATCAACATTAATGATGTTGCACCAAATGCACACACCATTGCTTGGATTTTATTTTTATGAATTCGGGGATTTTGCGAAAGAATGAGACCTTAAGCACTTTAAATCCATGTACTCAAAGATACCAGTTGCCAAATAAATTAAATAACTAATAATAAAAAAACATAGAATTTTTATTCAATTGTGTGTAAAAATGTCTTAAATGGGTAGTTCGACCAAAAATTTAAATTTTGAAAATTAGCATACCGTGCACATTAAACATGCCGCATACTGCAAAAATAGCATGAGTATTATGGTAGTATGACATTACTGTACAATCACAGCCTGTTTCTCCTCTGCTGTAATCTGCATCACAATACTCTGTGAAATCAGAATTATTCTCATTGCAGCACAAACGTCAGTGTGGGTGTTTTCTACCCAACAACAACATAAATAGGATGACATTCAGATATTTAGCAAAACAGCCAAAGGTTTCAGGATAAAGAACAAATACACTAAAATATGACTAAGCTTCATCTATCCTTCTCATCCTCTCCTTCCAAGCATAGTGTCAAAACGTTCCATTCTTCATTCAGTATTCTCAGGGATTATACTATATCAGTGAATTAGAGAAACATAGGCACTGACTAGTCTGGTTTAGAAAGTTGGAAGACATGTCTTAAAGAGGGGGATCTCAACTGGGGCATTCAAAGGATGCCAGGGGGCGCTGAGAGCAAATTAGTTAAGAGAGTGGCATTAGGTCACAAATAGGGGTCGTTTATCAGTCATATAAATCAAATCTATTGTCAAGTTCCTCGTTGCATAAACACTATTTATTTAGACTTGGAATTTACAAGTTCCCCATTAAACATGTAGGTATGCATTTGTACAGTGGTCATCTGAAGTATGGCATCAAATAGACAGGTGGAGTCACAACATCGGCTAATGCACCTGTATGGCTGTTGTGATGGCTTAATGGACAGAGCAGCATGAGCCCAGAGCCAGGGGCGTTTCTAGATTTGACAGAAGCCTGGCCCCCCCAATATGAAACCCCCCCACAGACACCTTTCTCTCATCATTTACTTATCTTCATGCTATCCCAGATATGACTATCTTTCCACTACAGAACATAAATGAAGATTTTTAGAAGAACATATCAGCTCTGTAGGTCCATACAATGCAAGTGAATGGCGACCAAAATGTTAAAGCTCCAAAAAGTATATAAAAGCAGCATTAAAAATAATCCATATGACTTCATAGTTATACACATCTGGGATAGCATTCTTGGGTGAACTATTCCATTAAGACTGCAGAAATAGTGCATAATTAATTCAGAGCTCAGAGTTTATGAGCAAATGACTCACTATAGAGAATAAAGAGGGATCACTAGGATAATTGGTCTAAAAGGTGTATAATTCTAGTTTATGCCTCAGATGTCACTCTGAAAACAACAGATACGTTATGGACCTTAATTCAAGATGTGTGTCAGCATCTCAACCTTAAAACCTATCTAGCACATGCATGATTTGACAAGAAATGCCACTGCACACTGTACACTGTGTTCCAAAAACAACCATGTGAATGGACTAATGTGGAACAAAAGGAGATACAAGTCCATTTTCAAGGCTGGGGACAGTGTGAATGCCTATTAGAGAAGTCTATGGACATTTGTTAGATTTTAAAAATATAGTAAAATATTTTATATACTTGACATAGAAAAATCTGCCCCACTTTATATTAGATGTCTTTAACAACTATGTACTAACATTAAAATACATGCATTACAATGTGCTTATTGTGTATCTACATGTTGTTCTGCAAAATTCTCACAAGATTCACATTGGCTGCTTCTGAGGTTGAAGTACGGGTAGGTTTATGGGCAGAGTTAGGGTTTAGGACAAGGGTTTGGGTTTAGGTTGGGGCAGGGTTAGAGGTATGGTTAACAATGCAATTACAGATGTAATTAAATGCAGGAGCTTTAAATGTAAGTACAAAGCAACACCATATATGTACATAATAAGTACATTGTATCAAATGCTCAAGTACATAGTTGTTAAAGACACCTAATAAAATGGGTTAGAAATATCTAAATGGCTGGTACAATTAGGCATTCACAAAAAGGTTCAGCAAAAAAGGTTTATTAACCAGTTTGTAAAGTTTTGTTATTTTTGTAAAATAGCACAATTAATATGTGATTTATGAATTAGTTTAAACTTCAAGAGTAAAAAAAGTGCTGTCTCTTTAAATGGTAAATAATAAATGGTCTGCACTTATATAGCACCTTTTTAAGCCTTAATGGTATTCAAAGCGCTTTACACTGCGTCTCATTCACCCAGTCACACATTCACACACCAATGGCGGCAGAGCTGCTATGTAAGGCGCTAGCCTGCCATTGGGAGCAACGTGGGGTTCAGTGTCTTGCTCAAGGACACTTCAGCATGTGGAGACGTGTGGGCCAGGATTCAAACCACCAACCCTGCGATTAGTGGTCGATCCGCTCTACCAACTGAGCCACAGCCGCCCCTCTTTATAATTCTAAAAAGTCATGCTGACATAATGACCAAACCAATGTTCAAAAGGTTGACAAATGTCAACTGGGACGTCCCTTATTTTGGCTGAAACGAAGATGTCCTATATCGGATGCCTATAGTCCCATATTTACAGTAGGTGGTGAAACGTTCTGTAGTGAGGGCATTGGGTTTCGTACTGAAGCGCCAAAATGCTTAAGTAGGACAAAAAGTTGGAAACCCTAATGTTCGATGGGCTTCAATATTATAGAAAGCAGAAAGGCCTCATAAGTAATTGCCAGACCATTAATACAATAGCCTCTTCCCCTATTCAAACTCATTCTTAGCAGCAAAAGTTTCACTGCAATATAAGAACACTGTCAGCATCATAAATGAGGAATGAAGCTGTAAGTGGCTTGGATCACATGGGATTTCCAGAAAGTTCTTAATGGATCTCATCTGCTCCTTCCTTAGGTCTTTAAATACTTCCACAGAACTGCCTCCCATTTCATTGCAGGCTCGCCAGGCATAGAAAAAATGTCTGTGTACATAAAACCCATTCTAAACATCAAGCCGCAGATACAGTAAAAAAAGGAATGGACTTACCCAAGTGTTGTCATGGTGACAATCGTGTACCAGAAGGAGGCCGGAATGCTGGTGAAGTTCGTTCCCTTGGTGCCTTTCTCGGCGTAGAACATGACAGTGGCAAATATGATGATGGCCATAGTGAGCGAGAAAAGGAGGAACCCCAGTTCGGAAGCACAGCTCTTAAGAGTATAACCCAGGATCCGTAAGCCTTGAGAGTGACGTGAGAACTTGAAGATTCGGAAGACACGGAAGACCCTCAAGGTTACGAAGGCTCCGCTCACGTCCTCGTTCTCGGGCATGACCAAGCCGATATAGTAGGGCATGATAGCGACAACGTCAATTACGCTCATGACCGAACGCATGAATTTGCAACGACTAGGTGCGGCAAAAAGCCTCATTAGGTACTCAAACGTAAAGATGAGCACGCATGCCGTGTCCATGCAGAAAAATGCTAAAGAGTACTTCTCGCCGCAAGGCAAGTCTCGCTTGCTGCCTTTAATGGGCCGACAGGGAACAGTCTCTACTACGTTTGCAATGACCGAGACGGCAATGAAGAAACCTGTGACATAGTAGAAAACGAGAGCCATGGTGCTTGTGTGGGGGTTTTCAAAAGCTCGCCACAAACGCTCTCGAGATGTGCTGTCCGGTGGTAAAGGCGTATCTGTCGCCATCTCCGCTTCCGTGTCCTCTGCCAAACGTTCCTGGTTTTCCTTCTTTCGGTCCCTGTACTCTTCCATGCAGCAGTCTCCGATGATGTCCGGCACGATGCCATAAAATGCCAGCTCCTCGTCAAAGGCCTGAATGCACTCTTGCCGAGGGTAGTGCAACTTGCCCGTACGATAGAAATTCAAAATTTGCCGGAACATCTCCGGGTCCCTATCAAAAAAATATTCCTGAGTGTCCTCGTTGAAGAAAAATTCCTTTTCCGAGCTGCCTAGCAGGGTGTCGGGATAGCGGTCCAGTGTGTTTTTCCATGTCTGGAAGCGAAGCCCGCTTACGTTGACGAAAAGAATTTCATCATTGCGGCTCTTTTTGTCCAGGGGCGGCTTTGGCATGATTTTCTTCGCCAGAGGAAGCCAACCAACCGCTGCCGCCCTGGCAAAGGGCAGCCATGTTGCCACTCCAGCAGCCATCTTTATTTTGGTGCCTAAACTTTGTGACTGCAACAAATACACCAAAAATGGAGAATGCCAATCAGCCCTGAGGAGTTTTACTAAAAAAATTTGGACTAAGTAGAGCAGGTATTTCCAAACTAGTCATCTGAGCTAAGGGCCTGAGCACCCAGACTGGTTAGTTAAAATGAGTCCTTCAGCTTGCCAATGCATTTATTTTGCTAGGAAGGAATTCTGTGAGGTAAAGTTTTCATCATCATTGAAAGAGTCTACAAAATTTGAAGAAGTCAGTGTCGAATCCATTGAATCTCAGGTAAACTGGCTGTCCATGTACTAAAAATTATTCCAAAATGACCCATGAAAGTTAGCCAATTCACTGCTAAACTTTTTGTCGGCAGACATTGGCTGTTAAAAGAAACAGTTCAGCCATCTACAGGGTTAACGCTCTTGGCCAATGCTAGCAGGTTTTGCCAGAGAATACTGATTTGTTGCAGTAATGTGCCGTTTACAAATTGTAATCGTCCGTGCTGATGCTTTCTGAAGTTATCAAAAGACTACTTTTCTTCTGTTGTGTTCATTCTTGATTGTCCTCTTTTTGTGCTGCTTTCCTAGTTTGATTATGAGATGTATCCTTTCCTCTCTTCAAGCTTTAAGTTGCTACTCGATTTCAGAGGACACTGGAAAGAGATCTCAGTATCATAAGCACCTTGATTTCTTGTATGGCCATTCCTTCATGCACCTGTCATGAAACAACACAACAATATCTTAGATCAAACACACTCCTGACGATCGAGGGAAGTCTGGGCCAGAGTAAAGTTTCTTGTCCTGCATGTATTGTGTCAGAGACTATTAAAATAAACAAGCCTGAAATTCAGTTTATAATATTTTTCATAAGCAACTTCAAGAGAAAATCATGTGCGCTTTGCACTAACTACAAAAGAAGATATGCCAATACAGGAATCAATGTAATATATAACATGCATTGAGATTTAGAGATTTATTCAATAAATATAAATAATGAAAAATGCTTTCTTGCACAGCAAAATGTGCCATGTGAATACAATACAAAAAAAACATGCATTAACTTCACAGAAAAAATGTACCATTACAAAAATCAGTTTAGAGCACAGCATACATTGAGACCAATCCTAAATATCTATAAACAACCTATCTATCTATCTATCTATCTATCTATCTATCTATCTATCTATCTATCTATCTATCTATCTATCTATCTATCTATCTATCTATCTATCTATCTATCTATCTATCTATCTATCTATCTATCTATCTATCTATCCACACACACACACACACACACATATATATATATAGAGAGAGAGAGAGAGAGAGAGAGAGAGAGACATGTGACAAATGAATGCAATACAGATATAAAATCTATCAAAAACACATTTCCATTCAGAAAAATGTAATTATTAATTATTTAGTTAATTAGCTATTTATTTGCTTTCAGGTGATCAATCAATTTATCAAATGATTTGCTTCCCAACTTCTTGTTGCATCTAAATTTATGAATGAATAACCTCCCAATAAGATACAAACAACAAAGAATATATATATATATATATATTTCTTTTTTTTTTTTTTATTTGAATTGGGACACCACAATACTACACGTCTGCCCTTAAGGGTCAAAGCAGAGGACAGGTGACCCATCCCAGCCCCAACATAACGCATATACAACATGCTCTCAAAATCAAAAATCAATAACGCATTATTCTACACATCCTGACCCATGCACAAGAACACACACACTGATGAAGAACTGTAAATTCAGATAAAGTGTTAGATTTAGTTTACCCACTAATGCAGTTCTGCACCAAAACACATTATGCAACTTATTCCTGTAGTATTAAAAAATAAAACACATGTTGTAAAGAGCTCTTTAGCTGTACAAGAGTGTATCTTTCTTGCATCTCCTAAAATGCATGTCTCTAAAGTAGCTATTTAAATCAATGTAAGATGTACACAAAATGACATTAAAAAGTCATTCCATTCCGTAACGAAGTTACAAGCGAGGAGCAGGCTGCTTTCTCTTGTAAGTAATGATTTATCTTGAAAGATCTTAGTTACCTCTGAGCAGAGCTAGGCAAGAGATGGATACATGGATGAAGAATTCAATGTGTCCAAAAGCTGTTTAAAGAAAGAAAAAAATGAAACAAAACCAGCACAGTCTCTGCAGCTGTCCTGGCATATCGCACGCAGCTTCAGAAGCAGCGACCGTAACGCCTAGTCCTCCTTGCCTCTCTCTCTCTCTCTCTTTCTCATCTCCTCCGCTGCTCTGTTGCATTCGTGCGCTGCCTCTCTCTCTTTCACTCTCACTCATTTGCTTGCTTAACCTCCCCACCCTCTTTCTCTACATCTCTCTGCTCTCTCTCTCTCACTACACTGAAACACATCCATTTAAAGCTTAATATCTCTTGCAAATGCACCTCATCCTACAATGGGTCAAAGAGAAAGAGGCAAAAGCTCAGGTTTCATACAACTTGAAATAAACAGTATTACAGAATGGACTTCAGCTCTTTGTTGCAGCTTTACTGCATACAGACACATTGCATCTGCTACTATTTCAACACATCGTTTCATGTTACTCCAGAGTGGGAGTAGCACAAGAATTACATTTTTATTACAGTTTCTTCAACTGCCTTCTGAGGGTGGTGGTGTTGCTGACACTCTTTCCAGAAGCACACAGTTTTAGTTTTAGTTTGTCTTGTTTTCCTGTGTAAATATCTTAACATCTTTAAAATAAGATACATTTACTTGTGAAGCAAAATTGGTTAATCAGAGATAATATCTTGAATAAGGATTTATTTTTTACCTCATTGGCAAATCCTTTTATTTTTCTTGTTTTAAGCATAAATCTCACTACATTTTGTTCGATTTATGCTAAAAACAAGAAATAAAGAAAAATCAACTGCTATTGGTTAAAGATAGATACCACGCTACTGGGCGTGGGCTACAGAAGTGATGAGGTTAAGTAGAAGTTGATGTGTTGTTGTGGAGATGGTCAGATGCAAATGTCTACCACAGTGTGACATCATAATGTGGAGGAAGTAGAAAACTAGATGTTTTGTCAGCTCGGTTTCAACAAATGCTCTTTTTGCAGTGAGGAGGAAGTTTTGAGTTCTGAAACTTACAATGTGTTTTTAATAGTACAATGAACTCTTATTTGTCAAAAGATCAAGGAAAACTTGATTCCTCATGTCATGACCCTTTTAAGAAAAATAAACTTAATTCAAGATATATTCTTTGAAAACAAGACTGCCTCGTAAGATGTCTTGTTTCAGCCAAATTGTAAGGTAGCATCATATACATTATATATCCTTCCCCAGATAGGTAATCCCAAAATGCATTACGATAAAGCTCATGGAAAAATAAATCCAAGATGGCGGGGGACGAAAAAGAAATGTTGATTATGAATATACTTTATAATTATATTGACAATATTTTTTTATAAAATGGTAGAAAACTGACTACTTTAACCAAATGTGTGTGTTCTTTGTGTATTTATGCACATTTGAGTATTGCGTAGTTCCTCTCGCACAGTGTTGGATAAGTTACTCGAAATAAGTAATCCACAACAAATGACTAATTGCTTAATCTTAAACGTAATCACATTATTAATATTTTACTTTTAAGTTACTTTTTAAATGACTTTTCCTAGAAAAGTTTTTTTGTTTTTCGCTCAAACTCAAAATGTCTATATTTTGTCCTCGTTCATTTTTGCACACCCTTCAGCGGTCACTGAAACGCTAACAGACGTACTGATGAATTCATATTTTAAATGTGTTATACATATTACTTTAGCGCAAGTATTGTACTTAAAAGTAATTGCTTTAAGTGAAAGTCAGTAACTGTAATCTGATTACAAGAATTTCAAATGTAATGTTTTACATTACCCTTTTGATTTAAAAGTAATTAGATTACAGTAAATAATTACTTTGTAATCAGATACACCCAACACTGCTCTCGCATCATTTGTATTGAAATCAGTTGTGAGTCGAGTCTGCCATGCGCTGCACGCGAGGAGCATATTTTGAATGATGCAAAGAGTTGCTACCTACTGTTTGTACATAGTTCCAAATCGGTGTCTTAAAAGGCTTCAAGTTTCATGACCAGCAGGTGCAGACCTAAGAAATGACTGCTCTCACTTCCCTATCCCTCATCCGTGGCAGTTTCACGACGATGTGCCCATTCTCTGTTCCTCTGTCACTCTCTTTGAAAATTATTTGTGACCTAGTGGGTACCTTTTTTCCAAGCAGCTTTCCAAGGCTTCTGAGCACCTCATGTCTGACCTTGCCACTGACGCATGTGCAAATGGTCTCCGGTCAAGCCTTGTCGGACCATACTGCTGTTAATCACTTCCTGTAGAAAAAAGGCAATTTTACAGGGAACATTGTTTTGGTGGTGTCCAGTTAAAGTCATCTAGTTTTAATGTCATATTGTGATATTTGAATTAGGTTACTTACTAAAATTTGTAAGAAGTAATTAGTCATGATATGGCATACAGTATATTTTAAAACAACGTTCACATCTCTGTCTGTGCTGACTATTTGGTTACAAACTCATCAAAATGTTCCTCTGTATTAAGAAGGTGATGGATTTTGCACAGTATCGAGTCATTGATGAAAATGACAGTCTGCTATAGGAGACGCTTTATGAGGTTTACATTCCCAAGCTGTACTTTACCCTCCATATTGAATTATTCATATGGACAAAGGCTGAATTCAGCAGACTGACACCCATTCATTACCATTTATAACGACTGCGCTTTCCATGGCTGTCTAGGCTTTTACTGCAGATGCAGCAAACACACGCATGCAACTGGGGTTAGGGTCCCAAATAGCTTGTTGCGTTCCACCTAATAGAGAGATTTGATTACCATCGTATTTATATCTATCGTGTTTTCTCTGTGGAATTAACCATTTAATGTAATAACATACTCATGTATACTGTACACAGAGACACAAACATTGTCTAGTTTCAATTATAGAGCAGGCATTACATTTCTTAGTGAGGTGTCATGTTAGCAACAGACTGAGGGGAAATGCAAGACAGAGCCGTTAAATGTCAACGTTTTTCCTATTCTTGCCATTACAGGTGAACTGTGTCATTTTTCTGATGTTGAAATACTTTCTCCAATCCCTGTTTGAGAAAAACTGGCAGTATTTGGGATTGCATTTGGTGAAAAACAATTACACACTATTCTTTTACACTTGTTTATATATATATATATATATATGTCAAGGTTAATGCATTAACACATGCGAATAATTTCAAAAGTTTAACACGTTAATTTTTCTTAACCTCCATTAACTCATTTACCGTTTATAAAGCATAAAGCCTTTGATATGTGTCCGCCTGGAGTCATAAAGTAAAGCACACTCCACAAACGTTCACACAACAGCCATGTCAGTGATCATATGAAAGAGAAAGGAGCTCTTAATGCTATTTGTTGTACAAAACAAGCCCAGATGGGACTTGTGACAAAAATCAAGTACTTCACGGCCTCTTTAAGGCCCAATTTAAATTAATTCTTTCAATTAGTCAACCTCCCACTCTGACTTTGCAAAACATTTAATGTTATTCAAATTGGTGCTAATTTAGTGCATTTCTATCTTTATACTGTGGAAGGATTTGTTTGGAAAATGTGAATAAAGCATTATCGTTGCATATTGTTTCGTTTTCTTTCCTAAGAAGGAAATAAATGCATTTTGACAGGAAAATAATTTTATATATATATATATATATATATATATATATATATATATATATATATATATATATATATATATATATATATAGTCAAATTTGAGCACAATGATTAATGTGAGAAATTAAGCGATTAATCACGATAAAACATATGAATCATCTGACGGCACTATTTTTAAAATATTACATCCACAGAAAATGCTGTTGTTCTCTTGGCTTTTGATCAAAGCTGTAAGCTCACCTTAAAACCAAACACTTTCTTGGCCAGCTCCAAAGTCTCCTTGAATGAAATTTCACTTTAAAGAGTTTTTCAGAGCCCAACATTGATTCTCTGGAAATATCGTGATTTCGATAAAAGCTAGAATAAACAGATGCTGGCAAAAGGAACTCTAGGACAGACTCAAGTAAGCCACGATGATGGCAGCATTGATTGCTGGATCCTTAAGTCAATGTCTGTGATACTGGAGTCTGCAAGGAAACCTAGAAATAAAACAGGCCAACAATGGAAGAGATTATAGCTTGTATATGCTATTCTTTAAAGTATCAATACAATCCAAAACAACCAAGACAGATATACAGTAAACACACTGTTGTTACTATTCCACACAGTGAGAGAGGTTGCTTCATCCTAATGTAGTTTTTCTATGAATGATTTAAGAAAATGTGGAAGAAGCTTTACTGCAGTTCTTTTCACTTTTCTGCAATAATTCACACCACAATGGAAGCCAAGATTCTTTAATGTGCTAAAATGTACTCTTTTCATTACTAACATGCTCACCAGTTATACCAAATAAACAAAATTATAGGCATCTAATGAAATCAAAATCAAATTAACATCTGATGAACTGAAATCAAACCTATCATTATGAATTAGCATAAACGTTATTCATATATACACACATAAACTCACTTAGCACTTTATTAGGAACACTATGGTCATAATAAAGTGCCCAACTTGGTCTTCTGCTTTTGTAGCCCATCCGCCTCATGGTTCGACATGTTGTGCATTCTGAGATGCTATTCTGCTCACTTCAATTGTACAGAGTGGTCATTTGAGTTACCGCAGTCTTTCTGTCAGCTCGAACCAGTCTGGCCATTCTCCGTTGACCTCTCTCATCAACTAAGTGTATTCATCTACACTCACTAAATGTTTTTTGTTTTTACCAGCATTCTGAGTCCACTCTAGAGACTGTTGTGCGTGAAAATCACAGGAGATCCGCAGTTACAGAAATTCTCAAACCAGCCCATCTGGCACCTGCAATCATGCCACGGTCAAAATCACTGAAATCACATTTTCCAACCATTCTGATGGTTGATGTGAATATTAACTGAAGCTCCTGACCTGTATCTGCATGATTTTATGGATTGCTTTGCTGCCACACGATTGGCTGATTAGATTATCGCATGTATAAGTAGGTGTGAGCCTACAGGTGTTCCTAATAAAGTGCTCGTGAGAATATATATATATATATTTCTGTATTCAGGGTTTGCATGTTTTGTTTTGAGGATGATATTCATATTCAAGTGTATGTTAACTATAAATATAAATTCAGGATTTATTCTGATTTCCTATATGAATATATACTTTACTGTATATTCTGAATTCTATAACTATATTTGCCAGTCTCTGCCAAAGAAAAAAATATACAAAGTATGTCATATCTACACATATGAGCTGTTAACTTCTATTCTTGTAAATGGCATAAATTGCCAGTGTGTAGGTATAATCACTTTTGTTTTTTGGTAATATGATGTCATTATTTATTGTACCTGTATAATGATGTGTAGGAGATTGATAGTGTCCAGCATCCTGCAGTCTAAGACAAATTTCCCTTTGTGGACTATAACATATATTTCTGTTTAACTTTCATAATTTATAATTATATATTCAGATTTTTTATAATTATTTACTGTTTATAAATTTGTAACTATACTTAAGATTCTTTCTTACTCTATTTTTTCTTGCACACATCACACAACTATTTGTGATATATATATATATATATATATATATATATATATATATATATATATATATATATATATACTATCATCCATATAAGTATGAGAACACATGACAAAGATGACCAATGAACAAACAGAACTGATAACAGGATAACAAGACAATAAACCAATGAAAACAAGACACATGACACATGAACATGGAGGGAAAACAGGACATCACCTGTCTAGGGACACATTAAAAACAGGAAATAAACTTTCAAAATAAAAGACATGAAATACGTGAACACACACATTAAACATTACAAAGTAATGGTTATGCACCAATATAGCATATTATGTAGGTAAGGTTAAAGGTTATAAATAACTCTTTGGGAAGCGAATACTCTGCTCTATTTCTCTCTGACCAAATCCAGCATTCTGTCCATAATATTTTTGTGTGACTGTAAAAGCAACAGTGCAGTTTACTACAAGAGTTAAAACTGATAAACAATATGTGAAATCTCACAACCCAGAAGGGGTTAAAAAATTCTGCCAAACACACCAGTTAAAAGCCTTGAATATGGTATAGGGAATGTAGTCAAGATAGCATTTGACAGCATGCTTAGAATTCAAGGCACAGCCTCCCAAATCTACTAGTTCTCTGGGAAGACAACCAGCACAACACTGGTTCCATTTATGCGACAACTGAAGAGCTCAACCAATGTGTCTGATACACTTTCAACTCAGAGCCAATAAAAGGCAGATTGACTTCAACATATCCAGGCTACAAGATTAGTACAACAAAGTGCAAAAGGCTCAAATAAATGCCAGTGAAGTTTTTTGGTCAAAGGAGAAGTCATCTTTATAAACAAGGCATGGTTAAAGTTACGTTAAGATTCGAATTAAGATATGGTGTTGAATAACCAGTTAGATTATCTAGCAAACCACAGCAAAATACATTTTCCACAGTCAAGGCATTTAGGCATTATTGAAACATCACTGAAAAAAATAGAGAAAGGATCTAATCCAATTCACAACACAATATTTCTTAAAAAGTCCGAAAGTTCCCCTACAACATGACTGTGCTGACTTAACAAGATAGTTCACCCAATAAATAAGATTCAGTCATTACTTGCTCATCCTAGTGTTGTTCTAAACCTACATGACTTTCTTTTTTATTTTTTTATTTAATTTAATTGATCAATTGTCACACATTATACATACATTTCTGCATATACATGGTGAAATTATTTATTTTTCACATATCCCAGCTAAGCTGGGGTCAGAGTGCAGGGTCAGCCATGATACAGCACCCCTGGAGCAGATAGGTTTAAGGGCCTTGCTCAAGGGCCCAACAGTGTCTTGGTGGTGTTGGGGCTTGAACCCCTGACCTTCTGGTCAGTAACCCAGAGCCTTAACCGCTGAGCCACCACTGCCCTTTTCAGTAGAAGAAGGGAAAAAAATTTGTGGAGGGTGACTAACTCTTCAAAAGGACACAAAAGTTTCCGAATTCAGAAGTCTAATGATTTTTCTAGTTCTTCCAAGGCATGTGATAAGGTTTGGTGGGAAAAAAAAACCTTAATCTAATTTATTATTTAGTTAAAATCATCACTGATCATTGCTTTCCTGTGTATGAGAGTGCACGAGAGCAGCAGTTTATGCATTGTTCAAGCGAAAACTCTCTTTGTTTGCTACAACCAAACCACCACAAAGATATTCACAACATAGAACACTACACAACTGCACAACTACTTACAATACATGTCTGAAAAGTTTGAAGCTGAAGAGGAGATGTATTTACTGTATATGCCCAGCCTTGTTTATTTGAACCAGAACACTGAACGCACAGCTAGGATTTATTAAACAATTTATTACAGACATATATTTTATCTGTATTATAAACAGATGAGAAATTGAATTGGTAATGATGATCCGTGTACTACAACAGGCCCATGAAGACAGTAAAAAGAGATCCAAGTTTGGCCAGCACTTTGCTCCGTTATGTCCACAATAAATTTAGTCAGAAAAACAATGAATGTACGTGTTGAAAAAAAGTTTAATTTCAGCTGAAATGCAGCCAGAGAGTTTCTCTCCCCTCCAAAACAATCTACTTGATGGATGTGTGTAGTCCACACTTTTATGCAGATAAAAAACACCAACCCTGCTGCGGCTGTTATTACCGGCAGTGTTATCATGTGCTGCAAATGAGAGATGAATGGCACTGAGGACTCTGTGAGCAGGCGAAGACATAAACTTTCGCTTGCATGTCACATTTTCACCTCCCCGGAGAGACTCTTCCTTTAAGGGTGGACTCTCTAAAGAAGCAGCGTAGGAAGGATGCAGATCTGCATGTCACAGGGAGCTTTTGCAAATACAGATATCATGTAAAGCATAGTTTTTGCCAAAATACCCACTCTCTTTCTCACTGAACATTACTATCTCCATTTTTTTGCATTTTTATGCGGCTCATTGTATGTAAACAGTTTCCTTGTTAAATATCTTTAGAAGCAATAAAACAATAATGATTTGTATTTACTTTATAACAAATATTTAGTGAAACAGCAATTATCCGTTCATAAACACTTTTCGTCCCAGTTTCTGTTCTGAATAGCCCAATATAGCGCCATTAGCTCAACCAATGGCATTAGTTTGGGGCGGGACTGTTTGTTTTTCCAACCAATGCAGATGAGGGGAGAGTTTGGGAAACCTGTTTGAAAAAAAAAAAAACATTATTTTTGCATTTTGGTTTGGTGACTCTAGTGGCACAGAAATGATACACTTCAGATTTAATTTCAACAATAAAACTGTGGTAATTTGGTATACACCACTCCTGTTATAAGAAAATTAAATGCAGAAAGATTCTGAAAGCTTCTTGCTTTGTTTAAAGGAGGTCCCATACTCCGTTACTATGATGGCCTTTTGGTACCATGGTAAATTGGAGAAGTGTGTTTGTCACTTGGAGTTCTGCAGTAGTGTGTAAGTCTGTGCTTAATACTTTATTTGGGTTGTTTAGACCTGTACCTGTTGACAAAAAGTATTTATTTGTGCTACTCTGTTTATTAATTTCACATAGAACTGTTGTAATGTACTTTTGATTTGAGCTGTTAAAGTCTTGTTGCGCTGTTTCACTCAAACTCGGATTACACAAGCACTTAAGCAAGGCAAAGAGCTGACGCGGAAGACTGAATTCGCATGAAGACCTGCGAGTCAGTCTACCTGCGTGAGACAACGAGCAAGGACACTGACAAGTTGGTAAGTAACGGCATAACATTTTCACATCACTATAATTGCTAAAGCTTTTATCACAGTATAAGGTACAATCAACTACGGTAATGAATTACATTACAAAAACAGGTTCAAATGTAAACATTGTTTACAAATTAAATTGTTGTTCTCTTAATAACAAGTTAATTAACTTTTTTCAATATCAAACTTGCCTTTTAATTTATCCTGAACATTTAAAATACTAAAACATATTTGGTCACACTTTATATTCGGTGACCTTTACTACTATGTACTTACATTAAATACATACAAGACTATATATATACTGTGTAACTACATGTGGTTCTGCAAAATTCCCAGATTTGCTGCTACTGAGGTTGAGGTACACATAGGTTTAGCAGTAAAGGTAGGTTTAGGATTAGGGGTTAGAGTTAGGTTTTGTGATAAGGGTTGGGTTAGGGTAAAGTTGTGTAACTACAAGCATAATTAAATGCAAGTACTTTAAATGTAATTAGAATGCAACAACATGCAAGTACATAATAAGTACATTTTATTAAATGGTTAAGCACAAAGTAGTTAATGCCACCTAATATAATATGGGTCCACATATTTGTTTCTGGATAGCCAGTCAGTAATTAATAGCTAGGCTATTAATTGAATAACTGCAAGTTCACTCACACGATTGATTTGTTTTCCAACTTGAATTTAACATTGAAATCATCATTGTTCCAAATTGCCATTAATTAATACAGGACTTAGCTGATTACAACTGTATTTTAGTAATTACTACAAGACTAAAAGTTACTGGGTAGCTAGCGGAGTTTTAGCGAACTGCTCATCCACTTGAAAACAAGCAACACGTAATCTGCAAATGACAACAGCAGTTCACATTCTTTGTCTTAGTTGTCACTTAGCTTGTTGTCTGTAAGAGTGTTGTCTCTCAGTTTCCAAAAACAGTTTAGAAAAACAAACAGAACTGTCACAACTTACGATGAGTGAACATGACTGCCACTTTTCTGACATGTTTTACACAAAGGGAAACCACCTTCGACCAATCCCTCTGCATTTTTATGGAACTAGGAAACTTCTTGAAGGAGCTGGATGTGCTAATATTCTTCCAGAAGGAAGGCAGGCCAGTTGTGGTCCCCTGTGATTTTAACATTCCAAGCCAGACCGAGTAAGTATCAGTTACTGCTCTCTTCCTTCTCTGCTAATGTCTCCACCGCTAAAACATCATAATAACAAAATAAAATCAATGGCACTTATGACACTTGCAGGTTTGTGTAGCCCTACTGCTTAAGAAACTTACACTTAACCCTGCACTTTACTGTCGAAAATTACAAACAATGTACATCACAGACAATAGGCATCGCAGGAACCAAACTCAACACTGATTTCAGTCTTACCTCGCTGGTAGCTCATTCAGAGTGTCTTGGAAGGGAGCGTTGTCCAAGTAACATAGACTAGCTACTGAGGTACCTCAGGGTTCAGTGCTTGGGCCCCTACTCTTCTCCATATACATGACATTACCGGGATCTATCATTCAGGCACATGGCTTTTCCTATCATTGCTATTGCTTTGACACACATCTTTACCTCTCATTCCAGCCTGAAGATCCTAAAGTAGCTGCACGGATCTCAGCCTTCCTGGTAGACATCTCATGCTGGATTGAAAAACAC
Source organism: Xyrauchen texanus (assembly GCF_025860055.1). Taxonomy (NCBI): domain Eukaryota; kingdom Metazoa; phylum Chordata; class Actinopteri; order Cypriniformes; family Catostomidae; genus Xyrauchen; species Xyrauchen texanus. Next base: position 36,160,158 of record NC_068302.1, read on the forward strand.
CCCCTCTAACTCAAACTAGCAAAGACAATACTGGTTTCAGCAAGCTCAGCTGTACAACATAACTTCACCATTCAGACTTCTCAATGATCACACAATCCAGGACAACCAGAAATCTTGGGGTTGTGTTTGATGATCAGAACTTCACAAACCACATCACAAAGACAGTCCGATCATGCAGATTTGCACTGTACAACATTACGAAGATAAGACCTTTCCTATCTGAGCATGCTACACAAATTATTTTCCAAGCTCTTGTCATATCAAGACTGGACTACTGTAATGCTCTCACAGGACTCCCTGCATGTCCAGTCAAATCTCTGGCAGTCATCCAGAACGTGGTGGAGCACGTCACGCATCTCTTCGTCTAGCTGCACTGGCTGCCATTGGTTTCTCACGTCGAGTTCGAGGCATTGATGCTCACTTACAGAACAAGCAGTGGGTTCCGAGCCCCTATCTACAATCACCACTTCAAGAGTATGTGCCTTCCAGATGCTTGCGATCAGCAGGTGAAAATCTATCAGCACAAAATCGCTTTCTCTGACTTTCAATTCCACTGTTCCTTGCTGGTGGAACGACCTTCCAAACTCCACCTGAGCAGCTGATTCTCTGACTATTTTCAAGAAACATCTAAAGCTGCATCTCTTTTGTGAGCACTTGACCCAATCCTACAAATGCAATGTATTCTTTCTTCATTAAAAGTTTAATTAAAAATTCTAACACCTTTTTTCACTACTGTTTCTCACCATACTTCCTACTTGTACATTTCTGAGAAATTTGAAACTTTGCATTGCAGCACTTCTCTTGTTATTGCCTTCTTTTGACTAATTGCTTTTGCTGTATTTCTCATTTATAAGTCGCTTTGGATAAAAGCATCTGCTAAATTAATAAATGTAAATGTACATTTCTTAAAGGACGTAGCTACCAAAGCCTTCAGCCTGAATCCGAATAAGCTGCAACACTCACCGCACTCTGCACCTCAGGCATTTAAGGCAGGGAGAGATGTGGAAGTTAAGAATGACACCACTGTTTAAACTATTTACCACATGCTAGTCAAATTCAAAAGCTTTTTTAGGAAACCATAATGTTTCAGAAGTTAATCACACTGTGAGATGGTGGTGGCATAGTGGGTTCAGAACTAGTAAGCAGAAGTTCGCTGGTTCAATCCCCACCATTGTGACCTTGAGCAAGGCAAAAAAAAAAAGCATCTGCCAAATGCATAAATGTAAATGAATTCAGCAACAGCAGGTTGAAAGATTCGCTTCTGAAATCAGTCTGTGCTTACCGAAATTCTAATAAATTCCCCCAGTGGTCAAAGCTTGAAATGTTGACTGTTTGAGCTTCAGTTTTGGGGTAAAATGTCCACAGCATGGTGCCAAAAATTAGTTGTATTTGTTTAGTTTTAAATGATGTAATACAGAATTCAATAATGCATATTTTATTAACTCTAACCCATTACCAAACACCAACACTAAACCTAACCGACAATGGAGTAAAATTGACATTTTGAAGTGAAAATGCAACCACCGAATCGCACTCATCATTGTTTATGTGAACAAGATTTTTTTTGATCTCTCGGGATAAGAAGCCATGTTACAGAACTTTCTTGCAATGTGCGCTATCAGTAGTGATAAAGGGAAATGTGTTCACATTTAAATTGTTGCAAAAATGCACTTGGCAGTAATTAGTCTGAATGGAGTTCAATTCAGGGTACATGAACCTGGTTGATTTCTCTCATGATCATGTTGAATGATTTTATTTGTACTTTCTTTTGTCTTAACTTTGATACAAATATAAAAATCTGAGTCATGTGGTGCCATGCGTGGGTCGGACGTGTGAACGGCAAGCTATGCGCACATTGCTAGGTTTTAATTATTTTTATGTCATAAACCGATGACATTCGATACACCCTGCTACATAACTGTTCTATGAAGTCAACATGTCAAACAATTCAAAATCTTTGGGCTCTGGAGATATTAAAACGCACTTACATGTTCAAGCTGATACCCCAGACAGGGCAGCAGACCAGGGACTCAATTTGGATGGTGCGGCGGGAGAGATTCAACGTCAGCTGTCCATCATGTCTTTAATGCTGGTGAAGGTCATAGCAGACTTAGAGGATATTGATGTAATACGTCGATTGATTACTGCGATGGAACCACTGAGTTGGCTATGTCGAGAAATGGATCGATTATCTGGAGTCATCGGAGAAGGAATTAGCTGCTAATCTGCTAGCATCCAAAGCAGATTTGGAACACATTTGGGAAAAGTTGGAAGACCATGAGAATCGTAATCAGCGAAACAACATCCAAATTGTTGGAATTCCTGAGCATGAGGAAGGCTGAGATATGGTGAAATTCCCAGACAAGCTCTTCCGGAGTCTGCTCGACATAACAGGCCATAAGCTGGAAATCAAGCAAGCTCACAGAGTTCCGGCTCAGAGATCGACATAGGGACACAGGCCCTAATCAATTCAGGCCAAATTTCTGAGATCATCCAATAAAGAGTTTGTTTTGTGTAGTAACACTCCTTCAAGAAACTCTTGCATCGACGGAGGATCGCTTTTGCACTGATGTTTCTGGCCAAATTGAGAATAGATACTAAGGATGGCCACAAAATATTTACATGCCCACAACAAGCGTTGTCTTTCTTGAAATCAATGGACTGAGGAAGTCATGGTGTGTTTCTCACGTTGCTCCCAAGTGAGCTTGACTCACTGAACATTCACTTGACCATTCGAGGAAGCTAGACACCTTTTTCTTTCTTTTTGTGCTGGAAATTCAGGGGCAAAGGTTGATTTTGGCTAATATTTACGCACCTAACACTGATGATAAGGGCTTTTTTATAGATCTTGAAGGTATGTTGCAAGCCGTTGGCACCCCTCATGATATAATATTGGGATGAGACTTTAATCTATTGATGGAGTCAGTCCTTGATCATAGTGAAGCAAATGTGTGTAAGCCCCCTAGAGCAATATTGATGCTTCACAGGATGTGTAAAAATCTTGGTCTTACAGATATTTGGAGACTTTTAAACCCATCTGGGAGAGACTATAAATGTTTTATCAGCCGGTAAGGTTTATTCTGGAATATATATATATATAGAATATTAAAAGTGCAGAGGTAGAGCTGAAGCGCCGAATGTCGTCTGATGGCCTCAGAGAATTGACTCGATTGAAATACAGATAAAATACTATTTTTTCACAGAAGGCGGAGTTTTGGTTATTCAGGGCAAGACAATCATACGTTGAGTCGGGGGACAAGGCAGGGAAGCTTTTGGCTAGATATATAAAGCAGAGAGTGTCCTTTTCTACCATTCCCTCTGTGAAATCTGCTGGTGGTGAATTTTTTAACTTGGCTATTGATATTAACAATGCTTTTAAATAATTTTATCTGGATCTTTATAGTTCCACATCTTTGTCTACTGATGAGGATATTAGAATTTTTTTGGAACCATTAGAACTCCCTAAACTGATGACTGACTTGATTCTGAGATAACTTTGGAGGAGCTTGGCAAGATATCTGGCTCTGGGGCCAGATGGCTTTGCCGCTGAGTTTTTAGATCTTCTGCTACAGAATTGGCTCCACTTTTGTTAGAAGTTAATACAGAATCATTAAAAAATGGAAAGCTTCCACCAACCATGACACAAGCCCATATCAGTCTGATTCTTAAAAAAGACAAAGATCCAAGTAACTGTAAGAGTTATCGTCCAATTTCTCTGATCCAGCTAGACATTAAAATATTGTCTCAAATTTTGGGCCAACCAATTAAGTAAAGTTATACATATAGACCAGGTGTGGTTTATTGGGGGCTGCAGCTCTTCTGACAACATTAGGCATCTCATCAATATTATGTGGTCAGTGGGAAATGATCAGACTCCAGTCACGGCCATCTCACTTGATGCTGAAAAGGCATTTTATATGGTAGACTGGGATTATCTTTTTAAGATTTACTTTTTAAGATACTTTTATTAGATGGATGAAGTTACTTTATAGATACCCAGTAGCGGCGGTACAAATAAATGGATTAATTTCAGATTATTTTACTCTGGATAGGGACACCTGGCCAGATTGCCCTCTTTCCCCATTATTGTTCTGTCTTGCCCTGGAACATTATCATCTGTGATAAGAAGGGAAGATGATTTTCCATGGGTGGTGGTGGGAGGTGTGGCGCATAAGCTTTTGTTTTATGCAGATTATATTTTATTATTCATCTCCGACCCCACTAGATCTATGCCTTGCCTCCACAGAATTATTAATTCCTTTATCTAAGTTCTCAGGATACTGAGTTAATTGGTCTAAATCTGAAGATTTGGCTCTGACAGCATACTGCCCAGTAATGGCTTTCCAGCCGGGCACCTTCCAGTGGCCCAAACAGGGCGTTAAATATTTGGGCATTTTAATCCCAGCAAATTTGTTGATTTGAGAGTTGTATTTTACAAAGAGTTCATTTTGATCCCATAATAAAAAGGTTTTCGAGCGATGTGGGCAGGTGGGCTTCATTATATTTATCTATGATAGGGAAGATGAATGTTATTAAAATTAATTGAATTCCAAAATGGATCTACCTGCTGCAATCTCTCAGAAAAAGCTTTCTGTTCATCATAAGATTATAAATACATAAATATTTTTTGGTCAAAGCTGGAAATGTTGAATGTTTGAGCTCCAGTTTTGGGGTAAAATGTCCACATCATGGTGCCAAAAATGAGTTGTATAAAGCACCAGATTTTAAAGGGTTATGGTAACATATAAAGCTTGATGTCCTAGCATAAGAGATGATTCCAGTACATGTTTTGATGTTGGGATATTTCAAATGGAATGTTCTGCAGATAAGCTCCCAGCCTAATAACATTTGACGCCAATGTTTCCGTTGTTAATGGTAAAGCAATGGAAAGTGCTTTGAGTGCAACTCAATGAGATAATTTTTACAAGAGAAGCCAGGGAGAAGTAATTAAAACAAAACTTGGGAAAAGCAAACCTCCATAAACTTTAGTTCAATTCCTTTGCCTAATGTGCACATTATCTTCAGAGAAATAAAGTAGCAAAACGAAAAACAACTCTTCACATTTATTCTTAGCATATAGTTGCTTAAAAAAAAAGAAAGAAAGAAAAAGCCAGTTCTGCACAGATGCCATGGTTCAGATCTTTGTGAAAACAAGTGAAGATAACAACAAATGTCTTCCCCAGTGATTCAGATGTTTTTTATAATGTTGTACATTAGCAGGTTAAAAACACCACTCCATGGTGACTCCATTTTCACATCAAGCCCTCTTTCTGAAGAGTGTTTCCCCATCCTTAGACCAGAAATGCAAGTTTCCTCCTCTTGACTCATGAACTTTATTAGATTTCAATTACACCACTCTATTCCCTACTTTCCAGTATAGACCGAAAGTGAGCGAGGAAACCCTGCTGAGTAGAGTATTGACAGAGAGATAGAGCATGAGAGAGAGGAAAGAGAAAGTAAAATGAAACAGGACACATTACTTATTCATGATGTCTCTATAATGATTCCTATTACCAGATAGATTGCCTTCTTTTAATGGCCACTCTCGTTTACCCCTCTCTATATTTCGTCTCCGTAATTTTTATGCACTATAGCAAAATGTCAATGCGGCAACAGCGGACACCAGTAGAGCCATTTGAAGTTTAAGGTTGTATAGGCAGACTTTTGATTACTGGCATGGTCTACTTGCAGCTTATTCTGACCACCTTTATACTGCTCACTTAGGCAGATACTGTACTGACATGTAAAGTGAAGAAAAACAGTTAACTATTTTTTGTTTTGTTTTGCTTCTGTGATATTTAGGGGGAGAAATCTAAAATTGGATACAACCCTGAAGGCAAAGCAGACTCTATAAGTGCTCAGGGATATCTAATTTGTTATTAAGTGTCTCAAACAAAGATCTTGATTATCTTTTTTAAAGATACAATGCCATGAAGCTCACAAACTTTGGCAAATTCAGCTACTAGTTCTGATTCAGCTTGGATTTGCCACAGTTTGCGATCAATGAAATCGATGAGTGAAAGCCATTAAACATAGTTTCTAAGTGAGCATTTCTTGGCCAGAATGAGATATAAACTACATTGTGTACAGATAAGACAAAAGTCTGTATATCTGCGACTAAGAAGTCTTTGGAGGGAATAGAAGACATTGACTTTCAGTCACCTATCAGAACACAGGCTTGTATCTGCAAACGTTTGATGCATATCTTCAGAACGGACTTAAAGGGATAGTTCACCCAAAAATGAAAAATGATCGTTTACTTACCTTCATATCATCCCAGATGTGCATGGCTTACTTTCTTCTGCTTAACACAAACAAAGATTTTTAGAAAAATATCTCAGCTCTGTAGGTCCATATAATGCATTTAAGATGGCCAGAACTTTGAAGCTGCAAAAAGCACATAAAGGCAGCATAAAAGTAATCCATATGACTCCAGTGGTTAGATCCATATCTTCAAAAGTGAAATGATAGGTGTGGGTGAGGAACAGATCAATATTTAAATCCTCAATCTGAGCAAATTCTTATAATTTAATTAAAAAATATTGTCAATTCTAAACATTTATATAGAATAACGTGAACTGAGAAATGCACACTTAGAATCTAATCGGGGTCAATTATGAATTCAAGTTGACTTTTAAAGTCATTCATTGAAATAAAATAATTTCAAAATCGGCAACAAAAACATTGAGAAAGACGGCTCTTCAGGCTACAAGTGGGCAAAAAACAGCTGCCTATATCTGTGAGACGAACAACTGTAAGTGCTCTCACAGCAGCCCTAGAAAGGATAAAGCTAATTTAACTCCATGACATCAGCCATTAGAAGACTCAGGGCAAATTACTTTAAAGTTTCTGACAACTGTTTACCAAATGTCCAGATTATTTATGGAAGATCTTATAGATCTTCCAGATGGAGTCCAGCTTTTTCATAACAGAACCTTCAATCATCACAATTAAACAAACAAGACAACGCACAAAGGAAAATCTGTGCATGTACTCATACCTCCACTGGAAACTGGGTCAAGTATTGGACTGGCTCACACATCAGCCACTTTGATTGTCTAAACGGTTTAGTAATCTGAGAGCAGTTTCTGGTCAAGTCATGATTTCTTTTGGAATAATGTCTTATACGTGCCCATTATATGTATGTCAGTGGAGTTTAAGCATCCAATTCCACATCAGTAGCATGACACCCCTTGGTGTTTTACAACTTTAATTTGTTTGCAGAGGACATTGCAAACATAAGCAGTCTGAAATCAACACCAGAACAGGTACTTTCATTTATAATAATCGTAATTTATTTTTAAAACAAACATATTTCTTTATTCTTTATGAACTATTATATTTATTTTTGTTAAATAATTTATTGTGTAGAATGATTCTTACAAATAATTTTTATTTTGAACGATTGTTTTTCTGCCTCATTTCCTGTAACATCATCTAATTATGCCACAGAAGACTATTAAACATAAGTAATAGTGTTTGGGTTCGAGTCCACCTTAGTCGAGTCCAAGACTTTAAACAATCGAGTCGAGTCCAAAAGGGGCAGAGTCGGACACACACTTCTTACTGTGTTCTGTTGAATTTTACAATTATTTGTTGCTTTTTTTTCCCCTCCACTCAAACATAGACTAAAGAAAGTGAAAGCTGAGTTGTTATTATTATTTTGGATTTTAATTTTTCCATTCAATTTATTCAAGGTTTATCTAAAATTATGGATTGACATATTTACATTGAATAATGCCCATAAAATTCAACAGACAATAAAAAACAGACAAGATCAGATATCATTAGAAATTTACTTTTATTTTACTACACAACACTTTTCAGTCCTCCTGCTGTGTCCTGGTGTAGCATACTTCCCTAAAGTTAAGATAAAAATGTTTATGACAAACTCTCCTTGAGCTGACGTGTTGTTCTTTTCACATTATATTTATTATGAATAATGGGTGAATAGAGACTTCTCCCCTCACTTGTGTGCCAGCTTTACAGGTAACACACAGGGGTTTCATCCTTCATATTAGTTTAAATATCCCTAATGCGTAGCATATTTGATTTTGTCTTGATATAGTTAACATTTTCAGTTAGAAATGGCTTTGTGTAGTAACACGAGTCTGATAAAATATTTGTTCTATATAATAATTTGCAGAGTTGGGGAACGTACTTATAAAAGTGTACTTACATCATTGATGTTTCTGTATGAGAGTGGCAGAGCACGTGTGCCGATCTTTTTCACGCACACATATACAACACAGGCGGGAGGGAGAGAGAGAGGGAGAGAGAGAGCGATTAACAGAGAGTATGAGTTGGCAAAACATCTCTTTACTGTCAGAGATAGAAAACAGAGACAGACCCTAACCAAATACAGGCTCAGTGTCCACAAATTGGCAATTGAAAAAGGAAGAAACAAAAAATCATGGCAACCAAAAGAAAACAGTATATGTGGTCACTGTTCAACAGGTGAGGTCGAGACAGAGATGCACTTCCTCCTAAAATGTGAAACATTCAGTGAAATAAGGAATGTTTACCTAAACAAGTTTAACTCTGAAACTTCAGACTTTAAAGACCTAAATTACCTCTCAAAATTAAAAATACTCCTTGAAGGAGACAGGGCACATCTTGTTGCACAATATGTATCAACATGCCACAACCTGAGGGCTTTAAATGTCAATTCAGGGTCTACTGAATATCCCCCACTTAATTTACGTTTTCTTGTCAACCATATGGCCTACTTTGCTTCACCCACTAAAGTTTATCAGAGAAATTGTCTTTCTCTCTGAAGCAACATACTTGGGTTAAAAATATAACATTTATTGCACTAAACACTTCCCCAAATTTCCTAAACCATTCCCCCAAAGTCTGAAACAACCCTTTCAGTCTAAAACAGTGTAAAAAAAAAAAACATGTTCTAAAGACTTTTCTACAGTGGAACGGATGTGTGCCACATATCTGTTTGTGGCTACCGCCCAGTGAATAACCCTCCACTGGAGATGCGCAGTGCGTTTCTTTATGGGAGTCTTATACAATGACGTCTCAGGAAGACTTGCAGACTTGAGTGAAATTTAAGATGACATTTATTTGATGAATATAAAACAGAAATATAATGTCTCTCTTTGGCGTAGGCCCCGTCTGGCGGTCCAAAGAAGTTGTACTCGCAACCGTCATATCCTGCCGGAGATAGGAGGCAGGAGTGAGGAGCCTACCCCTGTGCAGGACGGGACTCAACTGGTGGTGGTGGGGTGGTGGAGGTTGCCGTGTTAGCACACTGAAACAGCAATGTGATAGATTGTGAGCAGACTTATAAAGCAATGGCTTAAATGTGATTGGCTGGGAATTACCCAGCTAATGGTGCGATGATGTACAACTGCTAGTCTTCCTACGCTGCGCTAACATTTCCAGCAGCCCCTAGGGGACGAGTCTGGCCCAAGTAGATCTAGCCATTTTGATTCCTTCAGCTTCTTTAGGGAGGCATGATGAGACACTTTCACACGTTTCATACAATGTTTTTTAGAGGTTTCCTCAAACTTTGATAGTTTTGGTGTTCTGAAATTGAGAATCGAGTACTCCGTTGGTTGTTCCTCAATAGAAGCAAAAACCTTTATCTCTGCAAAAAAAAGATAGCCTTCCTCCTCCAGCGGGGATATCTTTTTGGCCTCAGAAATGTGTCTAAGGACCGACGGTAAAAATGAATACATTTCATTAAGTACCATCTTCATGAACCTGACAGACTAAATGCCCTCCAGGCAACACATCTCCTCAGGACTTTTCTAGGTTTCACCAGCTCTCAGATCTGATATTTTGGTACAACAAACTTTTGCCATTGTATTCCTTAAGGTTTAACACCTTAGCTTCTCTCAGGGGATTACTGAAAAGTGGTTCAAATTTTATCCAGTCTCCAAGATTTGAAAAGTCTCTCTATAATTTAAAAATGGATCTTTTTAAAACTGACTGATAGAAAGACGAAGTGCCACTCAAATCCAAGTTTGTCAGCCTTATTAAAAACAACTGCATGTCATATTTAAAAATGTTTGTTTTGTAGCAAAGCGCAGGCTGTGTCAATCCAATTTGCTCCTCTAGAATATAGCAGTCTCTGTGCAGCTTGAAGTCTGAAGGTCATGTGTCGGCTTTGTACATCCATTAGTCCCCACCTTCATGAATGGGCAAAAAAGCACAGCCGCCTTCGTCCAATGACATCCAGACCACAAAAATCAATTTGTCTCTTTTGTATCTCATGAACATCATCCTCTGGTGGATTAAGCACAGACATTTTATGCCAGAGCATGGAAGCACCTAGATTATTGGCAACGAAAACCCTTCCCCTATATGGTAGCTGAGGAAGCACCCAGTTCCATCTAGACAACTTGGCACACAACTTTTCCACCATACCCCCCGGTTCTTTCCCTGATACCCCTCCCTTTCCTTGGACTGCAAGAATTTTTAGCCCTTCACTTCCCCATTCAATTCCACCTGGAAGTACAGGGGGATTTCTTTCTGGCCAGTTCCCTATAATAAATCCTTCACTATTTTTCCCAGTTGACTTTTGCAGATGAGGCCTTTTCATCGATTTTTAAACTTTCTTTTAACGCTCTTACATCATTATAATTTTTTATAAAAACAGTTATATCATCAGCATATATAGATACATTAAAAGGCCTGTTTTCAAATCCTTTAAATAAAAAACCTTTAAAAATATATATATATATATTTCAATCTTTTTCAGATAATATTTTGATAATTTCTTTTGACTTGGGCATAATAAAAAACTAAATGCTAATTATTTAATATTGACAAAATGGATAAAAAAAGAAAAAAAACATGTCTTGAAAAACAATATTATGGTTTTTCTCAAACCCAATAAATCGGTATTTATATGTAAATATACAAAGCAACATTTTTATTTTAGAAAGGGAGTCCCTTGGAAGCAGATCATCATATTTAGGGGTCCATCCATCCATCCATCCATCGTCAACCGCTTATCCTGTGTACAGGGTTGCGGGGGGCTGGAGCCTATCCCAGCTAACATTGGGCGAAAGGCGGGGGACACCCTGGACAGGTCGCCAGTCCATCGCAGGGCATATTTAGGGGTCCTTTTCAAGAAAGTTTAAAAAACCCTTCCTTATAGTATGGCTCACGACATAGCATGAAAGGGTGTCCCGGGTGTCAATCTGGCTGTGAAATCAATATCAGCCCCATTCAGGAAGAGCCGTTCACTGACCCCTCCACAACACAGATCCTGTATCTGTTTCATTATCATGTCTAGTTGTGTCATTTCAACCTTTCTTAAGCCTCAAGTAGACGATAGATAATGGATGAAGCCACGGGCACACTGTGCCGCCACACCGCACTATAATCTTCCACGGCTGCTGCCTGACACCAACCGTGTTGAGGAAGCTACTTTAAAACTGTAATTTGCCAAGCTACAGGCTTTATTTTTTACAATACACAAATGTGACGGGCCAGTTTGAATATGCGAAGATTGAGATTTGTGAGCTACGGTGGAGGGATAGAATATCAGTAAACAACAACCTAATTTACAAAGCTATCATCTGGCTTCAGAAGGCTCTGAATATAGCACATGAGTGATATTTACAACTTTTGTGGTTCCTTTTAGTCCTTTTTTTAGCTTGACTGATTTTGTCACTATGAATGGTATTTGTAGGGAAAAGAAGACCCTCAAACTGCTCCAAACCTAAACGACAAAAGGAGATGTTTGGTAGAATGACAACTTCAGTCACCATTCACATTCATTGTATGGAAAAAGATGCAATTAAAGTGAATGGTGACTGAGGCTGTCAGTCCCTAACATTCAGCTAAACACCTCTTGTGTTCTGTGGAAGAAAGGAAGGTTTAGAACAACATGAGGGTGAGTACGTTTACAGAATTTTCAAGTGAATTTTGAGTGAACTATTCCTTTAACCAAACTTGATGAAGCTAAGAATAACGTAATCTTATATTAAAAAATTATAGTCGCCATACTGCTTTGCTTTGCAATATTCAGATGGATTAAGTTCTCAGCACCCCGTAAATAATAAAATAAGGATCAGTCTAACAGAGCCTCAAAATGATGTTGGTTTGTTCAGTCTGGCAGTACTCTGTTCTGGACATCACAACTGGCTCTTGATGGGCAATTTAATGGGCCGTCACCATCAATAGAAACCTCGCACCAGTGCATCATTGGACACGGCTTTACAAGTGCCCAATGGCCCCAGGAATGAAGTGGGCACTTCTGTGTGGTACATTTGAACATCTAATTGAATTAATCATCCCACAAGGACTGTAAAACAGTCGTCAAGTTATAAATGTTGTGGTTCACGGTTAAGCCACGCGGACCTCAGAGTTTGCTCATAAAACGAGACCAAACGAAATCTCAATTGTTTTTCCAAGACAGAAATAGAGACTCCTGCATACATAAAAAATTTTCTTCTGAGAATAAGATCCTGGTAATCTCATACATGTCTCTTCTACAATTTCTGAAGAGATCTAAACAATGTCTAAAACTGTGCACCCTAAAGTCTGATCAAAAGTCAAAGATTTCATTCCCAAAACCAAATTAACTGAGAGTGCTGCACCGTCTTTATGAACTTCACGAAGAAGTGAAATCGTTTTTAATTAATGCCAATTCAGAGCTTGTAAAGTACTTTGAAGACACCCAATCAGGGCTGTAGCAAGGTAATCTGGGCCCGTTCCTATAAAAATCAAATACTGTTTACAATTTGTTGTGGGGCCCCTTGGACCTTTGGGTCCCTACAATCGTTACCACCTTTGACCACACTAGCTACGGCCCTGCACCCAATGATTAGCCTTCATACCTAGTTGATATATTTGACAGGCTTAACACCATCAACGTGTCCTTGCATGGTCAAGATGCAAACCTTTGGCTTCTTGCTGACAAAACCAGTGCTTTCGTTCAAGAATTTAATCTTTGACGTGATCGTCTGATGAAAACCGATGTCGACATGTTCCCATGCTTTTCCGATTTCACCAAGGAAGTAAGCGGCTCTGTAGATTTCATCCAGTCACTCCTGCCATATTAGAACACTTAAATGCAATGAAACAGCAGTTCTGCTCCTACTTCTCTGAGGATTTCAGTTCCTTTTCTGGGTTCGAGGTCCATTAATTTGCACAGCCAAAGATCTTACTTTGGAAATGAAAGTACAAGTTGTCAAATTAGTAAGTGACAGCAGGTTAAAAATCTTTTACTCGTTTTGGGTGTCATTAATGGATGAGTACCCTCAGCTGTGTGACACAGCTCTAAAATTGCTTCTGCCTTTCGCACATTTGTGCAAAGCAGGGTTTTCATAGTTGACTGCACTGAAGAATAAATACTGTAATCGTGCACAAGTCGAAGGTGATGTCAGACTGTCCCTTACCAATATTGAAACTTGGATTGAAAACAGAACATTTGTATTTGCAGAACAATGCGAGACCATTTTTCACACTGATAGACTGCATTTGTTTTCAGATGCGTATAATTATGTGTGTTCAAATTAATTATTAGCTTTCATTGATTCATTGTTCTTTATTCAAGTTCAACTTCAGTTTACATTTCAAGTTCTAATTCAAGTGCTTATACTTTAAGTTCTTGATGCCTAATGAAAAAGGCATATTACAAATAATAATAATAATATAAATAAATAACTGAAAAAAAAGAGTTTATGCCACATTTGACTGCATTTGATACTAGATGCTTATAATTAAGCATATACAAAAACAATAATAAATAATTATTCGCCTTCATTCATTCATTGTTCTTTTTTAACAGCTAATTGTTCTTTATTCAAGTTCAAATTTGTATTAAATTCTAAGTTGTTTTCCAAGTAAAATATATACTGTATATAAAAATAATAATAACAAAAATACAGAATAAATGTTAAATAATAATACAAAATATTACTCCAAATAACTTTTAAATATCTATAAAATAGTAAAAATGTGATTAAACAAATCACACATATATACTATATATATATATATATACAGAGCAGCTGCCTGTCATTTTCTCTCTCTCTCGAACTGTCGTCACCGGCCGCCTATATCCCTCGCGCGCGCATCCATCAGGCTGATTGGGGACCGGGCGTGCGTTGTTCCAGCCCGGCCACGACCTCCTCCACTCTACAATACATATTCATGAATATTTATATTATATAGATTCATAAATATTTCTAAAGATGGACACTGAAACAGGGTATGAAATGAACCTTTTTTAATTAAATTAACTGTAATATATATAAATATAATTTTTATATAATGTTATTTTTGTAATATAGCTTAAAATACCATATCATATTTATTATTATTATCATAATGATAATTTTGCAACATACAAATGGAGGCTAAAGAGCAGGCAAGCACAGAAGAGAAACTTCTTGTTCAAGAACCATTTCTGAGGCTGTACTGAACATAATGAAAATTCACCTAATGTTGTTGCATATCATTTGCTATGTATGGTAACACATACAGCCACAAATATTTGGAATAAAACTCTGTCAAAATAAAGTGAACCTGCAGAGTTGCGTCCATAATGCATGTAAAACTTAGTTAAAACTGCTTAGTGGAAATAAAGCAAACTAAACTCGGAGCACCTCCTGAGATGGTCTGAGATCATTTGCAGTGTTCTCATAGATGACACTATTCTTGCAAACTGTTTTCAGATTACATAATCAGAGAAGAAAGAGTGATGTATCTGTACTGTATCCGCATGTTCCACGAGAAGCTATTGTGCTGCACTCATGGGCAACAGAGCTCCACTGAACACAGTACGAATCAAACATGCTCATTGACAAAAGCATATCTTTCTGTCTAACTGCATTTCTTGTCAAATGTCACTCCAAAATGTTTATATGTCGCTCGCCACAGTGGTGAGGAGATGCGCATGAAATATCAGCATTTGGCGGGTGTAAATTTCAAGCCCTGTTGAAAACACTTACGTTTTAGATGCTGTCAATACATCCATATTGTACGTTTCAGCATCTATTCAAACATACACAAATGTATGTGGAAATGTTACCTACTCTATGAATACCTATGAATAATAATGTGATCAGGTTGTATAGCTCTATAGACTTACTGTATGTTAAAAATGGTCTCATTTCGTTTTTATTTCTCCAAATGAATTTTCTCAGACAAAAATAATACTTAAAGGAATAATCCGGGTTCAATTGACAGCATTTGTGGCATAATGGTGATAACCACAATCATTAATTGTGACTTAATTGTCCCTCCTTTTATTAAAAAAGAGAGATGAGATGCTACCACAAATGCTGTCGATTGAGCTTAACTTGAATTGAACCCGGATTATTCCTTTACATGAAAAATAACAGAGAACTCCATTAAATCACCTGAGCTATGAAAAAACAACCTCTAAGCTATATATTTATCCTATAGGGAAATTTAACCCCAGTGAAAGTCCCAACTGAACATGTATATGGTTACAGCAATGGCATGCTCAAGTGACGGATCTATCCACAAAGCAAACAGATAATCTCAGACCACTTCAGAAATGATGAGCCAAGAGCTGAAATTCCATCCAGTGATGTGGGGCTGTCCGAGGCCCTCCTTACTCTGTTAAAAGACTGTAAAGAGAATTAAATACATTATTGCAGTCAACAATAGCATCTACAAGCAGCACAAAACAGAGATTACAAGAGAACAACACCTCCATGATTTGTGTTTTAGAGATTTAGTCAAACCAGATTCTATTAATTTTGAACTGTGAGTGAACTGTGAAGCAAGGACCCTCTTGTTTCATCACAATATCCAGCAACCCATTTCAAACAGGCTGCAATTTCAATCTTAAACAATCCACACCTCATACACACAAAACGTCCTCCTCGTAATCATGGAGGAACCAGTTCTGCACATCCAAACTCCAAACTAAGTTTTTGTCTTCAACAAACTATATGAGCCTTTTCATAAATGGGTGAACCTAAGGTGAAATGTGATGTGGACATATTATTGTGAGGTTCACCCAAATGTGGTGTATTGTATTCATTTTTACATTATTACACTAATAAGAGGTGGGGGGAGGGGGGCTTTATTGTTAAAATGTCATGAAAACACAACGTCGTAATTAAAAATAACCTTAATGGTCAATGTGGTCGGAAGTCTGGGATATCAGGTAGGAATATCATACAGTACCAAGACCAGACTTTGAATGGATTGCAGCATAAGGTCAGAAACATACTCAAGTAACCATCTGTTATTAAACTGTATTTATGTTATTATTCAGTTAAGTTGCTATAAATATACTCATTAAGTATTTCATTAGGAACCCGTGTACACCTATCATGCGATTATCTAATCAGCCAATCATGTGGAAGCAGTGCAATGTATGAAATCATGCAGATACGGGTCAGGAGCTTCAGTTGCTATTCACATCAACCATCAAAATGGGGAAAAAAAATGATCTCAGTGATTTCGACCGTGGCATGATTGTTGGGACCAGACGGACTGTTTTGAGTATTTCTGTAACTGCTGATCTCCTGGGATTTTCATGCTCAACAGTCTCTGGAGTTTACTCGGAATGGTGCCAAAAACAAAAAACATCAGCGGTAGTTCTGCGGACGGAAACACCTTGATGATGAGAGGTCAACGGAGAATGGCCAGACAGGTTCAAGCTGTCAGAAAGGCTACGGTAACTCAGATAACCGCTCTGTACAATTGAAGTGAGCAGAATAGCGTCTCAGAATGCACAACACTTCAAACCTTGAGGCAGATGGACACCTACAGCAGAAGACCACATTGGGCAATTTATTAGGACCATAATGTTCCTAATAAAGTGCTCAGTGAGTGTGAGTTTACCTTACTTGCTCAGCATTATTCTTTTTAAACAGTTGCTTTGCCATGTCAGTAGTTGAAAACTCACTGTAGATACAAATAGTTCACTCTAATGTCCACTATAGCACCCTTTGTGGCAACATTGAGAATGCAACGTGTACTTGTATTGTGTTATGAATTGCGTTCTGACACATTTTGGAACGCAACAACGCATAGTCGGAAGCACCTGCATTCACGTCCTTGCACAGAATATGTTTTAGATTTAATGGGCTGTTCGGAACAAACACATTTTTGCTTAAAAAATAAAACGCAGCACAACAAATATAACAGAACGCAGGAGTCTCGAGAGGATTTTTGAAAGTCTCTGTTTTCAGTGGAGGATAACGCTGTTCTTGTACGGATGAGATGAGTAAACATGACAAAATCAATGTGTTTTCATACCAAAACGGATTAGTGTGGATGTGGTAATAAGATTGTTGCTTTTTATTGGTATAGATTGTACTCTAAACTTTTAGCTTATTGGCTTTGATGCATAATGAGAGTGTTTTCATATCAGGATTCAGAGGAAGAGCATCCTGCTATCTTTTGTGGATGTAAAGGATCAGTCAGCACAAAGAGAGAGCCATTTCAAGACTACTTGACTTCTCCATTCCTCAATATAGCATCAGATAAACTGCTCTCTGGAAATGGATTTAAACTCAGTTAAAAGTTTCTGTCCCTTTCTCCTTCACTCTCTCTTCATCCGAGAGCTTGTCCTGTGTCCTATCACGCTTCTGCAAAGACACGGCGCACGTTCCATCCGGCTGATTTCCTTTCACATCGACATTCAGAGGTGAATCAATACATCCTTTTACAGTTCTATGCACTACACCTCCTAGGGCACATCGAAAAGACAAACAAGGAAGGTGACTATAGCAACAAAATCTCTTTTGGAGAACAACACATTTGTAAGCCTTCATTGTGAGAGGTTTACATTTAAGGAATAGTTCACCCATTTACTCATCCTCTTGACTTTCTTTATTTTGCACAGGAGGAGAAATTCCAAATAATTTTTACATGTACATACAATGAAAGTGAATGGGAACTGAGGCTATGAAGCTCCCAAAATGACAAAAATGCACTATGAAAGTAGTCCATACAACTTCAGTATGTTATTATGTAATCTTAGAATTCTGAAGCTATTTGATAGCTTTGAGTAACTACATTGTGGAAGTAACTGAAATTTAAGTTGATTGAACACATGCTACAACATTCCTCAAATTTCTCTTTTTGGAGAAAAGAAAGTCAAACGAGTATGAAACAACATGGAGGTGAGTAAACTGCAATGACAACTTGATGAACTACCCCTTTAACCTCCTGTTTTCCAAGACATCACCAGAGGATTTTTCAGTACTTGCAGACTCATAAAAAAATTATGCAGTCGTAATTACGAACATCTGGTAAACATGTTTAGCAAGATCTCAGGTCGGGCTTGAACAGAGTAATGTTTCTTTATGTAGTTTAATACTTTAATGGGCGCACGGAGAAGAGAATGTAGACATGGGCTTCTCATACAGATGTCCCATGTATGTAGCTTTCTTTGCCATAGCGAAGCTAAGAGAAGATGCTATTTATAGATAGCAGTAAGGAAGGAATCGGGAAACTAGTAAATTTTTAAACCTAGCGACTCCAATCTTCCAGTCCTCGTTCACCTTTTCCAGCATCTTCTCTTCTGCTCTGCCTCTTTCAGCTCAGTTATGTCTATCCGACAGAGAAGGGAGACGCTTTGAATCAGCAACATTTAAAATAGAAGCAAGGTTACGTCATGTCCACATGGTAGGAAAAGCCATCTCCTAAGTTTCAGGGAAGAGTTCATAATCTAAACATATAGTGATTTCTTCAAGGAAATTTATTTAGTTATTTACTTACCCTCATGTCGATTAAGACCCATACTTTTTTTTTTCTTCTTTGTTCAGTTTAACACAGAATGGGTGTGTTAAAAAATCTTCCATAAACTGTCAGTTGATCTGTCAAGTTTCAAAAATGACCCAAAAACACCCTAAGAGTAGTCCATACTATTTTTGCACAGTATATGTCACATACCTTGAATTCTTGAGTACAAACATTCCAACATTACTACCCTGAAAAAAAGGTCAAGTTAATTTAACACATGTTGACACAAATAGTGGGGCATGTTGTCACACTACAGGTGAAACTCGAAAAATTAGAATATCGTGCAAAAGTTCATTAATTTCAGTAATTCAACATAAAAGGTGAAACTAATATATTATATAGACTCATTACAAGCAAAGTAAGATATTTCAAGCCTTTATTTGATATAATTTTGATGATTATGGCTTACAGCTTATGAAAACCCCAAATTCAGAATCTCAGAAAATTAGAATATTGTGAAAAGGTTCAGTATTGTAGGCTCAAAGTGTCACACTCTAATCAGCTAAACACCTGCAAAGGGTTCCTGAGCCTTTAAATGGTCTCTCAGTCTGGTTCAGTTGAATTCACAATCATGGGGAAGACTGCTTACCTGACAGTTGTGCAGAAAACCATCATTGACACCCTCCACAAGGAGGGAAAGCCTCAAAAGGTAATTGCAAAAGAAGTTGGATGTTCTCAAAGTGCTGTATCAAAGCACATTAATAGAAAGTTAAGTAGAAGGGAAAAGTGTGGAAGAAAAAGGTGCACAAGCAGCAGGGATGACCGTAGCCTGGAGAGGATTGTCAGGAAAAGGCCATTCAAATGTGTGGGGGAGCTTCACAAGGAGTGGACTGAGGCTTCAAATGTCGTATTCCTCTTGTCAAGCTGCTCCTGAACAACAAACAATGTCAGAAGTGTCTTACCTGGGCTAAAGAAAAAAAGAACTGGTCTGTTGCTCAGTGGTCCAAAGTCCTCTTTTCTGATGAGAGCAAATTTTGCATCTCATTTGGAAACCAAGGTCCCAGAGTCTGGAGGAAGAATGGAGAGGCACACAATCCAAGATGCTTGAAGTCCAGTGTGAAGTTTCCACAGTCTGTGTTGGTTTGGGGAGCCATGTCATCGGCTGGTGTTGGTCCACTGTGCTTTATTAAGTCCAGAGTCAATGCAGCCGTCTACCGGGACATTTTAGAGCACTTCATGCTTCCTTCAGCAGACAAGCTTTATGGAGATGCTGACTTCATTTTCCAGCAGGACTTGGCACCTGCCCACACTGCCAAAAGTACCAAAACCTGGTTCAGTGACCATGGTATTACTGTGCTTGATTGGCCAGCAAACTCGCCTGACCTGAACCCCATAAAGAATCTATGGGGCATTGCCAAGAGAAAGATGAGAGACATG
Organism: Xyrauchen texanus; assembly: GCF_025860055.1. Lineage (NCBI taxonomy): Eukaryota > Metazoa > Chordata > Actinopteri > Cypriniformes > Catostomidae > Xyrauchen > Xyrauchen texanus. The sequence continues at coordinate 36,180,240 of NC_068302.1, forward strand.
AGACCAAACAATGCAGAAGAGTTGAAGGCTGCTATTGAAGCATCTTGGTCTTCCATAACACCTCAGCAGTGCCACAGGCTGATAGCATCCATGCCACGCCGCATTGAGGCAGTAATTAATGCAAAAGGGGCCCAAACCAAGTACTGAGTACATATGCATGATTATACTTTTCAGAGGGCCGACATTTCTGTATTTAAAATCCTTTTTTTTTATTGATTTCATGTAATCTTCTAATTTTCTGAGATTCTGAATTTGGGGTTTTCATAAGCTGTAAGCCATAATCATAAAAATTATATCAAATAAAGGTTTGAAATATCTTACTTTGCTTGTAATGAGTCTATATAATATATTAGTTCCCTTTACAAAAGGCTTCACTACGATGTTGCGCTGCTAAGCACTACGGGGAACAGCTTTAGCTGTGAGCCGAGCTGAATAATGTGTGGAACACGTCAATGAACATTGACCGGAATTTATAGCCTCGGCTGATGTAATCATTAGATGCACCTGAGGCCAGGCTATAAATGGATACGTCACCAGGTGTTGTCAGGAACTCTTTTTTCAGAGCGATTCTGTTTCTGTGTGTTTCACACACCCTGTCAAAACTTTCTTTCCTCTGTTAGGAGATAGATTCTGTTAGGCAGTGTGCAGTGAACATTGTTCTATTTTTCTCTTCTGTTTAGAAAATATTATATATATATATATATATATTTCTAAAAAATAAATAAATAAATAAATTAAAAAAAGAGAGAGAATGACTGAAAGCAAACGGTGCGTGTTCCCCTCTTCTCGCTCTATAGCTGAAGACGGCACACATCAGTTTTTGCTGTTTGTTTGGGGGTAGAGCACGCTGCTCTCGCGTTGCAGCAGGGCAGGTGCGAGCACTGCGATTTGCTTTAACAGGCAGAGTGCGCCGTGCTCGCCTCGCTTGCTTCCGGGAGTCAGCACTCACGAAAAGATCGTTCGTGGGGCTCGTGCATGGATTTGGCTGAGGAGCAAGAGACGGGTTGATCCCTTTCTCTCACTCTTTCCCCAAACCCAGCTAGTCCTTCACATGATTTCTTCGGATCATGAGGTGGATCGCTATTCTCTTCCCGCCTCCGAGCTTTCCGTCTGCGATAAAAAATCTACGGAGGAATTGCTCGATGTTGTTACTCGTGTGGTTGCCAGATTGGACTGGCCATGCGAAAAAGAGACCCCCAAACGCACCAATTAGGGGATAGATTTTATCTTCCAGTCTAAGAAAGGGAACGCCTCATGGGTCCCTTCCCTTTCTTTGATAACATCCATGAAGAGCTTTTTCAGCTCATGGAGAACCCCTAAAAAAAAATATATATATATATATATATATATATATATATATATATATATATATATATATAAAAATATATATATATTTTCTTCCCGTGTTCACATACCCTCGACGTCATTTTATTCGACTATCGTGGGTGCTGAGGCACGGGGGTATTCAGTGATGCCGCCGGTCGAAGAGACGCTTGCGGGCTATCTCTCGCCGGGCTCGGCATCGTCACTTAAAAGCCCTCTCTCCCTCAAAGCCTTGTAGGACAACCTCCACTTTAGTGGGAAGGGCTTATCAAGCAGCAGGTCAGGCTGGTGCTGCTCTGCACACTATGCTGTTTTTCAGGCGTACCAGGCTGACCTCCTGGACGACCTGAGTGTGGGTTCTGCGCTTGACGAGCAAGCCTCAGACCCACCTCGGTCCTGACTGAAGGGAGGCTCAAAAGCAAAGCGTGGCGAGTCGTGCTCCTCCTCCCAGGGATTGGGGACAGTCTCGCCACCCTCGCCAGCCCCCGAAGCGAGACCTCAGGACTATAAATTCTAGTAAGAGAAAACCCTGACGGTCTTGTGCCTACATTAGGGGGTAGCTCCCCTCGGAACGGGGCGCGTGCTTCACTTCACCCCACCCCCTCGAAGCCCCTCCATTCCCGCCACCTCTTGGTATTTCGGGTTGCAGAGGCTTCCGTCAAAATTGGGTGTTTTCGCTGTTCCTGCATTTTATTCAGGACGCGAAACACCCGACAACCCCTCAACAGGAAGTGTTAAAATATAATACCCATCTCAGAGATCCTGGCAGCGTGGAAACTTCTGCCGGATATATTCTGTTCTGTGGGTCTTATAAGGGAGTCAGGATTTAATTCTCTCGCCGCTTTTCCGTGTTTCAACGCCGTGTTCTCACTACCGTAAACCGGAATTCTTTTTTTTTTTGTAAAAAAAACAAAAACAAAACTCAATCTCCTGGTTTAAGGGGCCATGGTATGTGTTCCCCTTCCAGAGAGAGAGTTAGGTTATTACACTAAATACTTCCCGTTTCCCATGGAGGGTGAGGGGTGGCGTCTGGCTTAGATCTTAAAGCTTGAACTACCCGTGGGTGTTCAAGTCCAAGATGATGCCTGTCAAGACGGTCGTGTCTCAAGCCCTACAACTCATTTAGCTGGTCACCATCGATCTTATGATGCACTTCTATACTTCATTTAGAAGTTCTGCCACAACATGGATAGTTCCTGAGGTTCACTTCTGGGGGCGAAGTCTTCCAGGGTCAGGTTCTTTCACTCAGCCTAGCCCTTTTTACCCGCACATTCACAATGCATGATGTAGCGCTGGCTCCTTGCGACTCCGGGGCATCTGCATTCTGAATTACGTAGAGCGACTGGCTGATCCTAGCGCAGTTCCAGGAACTGGCAGTTCAGCACAGGGACATCGTCTTAGCTCTCTGGGGTTGAGGCTCAACGCCAAGAAAAGCGTCCTCTCTCCCACTCAGAACACTGTCTATCGGGGCATCGTATGGAGTTCAATCACAATGCGGGCACAACTGTCTCCCGCTAGGATTGAGTCCATTCAGATCACCCTGAGCAAAGTCAGGCTAGGTCAAGGTTGCACTGTTATCAGTATCAACGATTTCCAGGTCTCAGGGCAAACGCGTCCACGGTGATCCCTCTGGACCTTCTGCTCATGAGACCGTTTTTGTTGTGGCCAAAAGCCAGGGGATTTCTTCCAAGGGCCAAAACCCCTGGGCTAAATAGGGTTATGCGCCTCAGGCTTCGTTCCCTTTCTATGTGGTTCAGACCCCGGTTTTCTGCCTTGGGTCCCACTCTAGGTGCGTCTTGTTGTCGCAGACTGCTAATGACAGACGCCTCCCTGACGGGCGGGGTAGCGGCCTTAAGTGGTCATCCAGCTTAAGGGGATAGGAGGGTCGTCAGCTCGGTTGTCACAGTCACTGTCTCGGGTTTATGGCTGTATTTCTGGCCCTGAAATACCTCCTCCTGAGGCTGCCATGTCTTGGTGCGGGTGGACAATGCAGCGGTAGCCTCTTACATAAATCTTCAAGGAGACCCACGTTCTTGTCAGCTGTATTTCTGACACGTCGGATTCTCCTTAGGGCCCAGGGTAAGCTCCTGTCACTCAGGTCAGTTATATCCCTGGATGCCCGTATACGGGAGCAGATTTACGGTCCAGACAGAAAATACCAACGGGGGAGTTAAGAACTCCACCCTAAGGTAGTAGCTGCCCAGTGTTCGCCAGCAAGGGTTTTTGCCTCTTACTGATAGCACCGCGCTGGCCGAACAGGGCTTGGTTCTCGGAGCTAATCTCTTCTCTCGACGACTCGCCTTGGGCGATTCCGAAGAGGAAAGATCTTCTATCTCAGGCACAGGGCAATATTTCATCCCTGCCCCGAATTGTGGAATCTTTCATGTTTGGCCCCTAAGGGTACCAACTGAGGGACACAGGGCTTTCTCCTGAAGTTATCGAGACCTTTTTAAATGCCAAGCTTTTTACACTTGGAACAAGTTTGGGTGAGATCTTAGGGCAGAAGAGGACCTCTTCGCCTCTATGGATAGCGCAATGTCTCCTCTACTTCTCCCTAAAATCACCCAGCCCCCTTGGGTCTGGACGTTAAGGCACATACATGACCCGGAATGCGTCTGTATGTATTTCTTTCCCCAGTTTCTCTGCTCCCGGGAGTCTTGGCAATGTTCACCAGCAAGGGTCTTGCCTCCTATTAATGGCGCCGCGCTGGCCGGACAGGATATGTTTCTCGGAGCTAATTCCTCTCCTCGACGGCTCACCTTCGGCGATTCCGGACAGGGAGGACCTTCTCGTCCTTGGCCCGAATTGTGAAACCTTTCATGTCTGGCACCTAAGGGTACCAAATGAGGTTCACAGGGTTTTCTCTTGAGATTATCGAGACCATTTCAAGTGCTAGGGCTCCCTCCATTTGGAACTGATCTGGGTAGATTTTACAGGGCAGAAGAGGACCTCTTCACCTCTGTTGATAGCGCAATGTCTCCTCTACTTCTCCCCGAGTCGCCCAGCCCCCTTGGGAGGGGCTGAACGTAGTAACGCAAATGCGCCTGCATGCGTTTCCTTCTACTAAAGTTCTTATTACAGAACCAGCTAACTGCCAGTTTGTTTCAGTTCTGGATTTTCTGTAGAAAGAACTGTCAGCGGGCACTTGCCTCGCCACTGCCAGGTTCTATGTGGCCACTGCGGTTTGCCACGGCTTGGTGGGCGGGTGCCCTCAAAGAGGCATCCTCTTTATTGCCCGGGCCTCCGAGGCGGTCAAGCTTCGCCAGTAGGTTTCAGGGCGACTCTACCAGAGGGCTCTCCTCCTCTAAAACCTTGGCTAGAGGTCTCCCTCTGCAGCAAGTTTGTGATGCGGCAGGTTGTCCTCTCTGCACACATTCATTGGATTTTTATAGTTTGGATGTTTTGCCACTCCGGGCTCTTATGCCCTTGAGTCGACATCTCAAGCTCATGTCTGGACAAGTTTGTGATGCGGCAGGCTGGTCCTCTCCGCTCACATTCATCAGTTTTTATGACAGGTTTGTGGTGCAATAGGGTTCTCTTCACACACATTCATCGAACTTTATGGGCTAGATGCTTTGCTACTCCGGGCTCTTATGCCCTTGAGTCGACATCTCAGCTCATGCCTGAACAAGTTTGTGATGAGGCAGGCTTGTCCTCTCCGCTCACATTCATCAGTTTTTATGACAAGTTTGTGTTGCGATAGGGTTCTCTTCGCACACATTCATCGAACTTTATGGGCTAGATGCTTTGCTACTCCGGGCTCTTATGCCCTTGAGTCGGCATCTCAGCCCATGCCTAAACAAGTGTGTGAGCGGCAGGTTGTCCTCTCCGCACACATTCATTGGACTTTTTTAGTTTGGATGTTCTGCACTCCGGGCTCTTATGCCCTTGAGTCGACATCTCAGCTCATACCTGAACAAGTTTGTGATGCGGCAGGCTGGTCCTCTCCGCTCACATTCATCAGTTTTTATGACAAGTTTGTGGTGCGATAGGGTTCTCTTCGCACACATTCATCGAACTTTATGGGTTAGATGCTTTGCTACTCCGGGCTCTTATGCCCTTGATGCTTAGCAGCGCAACATCGTAGTGAAGCCTTTTGTAAAGGGAACGTCTCGGGTTACATGTGTAACCCTTGTTCCCTGAAAAAGGCGGAACGAGATGTTGCGCTGCTTTGCCACACTGGGACGTCCCAGGACTGCTCTTCAAAAAGAAGTATCTGACGACACCTGGTGACGTATCCATTTATAGCCTGGCCTCAGGTGCATCTAATGATTACATCAGCCGAGGCTATAAATTCCGGTCAATGTTCATTGACGTGTTCCACACATTATTCAGCTCGGCTCACAGCTAAAGCTGTTCCCCGTAGCGCTTAGCAGCGCAACATCTCGTTCCGCCTTTTTCAGGGAACAAGGGTTACACATGTAACCCGAGACGTTTCACCTTTTAAGTTGAATTACTGAAATTAATGAACTTTTGCACGATATTCAAATTTTTCGAGTTTCACCTGTATATGGGGTAAATTGTCCCAATAAACCAAAGTTTGGAATAATGTACAGATTTTGCTCCTATGGAAAGAAATTGGTACTTTTATTCACCAAAGTGGCATTCAACTGATCACAACGTATAGTCAGGACATTAATAACGTGAAAAATTACTATTACAATTTAGATTTTTTTTTTTTTGCAAAAGTTTTTGCAAAACAGCTTTGCAGATCCTTGGCATTCTAGCTGTCAGTTTGTCCAGTCACGCTTCCTGTAGCACTTGCCATAGATGTGGCTGTCTTGTCGGGTTCTTCTGCACCTTACAGTCTAGCTGATCCCACAAAAGCTCAATGGGGTAAGAACCATAACACTCTTTTCCAATTATCTGTTGTCCAATGTCTGTGTTTATTTTCCCACTCTAACCTTTTCTTTTTGTTTTTCTGTTTCAAAAGTGGCTTTTTCTTTGCAATTCTTCCCATAAGTCCTGAACACCCGAGTCTACTCTTTACTGTTGTACATGAAACTGGTGTTGAGCGGGTAGAATTCAATGAAGCTGTCAGCTGAGGACATTTGAGGCATCTATTTCGCAAACTAGAGACTCTTGTATGAAATCTTTAGTTTTTTTTTTTTAGCAATTTCAAGCATTGAATAGCCTTCGTTCATCAAAACAATGACTGACTGATGAGTTTCTAGAGAAAACTGTATCAACTCAAAAACAAACACAAAGACAATGTTAAGCTACATTTAAAGAACCAAATAGCTTTCAGCTGTGTTTGATATAATGGCGAGTGATTATCTAGTTCCAATTCAGCAATTCCGCATTATTACTCAAGGATGGCTGCTGGAAATGGTGCCTGTCTAGATTTGATAATAAAAAACAAAAACATTTCAAATAGTGATGGTGCTGTTTTTTACATCAGTAATGTCCTGACAATACTATGTGATCAGTTGAATGCCACTTTGGTGAATTAAAGTACCAATTTCTTTCCGAAACATCAAAATCTGTACATTATTCCAAACTTTTGGCCGCCAGTGTATATATTATTAATGATAAACCTATAAATACACAAATTACTACACATATAAACCCATTTCAAACATGTTCGTATATCAATTGTTTACCCCGCAACCCAACTTAAATGTTAATGAAATTGTCAAAAGTCCAACATATATATAATTATTGATGTTCAGTTGAAATCATGCCTACGGCCAAATCCCAGCCTGAATCTCCCTCGTGTGATATTGATTTTATAAGAGTTTAACAAACAAGTAAATAATATCAAGTGACTTACATTTCAGAGTAAGTCACATCAAGCTCAACTTAAAGGGATAGTTCACCCAAAATGAAAATTTATAATTTATCCTCATGCCATCCCAGATGTGTATGAATTTCTTCCTTCAGCAAAACACATTTGACAAAAAATATAAAAATATCTTTTATCGTTAAAATACAAGTGGATGTTGATCCAACCTCTGAAGCTCTAAAAATCAAACACAGCATAAACGTCATCCATACGACTCCACTGGTTAAATGAATGTCTTCTAAAGTGAAGCAATCACTTTTGGTGCAAAAAAGATCAATATTTAAAGTTAAAAAGTACTTAAATATTGATATTTTTCGCATCACAAGATCGTTTCACTTTTGAAGACTTTATTGTAAGTCGTATGTATGACGTTTATGCTGACTGTCTGTTCTTTTTGGAGCATCAAATGTCAGATCACCATCCACTTGCATTTTAAGGACCTATTAAGATATTTTTCTATTTTTCTTAAAATGTGTTCTGCTGAAGAACAACGGGAATTCATATATTTTTTGCATATTCTATGTGAAAGTCGGACTCAGTTCTGCTTCAATGCCACATACAACATTTACCATATATTGACAAGAAACAACTGAGTTGTATTTCGCTGTGACAGGCTGAAGACAAGCCAATGATTGCTTACATCTTTCTTCATCAAATCAATGATACTGTCTGTTTGTTTTGTATTACATGTCTGCTCTTGGTTTAAGGAGTACTAGAGACATCAAGACCTCTGAATCTTTCGTTGTCTTAAAGGAATGGTTCAGACAAAAAATAAATAAAGATAATGAAAATTCTGTCATGATTTACTCACCCTAATGTTGTTCCAAACCCATGTGACATTCTCAAAATATAATAAATAAAAAATACAATATTTCATTCAATTTTGTTAAAGATTACTTTTGCTTTAATTTTGTTATGAAATTGAGATGCGTAAATCTTAAAAATGATTTTTTTTTAGTGTAATATGTACTTTGACAAAGTGGTAATCAATGTATCTAGTATGTTGAATATATGTTCAATAATATGTTTTCATCTGCAGCAGAAATCTAAAAATACTTTCTCTGCCATGAAATATGATGGCAGTGGAAAAATCATGGAAAAAATAAATAAAATAATTGTATGTTTTATGTAGACGTACTTGTAAAATTCACAATGCAAAGTTAGTCTCATAATCATACACAAATGAGCCAAAACATTATGACCACTCACAGGTGAAGTAAATAACGTTGACCATCTTCTAACAAGGCCGCACGTCAAGGTCTGGGCAGATTAGATTAGCGAACAATCAGTTCTAGTAGTCAATGTGTTGAAAGCAGGAGAAATGGGCAGGAGTACAGACCTGAGCGACTTTGACTAGCGCCATATTGTTATGGTCAGACGACTGGGTCAGAGCATCTCTGAAATGGCACAGCTTGTGGGGTGCTCCTGGTCAGCAGTGGTAAGTACCTACTGACAGTAGTCTGAGGAGGGAGGGAGGGTAGAGTCACATGGGTTAACCTCCTCATGGTCGTGATTAGTGTTTCTTGCTCTCAATGGGGCGTGTGGGTGCTCCTGGTCAGCAGTGGTAAGTACCTACTGACAGTGGTCCGAGGAGGGTGGGATGGTAGAGTCACATGGGGTAACCTCCTCGTGATAGTGGTTAGTGGTTCTCGCTCTCAATGGGGCATGTGGTAAGTTGTGTGTGGATTGTAGAGTGTAGCACGAGCCTCCTGTACTGTGAGTCTCCGTGGTATCATGCTCAACAAGCCACGTAATAAGATGCGCGGATTGACGGTCTCAGAAGCGGAGGCAACTGAGACTTGTCCTCCACCAACCGGATTGAGATAGGTAACCACGCCACCACGAGGACCTACAAAGTAGTGGGAATTGGGCATTCCAAATTGGGAGAAAAGGGGATTAAAAAAATTGCATTTGCTTGAAGCTACTTTTGAAGGTCGTTATCTAAACCTTACATGCCAGCATCTGGAGCAGTATAATTATGAAAGTTAAACACCAGGCACCTTAGTATGCAGCATTTAATTAAAAACAGAGTTCAACGGTTGTTGGAGTGTCAGTTCAATTAGCCTTTACATCTAAATTTGTCGATTTCTTTCACCAGTTGAAAGTTGGGTTCACCTTAAGACACTTTCATTCCCAGTGGTGCAAAATGAAAAAAGATATTACACACACACATAAAAGCAATGAAACTCTATTTTTATACTGTACACTTATCTTTAAAAAGGTGGATTATTCATACTTAACATTCACAAGCATATCTCTTTTGCATTTTCCACCTTGTTATCAAAGTAATTTTGTGTGCACAAGGGATTTTTCAGGCATAAGCCCACTAAACGTTAAAATTGCCTGTCAATCACAGCGTGATACCTACAAAGGATATCCAAGGGAACACATACAGTGGGACCAATAGTGAAAATGCTTCTATTTTGAATTTGGATTCATATATAAACTACTTTTCAGTGCAAACCACCAAGACATTGTGTAAATTGTACATATTTCTTCTTCGTTTGATATCTTAACTTTTCAAAACTCACTTTTTCCAGCCTGTGGGAGTGTATGATGTAAAGTTTTGTATGCATGTGCGTGTGAAAGTCTGATTGCCTCCGCTTGAGGAACGCTCCGAAACATGACGCTGTATTTTAACCTTCTGAGACTCGAGCATGACTGCTGTGTGTATTTTCCATTTCCCTTTTGATTTGTAACTAGTAGTACCTAATAAACATGCAAAAAAGTATAATTCTAGAGCAAAGTTTTCCTAACATATGCTGGCAATATGTTTACAGCGGCACTAAACTGAGAAATTTTAAATAATACCAATTTATTGAAAGTCTGATTTTTTTTCATCTAATTGTTTATTATGTTTCCAGGAGTGTTGGTTATTCATGTTTTTGAGAAGTTAAAGACATTACATCAGATATTAGCCTAATTAATTCTGATTCAAAGTAATGGCCAGCATCATCCAATCACTGCCAACCATGTTAAAATAAAATTATACATTATAAATTATGAATCTAAGCACTGATAACCATTGCCCCGTGTCTGCCAAACATGTTGAGTGGTCCAAATATCATCTACAGCCTAAAACTGATCTTTTGATAAGAAGTTTGAATTGAATGCACTTGCATAGAGAGGTATAGGATGCTCCCTTGCTCCCTAATAAGTGAATGACTTAACCTCCAGTGTGCTGTCTGTCTACATTGGTCTCATATCAGTTCATATTGCACCTATTTTCATTCAACTCCATTTAAAGCCTCTGAAAGAAAAATGTTTCATTTTTTGGATGACCTCATTTAATGTAATAATGCACAGTAAATATAGGATTTATACGAAAAAAATGCGCTAAAGTACACATTAGTGTACATTGTGTTTAGCAGGGTGGCTTTGGCGATAAATCGCTGAATTTAAAAAAAAGGCATTTTGAATGAAACTATCAGATGTATAAAAACCTAATCAGATGTAGTTTTGTTGGCATTCCTTCCAAAGACACACCCCGCTGTGGTCAGCGCCATGTTGTTTTGTCACATGACTGCCTTGAATGTTTAACCGTTTACTGAGAGCACAGTCTCCTGATCTGATATCAGTCAGTTTAAATGAATTGAAATAATGCGTTACGTATAGCGAAGCCAAAATACAACATCCACGCAAGTGTACACTGGGTCGCACACAAGGTTAATTGCAAAACATCACAGGACATACATTTACTGTATTTTCTGTTTCCATATTGCAGTTGCTGCTGTTTTTGGTGCAGTCCTGATACAAAAAGGTCAAATGTTCTCTTACAACACAGCATCCAACATCCGCAGCATTAAGCAATACTTACGTAATCTATTTTACTAGCCCCGCTGTATGGCATTCACATTTACATTCCTCATCTCTGTTAATCTTTCATCACCTGTCCTACTCCAACTTTTTTCTTCTACACTGTAAAAAAAAAAAAAACCTGTTAAATTTACGGTAAAAAACTGGCAGCTGTGGCTGCACGAAATTCACCGTAAAAAATACGGTAACTTTTCAGGCGTTACGGGATGTCATTTTGGTGCCTGTATATTTTACGGTGCATTGCCGTAATTTATATTATTAAATAACAAACTTGAAATATAAATTTTCTGAAACTGTAAAAACCAGATTTTCACTTTATAATCTATTGTTAATCACCATTGCAATTACAGAAGTGTGCATGATGATATGAAGTTCATCAATAGTGGTTCTATACCAATAAACACAATGAGACTCATTGAGCGCTCATTGTCACTCACACAAACACCAACAGGGTTAACATGTGAAATTAATATAATACAATAAACATGAACTAAACTACATCAAATATAAAACAGAACACCCCAATGTACATAACTGATATTAAAAATAATAAGAAACATAACTATTCCCATAAAATATAATGAAATTTAAGTGTCACGCAGGGAATTCTGGGAACGTCTGATTATTTGTTTTTACTGTAATTTTAACAACAATTTACTGTAAAAAGTACATGTACTCTCTTGTTAAACATAATATAGATTTTTACCATTAATTATATGGGAAAATTATACTTTTTACATCTAAATGTATTTATTTATTTTTTTTACAACATTTTACCGTAAAACTACATGTATTGTCTTATTAAATATATTAAAATATTTTAAGGTAACTACCCGTTAACGTTTTTTTTACTAGCATTTTTACAGTTTTTTTTTACCATTAAAATTACAGACATTTTTTTACAGTGTATGTGTATCGGTCAAGAATATCAACATTGAGGCATGTCCTAAAGCAGGGTTACAATCCAGGGTCACATTCTCTGAGGGTTTAAATACAACACAGAGCAATCAGACACCTAGAACTTTCCGGAGGACAATAGGCAATGGGATCTGTTTGCTTCCTAACTATGGAAATGTGCTGGCAAAATAGAGTACACCAGACTACAGAAGAACCCTTTTTGGACCTATTGAATGCTTGGATCAGTATCATCCAATGCAAATATAGAAACAAAAACCTGCGAAGTAAGGAGATCTCTGACAGTGGCTTCAGCTTAATGTCAACTGTCATCTTTGTCCTTTGCTCTTGAAAAAGACAACTTTGATGCTTGAAAACTATATCCTTTTAAAGTTTTTAACCCAGAGTTAAGGTCACTCTAAAAGGAATATTCCAGGTTCAATAGAAGTTAAGCTCTATCGACAGCATTTGTGGAATAAAGTTATTACCACAAAAATGTATTTCGACTTCTTTAAAAAGCTACAATCTGGGTTCCATAGAGGCACTTACAATGGAAGTAAATGGGACCAATCTGTAAATGTTAAAATACTCAGCCTCAAAAGCATAGCCACATGACCAAAAAACAATATGCATGTACATCAGCATACTGTAATGTAAAAACCTAAACTTTTTTTCCAATTTTACAACTTTGTCCCTTTTATCCAGCCAAAACACAGATTTAAACAACAAATGAATGTAAGTACTTTTATGAAATTATAAGCTTCACATTTCTGCCTTTAATCTCTCCAAATAATCCTACCAAGATAGAACATTTAGATTTGATGTTGATAAAATACTATTTAAGTATTGAGTGTTTTGTCGATTGTTGGAAAACCACTTAACAAATGCGCCACGGGAGCATCATGCTAACACCCTCAAGTTCTGAAAGCAGCAGTTTTTCGCCAGCACTCTTGGGAAAAATTCAGCTTCCTTTTCCACCTGACAACCCCTTTGTCAATTCCTACAACTCCAACGTCAATACAAAGGAATCATGGCTAAATTACGGCAGCAAAAGCAGACAGCAGAGTTACAACACTAATTTCAATCCTTTTGCAGGCTTCAAAGGCTTTGAATTGATGGCCATTGGGAAACCACTTGACAATCTATAGTCACAAAGAATAACCAGAGGCAAAGACAATTATGTGAAGGCAACTCAAATCAATATAGAATATCTTTAGCCTGACAAACAACTCCAAAAACGTTTTAAATTAGCTTTAACTGTGATGTAGTGTTATATCCCAAGGCAAAAAGGAAGCAATTTCTGGTGTAAAGGTATGCTGACTATGAATCAATGCTTTAATTATTTCATTCAAGATGCTGAGGAGTCCTCCTGGCCACATAAATACGTCAAATTAAACTAATCAAACAAGTCCACTCTCTCTTAACTGAAGGTTTGGAAAGTCTGTTTCATTTTAGTGACTTGTAGACCGAAACCCAATTTCTAACAACCCAAGTTCCATCTCGGAACTTTTCAAGTTCTTTCAAAAAAGTCAAAACTGTCTTTTGAACATCAAGTGTTCAACTCTTTTAAGTCTTGAAACCCAATGCATAACACCTGAGCTCTTTAGTTTGTATTGTTGATAGGCGATCATCAGGCCTGACTCACTTAAGAATGACAAAGGATTACAGCAGTATTCAAACTGATCAAATTATGATTATCAGTGATTCATGCAATTTGTTAACACCCCCTTAAAGGCATTATTTATAGTGCAGTAAACTCTTCTTCAGTGGAGAGATTAACGCTTGTGTGTATTAGACAGAAACACTCAGTATAGCGGAGTATAATGGTGTGTAAGCATGTGGCCTTTGGAAGAAGTGTTAACACTTAAAGGCTTCGGTATGCTTCCAGAGAAGTTCGTATTCGTTCTTCGTTTAGGGGTAAAAAGAAGTTCTAAACAGCCGAGCAATGGTATACTGTGGCAGGGCGGAGGGCGGGGCCGGATCTCTCTCTCCCGCACGGTCCCCTGCAGTCAGCCTTTAACCCTCACGGAGGCATAATTAGCCTAATACGGGACCGGGTGCGTAGGATCACGACCCGGCCCCGCCATCCGCCCTGCCACATATACTATTTGTGATCATTCTGACACTGGTCACACCACTGTGGAAGGCGTTTAGATGTACATTTAAATATGAAGACCCTTAGTACAACCTTAACTAACTTGACATTAAAATGCATTATAAATGGAAGCGCAGCATAGTTAGCGGGAAGACTAGCAGCTGTACATCATCACATCATTACCTGGGTAATTCCTAGCCAATCACATGTAAGCCAATGCTTTATAAGTCTGCTCACAATCTATCACATTGCTGTTTCAGTGTGCTAACCGGCAACCTCCACCACCCCACCACCACCAGTTGAGCCCTGAGGTAGGCTCCTCGCCCCTGCCTCCTATCTCCGTCAGGACATGACGGTTCCGGGTACAACTCCCTCAGACCGCCGAACGGGGCCTACGCCAAAGAGAGAGACATTACTTTGTTTTACATTTATCAAATAAATGGCATCTTAAACTTCACTCAAGCCTGCGTGTCTTCCCACAAGTCCAGTAAAAGAAGCTATTTTAACCACTATACATGTTTAATTGTAGATTAAATGAGAGAAAATGTTTAATTGGTCTTGTTTAGATTCTGAATTCATGCCGCTAATTCGCCAACACGCTATACAATATGTGCCGATTACACTTAATAATTGTCATTTATGGTGACACTGTCACTATTGCAAAAATAGGGTTAAAAAAAGAGTGTTAATGTTTCCGAATAAAGACAAAAGAATAGTGATGGAGGCAAACCTTTCTTTGGGCAGATGTGTGAATGGCTTTCGATGGTACATGAGTGAATGGGAAACTTGAAAATATTGGAGCAGATTTTATTCATTTTGTAGACCAATTAAACAAAACAAAAAAATAGCATGACATGGTCTAGCACGCTGGTGTGTTCAAGTTGAATACTGATTGAAAAATCAAGCAAATTAGTAGGCGGAGCTCCAGCTAACACCTACAGATTGAGTGGTTCAGTGGCAGCAAAGTGTTTAGCAGCCGGTAAGAATTTCTCCTAAAAGTTCACCCAGGCACCAAGTGGGTATAGCGGCAGGCCAGTGACCTCCAAATGGGGCGGAATCTCCAAAAGAGGGTGGGGTTTCTCCAAAAGGAGGTTGCTTTTTGGAGCAGTGCCTGCAGCTACACCCTTCTCCCCAGGTGAGCTGTACCAAACCACCGAAACGAACACATAAACCCCTTTTTGGCCAGATTTTGTTCGAAATTACATCACACTCTTTCGTTCTTCAATTTCATATGAAGTATATCTGGGCCTTTATCGTCAACATGAAATAGCATTCACATCCCATTTTACTAATGTGACATGTTTCGGAGTACATGCCGTCACCCAACTTTGATGATCTGTGATCAGGACAAGACGGCTAAAGTACAAGTTTACCATTGAGAGCATCTTAACATGACAAAATGGTAACATTTCATTTGCAAATCTTTTTTTATTTCCTATTTTTAAATCTTCATTACACTAAAAGCTTACTACAAAAGTGAAAAGCCTTTTTTATTTGATAAAAAACACTGAATAAAGAAAATCTTCAACTCATATTTAGTTTTTCCAGCCATTCTTTATTATCACTGCAAGTTATGGAAGTCTCGTTATGGAACAGGACAGTTGACAAATGCACAAAAATAAATATTAAGCCTACAGCGCATATTTGGAGATTGGAGATTAATAATACAATTTGTTTTCATGTAATAAGCGATAATTAACCAATGATCCTAATTAAAGAAGAGTTAATTTGGCATAAGACTAAAAAGGCAAATAAAAGTAATAATTAAACAATCTGAGCTTCATAGGCAAAAATCCTTCATCCTTTAGAGCACAATGATGTGAGCCAATTATTACTGGTATGCCAGTTTCCTTAAAAGCCATAATGAAAGAATATAGTCTTCCTACATCTACATGGCATAAATCATGGGTGATAAATGGAAAATGGCAAATCATCAAGTCAGGATTTCCTTTAGAAGCTAGAATGAGGGATTTGACAGGCATTTAACACAGCATTCAAGAACATTAAGTTCATGTCTCGATAACATAGAAATAAACGTATTAAAGCATTGCAATAACTTTACAGAAATGTGAAATAAACACAATGGTAACTGTGCACATCTCATAAATCATAAAACATATTTTTCTAAAATGTATACATACACATACAGTACCGGTCAAAAGTTTTGAAACACTTACTCATTCTTTATTATAATTATATATATATATATATATTTTTTTTCACATTTTAGAATAATAGTAAAGTCATCAAAACTATGGAATAACATAAATGGAACTATGGGAAATGTTATAAAACTGTTATATTTTAGCATCTTCAAAGTAGTCACACTTTGCCTAGAATTTGCAGAAATTGACTCTTGACATTTTCTCAACCAACTTCTTGAGGTATCACCCTGGGATGCTTTTTAAACAGTATTGAAGGAGTTTCAATCTATGTTAAAAACTGCTTTATTACGTTTTAGTTTAATAATGAAATAAATGAATATGGTGGCACAAAAATATTTTTGTCTACAAAACTATTTTTCAAACATTTAAGCATACACCTTCAGATCATGAGAAACATTTCAGTCAAGTGTTTCAAATGTTTTGAACGGTAGTGTATGTATATATACACATGTCTTAAAATAGAACTGTTAATAAACAAAGAGGATACTGAATCCATAATCTCATATCACCAAATAGTCTGGAATATTTACTAGGCTCTGTTGTGCTATCAGAATGGACTAAACAAACAATCATTTTTCTAAGTAGCTTGGTGATAATTAATCGCATTTAAAATAATCAATGGATCATAGTCATGGCACACTTCTAATTTAGTTTGAGGCAAATTAACATGAAGCTTTGAGGGCTAAATAGTACATACCGTTCAATGGGCCTTGTTAATGAAACACGAGCAAATCAAATTTCTGCATAATTTGCTTGTAAAACCATTCTTGTGTAAATTACTGCACAGAATGCAACAATTTACACAAAAAATGCATGTTTCATGAAAGACCCCCTATAGGTTGTACAGTCTTAAAATAATATTTAATGTTCAATACAAGTAAAGCTCAAACGACAGAATTATTTCGATTCATCCCTCCTTTTCTTTCTTTTTAATTAAAAAATCAAGGTTACAGTGAGGCATTTACAATGGAAGTAAATGGGGCCAATTTTTAAGAGGGTTTAAATGCAGAAATGTGCAGCTTATATATATATATATATATATATATATATATATATATATATATATATATATATATATATATATATATATATATATATAAAGCACATTAGTTCTTCTGTTAAAATTAGTGTATTATTTTAGCCGTAAAGTTGTTTAAATTATCATTTTAGGGTTTATGGCATTACTACGTAATGGCAACAAGGTTGTAAATTTGGATATAACTTTACACAGATAAGGTTAGTATGCAATTTTATCACTTTAAAATCATTTTAACACATATTGTTTGCGTTTTGTGGCTGTACATTTTTAAACAGTGTCTATTTGAATGCTTTTGAATTGGGCCCATTGTAAGTGCCTCACTATTACCCAGATTTTTGCTTTTTCTTTTAAGAAAAGGATGGACAAGTCCAAATTAATTTAGGTGATAATCTTTTTTTGGGAAATTGACACAGGGAACTGTACGTCTATTACTCAGTCTATCATTGTGGCATATTAAATGTGTGTTAACTACAACAAATGTCTGTTGTATGTTGGTTAACGATTTAAAAAAAAATCAAGATACAAGAGGGATTGATTTCAATGAAAACTGTTACACAAAAACTGATCCTGAGGATTGATGCAAAATACATTTTGCATTTTCAACAAACTCTCCATCACAAAAACAGCGGAATACTGTTTAGCAAAGTTCAGATTGAAATGTCCCAACAATTACTGTCAATTCATTGTTGTTAAATATTTAACTTTCTAACACAATCCAAATAAAAACGTTTTTGTTGTGTCAGAATTTAAAATGCTTACAAAGCAAAGTTGAACTAGTAAAAGTGGAATGATGTCGCAACATTCACGAAATGAAAATCAGAACAAGGGGCATCAACAAATACGGCCAAAACTGGTGTTGAAAAACACCAGTTTTTCCACGGGAATAGAGCGTGAGTCAGGTAGGCGCTGCAAGAAATTGCGGTGTTTCTCAACAGTGTTGTCAGTTCTGAGACTAATTAAATCAAATTAAATCGTTAAGCTGCGGAAAGATTGCTGCTTAACATGTCCTGGGAGCCGCTTTCCTTCACAGGAACATTTTGAGAGCCCCCATAAAATGCTCCGATATTATCACAGCGATTAAAATCGAACAAAAAACTCTCAATTTGTTTATATAACGAACCCAGCAAAACTTTTATGATGCAAATTGTAGCCTATTTTTTTTCTTCCTGATTAGGAAACATCATGCACCAAGCAGCATTCTGTAGAGATACTACGAGACACTACGATATTTTGATTTTTTTTTTTGCACACATAAATACAATTTTGATGATCAGATCTCTTCGATGCCCCATATACACACATTCACACACAGAAAAAGCTTCTTTAGTGAAACAAATATACAAAACAGGCAACACAACAGTGAGCAGTTTAAAGACACCAATGTATGACTCTCCTGAATGGTGGAATTAGTGGTGGGTAGAGGCCCGTTTGGACGACAAATGTCACGCCACTGTCCCGTGCATACAGTTCACGGATATCAAGCAGCAAGGGGTGTGGTAAGATGCCCCTTTTGACCAGCTGTTTCCACGAAAATACATATAAAGTGTTACGTTACATTCAGTAGTATGTAAATCACAGATGGACACGCACTTTGACCCTCCATCTTTCTTGTTCATCTGAGATTTCAGCTGGAGGTCATGTCTTAACAGATGGGTGGAGTTTATTTCTGGTAGCCATGAAGAGACGAGAGCTAGAGAAGAGTATTAAATCATTGGGCGGATGTGTTTGGTTTTAGCCCGTAGCTTTGGAGTTTTCCGCAGGGCCGGTGTCTTTACTCAAACAGAAGATCTCCTGAGACAAAACTTCCAGATCCTGCAAAACAACAAACCAAGAGTTTAGGCGTCAACATGGATTCTAAAAAAAGCTCTAATAGAATAATCTAAATAGGCTAAATAGACCAACATTTATTTTATTGTGGTGTTGCTTCACATTGTTTCTAGATTATTGTGCAGAGTGATCAGATACATTTTAAATAATTGCAAAAAGCTTCATTGGCCAAAAAAATTAACTTTATCACAAAAAAAAATCTAATTTCACAGTTTTTTGGCCCTGGCAAAAAATGACAAGGTAAATTAATTTCACTAATTATATCAGCAGCATCTGGGAAAGTGTGAACGAGTACTATTTAGGTGAAATCACTCCTTCATTCTGATTGGATTATAAGAGCAGACTGATTGCTATAAAAGGAGGGAAGAAGTGCTTCCAATCATTGTGTTCTTGTTAGCAAATGTTACCTCTAAAGAAAGATGTGCAGCCATCATTACTTTGCATCAAAATGGCCTCACATGCAAGGAAATTGCTGCAAAGAATATTGCAACCGAAAGAACCATTTACCGGATCATCAAGAACTTCAAGGAGAGAGGTTCAGCTGCGGTGAAGAAGGTTTAAGGATGTCTCAGAGTGTCACCACCAGTGCAGAGCTTGCTCAATATTGGCAGCAGGTTGGTGTGAGTGCATCTGCACGCACAGTGAGGCAAAGACTTTTGGACAATGGGCTGGTGTCAAGAAGGGCAGCAAAGAAGCCACTTCTCTCCAAGAAAAATATCAAGGACATTCTGCAGGAAGTACAAGGATTGTACTTCTCTGATGAAGACCCCTTCCGACTGATTGGGACATCTGAAAAAAAGATAGTCGGGAGAACAAAAGGTGAACGCTACCATGAGTCCTGTGTCGTGCCAACAGTGAAGCATCCTAAGACCATCCTTTTCATTTGCTTTTCATCCAAGGGAGTGGGCTCTCTCACAATTCTGCCCAAAAACACTGCCATGAATAAAGAATGTTATCAAAATGTTCTGCAAGAGCAACTTCTCCCAAAGATCCAGGAGCAATTTGATGATGATCCATGCATTTTACAGCATGATGGAGCACCATGTCACAAGGCAAGAGTAATAATGAAGTGGCTCATAGATCATTACATTGAAATATTGGATCTGTGGCCAGGCAACTCCCTGGATCTTAATTCCATAGAGAACCTGTGGTCAATCCTCAAAAGGCAAGCGAACAAGCAGAAGCCAACAATTTGTGATCAACTCCGAGCACTAATAAGGCAAGAATGGATCGCCATCAGTCAGGATTTGGCCCAGAAGCTGATATCCAGCATGCCAGTGCAAATTGCAGAGGTTATGAAGAACAAGGATCAACATTGTAAATATTGACTCTTTGCATATATTGAATGTTTTTGCCAATAAAAGCCTTTAAAACCGATGAAACGCTTATCATTGTTTTCCAGTATACCATAGAAATATGTGAAAAAAATAATCTACAAATACTGAAAAAGCAAACTTTGCAAAACACAAAATGAATGTCACTGCCAATACTTTTGGCCACAGCTCTACATAAGATCTTTAAAACGTGTGTGGTGTGGAATTTTGTAGAGGCCCCATTAAGGTAGTCAGGCCTGAGTTCAACTGCAATCTCACATTCAATTATGCACTTAATCTCACATATGTGTAAAATGCACAAGTAGAGGGAGCATTACATGCACCATGTGCTCACTCTAAAGCCATTACATATTAAGTGGAGTGTTTATTTCTGGACTGTCGACCCCAACTGCCAGTAAATATTAATGAGGAAGTTGCTTGCTGGTGTAGCTGGATTCGAGAGAGACATATCTAAAATCCACAACAGTAGATGGCCGCCATTTTGCTTTGTAGTTATAGCAATGCAGTACACATTAACGGTCTGTTCTGATGCAGGGATTTGGATTTCTTACTTGAATAGTTTGAGATATAAAGTGACATCGGTGTCACATTAAGTTCAAGACCGCATGAAACCACTAGATAAGCACAGTTTTCTGTCCTGTGTTGACATTTTTCCCATTGAAACAGGAAGTCTGGGCAGGACATATCAAAGGGCTCGTCCATTTTTATTTTTAGGACCACATGCTTTAATTATTACAGCCAAGAACCATGAGGTTTGACTTGGACAAAAATCTGTCAGTTTTCCTGTAAATTTGAAATGCGTATATCTGCTTGCAAGATCATTTTGTCAGCATTTAGGTGTTCACTAGCTTATAGATGGCTTCAAAGCTAATATACACAGACTAAAATGCACAAAACTACAAATTTGATTTCATTGAGTCTTTAAAATACAGTTGTTCTTGACAAAGGCTTTGATGAATTGATGCAATTCATCAGAGAGAGGCAAGAGAAAGGAGGTTGTGAACAGTTCACAAGCTCATCCACGTTTAAGCAGCTCCAAATTTTTCTCATCTTGTCTGCAGGAGAAATGAGTGCTTAATCGGTTGTTAACGAGCTCCACACATCATCTGGGCTCACTGCTGTAGCAGCCTGCGGATAGTTTTCCAATGTGTTGCTGTATTATCAAACACCACCCTCAAGCCATGAGAAACTAACCTGCAAATATTCATGCTCTGCATTTAAAATTTAGGCATCTGTAATTCAAAATCTATCATGATATAATAGAATAATAAATAATATAATAACACTTTTATTTATATAGTATTAATTACTAATAAATAATATATAAATATAATTACTGTATTATTGTATATGTCATACAATATAATAATAATAATATATTTTATAATAAAGCAATATAAGAAAATCTTCAATAATTATATTTATTAATAATTTCACATTTGTCCGGCAAGTCTGTTAGTCTAACTATAGGCTATATGCTGTTGCCAAGCAACTTGGTGCATTAATATAGAATTTAACTGATTTTAGCAGCCACAGAGACAGAGACAGAACTATCGGTTTTATAAACATACACAAAGCAATTATTTACTCTAGACCCTTTAAAAGCTACTGTAGATGTTAAAAGATGTGAATTTAGAAAGTTCACTGCGATGCAACCTTTTCATGGACAAACTTTGTCACTCCATCTTGGTCTTAGTTTGCTTTGTTCGTCTCTCCCAAGGTTATGGCTGGTTGTTTGTGTAACCTACAACTCCCCCTGGGCACCACCACACTCTCATACGCACACACTCACACATACACACATAGCACTTAGCCAAAGATCTAGACTGACTCCAATGGATCAAACCACACCTCAGTAAAGATTTTTATTTATTTTTTTTTTTACACAGAGACATTTTCACACTCCTTACATGCAAACAAAAGGAAACACACATTAGGGCTGTCAAAATTGCTCAAAAATGACATTCGAATATTCCCTCTAAAAAAAACACATATATTCGAACTATTCGAATATCTGGTTGCGCATTTGGTCAATGACGCGCATTACGTCAATAACAGGACAAATTAATACAAAGAGACATAACTATTTGTATAGGTAGTTTATTTAAGTTTAAACATATTTGACAACGTATTACCTACACAAAAACAAGTAAATCAACTAATGGCCAAGACCTCACTCTCGCTCGCACGCGCAGGCACTCTTTCTCTCTCTCTCGCCCTCACGCTCTCTGCGCATAACGGTTTAAAAGAACAACAACAATAAACAAATGTTGAGTGCTGATCAAGAGTTTTGTGCAAGCAATATAAGGTCGCGACTCTTGTCCCAAATATAGCAGGCTTCATTCAGTGATTAAAACAAATTATTAACATTAATTGAAGTTTTACAGTATATAGAACCGACATTGAACGCTCCGAGCGAGCTGTGCTGTGGTAAACATGGAACTTTTCCTTGACATGAAACGGTAAATAATCAAACCAGTGGAAGCCTGCAGTGCATGAAACTGCTGTATCTAACCTACCTTATTCATGCAACATCTATTCAGTCAGTACAGTAGCCTTACATTTTAGTCATGTTTCTGTTTAACGTTAAATAAAATGAGGCACACAATTCGAGAAATGTGACAACAAAGACCCCTCAGGCAGCACGCCCACTCGCTAAAGCAGACAGCCGCACATCTGCTACCGCGGGCTGCTTTTTTCCACATTCGAATATTAATTTTCACCTTCGAATTTCTGTTTTTTAAAACTATTCGAATATATATTCGAATTTAGAATATTCGTTGACAGCCCTAACACACATTCATACGGGTTGCATTGACACAGAAGCAGAATACAGGTGTCATTCCTGTTTGAGTGCTAAATATGGTTGTTTACACAGTACATTTTCATGCACTATAAAATTTTGATTTCAGTCATACTAAAACAATAATTAATCTTTTTATAATGTCATGTAAACGCTTTCGTTAGGAAAAGTTCCGAAAAGTCTGATTTTGCGAAGTTGGACTAACAGAGCTAGATAATGCAATTATGCATACAGAATGCATTATTCTGACCACAATTGGCCTTGGTATAGTGTGCATGCTCTGAAAGACAGGTGACGCATGGTATATAGCCCAGCATATTTGACGTCCTTCCTTCAAATATTTGATTACGCATTGTGTCATGTAAACTAGGATATACAAATGAAGACTGTAGTTGGACTATGCAAAAACCCACTTTAGCCCGATTATAACAGACTTACGTCAGGACTTACGTCCAAATTTTGAGTTTCACTGTGAGTGCAACTGTAGCCACCTGATCTTTCTCCATCTAGAGTGGAAATCAGCAGCTCTGTAAAAGTCTTTATGGTCAGTTCACCTCCACTCACCTAGATGAGTCATTGCTCAATACAAATAAGATTTTTATTGTGCATGAAGCATCAAATGCAAGTTTAACTTGGAAACTAACTGAAAGGAATCAAGGATGTGGCAAGTACATGACTAATGTTTAATTATAAGACCCACATGGCATCTTTTTTCACATGTTTGCACTAATTGCTGCAAACAATCTGTGGAATTCTCCAGAATTAATGTAAAAATGGTTAAATTGAGGTCATGAATCAGAGCTCTTAATGTGGTAAAAAAAAATGTTTTGTATGTTTAGGTTTTAGGCTTTTGGTCTGCATAAATTAAATGACACATAAGAGCTGCTTTGGTAAATATTTTTTGTGGTGAGTGGTGGTGGCGTAGTGGGCTAAAGCACATAACTAACAATCAGAAGGTTGCTGGTTCGATCCCCACGGCCACCACCATTGTGTCATTGAGCAAGGCACTTAACTCCAGCACTTAACTGCCAAATGCATAAATGTAAATATTTTCATCAACTGACAACACTGACCAATATTTTTTTTACATTGCTGTAATGTCACAATGTACAAAACCTTAATGGCCCTATAAATAGGCTTCATTTTCTATATGCAAAAAATTATAATAAAATTTTTTTTTATGGTTTTTGTTGTTGCCATATTTTTACGGATTTCATAAGAAACACCCATTTATTAAGTGGTTCAGGATGAATTAATTACAAAAGTTCAATACTTTGGGTTAGGGGTTAAGGACAACCCCTAACCAAAATGTTTGAGGAATATCAATATTGTGCAGCTTTGAAAGCACCTAAATGTAATGAATTTTGTGAACGAGGGAAGTTAGAATTCTGTGGAATCTCCACTGCTGGCCTATTAATCATCTTTCAAATGAAGGCTATTTAGCCTAAATTGAAGATCGGTCTTAGATCAGATTGGTATGTTTTCCCCCAGCCCACATGGCTGCTCTTCCTTTACCTTCTGTAGATGCATGTTCTTTGTCAGTTGTTCTTCCAGCATGTTCTGCAGTTTTTTGTTCATCTCACGCAGGTTCTCATCTCCAGGTTTCACGAAGTCCCTTAGCACAGAGCTCAAACTTCCACGTTCTCCCTGAGCACCATGGGCCACCCCAACTCCTCCTGATATATCTGAGAGTAGAAGAGACAGAGTGAACAGATAAACGTCAAATTCATAGAAAAGAACCAGACATAATGCTTTTGCAGGGCGTCAGCGTCTCGAGCATGCTTGTGTTGTGCTTTCACAATGACGTTGCTGCTATGCTCAAAGAGATCTGAGTTACTACATTAGATATTTCCTTTAATGATTTCTAAAAGTTGGTTATCAGGAGTGAACCATTGATGATTATTACAAGCTTGATCATCATGAAATATAATTAACATATAGAGGGAGGATCACATTTAAACATTCACACAGTAAGGAACCCAAACACCAGGTGTAGATAAATACGGCTTAAATCAACAGATTCACTAAATAGAAAGTGTGCCTGTCACTGTGTTTAACTTACATGAAGCACAACAGATGTCCATTTAAAAAAAAACTGCATGAAGTTCACACATGCAGTGTAAATGCTGCAACCTTTTAATATGGGTGCCAAAAAGAATACAGGCCCCATCTAAAGCTTTTCTTTGAATCATGTTTTCCCCAGTAATGCCTCAACACCCATAAATGAAGATGATTCCTATCAGAGGGCCATTATTGTCTGCTAAGTGAATACAGAGTGCTTGAGTTTGGAGGAACGCATTTCCAGTGGCCCTCACCCTCTTACGCACCAACCTTTATGAGCAACTAGAGTACAGTCATTTGCAGGTTGGACGAAATGCCGCTCCCGTGTTGGCAAATAAACACCACTGTGCTCTGCTGCAATCATGAGAGCACATCCGTGTGCCGAGATCGAATTCTAGCATTCTACTTCAGAAACTCAACCCGAACCACAACATACACCCTGGTCAAGACCTAAGGGAGACTTACAGTAACGCTGGAGTCAAATTGAGTCTCTTGACAGAGTTCAAGACAGTAACATACAACCAGGAGAGCACCAGAGGCAGAGGACACCTGTGTGGGGTTGTAACTGGACAAGGTGGCTTGTTAAAAAATGAAACATGTTGCTTAATTGATGAATAATAGGGGGCAGAGTGGAAGGGGTTAGACGAAAGAGATACATCAGGGCCTCTTACTGCATCTGCACAAAAGGACACCTTAAAATTTAATTCTGTCATAATTTACTCACTAGTTGTTCCAAACCTGTATGACTTTTTTCCGTGGAACACACAAGGAAATAGGCATAACTGAAAGCCTATAATAGAATAATATTACAACGTACATCTCCACAGACAATAAAGAAAATGAACAGGTTAACTTGAACTAAGTAACGCGCTAGTCGGAATGTATAACTTGTTCTTTAAGAACACACGACACAACGCAACATCCCATACTGTCTAAACGTAATTAATTCACAACAGAGTAACTTTTAAAAGTAGATAATACTTCAGTATATACATTATATGCTATTATTGTAGAAGTTCAGGTTTTTAGGACAGTTTTCTCATATAGTTTAATCTTACATATGAAACATATTATTCTTTAATATGTTTGATACATATTTAAATAGTAGTTTCTAAATGTTTCTAAATATTTGAACATATATTTGGTCTGTTACAGTTTGATATATGCTTGCCATTTTGCATATTATAATCCACTAAATTAATTTAAAAACAAAAAACACCAAGTGAGGGGCAGTTTTGCAGAAGGAAATGCCTTGATGAGAGAGGTCAGCAGAGAATGGCCAGACTGGTTCAAACTAACAAAGTCTACGGTAACTCAGATAACCACTCTGTACAATTGTGGTGAGAAGAATATCATCTCAGAATACTATTTTGAGATGCGGGTTGGCGCTGTTTTGGTGGCACAAGGGGGACCTTCACAATATTAGGCAGGTGGTGTTCCTGTTGTGACTGATCGTATAACACTAACGGCTGAACAGCTGTCAGACTCTTGGTTCACAACATTTCTTTTAAATGCAGCATTTTGAACATGACGTCTCCTCAGCTCCCGAGGAATTATGGGAATGTAAAGTGTGCAGTCAATCGGCACTTCAGAATCTCACCAGAAATGGCAGGTCATCCAAATATTACTGTTTAAAGAATAATGAGAATTCGGACATAGAACTCCAGTGGCATACGCTTTTTGCCGTATTTTAAAGTAGGGAAGAATGGACATTCGGATGCAGCAATGGATTCATCTAATCCAATAATCCAGTATATTGGGGCTTTCCCTAATAGAACTGTGAGAGTTGATGTGCAGAACACCAGCAAAATGAACCGCTTTAAAACGGGTTAATTACCTCACTTAAACACATCCTATTTATACATAAGATTAATCACTATATCCACAAGGTATACGTAATATTACAACTTACATTTACACAGATAATGAAGCGAATGAACAGGTCAACTTGAACAAAGTTACTTTTTAGTCATAATATGCATAACCTGCATTGAATAACATGCATTGTGAAATTGTGAACTGTCAAGATAGTTTAGTGGAGGTTTTTCTCTATGGGACTGCAGAGAATCGAGCTAAGCAGCCTCTGCGTGTCAAGGGCAAAAGCAATAAGTTCGATAGGGCTGCTTCTTTATCGGTTTTCACTCTATCTAGGTGAGTGGAGACATTCAAGGTCATCTCAACAGTGTATTCCTAAACAGTGCTGTCAAATAACCTCTTACACCTCAGGTCTGATGATGGCGCACAAGGGAAATGGACCTGTGGGTGTTCCTATGCAATTTTGAATAAAATAAATCTCTGTAAATAGAGTAAAACCCTCTATAAATACTTTATCATATGCTTAAAGAAAATATGAGTTGTTGATGATACATGTAAGCCTCAGTTCCAAACATTCTGCCTACAGGGATTGTGCAATTTTTGTCATGCAAGAAAGTGTGAGATGTACACAATAAACAATGGAAACATGTATTTGGAAGAGAAAAAAAAATTGCTTTGATTGCATAAAGTAAAAAAGGACTCATTTATGTTAAGGTCTTAGGTTTTCTTAGTGAATGTAATTAATGTAATGCAGTGCAATTACTGGGGTCTCTGGACACTTGCAAACAAAAAGGTAATATTCAAATTAAATAAATTATAATCAATATCACTTCATATATTTGGATAGTTTTTAAATATTTCTTGCTGTTTTGTATTTAAAAAAAATCCTTTGTGAGGCAAAAATGTTCTGATGTGTCACTCCATAGACTTCAATGTATTCTGCAGCGCTGATGTATGTGAAATCAACATTGCATAAACATCAGTCGCTTTTACACCAGTCGCTTTTACACATTAATAGCTCTTCTGCCAGTTTCACGAGTGACCCTTCTTTAGAAACTTTCACACTCCATTCCTTTCAGATGCAGAATCACTGTGCACGTGCTACTGTAGCCAAGTACACGAATGGCCGTAGCTGTAATCAATCAAGCAATGTACTTGACTGCTGTTGTAATCAATCACGTGGTAGTCTGAACCCCCTCCGAAACAAATAATCACATTGGATCTGCACGAATCACAAAAATTTCAAAACTAAACAAAAAATGCCTGTGTCCCTTTGTGTTCCATGGAAGAAAGAAAATAATACATGTTTTGAATGACACGAGGGTGAGTAAATAATGAGAAAATATTTTTGGGTGAACCAAGTTGCTCAACAGACTGAGAGCTTGTTCTCCAAGACAGGCCATGTTGCAGTTTAGATGAGGAGCTTAATGCATTGTTACAGTATATCAAGGTAAGCGCTAGCAATCTCATGCCTCTAACCTTATTAGATTGGCATAAGAGTAGAGTATGTTCATCTAACAGTAGAGCACCACTCATATGCTTACATTGCTGGTCACGGGGAGCTGGTGTCATAGCTCGGAGCCACAAAAATGAAGTAGAACATGACACATCATTGCTAATTGAGATGTTAACTTCACCGCCCCAAGACCAGTTCAACCTTTGAAAGCGTTGAAGGCCATGAATTACATTTGCCTTGCCCTGAAGCCTGACAGTAAACACAACAAGGTGCTAAGTGCACCCTTTGCTCTTTATCTGGACATTGAGATAATTCATCTTGTCAGATTGCTAGAGAACCATAAAATGAAGACAAAGAGGGAAAATTCCCAGATTTGACACTTCACATGGATGAGGTCACAGAGAAAAGGAGATTGGTCGAGCACTGAACCAGTCAGTGTTTCCTGCACCAGCAGTCAGCAGCAGCGCTCCAGTAAGAGAATGATACTCAAGTTGTGCGCTTGCAGTCTGAAATCAATGTGATGAGAAAAAGAATACGTTACATTCTTGCATTCAAAACACTTGAAGGAGCGCAACTGGGAACTAAGTGATCTCAAGATGTGTTTAAAGATTGAGTATTAAACAATATTTAGCTTGAAACAGTGAACTAAAATTTTTATGTTTATGATGCGACGCACCCGAGACGCTACACAAGCATGTCTGACGCAGGTGTAGGTTGACGGGCTCTTAAACAAGCCCTCATAATAAATCTCCAACTGATTGACAAATTGACTTGTGTAATGGATTGCTGTGAACTGTATGCCAATGATTGACATATGATCAATAATATGGTAGTAAACAATACATTGTATTCTAAAGCTGCTATTTGTATTGTCTTATCAATGATGAACTCTTCTGCTACAAGAATGTAATGCATTTTAATTATCGAATTTGTATATATATATATATATATATATATATATATATATATATATATATATATATATATATATATATATATATTTTTTTTATATATTTAAAGATAACTGTATAATTATATATTGATATAAATATGTATAATCATTATATATTGAGTTATTGTTATATGAGGGGCTTTCTCAGCAAATATTTGTATATGCGATTAATCGCGATTAATTAATCGGGACACCATGTAATTAATTCGATTAAATATTGTAATCGATTGACAGCCCTAATTTTAACATTTTGGAATTCACAGGTGCTCATTAAAAGGCTTTTGTTAACGCGACTTCACTCAAAATTTTGGCATTTTTTTAACCAGATCCCATAGCAATGCCGCATACAAATTAAGAAATTATTTGAGAAATATTACTTGTATAATAATAATAATAGGGTTGTTGCCATTAGTTACTACAATACATTTGTAATTAGGGCTTGACATTAAGATGTGGCATTTCCCAGCTGCAAGCGCGGAATTCTACAGGAAACAATGGAACGTGTGTAGCCCGATTTTTGTATTTACATGTATAGAACTCTAAAACTCCTGAAGAGAAATATTCCAGTAGCTTGCCAACTGCATGTGTATGCGTGCATAGCCAAATGGAGTAAACTACGAAATGTTTGGCATTCAACGGTATGCATATGCTAAGCATTCACATCAAAACCAAAGTATACTTTGGGCTTAAGTGGACAGGTGTGGAATTTATATTCCCTCGCAATAGTTTACATTGCCTCACAAAAAGTTTTGCATTCCCACACAGTAGGTTTTGTTCCATCGCAATAAGTTTTACATTCACTAGAAATTATTTTGGGCTCACAATAGCTTTTTCCATTCCTTACCATGTCTTACCATGGTAACCACCAAAAACTTGTCTTTACAAAGTAGTAACGATGTAGTAACCATTGTTTATGTGGTAAAAACCATGGAACCATGGTACATGTACCACAAATTAACCATGGTGTTACTTAAGTAAACCCAACCATGTTTATTGGCAAAATGGTTATGAATTTTATGACCATAGTTTTGGCTTTACAGTATTTTTAGGCTTATTATGGTTTTCCCACAAATGTTATGGTTAAACTATGGTGACTATAGTAAAACTATGGTACATTTTATGGTTATGTTTTTACCACATATACAATAATTGAACTATAGTTTCTGTAGTAAAACCATGGTAAAATGTGTGGCTATTATGGTTTACTCTATTTTGGAAACAAAAAGGATATTGAATGCCATAAACCCTTTTCACATTTTGGAACTTTTATATCTGTGAAAGGGAGACCATGGCAATTATTAATTTGCTCCAACAGCAAAAGAAAAAAAATCTACTATTATGTTTCCATGACTTTCGAAAAGAGGAGAAAATAAATTAGAAATAAAGATGAAGGGTGTTAGTATAGAGAGAGATCCCAAATTTACTGTCACTCCCTCAGAAAATTTATTTGAAACCCATCGCAACAGTGTTGACTAATTTTCTGGATTTTTTTATTAATACCCGGGTGATGTAACTCAAAGTACAGTGATATTAAAAAATATGAAGTAAAAAAGGTTTGCTAGAATCACCTTTCTAAATTAAAGCGGTAATGCATCATTGCAGTCTGTGAAAAGGATACACTCCATACGTACCAGTACAGATCCTAATCTTCTGCCATTTTATTTATAGTTTTACAAAATAATTTAAAATAGATAGGTACCAATAACCACTGTATTGGAATACTGCAAGCACTGCTTAGGCATAGCAGGCAAACAGCCCATAACAAAAAATCCATTGGTTCATTAGAATTCTATTAACATCTGCAGTAGGCAAATCACAGGTTGCATCTGTGATGTTCTAGAGCCTCCATTCACTATGGTGAAATTCCCTCACTGTGCGAATAACTCATGCCAAAGTTAATGCATCCAACCCTCTAGGGAACAAGGACGAGCAAATTCTTTGATGGCTACATCACCGTCTGTGCTAATGACATTGCAAATGGAAAATTGCACACCTGTCTCTAACCCGTTTTTCTTTCATATTGATCAGTGGAATTCATTTTAATTTGTGGTGAGCTCTCTACACAGACACTTTGATAAATCCACAAAGCAGATTTACAATGAGGATTCCTAGCTCAAATGGCAAAAAAAAATGCTGGTGTGATGACTTTCAGAAGCCTGGAACCACGTTAGGCGCTCTTGCAGTCGGAATTACGCCGTAGGACCAACAGTGGACATTAACTTGAGAAGCCAAGTCACCAAGAGGAATCAAATGTAGGTTCGTAGAGGACAATCTAATGACATGCAGCAGATGTTCCGGACTACCGACTCAGGGGATCCCTTATAACATGGTTGGCTGGACAACATCAGAACAATGCTGAGGTCACTACCGCAGAAAACACACTGGAACCAAATAGGGGGATAAGATCGAAAGTGAATCCCTACTGAATTCAAGAAGTAAAAGATAAAGAGGAAGATTGTGATGTTGCAATGGACAATCATGCTAGCAAGAGCTTGGCCTAAAAGAATGTCCCCTTCAGGATTTGGCATAAAGCACCAATGCAAAGATAACAGAAAAATACAATGCGACTGAACTCCCAAGTCCACAGAGGCGACAACGGTGGCCACATCTTTGCAAGCCTCATTGTAAATCTCCTCAGGCCAGTGGAAGAGTCAGCACTCTTAAATTAGTCAAGCTGGTGCAGCCTACACGCCGGCTGCAACCTTGCATTCATCTCTCATCTGAGAAACAGCGCTTAACTGAGAACATTGCCAGGGGCAAAAATAAATTAAATTTCCACAACAAGGTTCCTTCCTGTTTGCAGCCATGTGTTATTCCCAGTAACATATCTATAATTTAACATGCTTTTGTATTGCCGCAAATTAAGGGTTTCCACACTTCTTTTTAGGGATCTTCCAGATATTGAAGATCTGTTCTTCCCATATTTGTTCTCAAACCTCAGTAAGCAAAAAGTCCATTAAAGGAATAGTTCACATAAAAATGACAATTCTGTCATCATTTTCTCACCCTCTTGTTATTCAAAACCCAGATGACATTCTTTCTCATGTGTAAAATAAAAGGACAAATGTTTGTAAATTTTCCAGACCATCTTTTTAATACAATGGCAGTTCATAGGGACCAGGGTGAGAAATGTAGGAAATCTTGGGGTAAAAATGGCACCAAAAAAGAACAATTTAAATGTAAAATGTAAGGGCAGAAAATGTCCTTGAATATACACCGATCAGTCACAACATTAAAACCACCTGTCTAATATTGTTTTGGTCCACCTCGTGCCGCCTAAAACAGCACCAACCCGCATCTCAAAATAGTATTCTGAGATGCTATTCTTCTCACCTCAATTGTACAGAGCGGTTATCCGAGTTACCATAGACTGTCAGTTCGAATCAGTCTGGCCATTCTCTGCTGACCTCTCTCATCAACAAGGTGTTTCCGTCCGCAGAACTACTCCTCACTAGATGTTTTTGGCACCATTCTGATCCCAGGTAATCAGCAGCTACAGAAATACTCAAACCAGCCTGTCTGGCACCAACAATCACCCATGCTATTATCTAATCAGCCAATCGTGTGGCAGCAGTGCAGTGAATAAAAGCAGTAGATACGGGTCAGGAGAGTCAGTTAAAGTTCACATCAACCATCAGAATGGGGGAAAAAATGTATCTCTGTGATTTGGACCGTGGGATGATTGCTGGTGTCAGATGGGCTGCTTTGAGGATTTCTGTAACTGCTGATCGTCTGAGATTTTCACACTCAACAGCTGTTTTAGCGGCACAAGGGAGAACAACACAATATTAGGCAGGTGGTTTTAATGTTGTGGCTGATCGACTGTTATATAAATATACACATATATATATACACTCACCTAAAGGATTATTAGGAACACCTGTTTAATTTCTCATTAATGCAATTATCTAATCAACCAATCACATGGCAGTTACTTCAATGCATTTAGGGGTGTGGTCCTGGTCAAGACAATCTCCTTGAACTCCAAACTGAATGTCAGAATGGGAAAGAAAGGTGATTTAAGCAATTTTGAGCGTGGCATGGTTGTTGGTGCCAGACGGGTCGGTCTGAGTATTTCACAATCTCAGTTACTGGGATTTTCACGCACAACCATTTCTAGGGTTTACAAAAAATGGTGTGAAAAGGGAAAAACATCCAGTATGCAGCAGTCCTGTGGGCGAAAATGCCTTGTTGATGCTAGAGGTCAGAGGAGAATGGGCCGACTGATTCAAGCTGATAGAAGAGCAACTTTGCCTGAAATAACCACTCGTTACAACCGAGGTATGCAGCAAAGCATTTGTGAAGCCACAACACGCACAACCTTGAGGCGGATGGGCTACAACAGCAGAAGACCCCACCGGGTACCACTCATCTCCACAAATAGGAAAAAGAGGCTACAATTTGCAAGAGCTCACAAAATTGGACCGTTGAAGACTGGAAAAATGTTGCCTGGTCTGATGAGTCTCGATTTCTGTTGAGACATTCAGATGGTAGAGTCAGAATTTGGCGTAAACAGAATGAGAACATGGATCCATCATGCCTTGTTACCACTGTGCAGGCTGGTGGTGGTGGTGTAATGGTGTGGGGGATGTTTTCTTGGCACACTTTAGGCCCCTTAGTGCCAATTGGGAAT
Source organism: Xyrauchen texanus (assembly GCF_025860055.1). NCBI lineage: Eukaryota > Metazoa > Chordata > Actinopteri > Cypriniformes > Catostomidae > Xyrauchen > Xyrauchen texanus. The sequence continues at coordinate 36,214,238 of NC_068302.1, forward strand.
CGTTTAAATGCCACGGCCTACCTGAGCATTGTTTATGACCATGTCCATCCCTTTATGGCCACCATGTCCCCATCCTCTGATGGCTACTTCCAGCAGGATAATGCACCATGTCACAAAGCTTGAATCATTTCAAATTGGTTTCTTGAACATGACACTAAAATGGCCCCCACAGTCACCAGATCTCAACCCAATAGAGCATCTTTGGGATGTGGTGGAACGGGAGCTTCGTGCCCTGGATGTGCATCCCACAAATCTCCATCAACTGCAAGATGCTATCCTATCAATAGGGGCCAACTTTTCTAAAGAATGCTTTCAGCACCTTGTTGAATCAATGCCACGTAGAATTAAGGCAGTTCTGAAGGCGAAAGGGAGTCAAACACAGCATTAGTATGGTGTTCCTAATAATCCTTTAGGTGAGTGTGTATATATATATATATATATATATATATATATATATATATATATATATATATATATTCACCAGGTTGGCACTGGCACAATACTAGTGTGACATGGAGGAGGGCGGGGCCGGGATGGACGCCTGGTGCCGAGTTACCGCAATCATCCGGGTGAGGGATAAAAGAAGAGCAAGAGACACTAGTTCGAGAGAGAGAGGGAGGTGCACACAGCAGTTAAATATGTTCATTCCACCAGTTGGACTGAAAAGTCATAAAAATGAGAGAGCACACAAAGCGTGTGTGTGTGTGTGTGTGTTATGGTTTTGTTATGCTGAAAAGCAGTTTTATGTTGTGTTGAATTAAAAGTCTTTAGGTTGTAAACCCGGTTCCCGCTTCCTCCTTTACAATAAGCAAGAGACCTGTCTGCCACAATTAGGAAGGTGGTTTTAATGTCATGGCTGATCTGTGTGTGTGTGTATATATATATATATATATATATATATATATATATGTATATATATATATATATATATATATATATATATATATATATATATATATATATATATATATATATATATATATATACACACAGCGCGTAGGTTGCGGTTTATTACCATGCAGTAGCACACTGACATAGTGATTAATGTTCTGGTATGTCGTCATGAAATCAGATACCCTCCCCTCCATATCTGAAAACAAATGGTCACAGGAGATACCTTTTAGCAACCAGATGTGGATCAAACAGTGATGTGTTTCAATTTTACGTTGTTTCTCACTAAAACCTATTGTTCGCCTTCAGAAGATTTGGAGTATGACTTACAAGTCCCATTGACTACTTTTATGATACTTTTGAAAAATGTTTTAAACTTGAAAATGAGTCACCATCCACTGTCATTGTCTTGAAAAGATTGACCGTTGTTTAGCACACATGCCCACAGTGAAGAATCTTCTCTTTTATTGTTCATGAACGTGCAATGGACGTCAAGACTTCCACTGAAACATTGTTTACATTTCAGGATGTTTTCCATCAAAACTATTGTATGCCTTCTGAAGACCTAACAACTGCTATTGCATTGGAACCAGATTGGACCAGAAGAATTGAACCAGAACATTCATTAATTTCCTTTTGTGTTGCTCATAAAAACAAAAGTCATCCTGGTTTGAACAACATGAGGAAGATTAAATAATACCAGAATATTAATTATTGGGTAAACTATTATTTTAACATGTTTCCAGTGGTATAATTCGCTCTCAAGTGTAGTAAATTTACTTGTAAAAGGAAAATTTTTCAATTCTGCAATGACTCCTTCCCATTATCTCAGTAGGTTTCGGAGCTACAAGGCACATGACAAGGATAGTTTCTCCCTTAAATGATGCAGCAGGAAGGGTTGGAGTACACTGAAAGGTTAGGTTACTTAACGCTTCAGTAGATGCCTAAAACAGGGTAAAAGGAGGCAGCCAGAGGATTTCCAGACTGCTGCAGTGCTTGTGTTTTCCTGGGCACCTTACCCCATCTGACTTCTCCCACAGGGAGGAGCACTTAGCCAGAGTGAAGGCTGTCCACACATGACTGCGGCATGTTGCTGATCAGTGGAGGCTGCGCCACCCTCTCAACTCAACCATGTTGAGAGACTGTTCGTGCCAGATACACCATCCTACAGCTGTCTTACATCACACGTCTCATTCTCACACACGCAGAGTTCTTCAGATGCACATTTATACATAATTGCCTACTGCTGCTTAACGGCTGGCATTTTCAGCATCTGTCTTAATGAATACCAACATGAACAGAATGATCCTGGGGTTGCATTACAGGGAGCATGTGCCCACTCATTATAAAGACACTATCAAGCAGCTCATCATGTTGTTTCTGGAATACTGCTGAGGGATTCCGTTGTTATATGATTGATTGATGCAATGTCACAAGGTGAATGATTGAGAAACTGTTGAGCCAAAACACACCTTTTGCAATAGAATCTTCTATGACAGAGGTTCTCAATAGAGTGTAACAGTCTCTAAAAATCGTATACATTTTTCCATAGGGGAATTGATTATTCACAATAACTTGGCATCCTGTATAAACCCTTAGGCTTTGTTCACACTACATGACAAATCTTTTTGTGTCCTGATATTTTTAGACTTCAGTCGCATTTGCTAGCACATCCACATTAGTCGTCATAGTAACGATTCAAACTTGCAAATGGTCACCATGCGTGAGAGTTTAGCAATGGATGTTTTGCCATTGATTAGGATTTTCATTTACATTTAGTTTCGTTTACATTTATCCAAAGTGACTTACAAATGAGGGACAAAGCAAGCAATTCAGGCCTTATCGGAAGAATTGCAAAGAAAAAGCCACATTTGAAACAGAAAAAAAAAAGGTTAGAGTGGGAAAAGAAATAGACATTGGACAACAGATAATTGGAAAAGTGTTATGGTTCTTAACCCCATTGAGATTTTGTGGGATCAGCTAGACTGTAAGGTGTGTTAGAAGTGCCCAACAAGACAGCCACATCTATGGCAAGTGCTACAGGAAGTGTGGGGTGAAATGTCACCTGATTATCTGGACAAATTGGCAGCTAGAATGCCAAGGATCTGCAAAGCTGTCATTGCGGCACATGGAGGATTTTTTTACTCTTTGAAGTAGTTTAAGAAAAAAATTATAATTGTAATAGTGATTTTTCACGTTATTGATGTCCTGACAATACACTGTGATCAGTTGAATGCAACTTTGGTGAATGAAAGTACCAATTTCTTTCCATATTAATTAATATCCACTGTACTCACTTTTGTTGCCTGCGGTTTAGACATTAATGGCTGTGTGTTGAGTTATTTTGAGGGGACAGAAAATTTACAGTTATACAAGCTATACACTCACTACTTTACATTGTAGCAAAGTGTAATTTCTTCAGTGTTGTCACTTGAAAAGATATAATCAAATAAACAAAAATGTGAGGTGTGTACTCACTTTTGTGAGATACTATATATATATATATATATATATATATATATACATATATAATAATATATTTGTCATATGGGTGCAATCCATTCAAAAGTGATTCTCCCAATACATTGTACCCCTTAAAGACTTTACCTTCCAGTGTCAGTTTTGGAGTGTTGAAAAGTGTAATATAACGGTCATTTTGAAGTAATTTTAATGGAAAATTCTGATTGTAACAATCCTACTGCGTATACATAATTTTTGTTTTCCCTTCGAAGTACCCTGTCAAGGCATCATTTATGCCTTTTGGAAAGCAGAATAAGTGTTCTTGTTGCAACACCTGACATAACAACCCATAGCTCGGAACAAAATATCCATGATCCTGAAAACATCTACTGATAAAAGAGTCTGTATATTTGTATTTATTTGAATCTTTTACAATATAAATATATTTATTCTAAACTCATAATCAACTTCTTAACATTTTAAATCAATAATTTTATATTCTTCCATAGTTTTTGTTTCTATTACGTTATTTGCAATGCTTCTTGGGATTTTAGTTCTTTCCCTCATTTAAGATGTTGGTCTTTTTGACCAATTTGTTTCAGATTAAAGTTTTTAATGTTGCGATTCACCTCGGATCTGGTTGGTTTGATTGATGGCTTTGAACTCTTAGATGGCTAAAACGTGGGCAGGCACTGTTGCGGTCTATTCTGGTCATGGAATACCCCAGAACAGCACATTTTGGCACAGTCTCTCTTACTTAACACACCTGATTTTACTCATCAGCTCATTAGTAGAGGCTCCAAGACCCGAACTGGGTGTGTCAGACAAGGGAGCCATCCAAAATGTGTGGTGCTGGTGTACTTCAGGACCAGGATTAATAACCACTGTTCTTTGCAATCCACTATTTGAACAGGAGAACAATGCATAAAGTTCTGGCAAGTGAAAAGTCAACAATATTCCAAGGTGGCATGTATGTCTGGCTTATTACGCCCCCCGCAAAGCTGTTTTCTAACTTACCATTTCTTCAACACATTGGCAACAACAGAAACTTCCACGGATTCAAACGGCTACATCTCAGATAAAATGTTGCACTGTTTCATTTGTTATATCTCTGGCATAAATTTACGGGGAACCGCACTGGTGTAAGGATAAAGCAAAAAGGGAGGGGAAGAGGACAGAGGAGAGGAGACAAGAGGGGTGCTCAGTCTTTCTGCTGCATTATTGAGGATGAGCATTGGGTTCACTGAGGCATGTCGGCATTCTGAATCATTTACATCCTGCTAATGTCAGCTCTCATCTAGCACTGCTACCTTTTGCAATCATTTCTTTCTTCATTTTTCTATAGAGTTTCCATCTCTCTACTCCTTTTCTCTCTCTCTCCATTGTACATCTGCCCAGATCTATCCTCTGTTGTTGTAAGGAGATGCATGATTTTTTCCAATGCTTTTCAAAAAACTTTAGATTTCCCGTAGACTACATTAAAGATAACAGCATTTCAAAGGGCTTCAGATAAACTGTCTAATTAGGCTATATCTTATACAAGGTACGGGGTATACACAGTGGACTCAAATGGTATTTGCACACTTTTGGAAACCCAAGTCAAAATTTAAAGTGAAAGAACGTCATTGAATTAGATACAAAATATCAAATCAAGTTGCATATGCAAAGAAATTATGCTAGGCCTTTTCTCAGAACAAACTTAAAGACATCTTAGCAATTACTTTTCACCAAGTGGTCTCAAGGTCACTTTTGTGTATAAAGTCAAGTTCACAGAGATGTCGTTCATCACATGAAATATGGACATGTTATTTTTACAACGAGAAAGTGTCCAAATAGGCTATTTTATGTCATAACTTTGAAAAATATTTATATTACAAAAATTTGAGACCTGAAAAACTGAATTTATTTGCTTAAAGGGGTCATAACATGAGGAATCAGATTTTCCTTGATCTTTTTTGACATATAAGAGGTCATTGTACTATAAAAACATACGGTAAGTTTCAGAACTGAAAACTTCCTTCTTAAAAGAGCATTTATTTAAACCAAGATGCAAAAATGGCTCGTTTGGAATTTGTGGAACTTGTGATGTCACAAGGACCAAATACATCTGCTATGCCCATTTTTCCATCATTGCACCCTTGGCCCCGCCCACTGGTGCTCAGTCAGCACACAGTTGAAGTGGAGAGAGATGGGAGATTCATCCTAAATTGACATTCACAGGACACCTTCATGTGCCTGTCAGTATTTCAATGTGTTTCCACATAAACTTACACAGACAGTCGTCTTTGACCTCTTGATACATTGGATTTTGAAATGTGAAAACCCCAAGATTCTATAGGTTTTTGTGTGCAGTCAGTGATACCAACAGAGGACATAAAAATGTATCCAAATAATAAGGTGTTTATAACTAAAGATGTTAAGTATGTGACTGAACTTGAGGAAAATTGCTTTTAAGAAGGAGGATACAAAGGAAATTAAAAAAGAAAAATTCAGATCAGAGTATGAGTATTACTAATTCGGTTATACCAGATTCGTCATATAGAATTGATGTTGCGGAACAGGTGCGTACTTTTAAACAATTAAATCAGAGGAAGGCTACAGGACCTGATAATCTCAGCGCATTCATTTTCAAAAATGTTGCCGATGAGCTTGCGCCTGTGTGCCAACCTATTTTTCAGAGATACTTATATTATCCCTGAAATGTGGAAGACTTCGTATGTAATACCTCTTCCAAAGAAAGTAGAGGTGGAGGAATTTGGGGTTTTTTGGCCCGTAGCCTTAACTTGTATCGTTATGAAAACTTTAGTGAAAATTGTCAGTAGAGGGTAAAATCGAATTAACTTATCAGTTTGCATATAAGCAAAATCGCAGTACTGAAGATGCAGTGGTAACATTGTTATATCTGATCTTGAAACATCTGGTTAACCCTTTTTTTGGACTTTACCTCTGCATTTAATACGATACAATCAGAGCTTCTATTGACAAAATGACTCAAATAAAAGTTAATCCTTACCTGATTCATTGGTACTATTCATTTTTGACAGGAAGAACACAGATGGTTAGTCAATCAGAATTATTCAACTCCCATTGTCACTTATTCAGGAGCGCCTCTGGGTTGTTTGAGCTCAACTTTCTTTTTTACCCTTCATACAGACGATTGTAAAACTGATATTGTCAATGCTTATATATTGAAGTTCTCAGATGATACTGTGCTGTTGTCTTTATTGGGGATTGAAGATGATTCCAGTATACATCAAGGTTGAAAGGATAGATTAGTGGAGAGGTGCAAGAGGAATTGACTTATTATAAACAGGAAGTAAAAGTAAACAAAAGTAAATCATTTTTGGTCTGCCAGAGTATAGATATCAAACACAAGTGACTATACATAATATAAAGATTGAACAAGTTTCGTCTTATAAATATTTTTGGTGTCTATTTGGACACTGCTTTATCATGGAGTGAACATATAGATTATGTTTGTTGTAAGGTACAACAACGTATTTATTTTCTTCTCTTCCTTTAGAGCAAACAAACAGATCTTGCTATTATTCTTTCAATCTGTAATATAGAGTGCTGTACAATATGGAATATGTGAATGGTATAGCGATCTCTCTGTTAAACTTAAAGCTCAGTTGGCTAGATTGATATCTATTTGTTCTAAGATTGTGAGCCAAATGCTTGAGCCAAGTTTTGTATAGAAAAATGTATTTGTCCCTGACAGGTAAAATTATGTATGTGTGTGTATATAATCAACTTTTGCCATCAAACAGAAGACTTAGAGAGTAGCATATGCTAGAATTAACAGATTACGGAAATCTTTTGTTCATCATCTGTAAAATGAATCAATCAGGATTGGGGGTCTAAGTAGGCCTCAGGGTGCTGAAAAATAGAAAGGACTAAATCAATGCACAACAGCTGGTTGTGTATTTACATACTTATATGTGGGTTTTGTATTAAGTGGTGTTTATTGTATTGTGCTTTATAATTTGATGTGGATGTGTATTGATGTGAATTAATGTGAGGCAGTAAACGCTCTGGGATGTGAGACAATTTTTGGAAGAGATTCCACAATAATGTAAAATTGAATTGGAATATACTTCAGATATATTTTATTCATAAAAATTTCTAGGGGTGACAATAATTGAGGCAAATGTGTTTTGGAGAAAAATATTTATTTAATTTTTAGATTCATTCCTCCCTTTCAATTAGTTTATTTCAATTAAAGGTTAGATTTTTGGTGCCAATATTTTTGGCCATGACTAATAATATATATATATATATATATATATATATATATATATATATATATATATATAACGTTTCTTACTTGCATAAGTATTCAACCCCTGTGCTGTGGAAGCTGCCAGGTTACACAGATGAAATAAATTGCCCTAACAAGGACACAATTACTTTACCATTGGCTTCCACATTTGAATCATTAAAGTTGCAATCACATTTTCTTGATTAAAAACCCCATTGATGAAGAATAATTTGTCAGTCTGTGAATCTGATGGAAAATGAAGACCAAAGAGCATTCCACAGAAGTTAGAGATAAAGTAATAAAAATGCATAGATTAGGGGAAGGGTATAAAATAATATCCAAATGTTTGGATATCCCAGTAAGCACAGTTGGATCAATAATCAGGAAAAGGAAACTGCACCACACCACCCTGGCACTGCCAAGAAAAGGCTGTCCCTCAAAACTCAACACTCCAACAAAAAGGAGACTTGTGAGAGAAGCCTCAGAGAGGCCAACAATCACTTTGAAGGAGCTACAGAGTTCAGTGGCTGGGAGTGGATTAATGGTGCACCAGTCAACCATATCAAGAGCAATGCATAATGCTGGCCTGTATGGGAGGGTGGCAAGAAAGAAGCCGTTACTCAAAAAGTATAATCTGGAAGCACATCTGGAGTTTGCCAGAAAGCATGTGAGTGACCCAGCTGCAGTGTGGGAGAAGGTTATGTGGTCAGATGAGACCAAGACAGAGCTTTTTGAGCAAAACTCAAAGCGCTATTTGTGGCGCATCCTAACACTTCCTATGCCTCAAAACACACCATCCCTACAGTGATATATTGTGGTGGCAGCATTATGCTGTGGGGATGCTTCTCATCAGCAGGGACTGGGCATCTTGTTAGAATTGAAGGAATAATGTATGGAGAAAAATATAGGGAAATACTGCAAGAGAACCTCCTTTAGTCTGCTAAAAAACTGAAGCTTGGGAGAAAATTCACCTTTCAGCATGACAATGATCCCAAGCACAAGGCCAAAGCAACTTTGGAGTGGCTCAAGAACAAAAAGATAAATGTCCTACAGTGGCCCAATCAAAGTCCTAATCTCAATCCGATTGAGAATCTGAGGAACTATTTGAAAAGTCCACAAGCGTCACCCAACCAACCTGAACAACCTGGAGCAAATCTGCCAAGAAGAATGGGCCATAATAACTTTGTCACTGTGTGCAAAGCTGGTACATATGTACCCCAAAAGACTTAGAGCAGTTATTGCAGCGAAAGGTGGCTCAACCACATATTAATGTTTGGGGGTTGGATACTTATGCAAGCAAGACATATCAGTTTTTTATTGTTCATAAAAATATTTCCCAAATAAAAAAAACAATAATTAATTTTGAGTTTCAGTGTTTTAAAATAAAATACCAATTAAAATGAAATTTCAGTGTACCATTTGTAATTCGGAAATATGAGAGAATTGGTCAGGGGTCTGAATACTTTTGCAAGGTACTGTGTGTGCATATCTATATCTACAGCTTACTGCAGTCACATTTCCTTGTTTTACTGAGGGTAGAGCCAGCAGTAGTGTGGTCTTAATGGAGAGTATGTGCAAATCAACTCTCTAAGGGGGCCCTGCGAGCGCTTTCAGGACAAAAGTTAGGTCCCAAGTCAGGACTGTTGCCGGCTGAGTTAGATTTAATCATCTCCTCTAAGGAACTTTATGATTAAATCATGTTTGCCTGAAGTGGCACCTGATTCAGGTGGTGATATGCAGATATAGTCACCACATAAACTTTAAGCATTGATGGAGTGAGTCCTGTGTCTAATCGCTCTTCAAAAATATGAGAATTTCATGTATGGGGCAGTTTACTGGGTCTTTGCCATGTGAAAGACACCAATCAGAGAACACATTCCATATAAGCACATAGAGGCATCTTGTGGACGGTGCTCTGACCTGTTAAATGGTGTTCATGACTGAATGTGTCAGTTCGGGCACATTTAGCATTCCCCGTTCAAAGGCCACATGTGTAGGCTTCGCTGCACTGCCATGTGTTTGAGAGAAAATATCTTTCTTCAGCTGTATTTTCCATAGAGGCCTATCCAGTATTTCTACCATTTCCAGAATCCAGGACTGATTGGGCCATTTCGCCTTAATTAACAAAACTGTTTCCTTGTCCATTCAGACTTTGCTGATGACCGAATGAAGGAGGCGCACTGGGGGAACCGCATACTAGCATTTCACCGGCCATACATGGGCCAGCGCGACATGGCGACATATAAACGTCACTACTGTTGTGTTTTCCGAACTAATCAGAATGTGGTGATTCACAATATCTAGCTCTCAAAGCTAGAAAGACAGCCACAAGCTCTAGGCGGTTGACATGTCACGGCCGTTTCGCACCTGTTTCCAGGTGTCAAATAGAGCGTCCATTACACACCATGCCTCAACCTGTGCTGGATGCATTTGTGGTCAGCACTTTCTGAAACTTGACCCAGCATAACACCCTGTTGGTAGAAGGGTGGCACTGTCCATGGTGCTAGAGCAGCAGAAAGTGGCGAGTTACCGCAATCTACATGAAAATGAAATTACTTCAGTGGTAATGTTTTTTCAGCTTGAACTGAAACAGACACAGAACAATGGTCTGTACACGTTCGTTTATGAGGTGGGCACACATGAACTCCTAATAAGCAGATTTACTGGCTGGTTAAAAGTTTCCTTTTCGCCCAGTTGACATTAGACCAGCTTTACCATATGGCAAAGCAGTTGTGTTTGCTCAGTAGTGCCTCTGATTGGCTAGTAATAACCAATCGATGAGGTAATTCACACACAAACACCGTTCATTTTCAATGGGGTTCATTGATACATTTCATGAACGTGCATGGAGCCAGAGACAGACTGAAATGAAGGACTTTAAATTGATAGACAGTTCCCTCAAACATTTGTGTTGCAGTTATCAAAATAATCGTTAGTTGCAGCCCTAGTTGTGCATAATGTGAGGCATTGAGGAGGGAAAGCTCTTTAGTGAAAAAGTGTGAGCATCTCGTGCATACGCAATGAGCGCTGTAATCTTTTTGCAGTCTTTGTAATTCATTACAAGATATAATGCACCACTCACCATTGGAAGCAGTTTTGCAAAATACGTGGGCTTGAAGTGGTAAAGCCCTATATTGAAAAAGTGTGAGCATAAAAGGGCGGGACTCAAACACCACAGCATATTAGAATATTGCCATTATTGTAGAGAGGTTTCAACTAGTTTGTGAGGAAGGACACTACCCATTTGCATTAGCAAACGCAATGTCAAATGTACTGAGTCATAAGTGAACCTAGCAACATTTATTTTTTTTGTGATTATTTATTAAACATTTTGTGTTTCTAACTATTTACAACAAAGCCCAAGATCGCCCATAACCGTAAGACTAAATATAAATACATAGAATAGATAAACATGACAAGAAATTCAAATAAAATTGACCAAAACTTAGAAGGATCTCAAAAACTTCTTGATAAAGTCTCAATAAGGTCCAACCAAAATTGTATTGTCTTTCTATTGGCTCCGAGCACTTTAGCTGTGGTACATTCCAGATGGGCAATGTCCAGTAGATATGACATCCAGATAGACAAGCAACATTTATTTTTATTAGCCATTGCTTTTTTCTGCAGCAAAGTGCTTTTTCAAGAGCACCTGAGAACAGTACAGTGGCACCAAAATAGCAGCATTAAAAATAAGACCAATAAAACATTTAGTGGAAGATTAAATGAGTAGAGGAAAGAAAAGTTCAGAGATAAACATAGAAAAACATACAGCGCCATAAAAAGAATATTAAAACCTGACTATTTATGCAGCTTGTCTGCAACAATCCAAAATTCCTTTTATTTAAAACTTCTAGCGCTCTAGAGATTGAGGTATAATAGCAGAGGGCATGCAAAACAATTTTACGATGAAGGCAATTCATGTTTACATAAAATATTGAGCGTGCCTAGCAAATCATATTAATTTCTCAAAAAGCAACATTCTTACATCTAATATATTCAAGACTGAAATAAAGAATTTTGCAAGCCTTTCAATTAATATTCTCTCATTGAGTTAAGGGGTGAATCTCACAAAAGAAATGTTTGGTTGCATTAAATTTTTTTCTAAACTATCTTTTGATTTTAAGTTGAAATATGACCAGAATATTTGCTCACAGTTTTTGGAAGACATTTTACACTCTTGCAGCCATCAAGCTTTCCTGCATGAATGGCTGCAGCTAACAGCTGATCTGATCTGTAAAACTTTACGTTGGTTGCATTCAGACAGTGAGAACTTCCATGGCCGAGAACAATAAGAGAGAGGGAGAGAGAAGCCACTTACCTCTCCTGCTGTCCATGACGTACATCTCAATAATGGTGCTCTTTTTACAGATGTCATCAGCCATTGATGTGCAGCTGACCTCCAAGTGTTTCACCTGAACACAGAACGCAGATAAGATCGGCGGCAAACTCTGCTGCACACCACAACGATACAAAAGTGTAAATTAACCTGATAAGTAAAGTCACAGGCATTGTGATCCCTGCCAACAAACTCAACAATGATGTCTGGCTGACTGTCTACAAGCCTGCTTATTTATAAGTTAATATGCTCATTTTGAAGGTGAAGTGTGCAATTTATTTTTAAGTTAAAATAGTCTTCTATGCCAGCCTAATAAGCGAAGTGTGAATAAATTGGTTACAAACTCTGGCAGTGCAACGCCATATCCAACTATGTTTGAATAAAATCCAGAATGTTCCTTCAGGGTATATTTCATCCAGATGATGATGACGTGACGTGTGTATTGTGACTGGAATTGACCTGTTTGAACTTACAGTATCACGTATCTTTTAAAGCAGAGTGAAGTAACTTGTCAATGCCCTAAATACATATTTCCATTTCAGTAGTTACTGAACAAGACAGATCGATTAAAGAGTGAAAACATCAATACCTGCATGAATATTTTATGATTCAAAGACACAATTCAGCACTTACAACCCTCTATGGATCACATAGAGAAACTGCCCGGGTGAATGCTAGCTGCAGTATACACACTGCAAACCTGAGCGTTTCCACGGGAGGTAACTTTTCTTAGTAACACAAGACTGTTAGGATTGGTTAACCTTCTCATACATCATACCTTCTCCTCCAGCATCCACTTCTCCTGTTGGACCTCTGCAAGTCTTTGGAAGAGCTCGCTGACCTCATCGTCTGAAAGGTCAGCAGGTCGCTGAGACTGAGGGCTGCTGGTATTGGACTGTGGAAAGAGAAAAATTATATCTTGTTTAAACATCTATACAATATCTTAACCAGAATTTATATTCCAAACTATGCTGAAAAGTTGACAAAGGCTTGTTTTGATAGATTTTAAGATTTATAAACAGTTAAAGACAGAAGTTTACATACACTTAGGTTGAAGTCATTAAAAGTATTTTTTTTACCACTCCACAGATGTAATATTAGCAAACTATAGTTTTGGCAAGTCGTTTAGGTCATATATTTTGTACATGACACAAGTCATTTTTTCCAAGAATTGTTTACAGACAGATTGTTTCACTTTTAATTGACTATATCACAATTCCAGTGGGTCAGAAGATTACAAAGTTAACTGTGCCTTTAAGCAGATTGGAAAATTCCATAAAATGTTGTCAAGTTTTTAGACAATTAGCTTCTGATTGGCTAATTGGAGTCACCTGAGGATGTATTTTAAGGCCTACCTTAAAACTCAGTGCCTCTTTGCTTGACATCATGGTAAAATCAAAAGAAATTAGCAAAGACCTCAGAAAAAACATTGTGGACCTCCACAAGTCTGGTTCATCCTTGGGAGCAATTTCAAAATGCCTGAAGGTACCACCAACATCTGAAGCAACATCAAGACATCTGCCAGGAAGTTAAAGCTTGGTCACAAATGGGTCTTCCAAATGGACAGTAACCTCAAGCATACCTCCAAATGTGTGGCAAAATGGCTTAAGGACAACAAAATCAAGGTACTGGAGTGGCCATCACAAAGCCCTGACCTCAAACCGATAGAAAGTTGTGGGCAGAACTGAAAAAGTATCCTGACATTTCACATTCTTAAAATAAAGTAGTGATCCTAACTGACCTAAGATAGGGAATGTTTTCTAACAATTAAATGTCAGGAATTGTGAAAAACTGAGTTTAAATGTATTAGGTTAAGGTGTATGTAAACATCTGACTTCAACTATATTATGTTTAATTACACATAATATTACAACTTGTATCTGTACAGACAATTAAGCAAAAACACAAAGAAGCGCAAGGAGAACTAAGTTACATGCTAGTCCAAATTGTAAATTTAGTAAATACGCCACAAACGTAACAGAAATACACTATAGGTAACACAGTATCCTAAACAGTCTCTAAACACAGAAAATTAATAGCAGACTCAAAAGCATGATTAATTCACAACATTTAATTAATTTTGCATGTTATCATCAACAACAACAAAAAAAAAATAATCTGAGTAAAATTGTTTAAAATGTATGAATATGGCATAATGTAATATTGATTACATTTAAAGATTATTTTCCTTACCAGAAAAAAAGACTATAATGAAAACAATAAAATGTAAAAATTAACACTGGTATCGCACATGTCTACCTGGTGGACCAGCATACTGTATAATGTTCACCAGCAAAACTTGGCCAAAGAAGTCTAACTGCTTAAGGAGCCTAATGGGGATAAAAGCACAACAGCAACCTATGATGGGGAATGGAATCCAAAACCAAACAGCAATCAAAGAAAAGAAAGAAAATCATACAAACTGTCCAAGCAAAAACCAACCGGCTACGGAACAGCTTCTACCCACAGGTTATAAGACTGCTTAATGCAACCTAAACATTGCTCAATGCTCATCACTAACCATTTGTTGATATGAATTATATATTTTACTCCACAGCTTTTATTGAATCCTGTCCAACTTTCCTTTTTATTATCTACTGCTACTTTTTTCTTTTTATAATTTCTGCATAATTTACTGTATTGATTTAATCAGAGCTTGTGAGAAAAAACATTTAATAGTCAAATAAGTAACCGGTTGCTTTTGTACACCTCTCCTTTCCCTGTATTGTGATAAATCAGGAGTAAAAGTGTACAAACTTCGGGGAGGAGACATAGTGCATGATGGACATCGTAGTGTGCACATGGCGGTTATTGTAGTTCTAGAGAGTATGAGCCATGCTTATCAGCAATGAGCAGAGCACAACAAGTCTTCTTTTAGCCCACCCTGAGATTTGTTTAAAAACTGAAAAATATTGCTGTTAAAGGAAAGTAAATCTAAACGCTTCAGTGGAATCCAGTTGTACTCATCATTTGCAGCAGTAGATCTTTTTGTGCACTGGAGCTTGCATGAGCAGCAGTCATAAACTTTGCCGTTGTCATGACAATCACAGCAATAGTTAAGATATGTGTCATCATAAGGCAACATTTTGTCAAAAATGTAACATCCGGGTAAGTGAAACTTTGATTATCACGACTGATTCATGTAGGCTGCATTTAAAATGTGTAAACATACATTTTCGTGGTATAATATAGCACAGGCATAAGCCTGGAGAAGTCTTCCCGTGGCCACGGCATGATCATACAGTTATATACAACGTGGAATTGTCAATGTCTGTTTGTGCATCCGAATTGCTTTGTTTTAAAGCTGCCTGTAACTACTTCTCTAGGATCAGTCTGCATCCAAACTGCTTTTTTAAAGCCTTTGACATTCTACATTTGGTTGAGTGAAATGCGATTGATTCATGTGTAAATACACGCTGCATTAAAAATAAAAACCAGCAAACGTGTTTAAGCAGAGGGATTATGAGACTAGTCTTCCACTGGCCATGACATGATATACAGGATGAAATACTCGCTCAATTCATGGACTTATAAAGCCAAACTGCTCTGTGTTACAGCTCACCGTAACTGGGAGAATGGGATGAGAAAAGCTACCTCTGGATCAGTGGCTCCGAGCAACGTTCAACACTGATTGTTTATGCATAGAAATTGTCTTTAAATATTGTCTTTAAATAAAATATTCTAAAGTTTTTGTTTTATAATAAACAAGTGATGTGATTTGTGAAACATACAGTTTTTAAGACATTTTGGTAGCAGTAAAAACTATTCCATTCAAGTTGTATAAACATGCACGTTTGCAGTAGGATGACCGTAGTATGCACCGTGGATCAACTCAAAACAAGCCTGCACTGAAATTACTTAAGTGAAAAATTACTTATTCATCAGACTGTTTTGTAAAGAAAATCGTTTTCCTGCACAAGAACACATGTGTCCCTCAAGGAACTCCCAGCATGCTAGGACAAATATATAATCTGTGCTCCCCTGTTTATTCAGAGGCACAGTGTATTTATAGAAATTACACTGTTTAGGAGTTTATTAATGGCTTCTGGAGGACAGAAATGCAGTGGAGCTCTGGGAAAAGGAAGCGTCAATTGTGGCAAATGTATTTGTGAATGTCGCATGAGCACCAGTGTGCGGCTCTACCTTATTGGTGCTGGGAGCTGATGCCCCATCTTTCATAATCTCCCTGTAGCTGAAGGAGGAAATACTGCTGCTGTCACCCGTCTGCTGTGTACGGCTCGGGGAACTGAGCTCTGACAACATCAGCTCCTCCAGACCTGCAAATATACACACAAAGCAATGAGAGGAGCATTTTAACAACTCAGTGGAGACTAGCAGAAATGTACCAGCATATCTCCTCCACAAACCATACATTTTGAGGTGTCATTCATGTCTGTATCACAACGTTGTGGGACTAGTTATGCGCCAAAGTTTAATACTTAGGTTTTGGGGTTTGTTGAAATCCTTTAACTTAAGTATGCATAGTAATAGAGTAAATGCTGTTTTTAGAGAAAGAACATTATATTGAATAGAAGCCATTATGGTAATCTAAATATATTATGCTAAATTGTTGGCTCTCTCTTCTCACAGGTTGGGCCAAAGAACGACTTTCTGAAAAAACACATTGTGCAGCTCTCTTTGCTAAAGTGCGTGCGTGCGTGCGTGTGTGTGTGTAGTTTCCAACCCTTCTGGACACTTGACAAAGATAAAGCTCCCTACTTTAAAATGTCTTATTCTAAACTTTCTGTAGAGCAACCATTAAACATTCAGAGTCTTTTAAATTATGAATGGCTCAAAAGATGACTGCCCTGGCATCGGCAACAATCTACAGAGAGCAAATGCACGTATGCATAGATCGGTGGCACATTTTTAGAGGGAGTCTCCATCAAATATTTACAGCTGTGCCTCTGCCTCCCTTTCTGTGTTGGGTTGGTCCCTACAGGAGTTCATGTTTTTAAGGCACAACAACCCAATGTACCCAAGAAGTTTCTTTTAAGTTGGGACATTATTTGTTGATTTTGAATCAGTGTTGGGCCACTGGAACTTCGGGTTGTAATATTCTACATAATCACAATAGTGAAATTGGAAGAAAAACACCTGGATTCTAGAAGGCACCAAACACATTTTTGAGTAAACATAAACTAGACAGATGTTTTAGAGCATTTCACCATGTCTTGCACAGGAGCAATGTTTTTTAGATGCCAAGTTGAAAAGAAATTCAGCTATTAAAAACATATCTCAAGACATCTGCATTTTGTTCTATTGGTTGTGCAGCATCTAGTTTTTCATAAGTGAAAGAGCATGTTTGGTTTGAAGAGCCCTTCATCCTGCCTTCACGTCATCTTGAAATTACCATAATTACAAATTCCCAAATAGTAAAACTGGATCATTGTCTACTGAATAGCTGAATATTTAAAGTTAGGATTTTGTTTATGTAAGCTCTTTTTCTTTCACTTGACTAATGTTGTTAAGTCATATAAAAACAACCAAAAGTCAACATGAAATGGAATTCGCAGCCAATCTTACTTGCATAATCTGACTTAATAAAATATATAATGCAAAATTAATTTTAAGTATTGCTAAAACTAAATGTGTATATATTTATATTAGGGCTGAAGATTTAACACGTTAAATCAGTGCGATTAATTTGATTAAAAATAACGCTTTAAAAAAAAGTACTAAGGAAGATTCCTGAGAAATGCAAGCATGTAGTACCACCTGTTTACTCCAGAGGGCAGTAAGTGAAACTTCAGCTGTATGGCAACGTGCAGTTTATACAGTGAAGAAAACAACCATCCAGCAGATAGCACAACTCAAAGATGCGTTACGTTCTTGTGTTTGCGTTAAATTGACTTGTGTAATGGATTGCTGTGAACTGTATGCCAATGATTGGCTTATGTTCAATAATATGGTAGCAAACAATACATTGTATTCTAAAGCCGCTTTCTGTACTGTCTTATCAATGATTAACTCTTCTGCTACAAGAGTGTAATGCATTCTTATATATAATTATGTATGTATCATTTTTAAATATTGAATAACTATGTATAATTATATAATCATGTATTATTTATATTATTGTTATATAAGGGGCTTTCTAAGCAAATATATGTATATGCGAATAAATGCGATTATTTAATTAGGACACCATGTAATTAATTTGATTAAAAAATTTTATCGATTGACAGCCCTAATATATATATTATGTGCTGAATGGTCTCTCGAGTGAAAACACATGCATTGCAATAATACCTTAAAATCATAATACCTATTCCCACAACTTTATCATGGAGAAGCATTCAGATATTGGAGGTATATTCAATAATGTACTATAATGTTAACAAATATCTTTCTTGGAAACTTCAAAAACTATTTGCACTCATTAAGCAATAAGCCAGTGGAGCCCGTGAACTGTTTAACAAAACCTAGAAAAGTCCTAGGACACAAAAAAGCAGGCGTGTTCGTTTGAATTCACTTTAGGTGGAAAAAAGATGCATTGTTTTTCTCATTTGTAGCACTCTGCAATGTAAAACCACAACAGAGACTATCGTGGTTTAAATCACTTGAACGGGTGGTCGAACCACTTTAAAAGGCCTTACTCCATGTACTTAACATATAACTGTTTTATTCAGGGATGGAGGGGTCATGTTTAAAATTTTAAGGAATTTATCACCCGTCCTGGTCTTAGTGTTGGTTAGAATCTCCTGCAGGCGTTCCTGGAGTTTATCAGCTCTCTTTCTCTCCAGATGGAGTTGTCTCTTCAAGTCTTTCAGCTACAGAAGGGAAAGACAAGTGATATAACTGACTGATAAACAGCGCCAAGAAATTAAAAAACAGAGCCAAAACTTGATTTCAGTGATTATCAAATCCTAATTTATTGAACTAAAATTCTAAATATCTTCTGGGGCTGGAAATAGACACACAAAATCGATTTGCTGTCAAAGAGATTCCATCAGTGACATGGATATGGGACAGAGCGTTTACGAAACATGATCGACCCTCATCAATGGAAGGTTCTGGTTTCAGGTGTGCTGGTCATCGATTGGGACTCTTTTAATTCACTTTCTGGGAAATGAAAAAAGGGAAAGCCCTGACTCATCTCTTTCTCCTAGCTGTGAAAGATTGTGGGGGCTACTTACCGCCGAACTGCCTTTTTTCTCCAGGATTCTCTGGCCATCCACTGTGTCTTTAATCTCCTGGAATATACATATATAGGTTGGTTTAGCTCTGTTTTCAATAATGTTTTATTTTTAATACCACTTTCAACATTACTTTCAGTAACTGTATTATTTTTTTATTCAAGGACACATTTCTGTTTAATTTTTATGTTTTAGTGTTTAGACTGGCAAAACCTTTTAGTGGAACTTTTAAATACATTTAAAAGTTGTCATTTCTGTGCCACTTTTGATCACCAAATGGAAATGCAAAAATACATTTCAAGCCGGTTTCCCAAGCACTCCCCCCATCTGCCATTGGTTTGTATTACACGTTCTGATGTTAACTGCATTTTTACCGCAATCATCGATTTAACTTGTCACATGCCATTTAGCCATCTCTAAGTGGTCATATCGCCATTCCGACAACATTTTTGCAACCACTATTTTATGTTTAGATTAGTTTTGACTTTGTTTAGTTGTATTTTTTTACTGATAACTATTGGTATCGTACTGGCAGATTTTGTTTCTAAATAATGGGTACACTGATTTTGTATCAGTGCAACCCTATTTCATTTTTTACAGATTTTAATTTTTTTAAATCACCAATTTTCATCTTAGTTTTGGCATACAATGTTAACTATTATGGGAAAAAAATGACACAAACAAACACACGCACACACACACACGCACGCACACGCACGCACGCGCACGCACGCACACGCACGCACACACACACACACACACACACGCATGCACACACACACGCATGCACACACACACGCATGCACACACACATGCACACACACACAAAACATCAGAAGAAAGGCAGTCCTAATAAACTCTCTAATGTTTAGACGAGACCGTGAAACAAACATTTTGTTGTTCTGAAAAATCACCAAGCAGCTGGTGGTAACAGATGTGAATGCTACCATGTCCAGATTGTGTGCACGTTCTCTCTCTCATGCACACAGAAACAGAACAATCTCATCACTCTATTCACACATCGGTCTTGAGTAACATTTCAAATGACTGGTGATATTTTTTTTATATAAATTATCAAACTCCTAACCCTCATGTAGTATGGGATGCTTTCAAGTGTTAGGGGTCATGAGATAAGCTACTCTTGGAGGAAATCAGCTGATCAGAGATATAAATAAATTGACAGTTACTTTGGATGCTATGAGTGAAGAATTAAATATTAAACTGATGACTAAAAAAAGGATTATATAATTTTTTTTAAAAGTCAGTGGATTTATTCAAAGGTCAAAGACAATTTGGATGATGTATGGAGAGAAATGTTCGAAATTTTTATTTGGAAAACAATTTTATATATATAGGGGGGTGAAAACACTCCACCAGAGCCACAAGGAAACCAGCAGTGCATTACAAATGAATCCATTCTGCTCTCATACCTGTTTGAGTTTGCTGATTGTGTTGTCGAGCTCTTCTCTCTCTTTCTCCATCTTTGTCACTTGCTGTTTGACTGCCTCCACCTCTGCAGCTTTAGCCTAAAAAATTTAAGATGTATATTCTCTTCAGGGTTGAAAAGCACACGTGCAACACACATAATATAGAGTACTAAAACCACAGAGATATAATGAAATTCTGAATAGATGAAGACAATACGAAATCAAAGTTTACTTTCTTAAAGAACAAATAGTTCACTTATAGTTGTCTCTGCATATTAAGCTGGGATACGATCCGTATTTTAACTTATTGTGCACAATTAACAAGTTTACATTATTTTAAAGAAAACAATATTTGTGAATGGCATTTCATGTAGTTTTTTCAGCAATACATTTGTGTGTGAAGTGTGTGAAGTATGTCAAGCAAACATCCATCAACTCAACAAGACGTAACAGAATAAAGCCTCCTGGTGGGAGATTAAGGATTTAAATTGTATTAAAATAATAAATGCATCATAAACACAAGTCCTCAAGATGAGCTGATGTACATCAGGGACTCACGAAGATAATTGTCACACACTCTAAATTTACCTCCAGCTGGATTGTGTGTTCTTTATGTAGTCGCTGGATCTCCTCTGCATGGTCCAGATTGTTCTTTTCCATGGTCTCCTGCTCAGAACACACACAAATCACATAATTAAGCATCAAATATATCAGCCAGACTTGTGAGAGTGACAGTTTAAGATTAATGCAAACACAGAATTAGAAGACATGCTTTAGTTTGTAATCTAAATGTAAAGCCACTGAAAGCCACTGTGCAATCCTTTGAATGATTTAGCTTAATAAATAACATGACACAAAGGGCATGGGTAGCTCAGCGAGCATTTACGCTGACAACCACCCCTGGAGTCGTGAGTTCGAATGACTCCAGCCAGGTCTCCTAGGCAACCAAATTGGCCCAGTTGCTAGGGAGGGTAGTCACATGGGGTAACCTCCTCGTGGTCACGATTAGGGGTTCTCGATCTCGGTGGGGCACGTGGTAAGTTGTGCATGGATCGCAGAGTGTAGCATTACACTCCCATGCTGTGATTCTCTACGGTGTCATGCACAACGAGCCACGTGATTGATTGTCTCAGAAGCGGAAGCAACGGAGACTTGTCCTCCACCACCCAGATTGAAGTGAGTAACCGCACCATCACGAGGACCTACTAAGTAGTGGGAATTGGGCATTCCAAATTGGGAGAAAAAGGGGATAAAAAGAAAGAAAAAAAGAACATAACACAAAAAACAACAATGACATCAAGTGGTCAGAAAGATACTAATGTACTCAGACTTGAACAACAAAGACTGTCCATCTCCCGCAGTGTTCTGCAGTGAGAGAGAGCTGTAACCACACTCTACCTCTGCTTCCTTGAGTCTGCGCTCAAACCAGCCCTTTGTTCCCTCCATAGACTGAACCTGAGCTTTCAATTCCTCCACATACAGCTGAAGCCCCTCCAACTCTTTGGTACGAGCCTGAAAAAAAAAAGAACCATTTGTAAGTAGTAATACAGTGACCGAAGGCGTTCACACTTGGTTTGTTTCAAGAGTCTGAGATTGTTTCGCAAGAATTTTGGCCTAAATGTGAATACTCCAAACAAACTATAAAGTGAACTGAACTGAGACCATCTCAGGGGCTCCACCACTACAGCCTCTTCTATTATCCATCCACCTTCTCTACCACATTTTGGACTCAATAACCATTAGTTTTCCTTAACCCTATTTCTTACTTTCTCATCTCTTAGCTGTGAGCGGATCTCCTCTTCTGTGCGGTTCTTCTCCTCATGGAGGCCGCGGAGCTCCTTCTCATAGCGTGCCCTGATGCCCAGCACCTCCTTCTCATGCTGGAGACGTACATCACTCAGTTCCTCTTTGTGTCGAGACTTCACCTGTACGGTCTCAATGGCCAGTTCATCAAGCATCACCTTTCGCTTATCTGCAGTCTGGGAGAACAAAAGCACTCTGGAGATGAACTTCAAGAATCATTACCTAGAACATCTTGATTGGGTTGGTTGTAATAGATTTTAAATAGAAATTTGGCGGTTTCAAAGCGGTTTGGCGGTTTTCTCACACCTCAATCAGAGGTCATATTGTGAAGTAATACTTGCATCCACAATTGAGATTTAGCTAGCAAGAAGCTAGCAAGTTTTTCTTTATATTAAAGGGATAGTTCACCCAAAAAATAAAATTCTCTCATCATTTATTTACCTTTATGTCATGAACACAAACAAAGATTTTTAGAAGAATATCTCAGCTCTGTTGGTCCATACAATGTAAGAGAAGTGCAGAGCAAAGCACTCTTCTCCCCTAAGCGTTCTTCTTTTGTTTTTGGCAATTTGCATTTTTTTGTGCATATTGCCACTTACTAGGTAGGGTGGATAAAAAAAGTACTTAAATATTGATCACCCCCACCTTTCATATTACTTTAGAAGACATGGATTTAACCACTGGTTTTATGTGGATTACTTTTATGCTGCCTTTATGTGCTTTTTGGAGACTCAAATTTCTGGCCACCATTCACTTGCACTGAATAGACCAACAGAGCTGAGATAGTCTTCTAATAATCTTAGTTAGTGTTCTGCAGAAGAAAAATATATATATATATATACATCTGGGATGACGTGAGGGCTTTCTCACCACTTCACCCAGATTGTTTATGGTCACTAAACTTCAAAAACGGCTCACTTAGAGATCACCATCGATATTACACTACAAACATGAGCACATTAACATTTTGACACCCACATTTACACAGTAGCAAAACTACACTTTAATTCAAAAGGATGAGAGTGAAGATGAAAAAACTTCAACTACATTGCTTTTTTGACAAAAGAAACCTTGACTAAAATTTTTAGCAGACTTCAGGGAAAAAGTTAAATGCTTCAAGGTGTACAATATAGCCTCATTAATCTAAAGTTCCAAGGTGGATCTTCCAGAGCTCATTTGTGTCTAAGTCCGATCGTGGCTTTTACATTAACAGAGTCATTATAATGGTCAGAAGATCAGAATATTAACTGATGCATACCGTCTCACTAAAGGAGCTCAGATGATGATGATAGAAATGATGAGTGCCCCTATTGTCAATGCCAAAATCTTTTCTGATGCCGTTCGTCAACTGAATTCTGAGAGTTCAGAAAGGGGTGTGTGTGTGTAAGAGAGAAGGAGAGAGAGATCGTCACCTTTCTTGCCTCTTCTAACTCCTGTTGTAGTTTGTCTTTCTGCAGACCCAGTTCTGCGAGTTGCTCCAATAAGCGACCATTGGCTCGGTTTGACTCCTGAGCAGTAGAGAGAAACAATAAATTAGTGTTAAGCATATTTATACAAATACATCAACATATCAGAGTTATTAACAAACAGCATTAAAATGTGTTCCTTTTTATACTGCATTATTACTGCAGAGCAACATTTGAAACTGCCTTGTCCTTATAAAGCAAAACATCAGCCTTTTGTTTTACGTTACTTTAGATAATGGTTTTTCCTGGTAAATGAAAGGAGACAGCCAGTTCAAGGGTATCGGCCAGGATGTTAAAACTAGACCTTACAGCTTTTTAAACAAGACACACAGTACTGCAGATTAACAGTGAAAACTTTGGTGATGTACAAGTAATTTTGTGATGTTAAAGTAATTATATGTAATTGCCTTAAAGGGATAAAATGGATGTCCCCTGAGGATCAATAGATGGCCCTTGTCTTATTGTTCGCAATATTCTATGTAAACTTTTGCTTTAATCACTTTATTCCTACCAGTTAAATAATTAGTGCCATATAACGGTGCAAAATATTCAGTATCATTATTAAGTATTAAAGCAATGATGTTATTACTTTAATGTGTGCTCTTATTTGAGATACAATGGATTAATAATATTATTATTTTTAAACCCCCTAATGAGGGAGATGGTATCACTCTCACTTCATAATAATAGCCTAATATGTTCCTATCCAATCAAATACCGCTGTTTCGCCTTACTGTATATTGTGTTTTACTTAAAAATACAATACAGAATACAGAAGTTGTGAATGCCTTGAATGTCTTTAAACTCAATAGGCACCCAGAAACTGACCTGAAACTGTGAGTTAAGGTCATCTCTCTGCGCCAGGAAGCCCTCCTGCTCGGTGCGTCTCTGTTGAAGCTCAATGTTGAGCGCCATATTTTGCTCTCTCAGCAAATTCAGTTCCTGAGTCTTCTCGGTTTGTATCTGTTAAAAATTAAATTAAAAATAAAAATGAGATACATCCTCAAAAAACCAAACTTAATTTAATTCAGGCTTATTGGATGAGTGAGACAATGCGAAGAGAAGACAAATTAGAAAATAAAGAGAATGTATGTTGGCTGTGTAATAAGCTAAGAAATGCAATTCAGCTGAATACAGAATCCAAAACTGACAAAGGAACCGATGAGTGCTTTTATGCTAAATTTAACCCTTCATGCAAGATTAAAATACATTTATTTTATAATTTATTTCTTTATTTTATGTGCTTTTATACACAAAATATCCCGGCTGGCAAGGACAATGTAAATATATAGAGATAAAAGTATTAAACATGGAAAGTTTTTAATGAATAACTTAAGTGTCAAAGTGCTGTGGGTTTCAGCTCTAGCTGCCATCATAGCATATGATGACATATGCTATGTCATACTTACTCTTCAATCCAGCTGAATGAACTTAAATAATTTCATGATTATGATTGTAAATAACTGCTAATGAATGAGTGCGATGAGGGTGGCATCTGTATGATTGAGGTGGCATTGTTAATTAGCAGATTATGAGTTCATCAACTGGAAGAGAATGGCACTAGCACTGCCAAGGTCATAGGCTGAATTCCTAGGGAATGCACATACTGTATATGTATTAACCCTTTAAGCCCAGAAGGTGTTTTTAAAAATTTCATGTTTCAGTGACATAACCTAAATTAAAGGCTAATAACTCGACAAAAAACAAACAAGGAGAGTGTTTGCTATAAAGAAAATGTACAAAAAAAATATAAATGATAGAAATTATATATTCTGAGACTCTCAGCCTACAAAACTGCTGAAAGATTTAGCCCAAAATATCCTTTTTTCTTATTTTTCTGATTTAACATTATTTATCTCTGGGTGTAAAACTGGCTCCAAATAAAACTGCATTTATTTTGTTCCCAATCATGTCAGCTGTATCTGAGAAATGTTGTGTTGATATGACAAAGCAATCAAAAGTTATAGCATTACAAATATAATTTAGCATAGTGTCCAAAAATGTCTCCATGTGTCCAAAAGCCTCTCCAAAAAAATAAAACATAAAAATGATACAAAAAAACGAATTACACATGCAACCACACAATGACTATAGGTATGCATTGCATGGAGCCATGATTTTAGTAATGAGATTTCACAGAATGAGTGCCATTTGACTCAATGAGTTATGGCGCCATCTCCTGGTGGCCATATGTAACATTGTACTTTGTATGGATTATCTAATGATCAATGCATCTGATTACCTTGTGTGTGGGCTCATTTGAAAGATAATCAACTCCTCTAAATAATGTATAATTATGTGATATTTTATGTTTAGTTTATTTTTCATCCAGTTATAAGCGAAAACATGGCATATAAGCAACGCCAAAATAATTGCCAAAGAAATATACTTTTTGTCTGTGAGTAAAACAAATAGGCATGGCTATTTGATCAGTTTGATGTTTTTACTGATTGCAATAATATGTATAGTGCACATTTTTTTTTTTTTAAATAAATGATCAAAACGGAAAACTTCTTATTTGTTCTGCATGCATTGTAATGTAGAGCTTCTAAACTGTCAAACAATACCTATTTTGTGTTTGTTAAGTCTGTATTTGTTAATATTTTGAAGGTTAATATTGTTTCCTCATGGCGGGTCCATCCGAGTTTAAAGGGTTAACAGTTCTAACGATAAAGAGATTTTGTGTTAGACCAGACATGGTCATTTATGAAGATGATTCAGGAACTGGTGTTAATGAAATACGTCATGCTGGATTAGAGTCAAGTACCTGTTCTAGGGCCGCTAGATTTGTCCTGAGAGCATCATTCTCACTCAGCATACCCTCCACCTGCTCCTGACTGACAGCGCTCTGACACGCTACCTGTACCTCCACCCAACACCACCCAACACCACCACAAGTGGTGAGCGAGAAAGAAAGAAAGAAAGAAAGAAAGAAAGAAAGAAAGAAAGAAAGAAAGGATAGATATGAGGAATGAATGAAGCAGATATGTTCATGTACAGTGGTGGATTGTGAGAGAAGATAAATACAGGGAAAATACATCAGGGGAGACAGAAGAATAAGCCAGATGGGTGAACAAGACCAGATGATGATAAAGAGAGAAGAAAGCACAAAAACAAACCAAAAGAAGAGAGAAGAATACAGGCCAAGTTAGAAATTCCAAGTGGAAAAGGACATGCCAACAGAAGACAGCTTTTTAGAGACCCAGTCAAGAGCTTCTGCACCAAAAAGGAAAGAATGGGAAAAACATCTCAGCAAGGTTTTATCATTATCTGGTTGCCGCTCATTAGAGACAACTGCTTAATTAAGATTTGTGACCTAAGAGAGGAAGTGCAAGACATTTGTGTTGAAAGGACCTGCAGTAGGGTCATCAGCATTTTAAAAACTGGCCCTTCCCTCAGGGGCCCCTGTGGAGTGTGTGCCCCTCAGCCACCTGCACTGAGCCCCACTAATCCTTAATTATTCCGCTGATCCTTAGCAACATCTTCCATAAATGCTCAATTAAACATGCAGGTAGGTCTCTCTTTAAACTCTAGGTAATTAAAAACTTCTAAAACTTCTCTTTAAGCAAAAAGAAAGTGAGAAAGGAGCTTTTAATAGTATGGAAAAGAGCAGCTGGGACATTCTACAAAACATATTTTGTGTTCTACAAAAAGTCATATGGGTTTGTAACTACATGAGGGGGAGTAAATTATGCCAGAATCTTCATTTTTGGGTGAACTAACCATTTAAAACTGGAAAAAACTATGCCAAGTAAAATCATTTTGAAACTGCATCCAACCATTAAAAAGATGTCACACATTTTATCCGCAGGACTATAAAAATGTAATTGTCTTCCATGCTGCTAACAAAACCCACATGAGCCTTTTATGGTTTATTTATACAGCAATTAAGAATAAGAATTTCATTGAATCTGTAACACCTATTCTCATTAAAACCACAGTAATTGTAAGCAGATTAATTGTCATCTTTCTTTCATTTATAAGCCTCTAAGTAAACAGCAAACCAACAGATTTGGAAATAGCGGTTTAATTCTCCGGAGATGTGTTAAAGACCATCTGTGATGGAAGACATTTTAAAGAACATAAAAATGCTAAATGAACTTTTTCAATAACTATTAATCTGTATTTTTCCCATGAGTGGTTTTGGCTATGTTTGGAATGGAAAACTTGCATACAGCTTACTGCTTACATACAGGCAGTGTATAATGGCTGTTAAAAAACAACAGTATGTAATACAGTACACAGTACACAGTACGCAACATTAAACATTTCAAACATCTCTATGCCATATTGTTTTCACATGACCTCACTACGTTGCATGTTTTAAGTCAGCGAGCAGTGTCCAGTTGTCCAGAAATGAATATGACTCTTTAACTCAATTTGGACAAAATGTACAGTCACTGCGTTTTAACTTTGCAGTGCGGCAGACACTTAAAAACAGTACAGGAAGCAGACGAAGCCCTGTACCTGATCTTTGAGCGCATGGATGGTCATCTCATGATCTTTCTGTTTACTCAGCAACTGCTCCTTCGTTTCAGCAACGTTCTGAAATCACACACACAAACCGTCAGGCAGAAAGATTCAATGCATTTTAAGTATGACAGTGATGGATGCAACAGCGTATCTAAGGTCCATTAATCTCTGCAGGCAGGCATCAGTACCACAGTTTGATCCTGAAGCACTGACTGCAGTCTTTAGTGTACTCCCAGGGGTTAGCAAATGTTTATCATCATACTCCCTTAGTGGTCATACATCGATCGTCCACTGATATCTGCAATAAATGGGCTCTAATATTACAGAATTTGGCAGGGTGGACAGCAGCGGATCTCACCTGGTTGGCGGTCATTAAATCTGCCTGCAATTTCTGCACACGGAGGTTTATGGATTTAAGGTCCTCCTCTTTCCGCTGTTGGATCTCATCAATTTTAGTCCTGTGGAAACAAATTCAACATAAGTTATCAGAGATTAAATGTGACCAATGTTTGATAGGCTTATTTCCATACAATGCTAAATGAATACTGAAATAAAACCATAAGTTCAGCCAATTGAAGTTTTTACAGTGGAGTACAAATGACATCATGTGAAAAGATACAGTCTAACAAAATTCAAGAGCAGGGTTGCAGAAGTAAAAATGCGAATCAAAAGCGTTTTTGTATAAACACAGTTCAGGACAGACTAACCATGAGTTGAGTTTATTAGGCGATAAAATATGTTTCAGTTGGAACCACAAAGTCAGCACAATTTTAACCTCTTTTTTATTTTATTTTTTTATGCGTGTTATGGCATGACTTAAAAAAGCTCTAACAGAGCTTTGGACATTTTGAGGGTGTAGACACAACCCTGTAAATTTGAAATCACAGCAAGAAATTGGATATCTGGTAGCTCAGCTGAAACTGTCTGTTTAAAGCTCTGATTTGCTAACATATACCTACATAAATGTGTTGTGTAGAAGTAAAAGTTTTATTTATTTTTTCAAATTTTCACTTCTCTTTCCACTACATCCTTATTATGCATTATCAATTAAATCAACCACAAAAGATTTGCAAAAGTCTCAAACAATCACGTGTTCCCTAATTATGCAAAATACTACATTTACCACGATCCTAAAGCAAAATCCACCAATCAGAAAAGTTTTTGTTACCATGAAAAACAGGAACTATTGCAATTTTTTGCAGTTTAGTACAGTCCAGCTAGATATTGTCAGCAAGCTACCTACCTCAAGTTAGTTATACACAGGCCCAGATGGAATCTGCAGACTTTTGTTTAGTTTTTTTTGCATTTTCTGTGCTATTTTCGAGTTAAAATCTGCAGAATTCTGAGGAAGTGATTTAAACGTAATACAATAACACACTGAACACCCTGTAATAGAGCTAAGAGCACTCAGTGGCGAATTCAAGGGCCAGCAAAGCCTTCTCTGCTGGCCTAGCATGCCAAATAAATAAATATTTTTCATCCTTTCATGTATTTTTAATCGCTTTCCATTCTTAATTAATCTACAAACAAATAGAGAAAAACAAAAAGTTTACTCCTTTTTATTTTAAATGTATTCCTTGATGCTTACAAGTGAAGCTTGACAACTGTTTCAAAAATCACATGCCTAAAGCAGCATGTGAGTTTGAGCTCCACCCCATCAGGCCTTCAGAACTGCCACAGAATCTCTCAACTGTGTAAATGAATGAGCAACTAAAATCAGATGGTCACATACATCAGCCAATCAGATTGATTTATTTGTCCTTGGTAGGTGTGATCTTTAGGATTTGTCCTGGTTGAGGCCTACTAGCTGGCCTTGAGTGACGCAATCACGCTTTAAGTGACATAATTTGAGCACGAAGCGCACGAGATCTTGCTGACGAGACGGCTGTCATTACTGCCGCTATCGCCATTGAGAAAGAGATCATTATGGATTTAAAAACACGAGATGTTCTGCATGACCATGTGATTGCTTAATTTATTAAACAGGAAAGGAGGACTGATTTTCACTTCTAGCAAATAGGTAAGTGCTTTTTTCATTGTTATAGCAATATCAGGAGTTTTCTAAATGTAAATTAGGCTGCTGGAGCATTCCGTGTCAGATCAAGTTTTGAAAAGTAGAGCTGCGTTCCATTCAACTCGGAAAGTTGGATTTCATAACTTACTACAAGGAAAAGTGCAATGGAAAGCATCTTAAAGCATCTCTTTTGATAATCGTACACCTGAAGCACAAATACTAGCACTGCAGTACTGTTTATCAGTTGGGTTGCTAGGAGACATCAATGAGAGTCAAACCTCTGCTAAGCAACATTTAAATATATTATTAGATCGATTTTCCAGGTATTATACCTCCTTAGTAGATTCATATGAAAAATTATGATTTTTGAATGTCTGTTCGGGAGACGTTCATTTCACAAAACAGTCACGCTGCAGTTAAAATTACGTGTGTGTGGGTGCGTTTTTAAAATGTCAATTTTGTGTAATTAGTTATCTGTGACAATGTATGATGCCCAAAGACAAAGGGGTGTCTTATTCATTGTGAAACTATTTTCTTAATGGCATGAATCACACTGAAGGCCTAGACTTTTAATGCACGGCACGCCACTGAGAGCACTATACTGTAATTTGTAGCTGAAAATCCTCTTCTAATTAGCCAAATTATTTAAGAAACAAAGATTCAAGGGGTGGCGGATGTGTAGAACTTCAGAGTTTTCTGTAGAGTTCTGTGTGGGCCTAGTTATATGCAAGGCTGTAATGTTCTAGCATTAAAGACAAAAGTGCTATTTTCTGTTATGAAAATACCTAAAAATAAAATAAAACCCAGACTGATTTGTTTACATAATTCGCAATGCTTTACAGGACGAGTAATAAAAGACAAAACAAAAACAAAGGTACATGACCGAGTATGGTCATGTACCTTTGTTTTTGTTTTGTTTTTCAATTTTCAAATGCTTTATTTTTAGCTTCAAATCAATTGTTGTGGTGTTTGAAATCCCTATGGAGAAAACGAAAAGAGGGAAATACTTCTGGAACCCAGGCTGCTGAAAAAGAGAGCGTCACTGTTGAAATCTATTATACAATAACTCTGCTGGTTTATCCCCTCACCTGCTGTCATTGTAAAGTGCTTCCTTTTCAACTTGTAGCCGCTGGAAGCTGTAAAACAAGCATAAAGAGAGTTAAATCCTCCTTGGCCCTAAAAAACCCACACAGCAATGATAAATAAAAGCCAGAATCTCCTGATCAGGGAAACAGTTCCAGTGTTGACCAAAGGGATGCAGAGCGGAGGCTTTCTGTGCTGATGCAGCAGTCTACAGCAAGTGCCAGCACAACAAGTTCACGTTCAGACTCATTACTTTGACACAGTGTCTGTCGCTAAGCCACAGCTCAGTTAACACAGCACTGAGATGGAACACTACAGGCTGATGACATCACAAAAAGGGTTCTGATTGGCTGAAGGACTACGGTACAGAGGATCAGAGGGGATGACAGTCATTTATCTTGTACTTGAGGAGGTAATGTGTTTAAAATGGACATCATCCATTAGCAATGTCTGTAAATATGATTTGTTCTTTTATATTGCAGCAGATTGTGAAAAATCACTCCATCATTGTCTTTCCAAATAAATCACAGTAAGCTGCAGTCATAGGGACAGTTCACATTGGACACAGTTGACACCAGTTGAGTAGCGTTTGTTTAATTTCTGCAAGCATGCACTAGATGGACATCTTTGATCATTTTGTGAAATTACAAAATACAATGCGAAAAGTCAAAATAGGGGCCTGGGTAACTCAGCGAGTAAAGATGCTGACTACCACCCCTGGAGTCATGAGTTTGAATCCAGTGTGTGCTGAGTGACTCCAGCCAGGTCTACTAAGCAACTAAATTGGCCCGTTTGCTAGGGAGGGTAGAGTCACATGGGGTAACCTCCTCGTGGTCACTATAATGTGGTTCTCGCTCTCTGTGGGGCATGTGGTAAGTTGTGTGTGGAAGCCTTGGAGAATAGCGTGAAGCCTCCATGTGCGCTATGTCTCCAAGTTAACACAATCAACAAGCAATGTGATAAGATGCGCGGATTAAAAGTTTCAGACATGGAGGCAACTGAGATTCACCCTCTGCCACCCGGATTGAGGCAAGTCACTACGCCACCATGAAGACTTAGAGTGCATTGGGAATTGGGCATTCCAAATTGGGGAGAAAAAAAAAGGCAAAATAAGCCTAAACATAAAGCTGCAAACTTTTCTGGACAGAAGGGCATGTTTCTGAATCTGTAAATTTGATTCCAAAAATAAAAGTATAATTTCCAGTTTTGTACGTGTGATGGAACAATGTTACATAATGCATAACATTTACACAGTGTAAAAATGTATGTAAAGCAACTAGAACTTACCTCTCTTGTTTTTTCTTCAATTTCTCAGAAAACTATAAAAAAAAAAAAATACAAAAACATGTAAACATGAGACATTAATATATATTACATCATAGTGCGTTGTGGAATAAATTACACTAAGGCATTGTGCATAATTAGACCAAGAGCATTTATTAAGGAAGTGACTAGATTTAATTTTCATTTCATGTTAACTTCATACTGGCATTGTTTTCAATGAGCAGAAATGCTTCCTGAAACAGACACGTCACACTTACTTTAGCGTTCTCTTCTTGTAGTTTTGTGATTTCTGTCTGTTTGGTTGTCTGAAAACAAAATACAAAAACACCCCACAATTTAACACACTTAAATTGCCAAGATGAAAATTTTAAATTACACCAAGAAAGGTCTAGGACAGGGCTGTCAAACTCGGTTCCTAGAGGGCCACAGTCCAGCAGAGTTTAGCTGTAACCCTAATTAAACACACCTGAAACAGCTAATCAAGGTCTTGAGGAGAGATTAAAGATTACAAGGAGGCTTTTTGGAACAGGGATGGGACTAAACTCTGCAGGGCTGTGGCCCTCCAGGAACCGAGTTTGACACCCCTGGTCTAGGACATGGGTACTCATTTGTTCCACTGACTAATCATTTAAGAAATCGATAAATCAATTACACAATCAATTATAAAATGTTGATTTTTCCAGTGACCACAAAAGATGCTATTGATTTTCTTCATACAATGTAAGAGAGTGACCACAGTTGTCAAGATATTCAATCTTCTTTTATAGTATGGAAAAGAAAAGCATGAACATTAATTGAAACTTCTTATGTGTTAAGGGAGAAAGTCATAAAGGTTTGGAACAACATTAGGGTAGGTTAAATATTTAATTATAAATAAATAATGTAACCCTTGTGTTGTGTTTGTTTGTGCTAACACCTTCATAAATGACCAGCTCACTCAGATTGTTAATAAATCTGCATATTTTATGAAACTGCATCAACTGATACTCATACTGCATATTTTATCCCAAGATCTTGCATTATATCTTTTTAAGTCTTAAAATAAATAAATAAATATATATATATATATCTCTGATACTGAGCTTATACCAGGCAAGTGGGGGGCACACCCTTTTTATAATAATGTTATAAATTAATAACTACTTGATCTAAACAAAATAGGTATCATTTTAAAGCTTACAATCTGGACTTTACAATGCATATAGCTGATCCTACCAATTCTTAAATAATGCTTTTTAATTTATTGACAAATTAACACAGAGTTGTTCTAATAAGTCATAATCAACTCGCAAATATGTTATCACAACAATTATATTCAGAGTTGGTAAAAACCTAAATAAAATAGATTTTTTGTTATGTGTTATATATCGTTGGAAAGGTCTCAATTAATAAAATTCAATGAGCAAATTGTTTTCACTCAGAGGCAAAACAGCAGTGAGTATTAGTATTTGAAATTACCACTGACACATAAAAATAATAAACAGGAGTGTGTTTTGGTAACGTTTTTCCATATTACTTCCTAAAACATACAGTACTGTACATAAAACATAGACAATGACATATCTTACAGCAGACTTTCCTGATTCTATCGAGCCCAAACACAACATAATATGACAAGTAGATGTTGAAATATTCCTCAAAGAGTGTACATGGCAAGACGATGCACAAAAGAGTGCTTAACACGTTTTGTGCATGTGTGTGTGTGTGTGTGTGTGTGTGTGTGTGTGTGTGTGTGTGTGTGTGTGTGCGTGCGTGCGTGAGCGCGGGCGCATGTCTGAGGACACATCCGCATCAGTGTTAATCTAAAGGATTGGGATGCTCCTGAACATTTAATATTTCTGTATTTTGTGGTCGAATCCATTAATTTACATTGGCTGGTCACTTTAGAACTGGAACACCACTTGTGTAACAAAATTAAATGGAACCATAAACATTTGAGAAAGAAAAAAAGAAAAAATTGTGTTCAGATGCACTGTTTGAACACAGTCATGTAATTTTATTCCAACTGGATTAAATAAACCACAGATTTCAGAAAACGGTGAATCTATCAATTTTGACCTGAACACAATATAAGGGATAAACTTTAAGTTGAATCAATAACTTAAGTAATCTCTGGTGCAAGGTGATCCTGAATGTGTCCAAAATAGCACCCACAGTGAGGGTAAAAATACACACACTAATCAGCACAATTAATTCTATTATTCTGAACTCTTCTTTTGTCTGATTCCTGTTGGATTGTGTATTTAGAGGGTACTACTGATTATTTTTACCTGTAGTGCCTGAAGCTGTTCCCTCAGTGAGCATTTCTCTTTCATCTCTTTTTGAAGCTTTAACACCACCTCTGAAAACCAAAGTCAACAGATATTAAAACCCATGACCCCTAAAACATTGAAGTAGTGCTTAAATGGTGCTCAGCCAAGGGCATAACATTGAGCATTTAAAAGGTTCTCTATCGACATGTGGTTTCTAAGTTACTTGTGAAGGAACAATGTTTTGTTCTTTACGTCAGTGGTGCTTCGGCACTGCTCTTCTGCACGGATTAATCTGGTTTGAGGTTTAGCATGTAATCAGCATATCACAGCTGATCTGAACAGTAGCTACACCAAGAGTCACTGATAGTAAGAAGTCTTACAAGACATATATCTGATTAAGTAGCTTCTTTTGTTTGTTTAACAACATGAAAGTACACAAACACACAAGTACAAATGATGGAAGCTTAAAAATGTTCAACAATATAAAACCCTACAGCTCTGAAAGCAAAATCATTATTGTAGGCAAGCTTTAGTAACTTGGGTTAAGAAAGAACATGTTACTGAACAAATGTTTTTTATGTAATGGCTCAAATGGTATTTTGTTAATGTCTAATAAAAACACCTCTTCAGTGGTGCTGTTTAAGGAATCAGAACACAAACTTCACTGGTTCTAATCTGTTACCTCTTCAGTGAGTTTGATAAGGTCACAATGTTAAAAGGAAGTTTCCAGGAAGATGTACTCACCGCTCAGCTTATTATCTTGCTGTTCTGGTTTAGTGCACTGCATCTCATCCTATAGACAAAAAAAGCACACTGAAAATGAACACCAGTTTTTGTGCAGTTTTAACAAGTTTTTGTATTCAATTATTGTGGCAAATATTAAAACTTTGATTAACAACAATGGCTTGTGATAATTTACTTTCTTGATTCAGTAACACAGCTCTCTTTATACAATACATACAGATATGATATACGAGACTTCTGGAAAAAGACCATTAAAAACCCCATGAAATCGATTGATGAGAACAGTTTTCTTTCCTGTGTTGCCGTATTTCCTGGAAGTTTGGGCGGGACATATCAAAGAGATTGTCTTCCGGCAATAGGCACAGCCATGAACCATGATTTGCTACTTGCTAGATGGTAGCAAGTGGTGTTAGGCGGAGGGACATTCTCATTTTAGAGGGCATTTGATTGGACAAAAAATCTGGTCCAAAATTTTTGGTCGATTTTCTGGTAAGAAAGATACTTTAAGGAGTATATCTGCATGTTAATGTTATCAACTTTTAAGAGTACACTCGCTAGCATAGAGATGGGTTAATGCTAACAGACTTGGACTACAAGCCACAAAAACTCAAATTTTGATTTAATTCTGCCTTTAAACACAACATGAAATAGCATTTGTTATGTGATGTATTTTTGAGTGACACAGAATGTACAGTGGGGAAAAATGTAAGACAGGACTTGGTTTTAATTGCAAGGATTTGTTTGGAAAAGTCTGGAAAAAAATAGACTATCTGCACCCCTTATTTTATAAAGCTTGCTAGTACTGATTAAGTAAAGGACTGGATACTAGTTAATCACCCTTAGATTCCCTTTATCTTTACAGTGCTGATCTCAAAGAAAAAGCAGATTGTGGCATCTCTGCTGTGTGTCCACAGTTCACCCAGCATCTGTACCCCCTGCATAAAACATAAACAAACTCCACTAGAGGAAGAGTGCAGCACTGTGGAGCTGAATCAATGATTTACTCTGAGACTCAACAGAAAATTCTAGACTGCAACTTATTTACTTTAACTAAAAATGTTCAAAACTTTGCAACTGTTACAATGTAGTTTATTAATGATGTTTGCTTAGGCAAGCATCACTCTACTATTGCTCATACATAGGGTCATGGTTTGAACAACCCTCTAACCATTAGTGTTGAAACATTTTGCATAACTTTTCCTGCTCCGTTATGCTACGGACATGAATGATGTCTCAATTTGTTCGAAAATCTCATTTGTACCAAATATTTTCCCACTAAGATGCTGTGAACAAAGACTTTTTCTTGGTTGTATTACAATAAACCACCACTGTGTGGTACACCATCTCATACCCCAAGTGGGATTCAAATTCTTTATTGGGTACCTTGTCTAGCTCATCATTGCCCTGGGCTGCAGTGTCCTCACTGTGACCGCTGGCATCTGATTGGACACCATTAGTGTCAGCTGATCCATCGTTAAGCACAGCTTTCCCAACATAAATATCTGAATGTTCTTGAAGAGCTGCATGCATACATACACACAGGATATTATGTCAATTCCCAAACATAGTTGATTTCTATAAGTTTATGTGAGGAAATTAATAGGTGAAGTCTGTATGCCCAAAAGTCTCAGACATGAGCACCTCTTACCTGTTAATTTCTTCTGCATGTCAGAGTCCTCAGCCTGTGGCTGCAGAAGCTCGGCATCTATTGGACCTGAGGCGGGGCTGGAGATGGGTCTTTCCAGACCCTGATCCTCCCTCAACCCCCGATTCTCTAGTTCTAACTGCTCGATCTGGGAACATAACTACACCAACACATGGCAACCAATCAAAAAACTGAATAATTATTTTAAAAAAACTTAAAAACACTTAACAGGCCCTCTAAGTGGTAATCATCGCTGTTAAAGGAATCATCTAGAAGTTCATGCTGTCAGCTACCACAGACAATAATTTAGACATCTCTCAGTTTTACTAAAAATTAAGTATTCTGTAATACACTGACAATGCAAGGCGCATGGAACAAAGTACCTCATATTATTTATTATATTAAATTAATTCTTACGTACAAAAAACTGCATCATTTGAGCTGTGAAGTTGGCAAAATATTTTTTTTAATGGTACGAAAACTTATCTAGGTGGATGAACTTCTGGTTATGCATTAGTGTGTGTGTGTTCTCAGCACCTTGGAAAGTTCTTGCATTAGGGTGCTGTTCTGCAGTCTGAAATCATCTTCCTGACTGTGTAACTTGCCCTGCAGCATCTTGTTCTCACTGAGTAAGGCATCTACCTCCTAAAAAAGAGAATATTGCATGACTGCTATAAAACATTAAGATTATTTTGTCCATAGTGGTCTAGATCAGTGTTGTGGAAATGACTTTGAAACTGAAACCTCCAAAGGTTTGAGCTACTCCCTAAAAGTAGCTGAAGTAGTTAAAGTATTAGAGCTACAGTCTAGCTACCATTTTGAATAAGAAGTTAAAGGACTAGTTCATTAAAAAAAATGACTTTGACATGACTTTCTTTCTTCTGCAGAACACAAACAAAGATATTTTTATAGATGTATGATGTCCATATATAAATACAATGCAAGTCAATGGATTCCAAAACAGACATAAAGGCATCAAAAAGTTAATCCATTTGACTGGAATGGTTAAATCCATGTCTTCTGAAGCGATACAATGGGTTTTGCGTAAGAACAGACTAAAATGTAACTCTGACATCTGACACGTGCATGTAATGTACATGCACTCTGTGCATGCGACAAGCGCGAAGATGTGTAATTGATTTGGTCTGTTCTCACCCAAAACCGATCTTATCGCTTCAGAAGACATGGATTAAACCACTATAGTTGTATGGATTACTTTTATGCTGCCTTTACGTCCTTTTTTTGAGCTTGGAATTATGGATCCCATGGACTTGCATGGTATGGATATAAACTTCTCATACATCTATGATAATATCTTTGTTTGTGTTCTGCAGAAGAAAGAAAGTCATACCAGTTTGAGACAGCATAAGGGTAAGTAAATGATGAGAGAAATATAACTTTTCCTTTAAACTACACTACAAGCTACTAAAACAAAAAATAGCCAACTACATCAAAGTTATTTAAGGGGGCAAAATCTTTAGAAATACATACAAATATATAATCGGATGAAATAGTTTATTTTTGCAGTATCAGAGCATTTATTGTCTCTTTTTGAATTTCAATTAGGGTGACAACATTAAACTTGAACAAATACATTGACCACTACTAACTAAATACAACTAGAAAACACCTTAATACTGCAAAAATAAGTAAATTGTGAATCACATTTTGAAAATCCAAACTGATTCAATATGGTGTGGAGAAAAGAAATACATTTATTTATTCTCTTTTACTGCAGAAAACTCACCTGTGCTTTCTTGCTCTTATTCAAAGCCTGAGAATACAAACAGAAAAGACAACAACAGCATTACAAGTGAAGTCAAATCATGCACAATTTCAAATGCAATAAAATGCATACGAAGAAAAAAAAACAGATAAGAGAACACACTGAAGCTGATTTCATTAGCAAATTGACAACTTCCTTCCCTATGGCAACAAGCACAAAACCATGAAACTTTAAATACCCTTTTATGCTGTCAGTTACCTGCACAATGAAAGCGATTTTAAGCTCCCCCTCATGCTTAGTAAATTATTAATATACCAAAATTGTAAGTACATTTAGAAATATGTAATTTCAAAATGATGTATTATTATTATTTTTGTAATTATTTATAACTATTGTCATGTAAAGCTGGTGAAAACAAAAAAACGTATAACATCTGAACTCTCTCACACAATTGAGACACAGGTTCAAGGACATTCCTGAACTCATTATTATCAGTAAACTGTGAGGAGTCGGGTGTTACCGCAATCGTCTTATCAAGGATAAGAACATTACTCAGAACCCTGAATGAGAGAAGCAGTAGATGCATCCTCTCGGACCATCAGTCACTGACTTATCATTCACCTTAGCAAGTTGTATGTATGTGACTAAGCAAAACTATCATTTCTTTATAAGCAAGCAGTAGGCGGCCTGACTTAATGATATCAGTAAACCTCGCAACCTCTGACTTCAAGTGAACTGGCTAGCGGCTACAACGTGCCTGTTAAAACTACGTATTAACCCTGCCAGCGATGACTCTATGCGACATTGGGGTCCGAATGAACAAATAATGAGAATAAAGAACGACCGAATAATCAAAGCATCAAAGTAAGATTGTATCTAAAAAAAACTCAGTAATTAAATGGAATCTTAATCAAAATTTGAGGTCTATTATGACTGGAGTTAAATTAATTATACAGTCAGATTTAGTCTAAACTAACCGAATAATACGAACCATGCACGCCAAAAAAATGAACACGTGCTAACCTCCGCCACTCCATGGGACGACGCAGATTTGTCATTGAATACTGTTTTTTTATTACCCTTTCTGTTCTTTACAGTCAGTTATTGTTGATTAATTATAATAAGGCATTGCATAGATGAGATATAAAGCTATTTGAATCTCCCTCATTAACATGTGCTCATTTACAGATGCTGTTTACAGAAATGTCTGGTTCCCTTAAAAAGACAGTACCGGTTTAAGCATGTTTTCAACAAACCGATGTAAATACCTGTAAATAGCACAAATTATGCAATTAAACAACAAACATGTAACTAATATATATATATATATATATATATTTATTTATTTATTTATTAGGGCTGTCGATTTAACACGTTAATTCAGTGCGATTAATTTTACAAAAAATAACGCGTTAAAAACATTAACGCCACTAATCGGCCCCTGGACCATAATAAGGAAGATTCCTGAGAAATGCAAGCTTGTAGTACCACCTGTTTACTCCAGAGGGCAGTAAGTGAAGTGACTTCAGTAGGCAGAACATCGCAAACATACGTTACATTCTTGAGTTCAAAACACTTGATGGAGCACAAATCCGAACTAAGGGATCTCAAGATGTGTTTAAAGATTGAGTATTAAACTATATTTAACTTGACACAGTGACCTAAACATTTTATGTTTATGATGCAACACACCCGAGACGCTACACAAGCATGTCTGACGTATGTGTAAATAGACTGGGTCCTTAAACTCATAATAAATCTCGAACTGATTGAAAAATGTACTTGTGAAATGGATTGCTGTGATCAATAATATGGTAGTAAACAATACATTGTATTCTAAAGCCACTTTTTGTATTGTCTTATCAATGATTAAATCTTCTGGTACATGAATGTAATGCATTGTAATAATCTGAATATATTTTATTATCTATACTATATATATATATATATATATATATATATATATATATATACATTTTTTTATATTTAAAGATAACTATGTATAATTATATATTGATATATATATATATATATATATATATATATATATATATATATATATATATATATATATATATATATATATTTTTTTTTTTTTAAATATCAAAATATTTCAAAATACTTAAAATATGTCTCTTTTTGGCCATATTTAATTTTGGTCAATTTTACATTTACACTTGGTGTTTTTGGAACTCGTTAAAAAAATATATATAATAATAATTTTTCATATAAATAATGATAATACAATACAAAATATATTTTTATTCTATTTATAGAATATTATATTATACAATAGTAAAATATTTCAGTCCTAATTTCTTCACTTTCACACATCATGTTAATGTTCTTTGTTTCAACCCACAAGCCCTTATTTCTCATGAATGAGATTTTATTTCATAATTTTATCACTCCACAGAAATAAAGTGTGTCTCCTCTGTGTCACTGTGTGTCATTATGCACCCACTTTGACCAGAACACTTGCCATTACACGACTGTTACATTAAAGTCAAACCGGAGTGCTTTGCGTTAACTATCAAAGTTTATCTTTGCTCTTTTTATATTTTCGTGGGAGTTTGGCGCAAGCCTCTGCTGACAGCGCACACATCAGAGCGCTTGAGAAGTGCTTCACGTGCTCTTCCAGACAGGAGCTGCTCATGGTGCGGTGCTCAGTGTTCAACTGAGTAGCACACAAACTCATATTCATATATTCGCTTAAAAATTCCCTTATTTGCCCATTAATATGTGACTGGAATTTGGAAGTGCACAATAACTGTGGTTATGTCAAATAACCGCAGTTAGATCAAATTACCATGATCAGACAATTATTTAATAATTGTGACAGGCCTACCCATATGAATCAATATTGTATCGTTACAATGCAATCACTCTTTCTACCCAGGTGAAAGTAAGACTTTTTTAACTTTCAGTGCAACACCAGGAAATTACTTAATATTCACCCCACAGGCTCAGTCAATGTAGTGTTAAACTATGAAGGATAATTACTCAGAGCCCATTAAAACAAGGCAAGTAAACAGCACAAAGCGAATCTGCAAGTCTGTGCATTTGAAAAACAAGCCTGCAGCAAATCCTGATGTCCACCTAATGGCAATGACCTGGTGAAAAACTGAGGAAGCCTTTACCTTCTGTGCTTTGACGTAATCTTTCTCTAAAGTCAAGATCTTCTGACGGACATTGTTGAGCTCTATAACACAGAACATGAAGTTACAACTAAGAATAAATAGGAACAAGATAATAAACTCACTTTTTACGTGGTGCAATAGAGTGCAATTACCTGTAGCTACCTGTATTTATGTGTAGAAATCTCAGCTGCGTTTAACACATTTGTCTATATTTAAATATATTCTCCATGCACCAAGTTTTACCCCAAATAAGCACAGAAAATGTAGATTTATTTAATTTTTAAAAGAAGAAAAAAAATGTTGCATATTGCATCTGGATGCCGATGCATTAATTTGGCAACATACAGATGTTATCTTACCAGACATTTGGTTATGAAGTTCTACTAGTTACAATCTGCTGGGTTAAAGAAATCACCTCTGTTGTCCTGTGTCTTGAATTAGTAAAGGTTTAGGATTACCAAGTCTTTACTCACCTGCTGTATTTTTCCGCAAGTCATCGGACAATTGGTAGTTCTGCGTTCTCAGCTCTAAGAGTTGAGCCTAAAGTTACACAAATTTAAAAAACAGTTCAAACAGAAGAAAACAGAATTATAAAATTACTATATTGCATTATAAATATTACTGATTATAGATTATTGAGAGCAATGTTGATCACCAAGAAAACAATTACATCATCATAGCAGAATCATATGAATCCTGAGTCTGTTTATGCTTTTAATCCTTACTGTGGATTTATTTATGGAAGTGAAACTTATATTACACAGATTATTGACTATTAAAGCACAATGGTAACCACCAGAAAAAAATATAACACAATGGTAGCATCATATGACTCCTGGTTTATGTTATAAGGCCAGTTAATATGTTGAGTCGTAACTTAATGCCAACGGCATAAATGTTGCCAAAGGCGTGTATTTTTGGGGGAACCTCGGTTCCTAATAAAATATAAAATCATGAATTCTATGATATTATGCTTTCATTCCGGAGCCCTGGCTTCAAAATTAAAAGGAAATATATTTTCCACCAAATGGTGCCATTTTTCCTCATGTTTAGCCCAAATACATACTTTTTTCCTATTTTCAGCTTGCTGTATTATAGAGCACTGCAGGCAAAGTTCATAAATGATGCAGCTAAAATTATGTGGGTGTGTTGATATGGATGTCAGACTGTGTTTTGTATGTGTGTATTGAGAAATGTGTGTGTGTGTGTGTGTGTGTGTGTGTGTGTGTGTGTGTGTGTGTGTGTGTGTGTGTGTGTGTGTGTGTGTGTGTGTGTGTGTCCAGGAATTCCCTACGTTGTGGCGACCAAATGTCCCCACAAGCATAGTAAAACCTGAAATGTTTGATGTTGTGGGACAATCAGCCGGTCCCTATGAGGAAAACAGCTTATAAATCATACTAAATTAAGTTTTTATATAATGTAAAAATGCAGAACATTTTCTGTGAGGGTAGGGGTGGGGGATAGAATAGAAAGCTTGTACAGTATAAAAACCATTATGTCTGTGGAGAATCCTCATATAACATGAAAACCCAATGTGT
This sequence comes from Xyrauchen texanus, assembly GCF_025860055.1. NCBI lineage: Eukaryota > Metazoa > Chordata > Actinopteri > Cypriniformes > Catostomidae > Xyrauchen > Xyrauchen texanus. The sequence continues at coordinate 36,257,920 of NC_068302.1, forward strand.
GTGTGTGTGTGTGTGTGTGTGTGTGTGTGTGTGTGTGTGTGTGTGTGTGTAAAACAACAGAGGCATTATGTAAACAAACTGGCTTTTAAAGGGTTAAAATCCTGAAAATCAATGAATATTTGGCAGTTATAATCAGGACTGATGTTGGTTACATAAAATTAACTCATTGAATGTGGAAAATAATATTAATATATAATGTTATGGCAGTTTTTTGACGTGAACATTTTTGTCCTCGAAGGACCTCTGGAGTAACTTATTTATTAACGCACAAGGGTTTGTTAACGTAATGGAAACATTTAATTTAAGGTCTGGAAACTGGTTGCATTAGATGCATCTGGGCTTGTAAACAAGATGATGACAAGAGAATAACATCTAAAAGCCTGAAAACATTATGCTAGTATGATAGTCACTGCCAGCAAACGTAGCTTAAATTACATAAATTCTGGCATAATACGGCATTTAGTTCTTCAGATAATGACATCTGTGTACTTTGATTGCGGTGACTAATAGACATAAATAACAGGTCAGCATGCTAGCAGGCTAACATATCTCACAAGCTCATTAAATAGCCCCTGTATTTCGTGTCATTTCGCCAAAAAGTCGTGTTATTGACTAAATCATTTAAAGCATTCAATAAAACCGTTAAAAAACGATTTTCTTGCCTGATTACAGTAAACTTGTCATGCTAACGGCTAACGCTTTCAGCCTCCACCCGCCTCACAGAATGAACCTCCACAACATACATACCCCATAAAGCCATGTTTCCACATATTCCCCCTCAAAATTATTTCGAAACATATCAAAAATCTCGTATCTTTATAACCCAATAAAAGCGTAAATAAGGTTATTTGTACCTGCATGCGGTGGAACTCCTCTTCTGACAGTGCTTGCGCCATCTTCAACCAGAGCAAAACACTGCTATAAAAAATAAGTAATCACTATCTCCTCAATTACTGTATTTTATGACCAAACGGCGTGTCATTCTGATAACATGATGCTTAAAGCTGCAACTTTCCGGTTTCTCCCATCTTTACATCTGAACGGCTTGGTTTGTTGACAGACACGCATCCGTGTGTAATGCTCACACGTGTCCTGCAGATGGCGCACTGACATAGTGCCTAGCAAGCTTACTACCTAGACAGGATTTTTGGGCGACGACAATGCTCAGAAATGCTGTCTATGTAGACAGCTCACTAGGTTATGAGTCGCAGCCATGGTTTTTAATTGCTACAGTATGTTCTCATGGGGTATTGAGTTAATGATTTTGCTATTTATAACAGAATTAAAGGAATAGGTCACACAAAAATAAAAATAATAGATTCTCTAAACATTTACCTCATGCTGTCTGAGAGGTGTATGTCTTTCTTTCTTCTGCTGAACACAAACAAAGATTTTGGAAGAATATTTCAGCTCTGTAGTCCTCACACTGCAAGTGAATGGGTACCAAAATGTTGAAGTTCCAAAAAGCACATAAAGGCAGCATAACAAATAATCCATATAACTCTAGAGTTTAAATCCATATCTTCAGAAGCAATATGATAGGTGTGGGTGAGAAAGTGTTTAATATTTAAAAGTGCAATCAATAATTTTTTCCTCATTAAAAAGTTTAATTCTTAAAGTCATGAATTGTAATTTTGCAATATATTTAGGAAATCATGACCACTCATATTAACATGAAGACTCCAGTCATACCAGTAAACTTATAAATGCTGTTTTGTTCTACATGGAGATGGTCCACACATGGGGGCTGCCATGTTAGAATCACAAATTTTATAGTAAAAAAGGACTTAAATATTGATCTGTTTCTCATCCCCACCTATCATATTCCTGCTGAAAACATGGATGTAACCACTGGAGTATTATGGGTTACTTTTATGCTGCCTTTATGGACCTTTACATTTCTGGCCACCACTGACTTGCATTGTATGGCCCTACAGAGCTGAGATATTATTCTAAAAATCTTAATTTGTGTTCTGCTGAAGAAAGAAAGTCTTACACATCTGGGATGGCATGAGGGTGAGTAAATGATGAGAGAATTTTCATTTTTGGGTGAACTATCACTTTAAGAAAATATAATGTGCAAACATAGTCTGTCAACACTAGCCATATCATGAAATCTCTATGTGCTGTTTCAGTCAACGTAGACATGGTTTGTGGTGTTTAAATAAAGCGGTCCTAAGCTATCCACCACTCAATTCAAGCATTGTGAGGTTCGTGATTCTTCTCTTGTTTCAGCCATCATTTAGATCTAATCAGGCTTATTTGCATGGATCTTTTGCATAAAAGGCACCTCAGGATTTGTGTATGGGATGGGTATGAAATATTACAGGCATGTGATCAGCTGAATCAAGAGCTTACTGTTAAAACCCATTGCAATTGAGAATGTGAAAATCCTGGCTAAAAGGCCATAATTTGTCAGGAATTATGAGCCATCTGATTCAGATAAACAAAGTTCTAAATCAGCTTCTAATGAGTCAAATTACCAATGCTTCATCAGTTTATATTTAGTGTAAAGCTTTTTAGCAAGCATCACTATTAGTTTTGATTATGATCATTTTAATAAACTGATTTTAAATATATTAAGAATTAAACTTCAGTCCAGAACTCATCCTGCACAATTTGTGCTACAAACATGAATGATACCTCAAATTGTGTGGCTTGTTGACGAGAGGTGTGCTAGTGATCAGACTTACGATTTTCACATGGCAGACCAAAAACGGACAGAAAAATCCCATAGACTTGCATTGAAAGAAGGACCCGAGCCATATCCAGGGACCACAATATTTAAAAGACTTAGGGGTTGGCTCTTTTGACTGGTAAGAAACCACTTAGCACAACTCTGAACACCCTTGCAGCTGCATAGCTACATCCTAGCAACCATGCACAACACCCTAGCATTTTGGCAACGACTTCTGCATGGGCAAGTACCACTCACATTTGCTTCTGAAATTGTAAAAACAAAAATAAGTTGTGTAGAATGGCTGGGTATCAGTTATGTGGGTATCAATTATGTGTAGAATGGCTGGGTATCAATACTGATTTTCAAGATTTAATTGCAAGCTCTCGATTCAATACAATTTGTAATGAATTTCATATTGATTGATTTGGGAACATTTTAGTTACAGTGCCAACTAGCCTGTTTCAGTTAAACATCAGGCCACTGTAGTGACCAAACGCCAATTGTTGAATCGCATGTTGACAGGAGGGTTTCTGAGGCCTGTTCCAACACATTTTCAAGCCAGTGATGAATAATGTTTTAATGTATTTATTATTTAAAAAAAAAAAAAGAGTTAAAAATCCAGAGATATATTCCATACAGGTCCAACACGACACCATGGTCCCCATCCAAATACATAATACATGGTAAAAAAAAATGTGTGCTTTCCTGCCAAAACATCTCACTTCCTCTTCCCCTGTGATCACCTATATAGCGCCTGCATTCCCAAGCGCCACCCAGTGTTCAACAAAGGAATTACAGTAGATTAAAAGGAAAATATTAAAATACAACATTCAAAATGTAAAATACAAAACAAACAATGAAATGTCTCCTACACACGCATTAATTTCGCAATGTTTTCATCCACAGTGAGGCAGCGTTTTTCTCCTGCTTTGCAAAATCGCTCTCCCAAGTGGATACATTTGAAAATGCCGCCTTTGCACTGTAGTGTGAACAGGTAACACGGAGATATTCTAAAATGATGATGTATTTGTTGTCATGTGTTACAATCATGTGATCAATTCAACCCAAAACAATCAAGAAGATGGCGGCTAATATTGTAGCAGCATTGTTGTGCAAGCTATTCACTGTGATAGTGTTGTTAAAGATACATTTTACTTTGTACAACATTCACATTGCATTCCTAAAAGTCGATGGGAAGTTTAATCGGAATTGCTGTCTGGCGGCGGAACATGAAATGACTATAAATTGAAATGACGAAATGTGGCCTCAGAGACCCAGCGTAACATAATTGCATTTTAACTTTTATAAATGTTTTCATAAATATCCATAGTATATTAAATATACTTTATTACATAGAGCAGGGGGCAGCAACCTATAGCATGCGAGCATTGTCACGCGAAGTGGTAATCACTGGCATGCCAGCAATGAGAGAGGAGATTCCCAACTGCATTACAGTCTACATCTTGATGTAATCCTTCTTCATGATCACACAGCGTGTTTCGTGAGCTGATTTGGAGGCTAAACAAAAAGTTAAACTGTGACGAGACTGCAGTATACTCGTGCAGCACCTGCAAGCCATTTGTGCATCACGAGCCGGCAGCGCTTCACTTTTGGTTAATCGCGTGTGTAAATGCACATGCTTTGCCTCGGTCAGGCTGCATGACGGCCTACATTCTGGTTTCATTTGTTTCTTTTTGCTTTCAGAATAACACTTGATGTAATAAGGAAAATACCACAATTAATCCTTGATATTTCCAACCCAGCATACACCTGATATTTAAGATTCCACACAATTTCGTGATCAGTAATCACATTAAAATCATATGAATTTCCATGTTTTTTGTGTATGTGGTTCATGTCAAAAAAGTAGCTGACTCCTGACATAGAGGGTACTTTTTCTATTATTTTGATTATACCAGTAAATATATAATCAATATCAACAGTTCTCATTCGTTTTAGATTATAATTGTTCATGACTTTAACTTTACAGCTTAAAATAAATAATTTTGCACATACTTTTTTGTGTTGAATTCCCTTAAAGATTCCTAGAACCAAAATGCTGATCTTTAGGATGTATAATGTAACATTAAGAACTTTTTAAATCTCCAAATATCCATATAGCCAACTCGAGAATCAAATATATCAAAGTGCTTTTACAGTACATTGCCAAAAGTGCTGCAAAGAACCATTCAATAATTTGTATTTAGTGAAACTATTATATAGTCCATAAATTGAAGAATAAGATGAAGATGCTGAATCGCACCTAAATATAAACCAGACTGGATTGTGTTGCGTCCAAAGGGAGGGCCTCCTCGTTGCCATGGTGCGAGTAGATGGGCTTACTGGCTTCGCTCAGCACTAACACATGCTTCCTTTGTTGTCTCCAACTATCTGCCATCATATTTTCATTACAATAGGACAAAGCTGGAACTTCTACAACACAATAAGTCATGGGGTCTTTGCGTTTCACCTGGGCCAAAGCACCTGGAAACTCACTAGAATCTTCCAGAGTATTTGTTGAATGATATCTGTTGGCTTCACAGGTTGAAACAATCTATTTCCTCTATTCTGGCCCCTGAGCATGTTGTCTATGTCTCATTTCCCTCTATGAGTGTCCTCTGTATCCAGAATTGTGCTCTTTTAAGGGTGCAAAAACCTTTTCTATTTATGTTACACAATGAACCTGTGACTCTCCATTACATTTCAGTGTGAAACACCCAAGGTATAACATGATGCCTGGGGATCAGTGCAGTAAATAAACTGTGTAATAGAACAAACATGATGGTTCTTATTGGTCAGTGGCAGAACTTACGGAGGAGAGGTTACAGTTGGGCAAATGTGTAACTGTTTGAATAATAAAGCTCCGTCCAAATAGATCTTGGCATTTTCTTAATACCAAGTCACTAGTCACAAGTCACTCTCTTCATTGTCACTTAAGGACATTCAATTTGTTTTTAAAGAGATTTCTATACGTTATCAGTGTATTAACACTTGATATGTAGATTATATCACAAATGTAGCTTGACACACAAAAATTAGAAAAGAAGTCTCACAAAGCTGGGTTTGTTCTATAGATCAGGGTTTTTGAACCTCTGGGAAAGGTGCAATATTACGGTGTTCATTCCAGTGACTATGAAAGCCAATCATAAAATTGGCCTTTTTTTTATGTGAACCGCATTCAGAGTGTAACAACAGTAAATGACCGTTTGTGGATATCTTTTAAATGAATGGGCTGAGCTGTAAACTGACGTAAACCTGTTGCAAAATTGTCTGTGACTTCTCTTATAAAACAGCGATTTTGTCATAGTAATCTCTACATATAGTTCACTCCAAAAGGATTGTATAGTGTAAAACATGTTGAAGATTAGCAGACAGGCAGTAAATTCATTAAGTGATGAGATGTGTCTTCACAAAAGCACATTATTCAGTGGACCGACCCTTACAAAAATCGAGAGTTCACGGCAAATTTGTCACAAATTCGCCACTGATTATTTTCACACCAACTTTGTGGTAAATTGTCAATTTTTACAAATTGTTGGCAAAGGTTTGCTGCAGGTTCACCACTACTGGTGAAGAGCTGCAGTGCAAACTTCTGGCAAACATCTGAGTTAATAACAATGAACTGCAAATTTGTGGCACGTTTACGGCTATTCTCCAGAAGCATCTCTTCCATAGACGTCCATTCAAAAAGGTCTACACAGGTCAAGTTCGCCAGTGTACCGCTGAGTTATGCGTTGTTTTGCTAACATTAGGCTCACCCTTGGTAGACCTGGGTTTCTGGTAAAGTCCTTATTCACAGTGACATCTTTGATTTTTGACGGGAATGACAACAGTCTCTTCAATCGGTTGTAGAGTCAGTTAAAGTGTTTCTGAATCATTCCACTGATGAAACATTGAAAAAACATATTAACCAAAATACATTTCAGTAGACAAAAAACTTCAGACAATATGAGTTGTGGACAATTATGTATGATCTAGGAGATTTTTGATAGCTTTATACAGTGCATGTCACTGAACAGACATTAAGTCTATCCCTCACAGCCTCGTTTTCAAAGCATTTCTATTTCAAAGGATTTTGGGATGAAGTGGTGGTGGTGGTGGTGGTGTCGCGATCTTAGACAAATGGAGGCGCGTGTCCTGGAAGGTTGAAAATTCTCGATGACCTCGATGTTACTGTACATAATCTGCATTCAGTACTAGGTAGTAATGGATTACATGTAATCTGTATTACATAATAAGATTACAAATATCAAGTACTTGTAATTGGATAAAATACAATTTCTAAATACTCATAATCAGACTACAGTTACTTTTAATAGATTACATGATTACATATTAACAAGGCAACGACAGTAAATTCTTAGAATCATTTTCATATCAATGATGGACTATTACTAGGAGTAAGGGTTAAAAGTGGGTCAGAGTTTTGAACTGTTAGCTGTGACCTACTAATGTCATTGCTGTTTATTTCAGGTTCATACTGTTTGTTCATGTAATGTTTCTGTTGTTTTATACACTTAAAATGATGTAGATATGTTTTAAAAAAAATTATTATTTCTTACTACCTCACCAATTGTGTACAGCTCACAAATGTAACTTAATTGCTTCAAAGGATCTAGTGGATGACATCTCTAAGGATCCTGCCCGCAGGGTACACAATAGTTCAACTGTGCAGCAATATGGAACAAAGCCCTGAAAGCCCAAAAGCCCAGCTCTACTGTTGCTGCTGATGCAGTGGAGTCCACTGCATGAAACTTGACATAAAACTTGACACAATTGTTCCTTGTGTGACTCGAATCAACTCTGATGTTTTAAAATATTCTGCTCTTTTAGAATATTCTTGCTGCTCAAAAGACAATATCTTGCACCTCAGCTTTGGTATAGTAGGTGATGGACTATCAGTAAGCAGTAATCAGTAAGGGTTAAAAGTGTTTCAGTGTTTTTAGATGAAAGCTTTTACCTACACAACGTTGTTGCTGTTGATTTTATGGTCATTTATTTTAATTAATTTCATGACAGTTTTATGTTGATTCTAGTGTCTAGTGTTCGTAATGCTGCTGATTTAATGTTTATTTCATTCAATGTTTAATGCACCTTTTTTTTGAATACCATATGAAGCTCTTTTTATGAGGCTCTTTTGTTATTAATAAAGAATGGAATACATTTGCTTCCTCTTGATACCTTCATGATAAAAAATGTATCCTACTCAAATGCACGATGCAACATAAAATCAAATATCACGTTGAAAGTAATCCTAAAAGTAATTGAATTTGATTACCTCAAACATGTAATCTATGAGATTACATTACTGATTGCATTTTTGTTTTGGTCATGAAATGTTATTACATCACTGTATGCATGCCAAGTGTTCATGAAATTATCAGGCACTGATCGGATATTTTCTCTAAGGAAGTGAAAGTGTTACCTTCTAAACGTTTCACGCTTCAGACAAAGTTTATTTTTAATTGTTTTGATGACAGTGGTGGTCAATGTTAACAACCATAATGTCTGGTTAACAACCATAAAACTAATTTTAGTGTAGTATTTCAGCAGGAAACTGTCTTTAAAGTACATAGCCATGCATGGTTTCTCAGTTCCACTGCGAGCAAAACTAAAGGGCAAATAAACAACTATCGAACTTCGAAAGTTTCTCGTGCGCACGCGAAATTCTCTTTGATTATATATTTTTTTTTTTTTTTTGCACAGGTCACTTCGGGGGCTCCGTACAATGGTCCAGCAAAGTTTAAAGGGTAACTAAACCCTAAACCAACTTTTTTTAGTTAATGATCTGTAAGAATGGGGCTTTATTAGTACTGGTCATTGATTCAAGTAATTTTTTTGACATTTGTGTATAAAGTGTTCTCTTACGAGAGGTTCTCTCGTATTGCATAAGCTAGCTTACGCTACGGGAAAGATTCATCTTTTCTGAGATATTGAAGCCAAAAAATTATCCTTAATTTTTGTATCCATTGTCAACGCAGTGCGGCAGCTGCAGACCTTGAGCGGGCTAGCTAGCGAGCTCATAGGTTGCTCTGCGGCAACTGCTGCAGCCTATAGACGAGCTTGGCCGAACTCGCATCCAATGAGAGGCGTCGGCGCGCTCAGTGCAACAAAGCCCGCCAAAATGGGCGTGACTAGAGTGCATATAAGCGTAGTTCGTAGGCTGGAACCCTGATTTTCATCTCTTCAGCGAAGCTCTTCGCACCTCTGAACTGGAAGCCGCGTCACCGTTCGAGGGGCATCAAGCAAGCGTGGACAGCGCTCGAAGAAGCCGGCCGTCTTCGCCACCTTCAGCCATCCTGCGAGCTACGCCATCCGGCGATGTATCCTTTTTAAAGCAAGCTAGTTCTTATGAACTTCACAAAAGAGTATGAGCGTCTTTTTAAAGATGCCTTGCTCCACTTGCGCCTCATGCCGCGCCCCTCTCAGCACCGGAGACCGCCACGTCATCTGCGCTCTCTGCCTGGGACTGGGGCATGCAGAGCTCGCCCTCGCTGAAGGCGGATCGCGATCTCTGCGAGGAGCTTCGATGTCGACCCTGCGGGCTCGACTCGGCGCTCAGGACCGAGCCGCCGCGCGCCTTCCATTCAGCAGCGCAGTAAAAGCGCCCGCTCTCAAAGGCTGCGGAACCAGTGGTAGAAGCGATTGCCTCGCCGGAGCCCCTCCCTCGAGCATCGCCTTCACCCTCCCGCCCACCGGGACCGCGCAGTTGCCGCCGGCGGCTGCTCTGCTGCCATTTCGGACAAAGAAGCGGAGGATAAGGGCTGTTCCATCATGGCTCGGACAGCAGGAGTGGTCAGGCTCACGCGCCTCCTCCTCGGCCCAGGAATCCAGCAGGACCAGCGCCCGAGTCGAAGGGGAACTAACGCGCCTCCTCACACAGGCCGTCGACTGCCTCGGGCTCAGTGGTCACCGCCCCTGAGCAGGCTCCCAACAGACTCCACGCCGCACCTTTGCCCGCCCTCCGCGAGATGGCGGTCTAAGCTGGTGCTCCGTCTAAGGCTTGCAGAACTACTTCCGCCTGTGTTGGCGGCGCCTATACGCCGCCCGGCCAAGCCGCATCTGCTCTGCATTCCATGGCCGTCTTACAGACAGAGGCTGTTTCAGATCTGACTAGCCGACTTGGGAGAAGCTGAGCGCACTACGCGCCGCTCTCTCTGTCCGGTCTCTTCGGTTCCGCGGTGAGTGGCATTGTTGACCGTTTCCGAAGCCCAAGCCATGAATCTCTTTCTGCCTCGTCGCGCTAGCTCCTCTGCAGGCCGCCCACGTGACCAGCCTCCTGCACGAGCCTCTTCACAGCGCCCAGCTCAACAAGCCAGACTTCTCAGCGTCGACAGGGCGGCTGCCCTCGATCGCGCTCAGACAGCCGCCGCAGACCGCCGCCCCCTGCGGGCCTCGGCCTAAGATTGTACTGAAACCTGAGCAACCGAAGTCCTCCTAAGCGTTGTTGAGAAAGCGGCGGCTCAGTCCCGCCACGGCCGGACCACCGTCAAAGCTTAGCCCCTGTCAGTCCCCTTCTCTCAGGCTACTGCAGTGGTGGATTCAGCAGCCAACAAGCGGTGACACTACCCATTTTCCTGCACTCAAAGCGCCGTTTTCACGGCGACCCATAGAAATCTTGTAAAGAGTAAACATGCCTTATGTGTAGAAAATGTGCCCACAATCCAGTGCTCACCCCTACACACAAGCATTACACATCCGTGTCCCTATCAGAGCACACTCACATAAGCGGTTCACGACCGGCTCGAGTGTTAGAGTTAATAAGCGCCCACGAGCCCGTCGCGCGCCCCTCCTCTGCCGGCTCTGTCACGCGGCTAGCTGTATGTAAGTCCCGTCGCCCCTGTCAGTCCCCTTCTCTCAGGCTACTGCAGTGGTGGATTCAGCAGCCAACAAGCGGTGATATTACCGGCTTGCCTGCACTCAAACGCCCGTTTCCACGGCGACCCAAAATAAAGCCTTATGTGTAGAAAATGTGCCCACAATTCAGTGTTCACCCCTACACACAAGCATTACACGTCCGTGTCCCTATCAGAACACACTCACATAAAGCGGTTCACGACCGGCTCGAGTGTTAGGGTTAATAAGCGCACCCACGAATCCGTCGCGGCGCCCATTCTCTGGCAGCTCTGTCACCGCGACCAGCCTTATGTGTAGAAAATGTGCCCACAATCTAGTGTTCACCTCTACACACAAGCATTACACGTTCCGTGTCCCCATCAGAGCACACTCAAAAGCGGTTACTGAACCACTCGAGTGTTAGAGTCAATAAATGCGCTCACGAATACGTGTGCGCGCCCATTCTCTGCCCGCTCTGTCACACGGCCAGCAAACACTTCTCTGTATGTAAGTCCTGTGCCCGTGGCTATGCTTGCGCATCACTTAACAGGCGTGACTCTTTCCCCATTCACCTCAATCGGAAGTCACTCACAGAACAGCCTGTCCATGCTGTCTGCGAGCAGTCCAGCATAAGCACAGTAAGCGCGCTCACACATTCTGTTCAGCGGCTGTGTGCGGCAATCAGAGCGATTTGGCCATTCACCCTCTAACATTACGCTTCAAAGCGTGGGAAGATATTCCAGGGATATCCGAATGGGTGTTAAGCACAATAAAACAGGGCTATTTGCTACAGTTCGATCGCCGTCCTCCTTGCTTCAGAGCGTGGCTCGAAACTACTTTGAACACGGAAGCAGCGTGCATGCTTCGTTCAGAAATAACAAACCTTCTGTGCAAAAGGGCCATAGAGAGTGCCGCCTCCCTGAGCGAGTCGGGGTTTTACAGCCGTTATTTTCTTGTCCCCAAGAAAGACGGCGGCCTCAGACCAATATTAGATCTCAGGGTTTTGAACAAAGCGCTTGCAAAAGACCGTTCAAAATGCTTACAACCAGCAAACTCCTTGCGCATGTGCGCCAGGGGACTGGTTTATTTCTCTCGATCTGAAAAATGCATACTTTCAGATTCAGATAAATCCCGTCACAGGCCATTCTTGAGATTACGCCTCGACGGCCAGGTTTATCAATACACCGTCCTTCCGTTTGGCCTGTCCTTAGCACCCGTACTTTCACGCGAAGTGCATGGGCCTGGCGCTCGCACCCCTCGTGAGTCAGGGTTTGCGAATTCTGAACTATTTGGACGATTGGCTGATTTTGGCACAATCACATACGGAGCTTCTGTCTCACAGGACAGTTCTCCTCAGTCATCTGAACAGTTTGGGCCTTGCAGTCAATTGGACCAAGAGCTCACTACAGCCCAGTCAGGCAATTTCCTTCCTTGGAATAGAACTAGACTCAATGGCAATGGCGGCTCAGCTTATCTACACAGCGGCGCCGTGTGCAGCGACTAGCGGCGTCATTTCAGATGAACAGCCTCACACCTCTGAAGAAATTTCAGAGAGTGCTAGGCTACATGGCCTCAACGCAGCAGTACTTCAGCTGGGTTTACTGCACATCGCCCGCTTCAGCATTGGCTAAAGACCGGCGTCTCGCCGGGCTTGGGCCACAGGCGCCAGCCCATCAAGGTGACTCAGACCTGTATTTCAGCTCTGCAGCCCTGGACAGTGGCGAATGGTATCAGCGAGGGAGTGACAATGGGAGCTGTATCTCGCCCGAAAAGTCATCTCGACAGGCAGCGTCCAACACGGGTTGGGGCGTGGTCTCGCGAGGGCTCTCGGTTTTAGGCCTATGGTCAGTTCAGGAAAAGCTCCTTCACATAAATTGTCTGGAAATGATAGCGGTCGAGTGCGCGCTCGTCGCTTTCTCCCGGTCATTCAGGGTCACCGCGTCCTGGTCCGTTCGGACAACAGATCTGTGGTATCCTACCTAAACCGTCACGGCGGTGTCAGATCCAGGAACGTCTTCCATCTGGCGAAACGCATACTGAGTTGGTCCCAGTGCCACCTGCGCTCGCTGAGGGCGACGCGCGTGCCAGGCCACCTGAGCGGCGGCCCGGACAGACTGTCCAGAGACAATATTCCCCCAGGGGAATGGTCCCTGCACGCTCAAACAGTCCAGGCGTTATGGCACCTATTCGGCAGAGCGGAGATAGACCTCTTTGCGTCCAAAGAGAACTCTCACTGCCCAATATTTTTCTCAGCGAGGGCCAGCTGGCCCAGGACTGGCCCAGGCGCCCGCTTACGCCTTCCCTCCCGTCTCGCTATTGCCACAGGTAATGCAGAGGATCAGGAAGCGGCGTCACTCGCGTCACACACACTAGCCCGCGTTGGGAGAATCAGACATGGTTCCGGAGCTTACGCAGCTGTCACTGACAGCGCCGTGGCCCATCCCAGTGAGGCAGATTTCCTCTCTCAAGCTCGGGGCACAATCTGGCATCCCCACCCGAGGCTGGGCGCTGCATGCGTGGGTGATCAGCGACTACCCGTCGCTCTGCCAGAAGGAGTAATAAACACCATCATACACGCTAGAGCCCCTTCCACGAGAAGACTCTATGCGTCAAAATGGTCTGTGTTCTCAAAATGGTGCACCGACCGAGACCTGGACCCGCGGACATGTGGGGTGTCAGTCAGCTGCTCGTATTTCTACAAGAGCTGCTGGATAAGGGCAGATCCCCATCCACGCTCAAAGTGTATGTGGCGGCCGTTGCGGCGTTCGCTGAACCCTGCACGGCCAGTCATGGGGTAAAAACGAGCTGGTCATCCGCTTCCTCAGGGGAGCTAGAAGGATGAACCCCCGCGCCCCCATCGGTTCCTATCTGGGATCTTTCTATAGTTCTCGAAACTATGAAAGCCCCCCTTCGAACCACTTCAATCCGTGGATTTGAAATACCTTTCACTCAAAACCGTTTTTCTGACTGCCCTGTCATCAGTCAAGCGTGTGGGAGACCTTCACGCGCTGTCTGTCAGCGCTGCGTGTCTTGAGTTTGGACCAAGTGACTCCAAGGTCATTTTAAAGCCTAGACACGGCTATGTTCCCAAGGTGATCGGTACTCCTTTCAGAGCACAGGTCATTTCCCTATCGGCGCTGACAGCACCCGATAGCGACGCGACGCCAATCTCCTTTGCCCGGTCAGAGCACTGAGATTGTATACTGCGCGCTCCGCCGCTTTCAGGCGCTCTGAGCAGCTTTTCGTTTGGTTCGAGGGCGCACCAAAGGTCTCGCCGCCTCGAAACAGACGCTATCTAGATGGATAGTGGACGCTATTGCTGCTGCATACGCGTCAAAAGACCTGCCATGCCCGTTGGGCATTAGGGCTCACTCCACTAGAGGCATGGCATCCTCGTGGGCATGGTCCAGCGGGATTTCCATTCACGACATATGTGTGGCAGCGGGATGGACTTCCCCCTCCACCTTTGTCAGATTTTACAATATGGAAGTGCCCGCTCTGCAGGCAAAACTACTAGCGGTTTAATACGCTACAGCTCACCTGGTGAGCTGCAATGATGGGACACATTCCACACAGACCGGCACCGCCGCTCTGTCGTTCCCTTCCCACTATGTGCTTATGTATTACACAATCAATGACCCGCATTCTTGCCGGCCAAATATTATTTCCCCACTCATAAGGGCTCCCGGGTCCCCCTTAATTCCCTGGGGCTCATACAGTGGATGCTTGGCGCGCACGGCATTGACAATGGGTTCCCGTAGCGTAAGCTAGCTTACGCATATCTGAGAGAACCTCTCGTAAGAGAACGTATTGGTTACCTAACGTAACCTCGGTTCTCTCTAGATGAGGGAACGAGTATTGCGTAGCCGGCCGTGCTTCGCGCCACGGCGACTTTTCGCTTCAGTCAATGAAAACCAGGGTTCCAGCCCTACGAACTACGCTTATATGCACTCTAGTCATGCCCATTTTGGCGGGCTTTGTTGCAGTGAGCCGCGGACGCCTCTCATTGGATGCGAGTTAGCCCAAGCTCGTCTATAGGCTGCAGCAGTTGCCGCAGAGCAACCTATGAGCTCGCTAGCTAGCCCGCTCAAGGTCTGCAGCTGCTGCACTGCGTTGACAATGGATACAAAAATTAAGGATAATTTTTTGGCTTCAATATCTCAGAAAAGATTAATCTTTCCCGTAGCGTAAGCTAGCTTACGCAATACTCGTTCCCTCATCTAGAGAGAACCGAGGTTACGTTAGGTAACCGATACGTTTTAATTTTACAATATATGGTGTAAAAACGTCTGAGTGCTGCCCTCTTCAGGTTGAACGGTGGCTACTGCAGTTGAATTTTCCTATTGGCTGTTTGCGGTACTTCGTGACGTAACCGGTGACAGCTGACGTAAGCAGGTTCCAGCTCACCACGCCCTTGGTACGAGCTACCACGCCCATGGCAGTATAAAAACCATCTCGTTTCGTCAAAACCACTGTAGCGAGTCAGGAGTTGGAATTGCGAGTATTGAAAACGATCAGGATAGAGTATTTTAGCATCTATTTAGCATAGCATTTATATAGTTATTTAGATTATTTAGTGTAGTCTAGGTAGTTAATTAGCATATTTGTTAGTGTAGTATTGTTAGAAGCATAGTTAGTTAGTAGCATAGTATTGCGTCAGTTAGGATAGCTTCAAGTTAGCGTAGATCATCTGTATTTAGTACAGTGGTCAGGATGGTATGTAGGTGTAGTGTTGCTGGTTGGAACAGCACTGCTGGACTGTATAGCTTTCCAGCAGACTTGGAAATTAAGCGCCAGTGGTTGCATGTCCTTGGCCTGGAAGACCGCGAGTTCCCGCCTAGAGCTGTAGGAGTGTGCAAACTGCATTTTACGCGGGATTGCTTCTCCAGCGCAATGGAGGTGGAAATGGGCTTCTCCAAACAGCTCGCGCTGAAAAGCGACGCAGTGCCAAACGCTGCTCCTCCTGCATGGACTCCACCACCGCAGTGGCGTCTTGAGGTGAGTGATCATATAGATTTTTTCACATAGCGGCAAAATATGAATATGCCTACAGAGCGCGCTATTGACATCAACTCGATAAAACTCATCAGATTCATGTACATGTCGTCTTGCGACCGTGTGAGGAATAATAATAACGTAATAGTAATACTCCTGGAGAAAATTACCACTCCAGTCACTCTCCATTTTAGAGTCTGACAGCAGCTGTCAATTAATCCGTCACTACGGGTCTCAGGTGCACGCCCCCCGTTTCGTCCCCTCTATCCCCTCTGATGTCTGCCCACTTTTCCAGCATTTTTCAAATATTGCTAGTGGGTGGAGTCAGACTCTGAGCAGGGGTTTAGTTACCCTTTAACTCGATGGTGTTTTTACATGACAAACAACCACATATTTTCAACAGTTGAGGTTCTGACAGCGGATTGGCTGAAATTAGAAAGTAGGCATGGCTGTGGCTGGTGATTGATTCGCCGCTGGAAATGACGCTAGAAAATGACTGACCGCTGTTAACAGACCTCAGATCAGCGGGGGAAAGTTCGCCGTGCCATTTCTGCTGGCTGAACAGCTTTGCAAAGACGGAACCCGTTTTGCTTTTGATGTTAGGTGCTCCATTCATTTGTAAAATACCTCAGACACATTTGTGGGACTAGTCTGAAAGATGCTGACGCGAATTAACTTTTGTTGATGATGGAGACGCACCTGTTGCGGTTCGTGGAGCGGGTCCGGTGTCTGTCCGATAATGACAGCAGAGGAGATCAACATATCTTCACCGAGTTCAGCGTGAGTGTGTAATATTCACTTTAAACAAGTGTATTTATTCGTTTTACTTCTATATTAGTGTCAGAACCTCATAATAACTTACATTAATAAGTCATTTAAAAACATGATATAATACTTAGAAACAGATAAGTTCATTTGTATTAAAATGAACTTATCATAGCAACATTTGTATTAAAAAAGTAACATGTATTAACATTTTTTTCGATATGATAATACCATGGTACTTTTTAAATTCCTCGGAATGGGTTATGAATACCATGTTATATAAATATTAAAATCATTCATTACTATAGGCAGCTTATACCAAAATGCCATGTTATTGCCTTCTGGTACCATCACTGTAATATGGTGCCAAGTTATTTCAACACTAAAGTCACACTTAAAAATGTAGTGGCAATGCATTAAATAGCAAACTATATCAAAACAAGTGGTATGTGCAAACAAATGTTGCTAGAGCTTTCCTCAGAACAAACTTCACTTTTCTTATTCCTGTGATTACTTGTAACCAACATGCCTAAACCACATGTGTAGTTCATCAACTATGGACATGTTGCACTAACGTTTGACAGCCAGAATATGTGAAAATACGTTTTTGTTTTGAACAGTGTCTATTGTTTTACTATTCAAAACCTAACAAATCTCTTTTTGTGAAATGCCTCTTCTTCTTTATATAAATGGCACTTGGATATATATATATATATATTGTTATGTACTGCAATGGCATTAATACATTTTAAGCATGGCATAAGTGTCTAAATACAGTCCTTTTTTGGGCCTCTCTAAAATACATAACAGCTAGTTGATGTCAGTTCAATAATGCCATAATTATCTTTTCAGGTACCATGGAAACACCACAGGAGCCTATTTGCATATGGTTATCATATACTGTAGTACCATGGTATATATTAAAATATCTTGGTATTACCATCTGATACCATCACTGGTACTGCCACAGTACCTTTTTTTTTTTTTTATAAAGGCATGAAAATATGAATCAAAGTTTAATGAACATTGTGGCAGAGCGGGGCCGGGTCGTGATCCTACACACCCGGTCCCGTATTAGGCTAATGATCTCTCTCAGTGTGTACGCACCCAAATACGGGACCGGGTGCGTAGGATCACGACTCGGCCCGGCCCCGCCCTCCGCCCTGCCACAAACATATTGAATGCACTGTTCATTAATCAATGGCCTGTTAAGTATTATACATTTTGGTTAATAATGTTAAAAATGTTAGTCAGTATAAATATTATCTTATTGTTTAAAAGTTTTAGTCTGCCGCTTATTGATGTACAGTATATGTCCATACAACCATTCAGGTTCAGGTCTGATCACTCCACATTTGCAGGTTCAAAACTGAATTATGATGTCCATTAATGATAAAATACAGTTTTAAAAGGATAACCACAAGACTTAAACAATATGCGTGTTAACATGTGTGTTAAGTGTGATATAATCACTTAATAACCTTTTCTGTGTAAAGATACAGCCAATTTTATAACTTCATTGCCATGACGATGTAATATCAACAAACCCTAAAACGACTGTAAAATGATGATTTAATTAATGTTATAAAACAATAAGCTTCACATTTCTGCCTTTAAACCCTCCAAAAATGGTCCCCCATTCACTTCCATTGTAGTTGCCTCACTGTAAGTTCAAAGTTTGCTCTTTAAAAAAAAAAATTAAAAAAAATACAAATTGTCAATTCATTTTTGTGGTTATCAAAATTATGCCACAAATGCTGTAGATTGAGCTTAACTTGAACCTGAAATATTCCTTTAATAAACCTGTGCCAGCATTTAGTGTACTGCATCTACAGTAAATTCAAATGGAAGTATATACTAAATGGCAAGTAACTTGGCATTTATATGTCCACTAAATTTTAACTGTTGATTTAATCTGTTAACTTAATCAGTTGATTTCCTCCGAGAATGTTGCAGAAGCCAGACCAGAAATGAGATCCACTTACAGTGCAGAACGTCACATTAATTGTATACAGTGTAGGTAGCATCATAATAGTTTTTGTTTGAATGTTGTGATTTCACTTAACTCTTGCTCTGTGCAAGTGAACTAATTATCTTAAAACAAGTATTTTCTGCTGTGGTTTAACCTAAGGTTAGGCCATACATTTACAGAAGTGTCCATTTTGACTCAGTTGGCTTATTTAATGAAAGCAAGAAGGCATTTATGCCAATGAAGTTCCTCACTGAGTTTCTTAACAACAGTCATTTATTAACTAAGGCTAGCGTTAAGGCTAGGTTGGTTTTAAACCAGTGGAAAGAAAAGGTAGTGCTTGTGGTAAAGAGAAACAGAAGTAGCTTGGCTGAGATCCAACTGAGAGTATAAAACTGAAAATAGTGCATGCAAACATGTCTTTTCTGCTATTATATGGAAGTAAAACAGTCATGAAACGGAACCTGTTTCTCTTTACAGACTGTTTGCAGACATTTATAGCCCTCAAATGTTCCTTGTTCAAGTCTGTATTACATGTCCTTGTGGTAGTTATAGTCCTTATTTAGCAACCTGTGTTTTTAAAAACACAGCAGCATCAAAAGTCATGTTTGAGGTGAGACTTTGTGTTCAAAAACGTAAGTTGCTGGAATTTGCTGTCCGATTCAAGTAAACATAAACTCATGTCTTTGTGGTAGTTGTAAACCTTATTTAGCAAATTAAGTTTTTAACAATAAATTCACATATAAGATGAATGTGTCCTTCAAAAACATACTTTTCCACACAAGTTGCTACTTAAGGACTGCAATGGCTGTCCAATTCATCAAGTATGTAAATTCACGTCCTTGTGGTAGTTGTAGTCCTTATTTAGCAACTTGCATTTTGAATAACACAGCGGCTGTAAAATTCACATTTGTGGTGCTGTATGACTTTCCTAATTTTTGTTTTGGAACAAAACACAAATGTCTCTTTAAAGGTATAGTTCACCCAAAGATGCAAATTCTTCATCATTTACTCATCTTCATCCCAGATGTCTATGACTTTCTTTCTTTTGCTGAACACAAAGATTTTTAGAAGAATATCTCAGCTCTGTAGGGCCATACAATGCAAGTGAATGGTGGCCAGAACTTTGAAGGTCCAAAAAGCTCATAAATGCAGCAGAAAATTAATTCATACTACTCCAGTGGTTAATTCCATGTCTTCAGAAGGGATATGATTGGTGTGGGTGAGAAACAGATAAATATTTAAGTCCTTTTTTACTATAAATATCCACTTTTTCTTTCACATTCTTCTTTTGTTTTTGACGATTCACACTCTCTCTGCATATCACCACCTACTGGGCAGGGATGAGAATTTATAGTTAAAAAATACTTAAATATTTATGTTTCTCACCCACACCTATCATATCACTTCTAAAGACATGGAATTAACCACTTGAGTTGTGTGGATTACTTTTATGCTGGATTTATTTGCTTTCTGGACTTTCAAAGTTCTGGCCACGCTTCACTTGCATTGTGTAGACCAACAGAGCTGAGCTATTTAAAACAAATGTTGTTTGTGTTCAACAGAAGAAAGAAAATCATACATATCTGGTATGGCATGAGGGTGAGTAAATGATGAGTGAATTTACATTTTTGAGTGAACTGTCCCTTTAACTAATGTTTGCCACAGGCTTATTTTTAGTGATAAATCAACAACCGTTTTTCTAAAAGCATTCCAGATATTAGACATTAGAGGGTATCCATGGGGAAATAGCCTTTTGGGTTGGCCTATGAATTGTTGTCATTACTGAATAGCTCTAGTGAAGTGCTGAGAGGTTTTGTGTGGCTTAATTATACTTGTCTGATAGGTTAACTCTGGCTCAAATAAACTAGTAATACCTGTGTTTCCTATGTGTTTCGTCTTTGTTTATGGGGGTCTACTCTGTACTGTTTCACAAACCACATCAATCCTCAAATATCAATGGTCCTCTTTTTATAGACATATATGCTGCCTTCATACGCTATCAGAATTATCTTACTTTCCATTTCTGAAGTGGTAATTATGAATACGTCGCATTAAAGTGCTTTGTTGTTGTAAAAAAATGTCATTCATATATATATATATATATATATATATATATATATATATATATATATATATATATATATATAGCTTGTGGAACTTTATGTTGCCAAAAAATAATAATTACGCAGCTTGCTGACGATAATGGAATTTTGGAAACGTCATTCACTACAGAAAACGTACTCTTCTCCACCATGTTGAAAGTTTACGACTCCTCCCATCTCGGAAATTCTGGTATCAAAATTATCTGAGTTTCCCAGACATAATTACGACTTGAGTGGACTTTCATGTACACAACAAGTGCCATGGTCCAGGTGGAGCCTGGCCTGAAAAGTGGACTTTTAACTTTTTGTGTTTTCTCTTTCTCTTTGCAGTTGGTACGACAGAGAGATGCATCAATGAAAGATGAATATAGGTTGACCACTGAGGCAGGAAAAAGCAAAGAAAACGTGAAGAAAAACCGCTATAGGGATATTCTGCCCTGTATGTAGTCTTAGTTTCTTTAAGAGCTTAAATAATAGGGATGTTATTAAGCTAATTTCTTTTGTAAACATTTTGCTAAATTAATACGGCAAACAACAAATAAATTATGAACAAAGATGAATCATTTTTTTATGTTTTCTTATAAGAAATGGGTGTAAAAACTCAATTTAAAGAACTACTGTATTTTGGAAGAAAATGAATAACCTCTGGTGCATTTAGCTTAGATGTGATTTGATCTCAGCACTATTATGAATTCAACATTATATTAACTCACAGACAGCACAGATCTCATCAGTTTTTAAACATATGTGACTCACAGTAGCTCACAGTGTGACACACAATGATGCAGTGAAATGATCTTACTGCGTTCGCTGTCACATCATTTTGCATTCACTGTCATAATAGAGCAAATCTGTCAAAACATGCCACCTATGGTTACTGTATTTCATATTTGTTCTCACCACAATGCCATTAACATTGTCATAATAGTTCATAATTGATTCTCCAAATGTGTTGCATGATAAATGATCAAAATACTCTTAGTCACACTGATGAGAGAATCATAATAATAAGACTTCTATTTTCCCTCTCTATCACAGATGATCAAACCAGAGTATGTCTGACTCCAACCACATCTGAATACGAGTCTGATTACATTAATGCCAACTTCATCAAGGTACTGCAATATTTTCTAACCTTAAAACCATACATTTCATGTTAACAAGATGGTAGGTGAAGAACCTGGGCAGGTCATTTTTAAGTTGCGGGTTCAGTCTTTGTTTGGAGTGTCTCAATACTAGAGCAATTTCTGAAATCACAGTCTGGATGGAAAGAAAGAGCTGTCCAGTGACCTATTTAAGGTGTCTTCTTGTTAAAGTCCAATTCTTATTGTATCTTCAATAGGGTGCCGTTGGGAACAGAATGTACATCGCCACTCAAGGCCCTCTGAGCAGCACTGTGGTTGACTTCTGGCGTATGATCTGGCAACACAATGTTAAGGTGAACTGTGTTTTTAGAAGCATTTAAAAAAATATATATAATTATGTATTATCTCACTTTAAGCTTATTGCCTAATTGTCATATTATAAAGTTAAAGCATTTTATTGTGGGACAGAAAGCATTGATTTTGTTTTGGTCTGTCTATTTCTGATAGGTCATAATCATGGCATGTAGAGAAATCGAGATGGGAAAGGTAATATTCATTTTTACTTTAATGGTCTGTATCATACACCTATCATTCTTTTGCATTTACAGTTTTAAAGGGATAGTTTAGCCAAAAATGAAAATTTGAGTTTCATCATTTACCCGTATGACTACCTTTTTTAACACAAAAGGAGATGTTACGCAGAAGGACAGCCTCAGTCACCATTCGCTTTCATTGCATCTTTTTTCCATACAATGAAAATGAATGGTGATGGAGACTGTTGGTCCTTAAAATATTGCTTAAAAGTTCTATTGAAGAAAGGCATACATGCTTGGAATAACATGAAGCAGAACTTTTGTTTTATTATTCCTTTAAAGGGTAACTAAACCCTAAACCAACTTTTTTTAGTTAATGATCTGTAAGCATGGGGCTTTATTAGTACTGGTCATTGATTCAAGTAATTTTTTTGACATTTGTGTATAAAGTGTTTTAATTCTACAATATATGGTGTAAAAACGTCTGAGTGCTGCCCTCTTCAGGTTGAACGGTGATATGTATGACTTTCTTCTGCAGAAAGATTTTTAGAAGAATATCTCAGCTCTGTAGGTCCAATGCAAGTGAATGTCACCAACATTTTGAAGCTCAAAAAAGCACATAAAGGTCATATAAAAGGAATCCGTAAGACACTAGTGGTCTTAATCCATGTCTTTGGGAGTGATCTAAACAGTTTTGGGTGAGAACAGACCAAATGTAACTCAATTTTCACTAGTAAACTGGACTTCTGCAATTTCCTAAGCGATCATGATTTTAAGCTAAATTACACTTCCTAGCACCATCTAGCATTCTGCACAGGAAGTGTTATCAAGCTTGAAATCATGATCATGCTTAGAGACTACAATGGCAAGAAGAACAGTAAAAAGGAAGTTTTCTTTTGGTCTGTTTTCACCCAAAATTGACCGGATCGCTTCAGAAGATGTGGATTAAACCACTGGAGACATATTGATTATTTCATGCTGCCTTTATGTGCTTTTTGGAGCTTCAAAGTTTTGGTCACCATTAAATTGCATTATATGGACCTACAAAGCTGAGATATTGTTCTTAAAATCTTTGTTTGTGTTTTGCAGAAGAATGAAAGTCATACTTATCTGGGATGGCATGAAAGTGAGTAAATTATGATTTTTGGGAGAACTATCCATCTGTTCCTCTGTTTTTTAGAAAAAATGTGAGGTCTACTGGGCACCAATCAAAGTAACAACCACTTTTGGTCCCTTCACTATTTCAACTGTAAGTGTTTGCTTTGTTCCACATAAACGGAAGTGAATACTGTTTGTAATTCAACAGTTAGGGCTCAGCTGCATCACACAGGATATTCATGTTTCACGACTTTTAATGTTTTCTCTGCACTTCATGAAACATGCACATTTTGTCATTTTTTGTCAGCAATTCAATGCTCAGTTTAGTTTGCACACTCTCATTTGCAAAGAAAGCCCCAC
Source organism: Xyrauchen texanus (assembly GCF_025860055.1). Lineage (NCBI taxonomy): Eukaryota > Metazoa > Chordata > Actinopteri > Cypriniformes > Catostomidae > Xyrauchen > Xyrauchen texanus. The sequence continues at coordinate 36,281,346 of NC_068302.1, forward strand.
AAAAGGAAGTTCTACTGAATTTTAATTTTCATGTCATTTGTCTGCAGTTTGAGGAGTCCCGACCAAATGAAGAAGTCGTTGTTCGGATGTTGACAGTAAAATATTGTGATGTAAGCGTTCCCTGGTGTCTCCAGTGTGTCAACCCTTAGATATGATGTTATAGCACTGAAGTTAATTCACAATGGGCACATTCACTCAAAAAGAGGGTTAAATTAGAAACATAAGTATTTCACAGCCTGATGTCATTGGATGCCTTTTTAAAAGTGTTTTTTTTCTTAAAAGTGTTTTTAAGTGCTTTAAAGAACCCAGAAATCAAAACAATAATCTGAAACAGCAAGAACTTTCCAAAGATCCATATAGCAACTCGAGAAAAAGGTGTTTTGTTGAATTTAAGGTGCTGTAAAGAACATTTATTTTTAAAGGGATAGTTCGGCCAAAATGAAGATTCTGTCATAATTTTCTCACCCCATGTCTTTCCATTCCCAAATTATATTATTTCTTCCATGATACACAAAAGGAGATATTTGAAGAATATTAAATCATATGGGTTAAGAATGACATAAGTGTGAGTAAATGATGACACAAAGTCAATGGTTATTTATATAGCACATATAAAAACAACAGAGGTGGAAACAAAGTATGAAAGTAGGATATAAATGTAAGGACATTTAAAAAATGCATTACCAACAGTATCAAAAAGCAGAAGAATTATTTTTGGATTTTCATTTGTGGGTTTTAAAGAAAATTCTGTCAAACCACATAATTGCAGTGTATTCTTTTTAAATATATCCTGTAAAAATGCTGTTTACCCTAACTATTCCAAATAAGGAACTACCTCAGTGTGGGAAATTTCCCAATTTAGCATTTACATTTTGTGCAGTGTACAGAATTTACGTGTGGAATCCCTTCACAGGTCAAAACTGTTCAACTTTCCACACAGGAAACTCGCAAAGTATCTCAGTTCCAGTACATGGCGTGGCCGGATCATGGAATTCCAAACATGTCGGATGGCATATTGGGCATGATGGAGCTGGCACGGCAAACACAGTGCAACCATACGGACCCTATAGTTATCCACTGCAGGTCTGTATCACATACACACTGCAAAAATCATTTTCTTAATCATTATTTCCATTGAATTATATGAACATCCTTGAAACAAGATACTGCAAGATTACTTGAGAAGCAAAATTCTATACGTTTATTAAGACTTGAATTTTATTTTATTTTTTTAGCCCATTGGGATTTTTTTACATTTATTTCAAGCTTATGCTTAATACAATTGCTTATCTAATACAATTTTGTGAGGTTTATGTTTAAAGGAATAGTTCACTCAAAAATACAAATTCCCTCATCATTTACTCACCCTCATGACATCCCAGATGTGTATGACTTCCTTTCTTCTGGAGAACACAAACAAAGAGTTTTAGAAGAACATTAGCTCTGTAGGCCCATATAGTGCAAGTGAATGTTAACCAAAACAATGAATCTCCAAAAAGGAGATAGAAAGTAATCATTAAGAAATCCATAAGACTCCATTGGTTAAAGGTTCACCCAAAAATTTGCAAAAATTTAAATTTGTTGATAATTTACTTACCCTCAGGCCATCCAAGATGTATCGGAGTTTCTTTCTTCATCAAAACAGAATTTAAGATGAGTGGTGGTGGTGTAGTGGTCTAAGCACATAACTGGTAATCTGGTTATCAGAAGGATGTTGGTTTGAGCCCCACAGCCACCACCATTTTGTCCTTGAGCAAGGCACTTAACTCCAGGTTACTCTGGGGGGATTGTCCCTGTAAGAAGGGCTCTGTAAGTTGCTTTGGATAAAAGCGTCTGCCAAATGCATAAATGTAAATGTAAGATTTTTAGGATTTCATTGCTGGCCTCCTCCTATAAACAATGCAAGTGAATGTACTCTGTTTTTTTTGACGGTCCAAAATTATTTTTTTGAAGTTTGAAGCATATTTAGGGTGCATCAAAATAATCCACATGACTGCAGTCAACAAGTAAAGTTCTTCTGAAACCAAACGATTGATTCTTTTTAGATACAAAACAATACATTTATACTTTTTAACTACAAATGTTCGGTTCTGTACATCTTTGTGACCCGTGCTCATGAATCAAAATCAAAATCAAATATCTTTTATTGTCACACAACCATGTGCACAAGTGCAACAGTGGGTGAAAGTCTTGGGTGTAGTCCCGAGCAACATAGCAGTCATGACAATGATGAGACATATACCAATTTACAATTAACATCAGATTTACACAACACAATTTACATATCTAATATACACATAATTATACAACCCAATAATAATATACAATGTACAGTAAACTATACACACAATAGAGAATACACATAGAATATACAATAAAAATAGTATATAAAGTATATATCAAATATACAGTAGGTTGTATTGTTCTAAGAGAGAGTATATATAATATATAGGCTGGTGCGGGTTCTGATGCTGTGATACCAAAAAGGGATGATGAGAGGGATGACGTAAGCTCATTTGTAAGGCCATGTGGAGGAAGAGGCAGGAAGAGTGTTATTGTTTACAAAAGAAACTTGAATAGACCAAGCGCTGTTCACAAACTAAAACAATTTCAAAAACAATATATATTCTGGGATTATATCAAATATATTTTACTGAGATTCACAGGATTTACACAGTGAGATCAATGGTACAGGCATCACAAACATATTTGTGATGAGCGAGTGAATTGAGAGCAGGTGCGGTGAATTAGAAATCAGGTTATGAGGAGCAGTGCGCTGAGGGAGGTGCAGAGCCCGAGGGAGGCGTGACAATGACAAAGTTATATTTGAGTTCGCTTGAATTCAGATATCGACCCTTTGTTTCTTTCAATGGTCTGAAATTCTCAGGGGTAAAATGTTCACTGCACACACTCCAATATTTGAGAGAATGTAGGGGTGAACTGATATCCAGGTTCAGCGTGATAAGCCAGCGCTTCAATCGCTCGTGATCATGTATAAGCAATCGATGAAATGTTTAGATTTTTCCCGGCGTGCATTTTCTTTGGGGTTTCTGAAGTTTGAAGCATCCACACCAAACGAACATTTTGAACAATACACTTATACAAACACAAATCTACAGCAAAGACAACTTACACTTCCTAGCGCCATTTTCCTAGTGACATCTCTTTGCATGCTTCAAGGACTAGGATGTGTAATCGAACTTAAAATCATGATTGTGCCAACAGATAACAATTGTAAGATTTATAATGAAAAAATGAGTTATATTTTGTTCTGTTCTCAACCAAAACCATCTGGACCGCTTAAGATATTGCATAAACCACTGGAGTATTATGGATGACTTTTATGATGATTTTATGTCCTTTTGGAGCTTCAAAGGCCTGATCACCATTCACTTGCATTGTATGCACCTACAGAGCTCTTCTACAAATCTTTGTTTGTGTTCAGCAGTAGAAAGACATAAACATCTGAGATGGCATGAGGGTGTGTAAATGATGAGAGAATTTTTATTTAAGATTTTTTTACTAGTAAACAAGACAAAAATACTGATAAAGAAAATTATTTGTTGCAGTCCACACACACACCCCAACCTTTTTCCCTTTCTGTGACTGGCTCTGTGTTTTTCTAAGTCTCCGACAAATGACCCATCTGCCCATGAAAATTCATCAGGTTGTGTCCATCCGTGTTGTTTGGGTAAAGACAGGGCCAGCCTGTGTTTCTGCGGTTCCATGCATTTTAATAGCACCATTTAAATAAAGCGAGACATGTTAAATATTCAGCACCTGATGTGAAGCTGGAAAAACCAGTTAACTTCCAGACTCCATCCCATTACCCTCTCTCTATACTGTACATAAGAGAGTTTCTGTCTGACAATATGGCTCATAATTCCTCCTTTGATCCTCTGAACTGAGATGTGGGAGATTATGGATCATATCATGAAATGGAATTATGATGCCTTGTCTTGTTTTAACAGTGCTGGCTGCGGAAGAACAGGGGTGATCTGTGCCATCGACTATGTCAACGATCTACTTCTTACACAGGTATTAACTCCATAACCAACCCAAATTTCTATAAACAGGGCATAAATGTGAAGTATTTGATTTTGTTCAATGTTAAAATACTTCTCCTATCCAAGTCTAATGTGCAGAAACAACTATAAATGAAGCCATTTGCTGGATGATTTCCTGAAAAGTCTAAACTCAGTGGCTCTGCTGCATTTTCAAAACATTGCTCTGTTTATTTGAGCAGCTTTTTTCAACTGGCTCAACTAATGGCATGAGTTTGGAGTGGGAGTAGTTGTGATTAGGGCTACTGAGTATGTCTAGTAAACTTCAGTGCACTGTTGTGCTACAGATATGAATAGTACCACAAATCATGCAGGAGAGGTGTGCTATTAAGTTTCTAACCACTCTGGTTTGTTATTTCACCTTCTAGATGATAAAACAGGTGAAAAATCCATTAGACTTACATTGAAAGAGGGACCCAAACCATATCCAGGGACTAAAATATCATAGAAACCTGGCTGGGCTCTTTTGACTCGGGCCAGTAAGCAACCACCCAGAACACTCTAGCAACCAATGTTCCCTCTAAGCTGCTTGCCTTTATGGTCATGCACTTCTGATGTTGCTCCTGTGCAGACGGAAAAAAAACGGCCAATCAAATGGCAGACTCAAGTGTGTGGGAAAACCTAGAGATTTTCTGAAATCAGAGCTACATGCATGCAAGTGTTTCCATATGAGTGTTAATATGAATTTATTTCCCAGTATGGAGCTAATGCTTTGAGTGAAATATTGTGTTTAAAGAAGGTAGAAATATGCATTATTGAGCCGTGAAACAACACATACACATAACTCCATTTACCATGAGGCATGAGCGCTAGAGAGCACAACAGTGTCTGCTCACTTTTTCAGCCCTCTGGTTCCAGAAGTATTTTTCCCATTCATTTTTTCCATAGACTTTTCATAATATCCTTCATAAAAGAGTTGTAATCCATGAACCAAACCAACCAGCTCCGAGGTAAATCACAACATCTCAAACTTTGTTTTGAAATTCGAACAAAAAGACAAAGGTTCAAGAATTGCCGTTGTCTCCGTAAAGTCTTCTCCAGCACATCCCAAAGACTTTCAATGGGGATAATGTCAGGACTCTGTGTTGGCCAATTTATTCCACACGCTCCCTGAACCACTCTTTCAAAATTTAAGCCCAAGGAATCTTGGCATTGTAATCCTGGAATAAGCCTGTGCCGTTAGGGAAGAAAAAATCCATTGATGGGATAACCTGGTCATTCAGTACATTCAGGTTGTCAACTAACTTAATTTCATTGCCACATAACGTTGCTGAGTCTAGACCTGACCAATTGAAGCAACCCAATAACCAGATCATAACCATTATTTAAATCCAAACGGATCAATATATAATCAATATATTTTATGTTTATTGCTAAATATTCAGATATGTACAAATACAGAAGTAGTTTAATGATGAAGAGACATCAACTCGATTACCTCACTCATAGAGTGTCATAAGAGTGGATGGTTGCTCCGAAGTACGTTTCACGGGCTTGCTTGGCCGCGATTCTCTGATTGGTGAAGATTTCTCTGCTGGACCATGGGTAATGTAGTTGTTTAACATGAATTCTGCTATTAAACAATGAAGTTGTGGCTTCTACGGAAGCATGCCGTATACCATTGATGGACAATTTCGGAGCTCAAGGTAGGTCTGTCTTTAAAGGTTTATAAGTTCTCGTTGATAATCTAATCATCTATGGGAGAAATTAAAGGGATTTTTACTTCAAAAACCAGACTGATGCACTCTATTGGTGAATGTTTAAATGTAGCTGCGTGGCCGAACGTTTAAATGTGCATCATGGTCAATGCCTATACAATGAATAAATAACATACTGTATAGTCGCTTATGTCTTACTTTAATGCAAACACTTGCAACAAATCAGATACAGTATGTGTCAAAATATCGGATCAGTGCATAAGACGCAGTGTAAATGCTCTAATGCAGCCTAATAGATCTGCAGCTGTCTATCATGTTGTTAATATTAATTAATACTGAATTATTAATACTGAAAAGAAAGCCACTGACTGCTCTTTGTTTATTTGTTATTATTAGCCTACTGTGTTCTTGGTTTACTTAATACATAGGCTACATCTTTATTATTATGACGATTTACCTTTTTTTTTTTTTTTTAAGCAATATCACACGAGCACATGAGTTCTGTAATAAATCGGAGAGATACACACACAGTGAAGCGTCCGAGTAGCAGGTGTCACACCATCAGTGCTCATGGAACGTCTCTCGTCCAATCAGATTCAAGGTCCAGAACTAACTGTTATATATATATATATATATATATATATATATATATATATATATATATATATATATATATATATATATATATACACACACCCACCGGCCACTTTATTAGGTACATCTACTTATTCATACGACAGTGCAATGTATAAAATTATGCTGATACGGGTCATGTAACTGTAATATCAGTTAATATTCACATCAACCATCAGAATGGGGAAAAATTTTAAGCGTGCTGGTTTGAGTATGCTTAAGCATCCTTCTTAGAAACAGCCAAAACTTCCTTTACTAGTTCAGTTATTAGAGTAGAAGAAATGTGTATATGTTACAGTGATCTACAAACCCAATCCCAAAAATGTTGGGACAGTATGAAAAATGCTAATAAAAACAAAAGGAGTGATTAGTAAATTATGTTCACCCTTTGCTATATTGAAAGCACTACAACTAAACTTGATATGATGTTTTTACCTTGTGAAATATATATATATAATATACAGAAATTTCAAATCGGATGATTGCAACACACTCCAAAAAGTTGGGACAGGGGGAATTTAAGACTAATAAAAAAGTTAAAAAGGCAATGTGAAACAGATGTTAAACAGGTGAGGCAATTGTGTCATAGTATTGTGTCAATTGTGTCAACATTTTGTATACTGTATGAGTCTCCAAAAACAGCTTAGTCCTTCAAGAGCAAAGATAATTAAAGACTTATCAATTTGCCAATAGATGCTTCAGCAAATAATCCAGCACTTTAAGAACAATGTTCCTCAAAGACAAATTGGAAGGATCTGGGGCATTTCACCCTCTACAGTCTACAATATAGTTAAAAGATTCAAGGATCTGGTCAAATCTCAGTGAGTAAAGGCCAAGGCGATAACCACTTCTGAATGCCCGTGATCTCTGATCCCTCATATGTCACTGTCTTAAAAAACATAATTCATCTGTAATGGATATCATGAACATGGGTTTGGGATTACTTTAGTAAACATTTGTTAGTCAACATCATTCACTGCTGCATCCACAGATGCAAGTTAAGACTTTACTATGCAAAGCAGAAGCCGTACATCAACACTGTCCTGAAGCGCTGCCAACTTCTCTGGGCTTGGTCTCATCTTAGATGGAAAGTAGAACAGTGGAACCGTGTTTTTTAGTCTGAAGAGTCCACAGTTCAAAACGTTTTTGAAAAACAAAGCTATCGTGTTATCTGGGCCAAAGAGGAAAAGGACCATCCAAGCTGTTATCAGTGTCGGGTCCAAAAGCCAGTGTCTGTATGGGCCAGGGGCGTGCCAGTGCCCATGGCATGAGTAACTCGCACATCTGTGAGAACACCGTGAATGCAGACAGATTTGTACAAATTTTGGAGCAGCATATACTGCTATCAAACACCGTCTTTTCCAGGGACGTACTGGCATTATCAGCAGGGCAATTTCAAACCACATGGCCAAATAAGCAGAGAGCGCGGGTGCCAGATTGGCCTGCCTGCTGTCCTGACCTGTCTCCAATTGATAATGTGTAGTGCATTATGAAGCGCACAATATGGCAACGAAGACCCCGTACAATTGTGCAGCCGAAGACCTACATAATGGATGAATGGGGGGAACACTCTCATGTATTCAAGGTGCAAAGAAAGTATTTTACTTGATGTTCAGAACAAAAGTCAGAAGGAGCATTAGCAGCAATGTACTAAAAACCACTCGCTATATTTGCAGCCATATAGCAACACTCTGCACCACCCTTGACACCCTGGAATTATAGCAGTGAGTTTTGTAAGGGCAAGGACCACATAAGAAAATGTAAAAATGCACTTGTTTTGGCAATTCTGTTGGGTGCTGAAATAGCAGAAATTACACACTTCAGCTTTAATTATGATTTGATTACTGATATTGTACACGTTGTAAGTGCAAATGTAGTGAAACTTTAAGTAAAGTAAAAGTATTCGGGGGCCTTGGTAGCTCGGTGAGTACAGACTCTGACTACCACAACTGGAGTCGTGAGTTCGAAGCCGGGGTATGCTGAGTGACTCCAGCCAGGTCTCCTATTCTCCTAAGGTAATGTTAGGAAGGGTAGAGTCACATGGGGTAACCTCCTCGTGGTCACTATAATGTGGTTCTCGCTCAAGGTGGGCTGTGTGGTGAGTTGTGCATGGTTGCCTCGGAGAATAGCGTGAAGCCTCCACACATGCTATGTCTCCGTGGTAACATGCTCAACAAGACACGTGATAAGATGCGCAGATTGACGGTCACAGACGTGGAGGAAACTGAGATTCGTCCCTCGCCACCCGGATTGATTCACTACACCACCACGAGGCACTAGAGTGCATTGGGAATTGGGCATTCCAAATTGGGGAGAAAAATGGTGGAAAAAGGTAGCTCTGATTCTTGACTTATGTTTCTCTCTCTCAGCAAATAAAGGAGGATTTTAATATCTTGGACCTGGTGTTGGAGCTTAGAAGACAGAGACCTTCTGCTGTGCAGACTAAGGTAAGGTAACATTAAAAATGTGTTTTTCATAGCACAAACAATGGCCTTAATCTACAGTACATTATGGATTTGTGAACTTTAATTGATCATTCTAGCCATTTAATTTAACAATATTAAGCCAGGATTATCAATGGATATATCTATTTAACCCTGTCGGTCATTTTCACTCAGGGTTCGAACAAGGTGCTTGAAGTGCTTGTACTTGAATTTGGCTTTTTCAAATTTAAGTCCTGGAAAACCCTTGAAAATAGCCATTTTTACCAAGAGGTGTTTAAAAAGTGATTGATTTATAGAAAAACGTAAAACGCGTTGCTTAAATCATTTAATAAATTAAATGTATTTATTTTGTATCGGAAAAAAACGACAGGCGCTGTCACGTGGCACCTGTTATTTTGGCAGCGCTGTTCAGAATGGGACAATCACAATCATTGTTACTGGAGGATTTTGAAAATATTTATTTTATAGATACTGCTGTGGTGGATTTAACAAGTTTAAATTGTTTCAACTATCAGTTTTAATTAAAAATTACTCTCCAGAGTGAAAAAATTAGATGAGATGTAAAACGGTCTGAGATCTGAATGCAGATCAATGGAAGATTCAGTTTTGTTTAGCAGTCTAGCGCCCCCTGGTGTAAAGACAGCTTTATTTCTCACAAAATAAGTTATTTCTGACAACATTTGGGTCAATATCAAAATATGTCCCTTGACTTTATTAGTCATGAAATAACTTTCAAATAGCGATACAATTAAATAAAAGATATCATTCTATAATCTAACCTTAAATTATATTGATGGCTTGACTCTGTTTTCAATTTTATTTAGAAAATATATTTGAAATCAATTGCCTGGAAAAATAAATACAAATAAAATCCTTGTCCCCTTCTTCTACACCACTTGTGAAATGTAAAGATATTTATGTATTTATTTTGTTCTTGTTTTTAATACAAGCATTAGTGCAAGGCCAAACAGTGTGCAAAAAAGCAAAACAAAATTATTATTAACAATTAAAATAGTTTAAAAAGAATGTTTGATTTATTAAAAAAAAAAAAAAAATTATGTTGTAAAAATATTTTCAGAGGCTGCTTAAATATGCATATAGTGAGTTTTCCCAGCATGTTAAAAAGTTATTATTTCACATTTTACCTGTAATATTTTCACACAAAAACCAAATGGTTGTACCCCACTGAACCCTCAGTATTTGGTGTTGTACCCCATTAAATAATAAAAGAAAGAACAACAGCCAAGTTGTCCTTTTTGAATAAAAATGTATGTCAACATGTTAAAAAATGTTTACCCTCAGCCTTTATGGGCAAAAAATAAACAGAATGGAAAATTCCTATATTATGTAAGTTGGAAAGTCAAATTATTTTGAGAATGACCCATATGCAATTTCGGTCAGTTCCTCAAATAAATCTGTTGTGTGACTTTAGAAAACATGAGTCATATTCACTAGTATTTATGGACCCAGTTATTCACTTTTGTTGGAATGTGAAGTAAATTTTATCATGAATGAACCAAGAATTGTTACTGTGAGAATATGTAGTTAAAGATGCACATTGAGATATGTTGTACTTGTAATAAGTAGTGTTTTATCAAAACAAATGAACTGAGTGAATACAATATTTTTATTTAAAATTAATAATTAAAGAATTAGTTTTAATGACATCTCAAGCATAGTCCTTGAAAACAAATAAAAATGTAACATTGAAGCATCTGTTCGAACCCTGTTCACTGTACAAACCCTGTGTTTACACATCCTGATGTCAAGTGTCATGTTTATTGTGAATGTATGCAGGAGCAGTATGGATTTGTCTTTCATACGGTTGCTCAGATGTTTCAGAAGATCTTGCAAGCTCAACAAAATAATACCAAGGTAGGGCCCAACTAACCCAAAAATGAAAACAAGTTTGTTTACTTACCGTCATGTCATTCCAAATTGGGATGACTTGCTTTCTTCTGTGGAACATAAAAGGTGATGCTTTGAAGAATGTCCAAGGTGTTCTTTTCCATATGATGAAAGTGAATGGAGACAAACACTGTCAAGGTCCACCAAAAAATGTGAGAACTGCTGCGCAGTAGAGGTCGACCAATATTGCAGAGACCGATATCTAAGGTGGTGGGAAAGGCCGATAACTGATTAATTGGACTGTAGTTTTTAAAATCGAATGTGGTTTATTGTTCAACCAAAATCGCAATAATGACCAAATAAGATTTGGTGCATAATAAGGAACTTTTAAGCATAAACAAGCCCGAAACACACTGGGGACTCTTATTTTGAAAGTACAAAATGATACAAAATCTAGCAGCATCTGTCAGCATAGATTTTTGCAGATAACCGATAGTTCCAAAAAGCAACTATCGGCACCGATTAATCGGTAAAACCGATATATCGGTCTACCTCTACTGCAGAGGGCAACACTTTCTGTGTATCGTTTAAATTTCAGTCAAACAAAGCCATCATACGGCTTCAGATACTTATAGAATATGGTTGAATGGAAAATTTTACTAGAGCTCCTCAGTGCAGAAAAGAGAGAATTGGACATTCTAAAAAATATCTTTCCATTTTTGGGTGAACTATTCCTTTAAAAGTTGAATGATCTTTAATAGCAAACATTTGCCACAATAGGGAACACTACTATAATGTTCTTTACTGGCTGACGTACTACTGTTCCAGTGCTTGTCATTACGGGTAGTGATTTTTAGAAGGTGACTGTTCTTTGAAAGAAAGGAGGAATTTCATCATAGCATGAAAAAGCATCCAAAATTTCCTCTATGGCAATTGGTGTGTTTGAAATGAATTAATCTGCTGCTGTCTTTTGTTTTTTAACATGTCATGTTTTACTTCCCCCAGACCTTCATCTGTGAGTGTTAATTGTAGAAGTTTAACAGGAAACAGTCACACTCTGTGCTTCCTCAATGCAAATTCTCACACATCCTTTAACGGTTTAGCACAGACGCTCTGTCTAACTAGTTCTTCCACACTCTGTGCATTTACCACATTTTGCTTTTGTTTTCTTATCCCTTCTTGTTTTTCATATTTAAAACAAAAGACCTCGGACACTCTGGACATCAATGTAGTCCCTCCAGAGCTGCCACTGAAATCAGGATTGTCTGGCAGTATCGGCACACCTCCGAAAACAAGGTAAGTCCACATTTTCTAACCTTGCTTGACTGTTTGTGGACATCTGTGATTAAAACTAGCAGAGAAAATATAACAACAACAGCCTGCATCTCGTCAGCGTCCACCTGCCGGGGGCCAATTTAAGAAGGACAACCAGTGCAAAAATATAGAGCACTGTCTGTAACAAACGGTTGTCAGTTCTGTTTCGTACACTACATGGTGCAATTTAAACTGTCTTTGTCTGACCCTTAGCGCTTACTACGTCAGCATTAATGTTAGTTAATTTTGTGAGTCAACAATGTATAGCAGTATATATTCTTGCAGCCAGTGGGTGTGGTGGATTGATGAAATGAGAAGGCAGGTTTTTTAGGTGTGATTTGTGAAAATGTTAAATCTACCAATACCAGCTGCATGGCAAATGGGTCTTCTTAGAGCAGACGCGATAATAATGTCGGTGATTCCTGAAATATGCTATTCATGCCATATTCTTTATGTTGGCTACACCTCCAAAACACACTTAGAACAGTTAAGATGAATTATTTTATTGCTATTTTGTACAAATCAAATTCGCATTGGCCTACTTATTAACATGACAAAACAAAACTGTAATTGCATTTTTTATAAATTGCACACAGAAATCAAACAACGAGACAAACTCTCCCATTACAATGACTGCTGTCACTCACTGCAGGTTTACACTGTTTGAGATCTGCATTTCGACGCGAGCTCAGTGACGCTCCGCGCAATGTTCTGCACTCTCATGAATGCTCTCTTTAAAAACAAAGCTGTCTAACCAGCATAACAATTCAATTATTTACACCGTGTCTGCGCCTTGTAGAACGGGATCCCTTTAGTTTTGTCGTGTTGCTCATTTTCAGTCTATTTAACATCTACATTCAAAGCGAGCGGTGCAATATGCAATGAACCCAAAATAATTACAAAGTGCTTTTCAATCTTGTTCTACAGCTTCTTTTCAAGTGTCAGGTGATGTGCATTAGGATTAGTTGTCTTTACTGATAGGACGGAAGACTAATCTAAGCGGCTCTGATTGGCCATTGCCATTTCATTGGTCAACGGACATAAAATACTCAACCGCTGCAAAAACATGTTGTAAATATAAACCATTGACGCAACAGGAGCAGACTTAAATTGAACGTCGTAATCGTCATTTTGACCGATTACATAATCGTGGCAGTCGTAATCGTAATCGCGATCAGTTTTTCGATTCATTGTGCAGCCCTACTTTCAGTGCATATTTTTTACATATAATAAAATTGAAAGGTGACTGAAGCTGTGAGTTCCATGGAAGAAAGAAAGACACAGATGTTTGGAGCAACATGAGGGTGAGTAAATGATGATGCTATTTGATAACACTTTTTGTAATACATTTTATTTTTGTATTGTCGATTATTTTCAATCTGGATTTTTTGGGGCTTACAGAATGTAATGTACTTGAGAAAGGGTTTGGGTAGTTGACGAAATCTTTGTGCTGCCTTCATTCATTTTTTTTAGGCAGTCAAATAATGCATCCAGCTATCACTTGTTCATGGTTCATCTGTTTTGCATGCAGATGGAATATGACTTTTGTAATGATGATTGATCAAAAGTTGTCCATTTTAATGCTGAGATTATACTGAGCAAACAAGCTATTTAATAATTCTAGAGTCATCATGTTCTGCCATTGCAGTTCCCCTCAGGTCAATAACATATTTCATAGGAGACATTGAATGCAAATGGTGACAGTTGGTCATTAGACGCTGCTGTAAATAGAGTCCCACTATGCACTAATGTATTCAAGCCACCCAGGGGAAAATGTGGAAGATAAACTCTGTGTTTCCTTTGTTTGATTGTATACTATAGAATGTAATGGTATAATCAAAGTCTTTCTAGCAAGTCAGTCCACTGTCGGCCATCTTTGGAATGCTCTCTGGAGGCTATTTCCAGTCATGCCAGTGCAGCTCCTATCTACTTGAATGGCGAAATAACAAAATCTCAAAATGTTTGGTCAAGATTACGATCAAAGAACATATTTCAAATCAGCAATAAAATATGACAATACTAGAATTATAAATTGGGATTCTTTACCTCATATTACGCTAAAAAAACAACGTTTTCCAGGCTTGTATAGCTAATGTGCATGCGCATTCTAGAGTTGATTGACAGGTAGTGTCTGTATCTAAAAGGTGATTGGCTCTTTTAACTGTAAACTTGACCGTTGAGCACTCAGAGCTTCTTGGTTGAGTGTTCTAATTTCTCCCATTCATTTTAATAGAAGTGGCCAATCTGTGATAAATAATCTCTGGTAAAATCTAATACAAACTACACTAACACAAAGACTTGCAATGTTATTGACATGCTAGTGACCCCAGGAGGGGATTCTGTTTACAAAGGCTTTGTTATGTGGTTCCTAATGTGTGTGATTCTTTTTTTTAGCATGTTGCTATGCAGTTGCTAGGGTATTCTGGGTGGTAACTAGGGCATTACTAGGTGGTTACATTTTCTATAAGTAATAGAAAATGTATGTAATTTACTAGTAATTCTCATATTAGATTTTTATATAAATTGTATATTATTTTATATTTAGAGAAAAATATGTCTTCACAATGCATATTTGAAATTTTTATTTGTCAGTTAACATGCCAAAAATATCAATATTTTCACATGTATTAATAGTTGAGAACTTATTAATGACTTACAATATAGTTTTAGATAAAAACCATCAGGTTATGTATGATTTATAAGCTTGAATTCCACCGGGTCATGCAATCAGAGAGTTAATATTTAGATTCCTTTGCCTAACTATGAGCAATTGTAATAGAGATGTTTTGCAATAATAATTACAGCTGTGGTTGGTGTACCCTGCTGCAAAAGACCAGCTTAACCAGCATGCACTTTCCATGCTGCTCTAGGTTGGTTTATGCTGGTCAGTGCTGGCTTGCTGCTGGTCTAGCTGGTAGACCACCATGGTTTTGTGGTAATGCTTGTTAAGGTTGTCAAAAAGCCTTGTTGCAACACCAGCACACCAGGATTCTGTGTTGAGGACAAGCATTCACTGGGCTGGTATCTGAAAGGTTGTAGTTTCAAACCCTGCAAAAATGTATCTAGGAACCAGGGAGATTGTTCCTGGAATAAGTGAACTGTTAGTTGCTTATGAAAAGTGTTGGCTAAATTCATAACTCATACATATGTACCTGTCTGTCTTACAGAAATCCCCCTTTCAAGCCCCGGCTTTCTCATACTCTTCCTCAGACCAGAATGAACGACACTTACGCCATAGTCAACAAGCCCAAGCTGCCCACCTCCACCCCCCCTTCAGTAACTGTTCATCACTATGACAATGCTAATTTAGAGCGAACCAACAACAATGCTCTCTACAGCACAGTCAAACCTAAAAACAGACCTGGATCTTGTATTCCCCCTTCACTCACACCTGTGTATAATAGAGCAACAGCCAATCAGAGTGGAGGGGTGGATCCTAAAGGGGCAGACTATGAAGGTTATGAGATATTGCCAGGTAAGAGATTAATTGAATTGCTTTGTTTTTATTAAACATTACTTTTGTAGTAGACATGGCAATCCTTGTATAATTATCATATATGCCGATTTTATGCCCTCATAATAATATGGTAAATTTGTACTTTTAAATATTCATTTGGCACAGTAGACAGTTAAAGACCCCATGAAATCGCTTGACAAGTGAAGTTTTCTTACCTGTGTTGATGTACAGTATTTTCTATTCTAACATGAAGTTAGGGAAGGACATATTTAAGGGCGTGTCTGTTTTTTAAATAGCCATTTGGCTTTAGTTTGCATCAATTTAAACTTTGCATTTTTCTCTATTTGTTTGTAGATTAATTAAGAGTGGAAAGCGATTAAAAATTCATAGGCAAAAAGGTGATTGAGAAAGAATGGATGAATAATATTTATTTATTGGCATGTTAGGCCAGCCCTGAGAATTCAGCACTGGTTGAAAGTGTCTGTACGTTCTCGTGGTCAGGGTTGGGAGGGTTACTTTTGAAATGTATTCCACTACAGATTACAGAATACATGCTGTAAATTGTCATTTGTAACGTATTCCGTTAGAATTCTCAAGGTCATTAATGTATTCTAAATACTTTGGATTACTTCTTCAGCACTGGTAGATTTTTTCACTTGTTTTGACTATAAAAACTCTTGCAGTACAGTAAGACAAAAATTGAATTTTCTTGATAAAAAAACGGAACGTGCCTGGTAACACGTGCATGTTAAATGGCTAGAAATAGCATTTTAGCTTAGCGTAAAGCTGACAGTTTACACAAGGTTTATTTCTATTTCTTCTGCTCCAAACTTACTTCAAACTTACTTCTCCGTTTGCTCGTATGAATGGAACACATCATAAGAAAGTGTTTCACCACTGTTCAAATGCACTTTGGATCGTATCAGTTATATGTATAAATGTTTTCCATCTGAAAGGACTAAATATTAAATGACACAAATGACAATAAAATGCAAAGTAATCTCTTCAGTAATCAAACTACTTTTTGAATGTAACTGTATTCTATTTACCAATGATTTAAACTGTTACTGTAGTGGAATACAATTACTTATATTTTGTATTTTAAATATGTAATCCTGTTACATGTATTCTGTTACTCCCCAACCCTGCTCGTGGTCAACAGAGTGTTCTTTGAAAAGCTAGAGCACTTGACTGTGCGCAAGACGTAAATGCACATTACCATTATATATTCATGCAAATTTTAACCTAAAATCCTGATGCTGAAACAAATGATTTAATACCAATGTTATTTGGCAACAGCTTATTTCCTCTTTTGATTGTTTTCAATCACAGTTTTTTTCTCTCAGAATTGTGAAAACTGAGAAACGTGCTGAATTGAAAATGAATCAGAATAGACAAAAATGCAAACTCATGACTTAAAGGAAGAAATAAGTTTGTCTCGTGATCATTTATGAAAGAATGGGAACTTTTTTGTTGTTCTGTGGAGAGGAGGCTAAAGTGAGGGTTATTGTCAGGAAACTTCTGCTTACAGTTTTTACTGTCCTCTAATGACTGTCCTTTTTGAGTTCTTCTCGTTAATGTCAAATTACCAGAATATTCAGAGCCATTTAGTTTGGTGTTTATCTTTTAAAACAACATGCTTTTTAAGCTCAAATTACCATATCTCTCAGGGAATTGAAATACATCTTAAGTGTCCTTAAAGGTGAAGTGTCATTTCCGTGCCACTAACTTCCCCAAAACTCTCACCATTGGTTGTGCCATTGTTGCTGTGTCAAGCTGGTCATAATGTTTTGAAAGCACCACAAAAGTCTTCAGGAAGTCAGCCTACAAATGGCTTTATTACAAATGCCACATTAAAGGAATAGTTCACCTAAAAATAAATGTTCTCATCTCACATAATTTACTTACCCACACTTTCTATCTTCTGCTGAACATTAACAAAGGTTTTTAGAAGAATATCTCAGCTCTGTAGGTTCATAAAATACAAGTGAATGTTTATCGAAAGTTTGAATCACCAAAAAGCACATAAAGACAGCATAAAAGTAATCCATAAGATTTGAGTGAATTAAAGTCATGTCTTCAGAAGCAATATGATAGGTGTGAGTGAGAAACAGTTTCCTGTTTAAGTATTGTTTACAACAGATTCTCCTCTCTGCCCAGTAGGTGGCGATATGTACAAAGAATGTTAATCACCAAAAAAACAAAATAAAAACAAGAAGAACATGAAAGTACAGATCTATAGTAAAAGAAATGTTAATATTGACCAGTTTCTCACTTCTGAAGATATGGATTTAACCACTGGAGTCATATAGATTACTTTTATACCACCTTTACATACTTTTGGAGCTTCCAAGTTCTGGCCACCATTCACTTGCATTGAGATATTCTTCTAAAAATCTTTGTATGTGTTCATCAGAAGAAAGTTGTAAACATATTGGATGGCATGAATAAATGATGACAATTTTCATTTTTGGGTGAACTATTCCTTTAAGCGAAGATATGAGAAAGTAAAAAAAAAATTTAGTATGTCAAAACCACCAAAAATGACATTGAAAAAGTCACATCATTTCACACATTTACTAGGTTGATTCCTCCGAAAAGTGTAAACTGTGACTCAGTGGCACTGATAAAACATTATTTATTTGAGCATCCCAACAGGACAACATTGGCTAAATCAGATTGGGTGGAACTATCTGTTAATTCGACCAATGGAAGACAGGGGGAATGTTTGAAGATAGTCATTATTTTTGTAGTTTTGCAAGTTTGGTAATGGTAGTGGTGCAGAAATTACACAGTTCACCTTTAAATGTCAATATTTACATACAAGAAACATTTTATGAAAATTAAAACTTTAATAAAAATTTGAGTAAAACTTTGTTTTGTTTTGTTTTCTCAGGGCAGTTGAGGTCATTGAATCGAGACACACAGGTAACTGCCCTCTTGGTAATAAGATACTTGCCATACGTTTTTGCAGATATTTGATTGGCAGATAGTGGTTTAGTTTTGTTTTACATGCTAACAGGTTAGACTTCAAATTAAAGTGCTCTTATATTTAATCTGAAAAAGGTTTGGCCCCTCTCGAAGTTTTATTTGGATAATTTTACCCTTGAAAAAAGTAATTAAGTTCTTCACTCTTACATGATGCACTTATATGCTTTTATCGGTCTATAATTTTTGTTTGCACATTTGTATATGTGTCAAGTTTCTCGCTTGTTTGCGTTTCACATCAACGCTCTCTCTTTGTGTGATATGAGACTTCTAGCTGAGTTCTCACTCACTGAGTTAACAAGCCTTTGCACACTGCACTTCAGATTAAAAATAACTTGACTGACTGAATGTAACCAGAGAATTTGGGGCTTATTTGTTTTTGACTGATATACATAGTCGTTGGTTTAACCCTGATGCTTATAGGTTTAGATTTGCAAAGAATATAATTAAATTAAATTACGTTTGTTTTTTTTCTCAGCCAAAAACTCACCTTTTAAGAACCACGAGTAAACGTAAGTGCTTCATTTACATCGTTTGATTAAAGCTGAAGAAATGTTTTCAGTGTTTTTTCAAAACTATCACTTAAAATGCAACTGAAAATTCTGTCATTATTTATTCACCTTCATGTCATTTCAAACTCTTATGACCTTCTTTATTACATGGAACACACAACAAAACAAAACAAAAAACATATTTTAGCATTTCAATTTCATAACAAAATTGTTCAATCAATTGAACTGAGTAATTAAAAAAAATATTAATAAAACTTAATAAGATTACTCAGTTCAATTTGATGGAATTTTGTTATGAAATTGAAATGCGTAAATCTTAAAATGTTTTTTAGTGTATCATAAAAGTGGTCCAAACGACTGTGCTATATTCCAAGTCTTCTGAAGCCATACAATAGTTTTGTGTGTGAAACAGGCTGATATTCACATCATTCAATTTTTTGCAAAAACCTTTTTACTCCACAAACTAAAGATGTTTATGTCAAAATGTATAAATGTACTTATAATGTACTAACTGTATAAATGTATTCAAATTCGGGGTCGTAAAGGGTGACGTCTGTGTTGTTGATGGGATAGGAGTCATTCTCTTCTTTGGAGACTCTTTATCGAACACATTAGTGTGAAATGGTATCAAACAGTCAACAAGAAGTGTTAGATCACAGTCTCATATTCACTCTCTCTCACAAACATCTCTCTGTTTGTTAACATCATCTAACTATATTTTTCCTGCAGCTGAAATACACACAAGCCAGTCCTCTATAGATGATGATTATGAATATGTGTCAAACCCGATCAAGGACACCAGCAGCCTGTTTGCTCCTGGCAGTCTAGGTGTGTTACCCCATATAAATGCTAAATCATAATGATTTAGGTCTTGATTAGTTAAAGTAATTGCATGAATGGGTTATTCATGAGTTTTTGGACAAATTAGTATTCTTCTAGTTATGGGCTAGCATTTGTGTTGCCAAATGCACTTTTTAGTACATTACATTTAGTCTCACGAAAAACTTCTTTTCTTTTGTTCCCAATCATTTCACCTGTAACTGAGTAAAATTTTGTGTTGATACAACAAATCAATTAAAACCTTATAGCATTACAAAACATGTTATCCTAGTGTCCAAAAACGCCTTCAAGTGTCAAAAAGCCTCTCCAAACAAATGCAAATAATTGTACATAAGAACTAATTACACATGCAAATACAACAATGACTAAATGAATGCTATCCAGAGCCTGCAGGCATGAGTAACGAGATATCATTCAGTTCCATTCTGTGTCATTTGAGTCATCTTTGAGTCTGTGTCATGTATTTGGCGCCATCTCCTGGTGGCCATATGTAATTAGATTAAGGATCCTCTCTGCCCTTATTTGGATGACTTCCATACTGGTTGCAGGGATCTGAATCCTTATATGATTGGTTTAGCATACCATGAAAACTTACTACATCATTTCCAATGAATTTATCAGACCCAGGATAGCTAACGTGTCATTACCAGATTGGACATTATGTGCTGTGTGCACATTGTGCCTCTTGTGGATTATCTAATACTCTATGCATCTGATTACGTTGTGTGTGGGCTTGTTTTAAAGATAATAATTTCCTCTAAGTAACTCTATGTGATATTTTATGTTCTGTTTATTTTGTAAGTGAGAAAATAAACAGTGAATTTCTAATCGAAAAAACGGCATAAATGCAACACCTGTCTGCATGTAACATGTATGCCAAAGACATATACTTAGCTTTTATTCGCTATCTGAAATTTGTCTGCAAATTTCAAAGCTCTTGTTCAGTTTTGGTTATAATGCCTTCATGCATTGTAAAGTAGAGCTTCTAATCTTTAAAATCATACCTGTTTTGTGTTGGTCAAGACTGTAGTTATTAATGTTTTGATAATATTTCTTTTTTTCGGTGGGCCCATTCGAGTTTAAAGCTCATTTATGACTTGGGCTAGTAAGCAACAACCTAGCTACACCCTAGAAGACCCTAGTAATGTCCTTGCAACTAGCAACCATATAGCAATGCCCTGGCATCAGCACATCATCATGGTGGCAAGTTTTGTGTTAGAAAATGTGCAAATCTAGTTTACCTGAATATGATCCTAATCCAAGATCAATCTAAATCTAAATTATTTCTCTATTTGACCTATGCGCTGGTGTCATGTGTTTATGTGACTGTAAAGAGATTTGTAAAATTGTTTGTCTTGCAATTCAGGTTTTAACTGTCGTGTAAAGAAACCCAAAGGCCCACGAGATCCACCGGCCGAATGGAGCCGAGCAGAAAGATGAAACAGCGACAGGTTTCCACCTGATCTTGTAGAGATGCACCTATTTTTACACTGGTAATTTGTTTATTCATTTTCTTTGCACTGGGTTTTGGATGTCTTGCCTCTAAAATATATACAGTATGAATATACACCACAAATTATGTTTGTTTTCTGTGTTTTTGTTAATTTAATTGTTTTATTTACTGTTGGAATGTATAATTGACTCAATTTATTAGAGTGTATATTTCTTGATTATTGATTTTTGCAATGCAAATAGTTTACGTGTGAATGCTTGTGTGAGAATTTAAAGGTGTTTGTTTCATTTTTTGTATTATTATTATTTTTTTACTTTTTTTTGTCTTTTTCAAAATTACTATCTAAGCAACGAATAGGCGTCATTAGGGTTGCAACGGTATGAGATTTTCACAGTATGATAACCGTCTCAGAAAATATCACGGTTTCACGGTATCACATATACGGTATTACACAATTACTATTATCAGTGAAAATGGAAGGATTATTTTATTTATATATTTATTTTTGAGCAAACACTTTATTATAATTGAATCTTGAAACAATTTATTTTATTGAAGTGTGTATAAAAAAGTCTCCCTTTTGAAAGTAAAATTAATTGAAAAAATAAGAAATCTAACAGAATTATAATAATAAATTGAATTATAAACATGATAAAAAATAGCATGTAACTATAACATGTTATATAACTAAAGCATGTTAGTTTATATGTTAAATGAACTACTAAATGAAAAATAATATCAGCTGTGTGAGCTTTTAAAGTAATGTCCGATGATTATTAACAGTTAACATGTACTGTAGGTGTGCGACAGCACAGGCAGACTGGTCCTCTCTGTACATTTAACTCACTTGTTCTCAACTTGTTTTGCTTCAGGACGCAGATTTTACATTGGACATCAAGTGTCGACCTGCTATAGATTAAACATAACCTGTATTTAATGAATCCTAATTTCCTTTTGTAGATTTTCCAGTACAAGGACATGCATCAAGTGTCATTATTTTTGTTGTTGATGTCAACGTTTGACTTTCATCACACAACTGAATAACACAGGCTGCATAACTATGATTGATTACTGCAAGAGTTAGATTAACATACAGGTGCGAAGGGACTTCAACATTTCTAAATTGCACAAATAATAAATACATATACATATTTGTCTCTGGCTTGCTTTTGCTCGCATGTCAATGATGCTGAGATCTACTTTTATATATATATATATATATATATATATATATATATATATATATATATATATAATTATATATATATCATTATATTTATATTATATATTTATATTTTAATCACTGAGGTTTACATGCAAAATTAGTAGCACCAAACATCACAAGCAGCCTCAAGAATGGACACAGAGTAGCCGTTTAACACATTTCCTTGAGCAGAATATTGCACTACAGATCGCTACATTTGTTCAAAGGGGAAAACGAGAGACTGAAATAGTGCACTCGCGTGCAAGTATTACATTAGGCGGAAAATTTCCAATTTGCGCAAGTATAAATCTCGAACTGGGGTGTTACGTCTCTTATCTGGCAACCCATAGCATGTTAAACGCTTGTGGAGATGCTTTGCATCCCAATGCAAGTTAACCGAAATATTCAAAAAATGCTTTTACAATAAATGAGCCGTGGGCCACAATAAACCATGTGGAGGGCCTGATCCAGCCCGCGGGCCATAAATTGCCCATGTCTGCTTTAGCTGTTTGCGATCATTAAATCTGCCTCGGCAGTCCTAAATAGTCTATCACTTGGGCGGCCGCAAAATATCTTCAATGGGAGAACCATGGCATTGTTCTTTCCCTGCTGTCCACAACCCAGTCCGTATAGACCAGTTGAGAAACACTGCTTTAACTCACACACTCATGTCAGACGGTCTGACATGAGTGTGTGAGTTGAAGCAGTGTTTCTGACTCAGACCGCCTCGCTTCTCTCTGACATTTTCTCTGCTGCATGTGTGTTTGTGTGTGTGATGCAAGTTGACGAGCCTGACAGACAAGGAGGAAAGGAGATGCGCACGCACGTGCATGTGAGATTCTCCATCCGGTTGCATTTTTTTTCTCAATACCGTAGATAATAAGCAAATGTACATGGTATGATAACAGTCAATTTTCAAACCGTGGTATACCATAAAACCGGTATACTGCTGCAACCCTAGGTCTCATTGTCATCTAAATGTACACCATTATTTGTTCAAAAATATTCATCTGATGTCAGAAAGTTCCTGAAGTACGGATAGTGAAGTCATTTTACAGTTTATTTTCATTTTAAGCAAACATTTAATTTCAAACATCAAGGAAATTTGAGTTCTCAATGTATGACTCTTAAATTAAAATGTGATACGATGTGAAATCTGTTGTTGAGATATAATGTTATTGCCAGTAGAGGGCAGTGTTGAGGTTTAATTTCCCTTTTTGGACTGGACATATTACTCATTATTTAAAATAAAGTTATTTAGAAGCAATGTAATGTGTATGCATATTTATTGATGCCACATCTTGTGACTTTTATTTATGAATTTATATTAAGCCATAACAAAACATTGTATCACAGTTCTAAAGTCAGTGTAGATGATCTGTATAAACACTTGCATTCATCATGGACAAAACTATAAAGATTGCCCTTTAAACTTTGGTGCTTTTTTATTTCAGTCATGAAAATCAATGGAATCTTAAGTTGTGTTTAAAGCAGAGAGCACATATTCCCAGATGCTCTGTCAACTGGCAGCGTTCCTGGATGCATGTCTTTCATGATGAATCATTCTTGCAGTATAACAGCAGAATTATGCAGAAATGCTGTGCATTGCTCTCTTCTGCTGTTTACACTATATTAAACATATATCACCTGGTTAAGACTTATTGCTTTTTTTGTGGCCACAGCAAATATGAAACACACATAGATGATATGATAATGGAAGTGTTTCTTATGCTTTTAAGTATGGTATGGATATTTTAATGGGGAAAAAAGTCATATGGGTTTGGAACAACATGAGAGGGTGTGTAAATTATAAAAAAAAAAATATTTTGTGGTGAACTATACATTTAATTGTACTGAAATAGGCGTATCTTTAAGCAAAATATAAATAATTGATCATTTTGGTGTGATATATATGACCCAGCATGTTTTTGACAGGTTTTGTTTATTTACTCTAAAAGAGCTGGCAAAAAAAAAAAAAAACCCAAACATGATTAATATATCAAAATGGCCCTCTGGATGTGTTTTAAGTCTGAGGGAGTTTTTCTCTGAAGGAGATGCAGTCAACAAAGAATCCATTTAAAGGCATGCAGTGAAAGTTACGTCAAACACAAACTCAAGATCTGCAATAACTCCTGAGAACTAAGTGTGTGTGTGGGTTGGTTGGTTGGTCTCCTCTAAGCTCCTCTGGCTGGGTAATCCCATTCAGCACATGCTAATGTGAAACTTGTATCTAATGACCTTCTGCCATGGCTTTTCAACCCCAGCCTTGAACAAACTCATAGCTACATCTCACCCATAGAGACTCACTCTCTCCAAGAAAGCCCACACAGTGGCACACAAGCATGCTAGCACACACACTCTTGATCTTACCATAAAATCTCTCTTATCCACACCATCGCTCAGATTGGGTGTAATTTTATGGTTTAAGTGAACTATTATTGTGATTTACAGTCATGGTCTTTGGCTCCACCTCAATTTGCATACTATCTGTTCTATATAGTGTGCGAAATTAGGATTAGTGCATTCTAATTTAGTGGCGTCTAATCTTTTGGAGGCGCTAAAGTGAATCAATGAATTATTTATGTAAACTAGTTAATTTACATAAACTGTCGGCAAAAATCTGACTCACTAAAATCAATAGCTGCGTTCCCACTATCAGGCCAAATGTGGGCGTGCTAGTGCTTGCCAGGGCCAGTTGCGTTCCCACTGTAACTTCCGGGGCTCCATTGTGACTCCTCTGGGCTTTCTCTGGGCCAATGCCCTTGATTGAGGCGGGTTCAATGTCGCAGGCAGAGTTTCGCCGAAATTGTCAGGACATGTATCCGGTGCACAACGGTACAGGATGGGAATTTTTTTTATTTGGGCACAGTAAAAATCCATTAAAGTGAACAATGGACAAAGCGGTGCCCAAAGAAATGACTTTCCATGGTTCGGTGAACTCTTTGGTATTCCTCAACCTCACTCTTATAAATAGTGTAACACACAAACACACACACACACACACACACACACACACACACACACACAAAGCCAAAATTGCTAAATACAATTTGTTTAATGGTATCAAAAGTGTATAGGGTCATTAGAGACCCTAGGTGTGTTAGAGTGTAATTTCTTTTTTCACTTCCTTAAATTATATTTTTATGATTATTTCAAGTTTACTATCACAGGATATCTACTGTATTTCTTTGTTTTTTTACAAGAGAAATTAGCCCTATATTCATACAAATACTATATTCATACAAATACTATATCATGTTGATTTTCGGTGCAACAGTAAATGATCAACATTGGTGAATTATCATTATTTCTTAAGCATGTACCAGAGGTGGGTAGTAACGTGCTGCATTTACTCAGTTACATTTACTTGATTAACTTTTTGGAAATAATTAACTTTTATGAGTATAATTAAAGCTGGGTACTTTTCACTCTTACTCAAGTAAATTTCGAATGGAAAAAAAAAAACCTTTTACTTCATTACAATAGGCAATCTTCCTGTTGTTACATTACTGGTTTTAATTGAATACGTGTAAATAAATATGTATTTTATTGAGATTTTTGAAAGGGACTTTTACAACAGCAGAACTTTACAGCTGCGCTCTGTCAATGGAGTCGAGTCCACCACTGCAGCAGCAGGAAGCGCGCTAAATAAACACTTTCTTCGCTCCACACCATGAAAAACAGTAGTTTCATCATCCCGTGACATTTTACACCAAGACAAGCGGATATTTCAAGATTAGTCTCATGTTCAGGGTGATTCTGTAACTATGGGCTCTTATGACCTCAGTTTATAGGTGTACACTTTTATATCAGTGTTGCAATATATCAGTTCCAAAATCCATGTAAACATCTGCGTTAAGTGTGAATGTTTTATGCTTTGCGGATCTGCGTGCATGACTTCTGGAGCGCGAGCTGACAGTATGTCTGCGCATGCACAGCATTTCTGCGTTTGACAGATGCGGCGCGTTTTTCTCATGGACAACCGAGCTCTTAAATAAACCCAAAACGCTTCCAAATACAGAGATAAGTTGCAGTTTTCCCATGAGTGTACAGAACTAATGATCTAAAGTCTTTCAACATTGAAAATACTGTAACTACACTGATCTAAGAATCCATACAGGACTTTAAAAAGCAAAGGGACTTTTGAAATAGTGACAGTAGGCGTTAATAAAGCATGATCTTGTTTCGTTTTATTCATATAATTGGGCCTGTGGGACTGGTTTCCAAACTTCTCTTCGAATTGACAGATTCGTCCAAATCTGACAAGTGTACTTAAAGTGATAGTTCAACCATAAATTAATGTTCTGTCATAATTTCCCACCCTCATGTTGTTCCAAACCTATGTGACTTTGTGTATTTTGTCGAACCCAAAAAATATATTTGACATAATGTTAGAGACTGACAGTCTCAGTCACCATTCCCTTTAAAATATGGAGGAAAATACAAACATGCAGAGACAGTAAATGGGGACTATAAGTCTATCATTCTGTCTGACATCTCTTTAATTGTGTTGCATTGAAGAAAGTCATATGATTTGAAACAACATGAGGGTGTATGATGACAAATTCCATTAATAAAAAATTATTATTATTATTATTATTCTGTATTACATGTTAAATCCATTATCGTCCATTATGTTTTTTGTGGAAGTAACTAGTTACTTGCTACTTGAGTATTCTTTTAATTGGATACTTTCTTACTCACTCAAAAAAAATATTTTAGCCTATTTCCAAGATGTATCAATTTCAATTGAATAACAAATTTCCATCTAATTGAATTGCCTAATCTTTAACAAAATAAAATGCATAAATCTTACAAAATGAAAGTTTTATTAATTACATTTTCTTCAAGACTATTCAATTCATTTAGATGGAAATTACCCAAACACGTAATCAAGTAATGTTTTACATGAATACTTTTACTTCAATTTGAGTATCAGTTTTTTGAAAATAATTGTACTTTTACTTGAGTAAATATTTTGGGTACCCACTTCTGTCATGGACACATATGTAATCAATTAAAAAAATACATTTTATTTCTTATTCAAAGTGGCACTGTTGTTTCAGTGACTTGACTTGATTTATATTCGACATTACTATTTTATGGAGAAACAACATGGAAGAAAACTATTGCAAGTGTAACACATAAACAGAAATATATTTGATTCTATTAATTTCTAATTGTCTTGAAAATATTTAGTAAATTTTCAATATCTGTGCATTTTGTAAATCCATTTGTGATAGATATGCAGTATAAGTGTCGGTCCGCTAAAGACCCAAATATGAAAGAGTGTTTGGTGAACTTCCCAAGTATTTAAGGGTTAAAAAGAGAAGATTTACATACTACATTCTAAATCATA
This sequence comes from Xyrauchen texanus, assembly GCF_025860055.1. Classification (NCBI taxonomy): domain Eukaryota; kingdom Metazoa; phylum Chordata; class Actinopteri; order Cypriniformes; family Catostomidae; genus Xyrauchen; species Xyrauchen texanus. The sequence continues at coordinate 36,309,120 of NC_068302.1, forward strand.
AAGTTCTCAACGACATCTGCTGAATGTCCTTTTGACATCTGAAAGGAAACCTCTTATAGATGAGCAAATGAGCAAATTATCTTAATAATACGTCTACCAGATGTAAACACACACATCAAATAGACGTCTGGGTGATATACGTGTGCTATCAGGGTATTAACCAACCTGATTTCACGAGAATTTGTGACAATAGTACGAGGTGGCAAATTCGTACCAATTCAAGTTAATTCATTTGAAAATGTATGAGTTATACACCCACCAATGAGAGACGCTTCCCTGGTGTCCTTGTAGTTCCGTGTTAATCCAAAACTTTGTTTCCGTAAATTTAACTCCTAACACGATCCCTAAACCTTACCATATATTGTAACACCGTACCCTACGCAAAGGAGAAACATAACCATGATATTAATGTTAAAAGGTCTAAAGTGTAATGTGGAAGAAAGCGACACTTCCGGGTTCCTAGCATGTGTTCGTGAAGCGTTTGTGATTGGTTAATGTAGTCATACGTTTTTGTACGTATTGGTACAAATTCGACACCTTGTAGTATTGTGACGAATTCTGATGAGACTATGTTGGTAGTAGCTTGTAGAGTAGCTAACTACTTTTTAAAAAGTAGCTTGACTGTAATTTAACTATGACTAGCTTGTAGCTTGGGAAGCTACAGTTTCAAAGTAGCTTCCACAACACTGATGTTAGCATTATTTAGATTGTGAAGGCAATATTTTGTTTGTTTTTAAAAACTGAGTGAAGAGTCTTAATCAGGGTATTCACATGCCCATCCCCTTTCATTTTAATCAACATCAAGATTTTTAGGGACTTAGCATGTCACACAGCAAGTCAAGAAATGTCAACATTAATGTCATGTCAACTGCCCTGTCCATTAATGTTGTACAAAACCCAGACAATACTTTAACTGAATTATTAGTGCAATACATTCACACATAGTGTAAAAGCTACAGAGCAGAATGCCGCATAGCGCTACCAGAACAGTTGCTACATTTACCAGCTCCCAAGAAGGGAAGTCAGTTAACACTGTGATATTCATTCATTGTTGTTTCAAGATGGCTTCACACTCATCAGCTAGATTATTAATCGGGTACGACTTTAAAAAGGATTTAGTGTCCTCCAAAGACAGCCGCCAGTCTCTTCATGACCCGAGGTTCATAGGCATCCCATTTTACTAGAGTGTCTGCTCTGAGAAAAATGGCCACTTCTGAGGAAGACAATGAGTTACAGTTTTTAAGGGCTTTGGTGGCCTTCTGGTTGCTTTGGATCCAACAGACAAGAAAGGCCTGTGTTCAGCAGAGCACATGGATATTGATCTGCTCTCTGCCGTCTGACCGCCCATCTGTTTGGGTGAAGACTGCGATACCTCCATACTACAACTGCTGCCAGCCGTCTCCATGGAGACCAATCCATTTATCCGACTGAATTACAGTATCAGGCAACTTTCTATTTTTTCAGCAGGGAAAAAAAAACTTGGAGGCCATGTTATGATTGTCAATCTGGTTTTTATTTATGTTTTACTAGATTTTGATTAGTCTACAGTTATATACATTTAAATGTACCTGTTTAGAAGCTGCTGTTATAAGAAGCTTTCAATAGAGGATTAATGCAATAAAAAACATTTCAATGAAACTGAATTGATTAATCTTTATTTTAAATGTATTTATTAAATGTTATTTTTGGACTAAATTCAGTTTTACATTGTTATGTTTGAATTTATGTATGTATGTAAGCATTAATTTAAGATTATTAATCTTTTTTTTACTAATACAGTAAAAATTACTGTAATAAAAATGTCATTATTGATAATATTAAGAATTACAAATTACCCCACCATATGTGACCCTTGGAAAGAAAATAGGTATTATAGAGGTCATATATGCGACTGTACTTTTGAGACATCTATGTGTAAATGGTCTCAATTATGACTGGTCAATCTTTTCGCTTAGTTTTCACTTTAGTTTTTCATAATTGGTCTGTGTGGACTGGGAATGGAGTATTGCATTGTGAATATTGGAGTACAGTTTGTATACAATTAGCCTTTTAATTTCAAAAGAACAAAAAAATCCTGTTTTCATGATATGTCCCCTTTAATAAAGATTTTTGAATAACATTGTTCAGGCAATGCAGTTGTTCTGCTGGTTTGCAGGGAAAATTCCCAGTAACGTGTATCAGTCTTATTCAGCTGCATATACTGTGATCATTTTGGTTCCACATCTTCATTATGTTCAATGGTGAATGTGCTCACTAAGATGCTGGAGAGTCTTTGGGAGGGGAAACGGGTCAGCCACGGTATTTTTGATGAGTTCTTTTGGACTAAGATTAGAGAGAGCGGGGAGACTCTTCCAGAAGTTCCAGAAGTATGGCCAAAACTGAAATGGGGAGCACATGGCAGAGAGAGAGAGAGAGAGAGAGAGAGAGAGAGAGAGAGAGATGAAGGGTGCAGGTTTGGAGAAAAGATGACATTATTGCTGTAAGACCAGCAGAGAAAAGAAGTTTGGGCTGGTTTTGATTAAGAAGCTTGTTGGATTTAAGGTCCAGTAGTTTGGCTCTGACGCATGGAAGTGAAAGTTTAATAACTGAAATGAAATCCAGATAATGAATTGTTCAACAGGCATTTGTCATAAAACTTCACCGCTGCAGAGCTACATATGATAATCTTAACATACATGCAAGTCAGCACATACCAAGGGCTTATTTTTCAAGACTTCTGATTCATTCTTAATACTCTCCCTCATGTTGTTTCAAACCAATATGACTTTCTTTCCTCTGTGGAACATAAAAGGAGATGTTAGGCGATATCTTAGTCACAGTCCCCCCACCATTCACTTTTTTTGCATCTTTTTATGCAATGAAAGTGAATGTTGACTGAAGTTGTCATATGTTCTAGAGGTTTAGAACAAACCCTAACTAGAATCTTTGAGTGAATCAATACAGTGTTGCCATGCAAGCACACTTTTGCACAATGCAGGAGAATCCCGCACAAGCACTTTCTGTTTAATTATGGGTCCTTTTGTCTTAATTACCTTGTCAGATTTCTCTGACATCATTTGCTTTTGTTTCTGACTCACTCAAATGTCTGCTCACTCGGGCCAGAATATTGCCTCATTCACCACAGGTCAGATGTGTTTTAGTGTCGACATATTCATTAGTGTTCATATTGTTTTGTAGCGTTCAGAGCTTGAAAAACTATTCTGAAATGAATCACGTACCTAATCTGAAGCAACAAATAGACTGCATAACACATAGTTGTGAATAATTATTCATGAATGCTAGTAATGTATAAAGAGTTTTCGGTTTTGTGAATATCCAACAATTCACACCATTGCAACTAAATACACAGAAAGTAAAATGACAAATGAGGGATTTTTTTTTTTATCACAATTGTATTAAAAGGAAGGCAAATGGACACTTTTGCTTTCTTTATCTCTTCTCTAGAGTTTCAGAGTAGATCTCAACAATGTCTCAAACTGTGCTCAGATCTGCCAAGTCTGCAATCAAAAGTCATAGATCTGAATATGAACTCAAATATTTTTCAATAAAGGCCAAATTAATTGAGCTGTGCTATCCATATTAATTTTACAGCTTTATACTCTTACTGTTTTCAACATTTGTCTCATTCATGTCCATTTTATTTCTCCAATTAGGAATTTACGAGAAACATCTTAGACAAACTTGATACATAAAGCAGACATAACTAAGAACTCTGTTAAGTCTTCACATTAAGTTATGCATTAAGTTATGAAATAGCAACCTCTAAGCAATAAAAAAGTCCTCAACAGGTTCAAAAAACTATTCCTAATAAACTGAATGGAACTTTATGCTAATAATGCTTTATTAACATGTCATAAATGCTTTATAATCATGTTATAACATCTTTAAATTAAATGCTCCTTCAGTAAGCACACTACAGGTTCAATTTGTATTTTCGAATAAAGAGAATGGAAATCCATGATAACAATTATTTTTAAAAATGACATAAATGCTTTATAATCATGTTATAACATCTTTGAATTGAAATACTTTTCCTTTAGGAAACACTTTACATGTTCAATTTGTTCTAATACATTTTATGGAACTCTATGCTAATATTGCTTTATTAACATGACATAAATGCTTTATAATCATGTTATAACGTCTTTAAAATGTTTTAGTTAAAATACCTCTCTCATGCCGTTTTTCGCTGCAGGGATGAAGTATGTCTGCTCTGATTGAGAGTTAGACTTCTATGATGCAGTGAGAGTATTCAGTGCTGTGGTTAACTACAGACTATACTCTCGGGACATTGAGCTGCATACTGTACAGCCAGCCTATTCTGTCTTTCTCTCTCTCTCCCATAGGGAGGGTGGCCGGCGGTGCATGGCTGAGCTCTGGATGTTGGCTGCATGGTTGGAAGAGAGACCACAGGCATGAGTGTGTATGTACGTATGTGTGTTTTTCTGGGAACAGCAGCTAGTGTTGATGCTGAGATCTCTAAACTCATTCAGTTCTTGTCTTACAGTTTAGGGCCCTGGGCGGACCGCAGTGTGATATACACTGGCAACATAGCATACACTCAACAAAAATCACACACATGCACACACCAATACCAGTGCACATTGTTACCACTGTCCTTGTGTTGGAGCAAAAGTGTTTTTACCACAAAATGGGCTTAAAGGTTATGTGAGTAATTTTTTCTGTTAAAATAAGAGATCAACCCATATTGTTTATTTGCATCTAATGAACAGATTATTGGTACAAGTGTCTTATAGCTAATAAGCAGAGACAATTTTTGACCCAATGATAATTGGAATTTATAATCTGTCATTTAACTCGTAAATTTGGTCTCTGGATTTGGTCCCTCTGTCAATGTAAGTCTACAAGATTTTTAATCACCCGTTTTATCATCCGCTAGACGAAACCTGAAAATCTGATTGTTTGTAAAAATTATATCAGACCTCTCCTCAACAAGCTGCTTGATTTGATATATTAGTTATGTTAGCATGTGCAAAAAGTTACGTGCAAAAGTTTAATAATTCGTTTTAGGGGTTTATTTCATTCCCTGATCACAACAATAATAGTGATTCTTGCCTTAGCAAACACCTCTACTAATATGATCGGAGTATTTTCATGATTCCCTCTGCAAAGCAATTTTGAATGCTTGAAAAAATTACATTTTCATAAAGTTTTGTAATACTTCATTATTTAATAACCTTTATTTGTAAGACTGTGTTAGTTTGCAGTGCATCTGTTCTTTTTAAATCGTATGTGTCAATTCTTATTATGCTGTTACTGGTGGAATCAATAACTGGAGTGGATTCTGCTGACATTGTGTACACTGTGTGCTTGCGTTCGAGTGATTTTTGCTCTGCTGCAGTTTGCACTGTATTTATTTGGCACACTCACTGTTGTATACACCACCTGTGACATCGTCAGATTTAGTGACAGTGGCTGACATATCATTTCTCTCTGTGTCATTCCTATACTCCCGTATGTCGGCCCTCTTAACTGTGTGATTATTCATTTTCACTCCATTAAATACAGACTTCCACGTTGTTGCTAGGTGACAGGTAACTTTCAGTGTATTAATTAACAAGGGCACAGAAAAGCCTACATAAAACAGTTGTTACAATTCCACGACAAAAAGGATATTATGTCTCTGCTTTCTGCTATTATCTGTCTCATGACAGGCGGGACAGTTACAGAAAAGCTAGCTGTGATGTGAGCTGAATTTCAAGGATTGCTGTGCTGTAGTTTAAAAGGCAAAAATCACTCACAAATGCACTTTTTTTGTGTCACAATTGCTGCAACTCAGATTCACACCAACAAAACTGTTTGCATGATCACCACAGTGGACCATCCATGATCTGCATATTTGAATTGGCACAGGTTTACGCCGGATGCCCTTCCTGACGCAACCCCCAGTGGCTGTAGGACTTACACCATTTAGAGCATCCAATTCATTTAACCTGAATCTTTTTGGACTCGTGAGGGAAACAGGAGGAAACTCACACAAACATGGGTTGAACATGCAAACTCCACACAGAAAGGCCCATTTGAGCCAGGGCTTGAACCCGGGACCTTCTTGCTGTGAGGCAACAGTATTTCTGGGCAATAATGGTGGAAATGTTCAAGACTTCAAAGCAAGTGCCTTAACAGAACTGATTTTCAAAAATAAACCTACCCAGAGAATATTCACTGGAGTAAAAAGTGTGACAACTACCCCCGGTCTTCCTAAATTAATTCTGATTCAAATGTAATGGCCAGCATCATCCAATCACTGCCAAACATGTTCAGCATGAAACTGAACTTTTTGGTTGGATTTTAGGAGTGAATGGACTTAGCTGTATAGAAAGCTATACTATGTCCCCTTGCTCCCTTGCTCCCTATTTAGTGAATGACTTAACCTCCTGTGTGCAGTCTGTCTGCACTGGTCTCAGAACAGTTCGAAATGGACCTTATTTTAATCCATCACATGAACTTGTGGGTTGAACGTTTAAACCTTTACCAACAGCACAGAGCCTCCTGAATTGAGATCAGCCGGTTTAAATTAATTAATTATGCGTTGCGTTTAACAAAGCCAAAATACAACGTCCACGCATGTATACGCGAGGTTGGACAAAGTTAAATCATGGTAATGCATGAGTACCATATTCATACGGCATTACCATATTAGTTTCAAAAAACATGGCAATATAATAGTTATTTATTTTAAGTGTAATGCAGCAAATAATTCTATGTAGAATCCAGTCATCGTGATTGCTATTAAAATAATTGAAACATGGATTTGAGATTCTGTAAGTATTCTCCTCTTCTGAATATTCTGTCGAGTAATTCCCAGAGGGCTCCCCACACGGACAACAATGCTGTGCAACCTGCTATTGGGGTACTGTACATAAAGAATTGTTGCTTGGCAACTGTTTGAGCTCCACTTTGAAGTTATATATATGTTTTCCGCAGCATGGCAAAAAGCCATGAAACAGCACATGAAAATTCCAGCATGATAAAACAGCAAAACAGGGCATGCAACAAAATGTTGATTTCACGTCTTGTTCTTTGTAAGTGCTTGTTAAAGCAAGCATCATTGTTACTATTGCACATACTTAGAGTTACGGATTTGAAAAAAACCCTAACCCTAAATATTAAACTTTGGCACATAAATTGTCCCACACCGCTTGTGGTGCGCAGATGAATGATACTTTAAATCATAGTGCTTGTTGAGGAGAGATTAACTATTATTTTTAAAAGCGATCTGACTTGTTTATTTTCAATAAAATGGATAGAAAAATAAAATAAATTGATAGCATTTGTAGCATAATGTTGATTACTACAAATACTAATTTCCTCTCGTCTCTCTTTTTCTTAAAAAAGAAAAAGAAGAAGAAAAAATCGAGGTTACAGTGAGGCACTTACAATGGAAGTGAATGAGGCCAAGCTTGTAAAGCTTAGAATTTCATAAAAGCACTTCTATTAGGAAGACTCACAGACTTGAGTGAGATTTAAGATGACATTTCTTGATGAATATAAAACAGAAAAGTAATGTCTCTCTTTGGCGTAGGCCCCGTCTTGCAGAACGAAAAAGTTGTACTTGGAACCGTCATATCCTGCTGGAGATAGGAGGCAGGGGTGAGGAGCCTATCTCCGTGCTGGACGGGACTCAACTGGTGGTGGTGGGGTGGTGGAGGTTGCCGTGTTAGCACACTGAAACAGCATTGAGATAGATTGTGAGCAGACTTATAAAGCAATGGCTTAAATGTGATTGGCTAGGAATTACCCAGCTAATGGTGCGATGATGTACAGCTGCTAGTCTTCCCACTAGAACTACGCTACGCTTACATTTACATGAATTCTTCTGTTAAAACATATGTATTATCTGAGCTGTTGTTTAACTAATAGATTTTAAGGTCAATTTATGATTTGAGGATTTACAGTATTACGTCGTCATGGTAATTCAGTTGTAAAATTGGAAATAGCTTTAAACAGAAAAGTTTAGTAAGCGATTTGATCACACTAAAATCATGTTAATGCACATATTGTTTATGTCTTGTGGCTATGCTTTTGAAACAGTGAGTATTTTAATGTCTACAGATTTGCCCAGTTACAGCCCAGTTACATTCCCATTATTATTATACTAAACATTTTTGCAGTTTATCTAGGGAACAAATATGGTAGTTACTTGGGGGCTGGCTTCTCCCCAAGTAATGACCTAGAAGCCTCCCATAACACCCCAGCAACCACATAGCAATGCTCTGGCAGCCACCTGCAACACCCAAGCATCATGGCGGTGAGAAATGTACTGGCAAGCACTACTCACATTTTCTTTAGAGAATATAAGAAAATCTAGTTTCCACTGTAAAACTGCTCAAAGATCTTATTTGAATTATCTTGGCCTGTTTGTCTTGTGTTTAGACATAAGGCACAAAGAAATAACTTTCATTTGAGCATAAAACGGTAGATGAAAGGCTGAAATCAAATGCTTTACAGCAACAGTGGCAAATGAAGGACGACTGGCCTGGTTTAATAAGATCCTTCATCAGAGCCAGGCTAAGAGAGACCACCGGCCCCCCCCATTTCTTAGGGAGGGGTGCGCTCTGCGGTTCGGACCCTCCAAACTGCACACATAATTTGACTAACAGCTGCAGTGGCTTATAGGGGCCAGATGTGAAGTCTAAAGAGAGTGGAGAAGCTGAACAGAGTAGTTTGTGGTAAAAAAAAAAAAAGAAAAGACGCCCCTGTCGGGGGGCTTGAGTGGCCGGCAGTAAAACCAGAGAGAGCCATTGTCATGCATGCTGCTTGCTTTTTATGGTGACTTCTGCAAATTACAAGGATGTAGGCATCAATTTTCAAATGCATGGGGGTTCGCCATGGCCTGAAATTTACATGTGAGCTGGGTGTGTGAGCTTTTGTGTGAACTAAAAATGTCATACCATTTACACTTGTTTTATGAGCTCCTGCTACACTTTCATGTACAATATACTGTGTTTTTCCACCCCCTAGAATTATTTCCATGTTTATTCTCATTGGAAGTGAACCTGTAATTATTCCTTTAAGGTTTCTATAAACAAATGAATCTTTATTGTGACTGGATCAGGTAATTTGAGCACACTTTGAACATTCTTCATTATAAATCTATTTTCCCCTGACTGAAGAGAGGATGTTTTTATGGGGGGCCTTTAAGCCCCTGCAACAAGTTTTCATTTTATTTTATTTTTACCCCAAATACTATCCTTTCACTTATTGGGCAGAGCTTAACCTTGTTCACAGTAGTGCCGTATTTTATTTTTTGACGGGGAATGAAAACGAGACTGTGAGGGATAGACTTACAGTTACTTCAATGGGTTTCACTGTTGTTAAAAGTGCTTTTGATCATTCCGTGGACAAAGCGCTGGGGAAAAAAGTCTTTACATTATTTTAAGCAGACAACCAACTAAAAATGAAATGTGATTTTGGAGCTTCATACAGTGCATGCCATTGAAAACTATGTAAGCCCATCTCTCACAGCCTCGTTTCCATTTCTGTTAAAAATCAAATATGGCGATACTTTGAATAAGGCCTATTGTTCAATCACACATGTCTCGCATCACTCATTGAACCTCATTTATGCTTATTTTGGTCAGTTTTATAATGATCATACTCATCGCTGTATCAGGACAAATGAACCAATCATTTTTACTTGCAACATCTATTATGTGAAGGCATTGGACGAATTCTGTAATACATGATAAACAAACAAAGCCCAGACTGAAATGTAACACTGTGATTAGTAATCTATGTCTAAATCTGTGTTACCATGACAATCACAAGGCTCTGTATCTTCCCAGATGTATGGAAATCAACTTGCTACCAGACAGGTAGGAAAATAAACCCAGTCAATACTTTGCAGTCTTCCTCCAACCACCAGGGGGCAGTGAAGGGTAATGGGGTAAAGAGCATGCCCATGTACGACGCTCCTTCGCTGCTGCTCAAATGCATTTGAGTGTGTAGACATTTACACTACAAGCACAATTTGATTTTGATTACAGACTTTGTTATCTTAGTGCAAATCTTTGGTGAGACATAGTTGAGGTCAGGAGTTTTTTAGCGAACTATCCCTTTAAGCAAGTCTATGTGCTTTCCATTTAATCTCATTATGGACCGCTGGGTTTTTAAAATATCCAGCAAAAAAAAAAAAAACACAATATTACTATGGTACAAATAAAACATTTAAAAATCATGATAATACCATAGTACTTTTTAAAGATAAACAATAACACATAAACTGTGGTGTGACTTTGCCAGTGCCTAAAATGACTCACATAAATGAGAACGTAAAAGACAATGATAATTGGTGGTAAACATTAGTGTGCCTTCTCAAGGTTAATAAAGTTTCAATGAGCCACAGGCGAGCCCATAAACAAACTATAAGTGAGGAATTTCTCTGCTGTTATCTCATGAAAATGCTTCAATAGCCTCTCATTTCGACCTTCAGAGGAGACGTCACATGAACACTGCAAAACATTTTACTGGCTAAATCAAATAACCCAAGAGTCATAATAAATCATGATTCGCTGTGGGATTGCATGACATGATAAAAAGAAGCAGACATCTCATTTGATGAAAAAGTTGGTTTATTCCCCTTGATAACGCTGGTACTGCATAAAATGAGAGGTCATTGCGCAAATGAATTCATTCAGAGAGTTAAGCAGCCCGATTATGATTGAAAACAGCTAAACTAAAGATGTGTATCCATGTTTAAAACCTGTTGAAGCTCACTGAACCCACAGATAGGCCTGACTTTTACTTTGCATACATTGGTTCACATTTACTAAATAGTCCACTGTCCACAAATGTTAATAATGCTGGCAAATGATACATCTGTAAATTTGTCAACATTATAAACATTTTTGGACAGTAGACTTAATAGTAAATGTGATTGAATTTATTCAAAGTGCAGTCAGGCATGGGGGGGCTTACCAATGTCTAAAATACTTTGATCCCAGCTTTAGCTAATATGCAAAGACATCTATAAGTAAGCCATTGTATAGGTTGATTTTCCTGAATACTGGGGCACTGAGGCACAATCGAAACATTGCTCTGTTTGTTTGAGCACTCTTGACAAGCCCGACACAGCAACGCTGAGTTAACCAATGGCATACGTATAGGGCAGAACTATCTGTTTGTTTGACCAATGGAAGGAAACCTGTTTGAAAACAATAATTATGTTTGCATTCTCCAGCCTGATCTCATAGAAATTAGGTGATTTTTCAAAATGATATTACATGATTCATTACATGTATCGCAGCAGTTCCATTGTTAAATGTCCACTGTGTGGCAACAAAAACTACCTACCTTCCTACCCTAAACCATAGACCTAAACCGAACTGATAGTGTCATAAAAATCCAATGTGATGAAAAACAGATCATGTTTTTAAGGTTAAAGCTCTTTTGAGTTGTAAATCAACAAAGCCTTCCTCCTGACCCTAAACCTTAAACCTAAATCTAACTGTTAAGCCCTAAGAGCATGTGCAGGACGTGTAATGCAAATTTCGTCTTCAGCAGAGTGCTCGGGCAACATTTTTTCAATTCGTCTCTCCTTTTCTTTAAAAAAAGCAAAGATTGAGGTTACAGTGAGGCACATATAAGTGAATGGGGCCAATTTTTAGAGGGTTTAAAGGCAGAAATGTCAAGCTTATAATTTTATAAAAGCACTTGCAATAATTGTTCTGTTAAAACTAATGTATTATTTGAGATGTAATGATGTTTAAATTTTAATTTCTACAATTGTTTTTGGGTTTGTTGACATTACATTGTCATGGCAACGAAGTTGTAAAATTGGCTATAACTTTACACAGAAAAGAAGCAAATTTATCACACCAAAATCATGTTTTAAATGCACATTGTTTAAGTCTTGTGGCTGTACTTTTGAAACAGTGAGTATTTTAACATGTACAGATTGGCCCCCATTCACTTCAATTGTGAGTGCCTCACTGGCAGATTTTTAGCTTTTTTCTATTGCTAAAGAAATGTAACTTAATTTTAAGAAAAGAAGGAACGAATCGAAATGTATTAATGTTTGTGGTAATCAATATTATGCCACAAATGCTGTCAGTTGAGCTTAACTTGTATTGTACCTGGAAAATTTCTTAAATCAAACACTGAAATTTCTTAATATTGAAATCATGACCTGCATAGGCCCAAAAATATGCAAAATTATTGTGCTCTAGCCGAAAATATTGTGATAGGCACAAACCATGTTTATTCTCATTGGAAGTGAACCTGTAATTTTAATAAAGTATGCATTGTATTTTCTTTTACCATGTAGTTTGTTCATGGTTTTCGAGAATGGTCTACTGAGAGACAGATTAATTTGCACCAAAATGCCATATCGTCAACCATAGAAGATATGGGACGTGTTTTCTCATCCCTTTTGAAATTTGATAAGCCAATTTATTTTGTTAACTGAACTATGCACGATTATGGTTAATAAAATTGTATTATTTGCATTTAGCGTTTTTCTATGCTGTTCACGACCCTAACACACCTGTAGCCAGGATGCTACTTCTTGGGATCTGACAGCACTTTGCTATGATGAGGTTTATGTTTTCAATGAAAAACCACACTCCTGCTCTGGATTTTTCCACCCCATACTCCTCGATTTTTTGGACATTTCCACCCCGTCTTGCGCACAGAGGCACCAAGCAGTACCATCCTCCAAAAACCTAATGCGGTTGAAGAACTGACGAATACGGGCTGCCGGGCTCGACTGGCTTCAATTACAGATGCTCACAATTACAGAGGCAGAGTAAAGGGCTGGGCACAACGTGGCAAGCCCAAACACTGCGTGGATCACAGGACTGGAAGGAGGGGGGCAGGGGAGTCAAACGTTACCATCCTCAACCACCTAACCACCGCTGGGTTATTTTGGAACCCCTGTACTTGCCACGTTCCATGAATAGGGTATAAAATATGACCTTAACGGGATAATTGACCCAAAAATGTAAGTTCCGTCATCATATACTTTGAAAGTAAAAAGCCTAATGTCTCCTTTTGAAAAAGTAATATGGAATTTAAACAATGTATGAAGAAATTTGCAATGACAGTGAATAGTGACTGAGGTTAACATGTACAGTATACTCAGCATCTCCCGTTGTGTTTCACGGAAAAAAGTTATTTAGGTTTGGAACAACATAAGGGAATATGATGACAGAATGCCTTAAACTTTTAATAAAAAAACAAATTCTTCCACTAACGGTTTTAGAAAATGTTGAACTTCCACCTCAGGAGGTCAAATTAAATATTACAAGTTTTATTTTCTATTCACAATATATGATATTGTGAATAGAAAATATATAATATATAATAATAATATATACTATACAATATATATTTTTGTCTAAATATGGTTTAAAACACTGATTTGTATAATTGCTTTCTTTTCTGGCAATTAACATTAAAGATATAGTTGAATGAAATAAAAATAATAATCTTATAATTTACTCACCCTCCATCCGCTATCCTAAATTTGTATGACTTTCTTTTTTCTGCTGAACACAAAAGAAGATTTTTTTGCTCTGTAGGTCTACACAATGCAAGTAAATGGTGGCCAGAACTCCAAAAGCTTTAAATGTCTTCTGAAGCGATCCGATTGGTTTTGGGTTAGAACACACCAAAATATAACTCATTTTATACTGTACATATTGCCATTGCAGTCTCTAGGCACAATCATGATTTCGAGCTTGATTACACTTCCTAGTGCTTGATGCATCCGCAGAGCGCTAGATGGCGCTATAGGAAGTGTAATCTAGCTTGAAATTATGATCGCAAAGGAGACTGCTGTTAAAGCCGGGCTGTCACTACTTTAGGCCGGATTTTGCTGTTGCAGATACATTTCTGAGGTCTGCAACAAAAATCCCAGATTGCCGCCAAATTGGTGCTTGCAACCGTCGGCGATGCTAGTTAAGTATGAGCAGCTAATCTACGTGATCTGAGCCAGTCTTGAGCAGTCACAGACGCTGGGATATTTACACGCCATGCTTAATATTATCTCCACATAATCTTGTAGTGTGAGTGGTGCGGGGACAAGTGCGAACGGCTCCAGCCAATCACATCTTATCATGCATCTTTATGTACACGAATGGAAAGCCATAATTTGAACATAATTACGTTTTGTTGTAATAACCTAACAAGTGATCATTTTTAACAAATAAATATATGATCTGCACACTCTACTTGACATTGTGCTGTTTTATTTACCTCCAATTTTTCTTCCCAAAACAGACACAGAGAGCCTGCCAACATCTTACCAAACATTGTTGCTGCCATATTTTAATTTATCGTCTCTTCTCTTGTTTTACAGACAAAATAAGAGCACAGACAACTTTTGGACAGCAAGCTGATTGCGACCCTCCATTTCTGGATAAATCTTGTGATCACAAATCTTGTAATTTCTTGCATGAATTTATGTGAGAAACTCTGTTTTGCTGTTGGCCGGGGTTGTGTTCGGCCATTCGGCCCGTTCAGCCCCGGTCCACCGGGAAACATCCCGGTTCTTCCTATGGCCAGTCCGCCCCTGATTGAGGACATTTATGGGTTTATAACTAGCTACTTTTCATGCTATGCTAATTTTTGTGTTATAAAAATTTGATCTAACATATCCCTCCTGACAAAAACACATGATTTGTGACTTAAATGCTTTAAAAAGTAACAAAACACCAAAGTGAACGAAGCTATTTGTAGATAGTGCCATTTATTGGTTAGAACTATATTAAAGCTTTGTCTTCAAATCTGAGTTCTGTAGTCTAAAACTAAACCTGCTGAGAATTTCCTCTCCAGAGTGACTGGTTGTAAAATCCACATTAGTGAAGTCATTCTAAAGGCTATTAGCTCTTATGATAGAAAACGCCATAGGCACGGATTCTTAGATTTGCTGTATTTACGTCAGGCGATTTTTCTGCTTGTTTACTGTGCAGTGTCATTTTCCCTAAACAGCAATTAACTGGGCTATATGATTTGAATAAGTGGATTGCATCGCTATTTGCTGCAGATTACATAAAAATGCATTACAGGCAAATAGCATAGGACAAATCTTAGGCGGGCTAGTCTGTCCTCCAAAAATAAGTCTGGGAACAGCGTAAACACAATGAACCACATCATAACAAGACACCCAGTTTGCAGTTGGTTAGTGGAAATTTGATATTAGAACACTGACTTATTTTGACCTTGTCTGTAGCACCCCCTCATATATTTTTCTTTCAGCTTGGGAAATGTATTTCTTATTGGGAGTTCTGCTCAGTTCAGCTTCCTTGTAGTATCAAAATTTTTTCAGATGTTTCTCCTAAAATTCCTTTGGAAAAATAAAAAGGACAGATGAGAACTAAATGAGATTGTTGACATATAGCAAGAGCATAAAGCTATAATATTATATAGTTAAGCTCATGTTGAAATCTCTGACACTTGTATTTTAGCAAATCTGAGCATAGTTTGAGACATTGTTGAGATCTATTCTAAAACACTTGTGAGATTTCAAGGTTCTTTTTCTCAGGAAAAAATCTGCGAAGCATGGAACTGGATCAAAATCTCCACTTGCTTTCTCTGAGAAACAAATGAGATATTAAAAAAGATCTCGGTCATTTGAGATTAATAAACTTGCCTATTTACTTGCATAGGCTACTACTGATTGCATACGTGCATAATGCAATTTCACCTATATTAAAAGATAATTTTGTGTCTAGCTGTATGTTGCAACATATTTCAGATCACCCAGCATCATGACCTTAATTGTTGTAATCCAGACATATCAGTCTGTCTTTACAGTCTGCCTTTACTAGGTGCTCAACATCTGGGGTTGGTAGAGAATCCTAAATGAAGGGCGGGACGATACCATTCATGATGACAGTAGTGACTGACAACAATTCACTTACAATATTTACTAAACATTTGAATATTATTGTACATCTTACACTTATTTGATAAGAATTTTAAATACAATAAATCTAATGTCTGAATATTATGTTACAAGCTCTCCTAGAATTTTTATATGTAACTGAATCATATCAGAGCACCCCTACCATTAGAGTGGTACGCTCCATTTTAAAGCGACAGCTCCCAACTCCACGCTTCTAAAAGTGAGCGCGACGATTTCTTGAGGTACGGAGTGGAGAGTACTATGCCATCGACGCGGTGAGCGCATGTTAGGGTTCCGTTTGGGTGTTTTCCACAAGAAAACAACAATATATCTCCGAATTTGCCTGCGATAACTCCCGAGCGGCTCTTCAAAGTCCAACTGTGGATGTAACTGTTGCACTTTGAACACAGGTAGGTGCGCGGCGATACATTTTATCGCTGGATGAGTGATACATAAACAGTCGCGCGATTATTCTTTTTGATGCGCGCGAGTAAAACGCATGCCTGTATTGCGATGAAGTCAGGAATGCATGCACTGGAGATGGAATGCATGCGTATTTTAGGGAGGAAACATAATGAAATCGCATAGATGAATGGAAGTGATCTGTTAACGCTTAGTGGAAAAAGATCCCAATGGATGTGGTCAATAAAGCCAGCAAGAACAAAGGGGTTATTAAAATCTGTGACTAGCTAAAAAGAGGTAAAATATCAATGCAGTTGAGCAATTCATTGGAAATGCGTTAAAAAACGCCTAAGCATCACCGTTTTAGGACTAGACAGGCTACTACACAATAGATGATTATTACAGGCTTGCCTGTTGGTGGTTGTGCATGAATCTAACACATGCATATTGTCATTTCAGATGGAAAGTTGATATGGGTAAGACTATAGTCTATAATTGTGTCTTTTTATTAAAGAAGGGATGCCATTCATTCGTGACAGTATAATGCGGTGATTAGATATATAAAGATGTTAAATCATGCTATCTATCTCATCTAGATATGAGCTGTTTGTCTGTCACATCTGTAACAAACCCAGTCACATGACTAAAATATTGTTTTCCTTAAGGCAAATGACCCAAATGTTGCTGCTCCCAAGCTTTAAAGCCTAAACTAAAATCAAACATATTGCCAAATGCACGTTTACGCATTGATTTCATATATTCCCTATAGCTGTGTTTGTTTTGCATGGGTGATTTACGCACCGAGATCCATACAAAAAGATGCAGCTGATGAGTTTGAATCACAATCTGACCGTTCAAAGCCTGTGATGCATGTTTGTGTTTTGTGATCCGTGTCTGGGTGTGGAGAGGAGAGGGGCTGTGGCTGCATGCAGTAGCCGAGTTAGGGATGCTCCCATCCGGGCTGAGATTGGTGTGAGCTCCGCTGTTTGATGCGGTGAAGAATGGTTCGGTCAACAAACGGGCAACATTCAGATTTTTTTTTTTTTTTTACACTAAAGCTAAAACAAATGTGCCATTAAATGCCAAACGCCAATGTTTTGATCACAATATCGCCATATTATCTATCTATCTATCTATCTATCTATCTATCTATCTATCTATCTATCTATCTATCTATCTATCTATCTATCTATCTATCTAATCTATCTATCTATCTATCTATCTATCTATCTATTGTCTACGTATATAGATATATAGAGATACTGTACATATATATATAATTAAATATACACAGTGGAATTGTGTATTTTTATATATATATATATATACTTAATGTATAATATTATACAGTACTTTGCATTTTATTAGATAATCCTATAAATTTAAGATGCAAAATAATAGAGACGGTATATACATTTGGTGTGTTTTGCTCCATTGGCGCCTATGTAAAATTAAATTTTCTTGAGTACAGATTAAACTTCAGTGTTGCAAACCAAAATGGATTGATTTAGGCCGGGAATACCTCCTTAAATAAATTCAATCAGTGCATTATCCAACAAATTGGCCACTGAGGTCAAAATTAAATATGCTTTTAAACTGGGAGGTTACTGTTTGCAGTATGGTGTGCTTTGTGTGGATGTGAACAGATATGCATAATCAGTTACCTGATTTTTCTGCTCACGTACATGTTTAGATGAATTATAAGGCACATTTGATATATCTTACCCCCAGCACTGAAGGCACACCCTCTGAATTCATAACAAGACCTGCTGTGTCTTTTTAGTTTTTTCTTTTTTTTAAAGGCATAGTTCTCAGAAATATTTTTGTTTTGTCATTTAAGCACCCTCTTTCTTCCGTGGAACACAAAAGGAGATGTTAGGCAGAATGTTAGCCTTAGTCACCATTCACTTTCATTTTATGTAAAAAAGATGCTGTGTAAGTGAATGGTAACTGAGGCTAACATTCTCACAAACATCATATTTTGTGTTCCATGGAAGAAAGAATGTCATACAGGGTTTGGAACAACATGAGGGGGAGTAAACTATCTGAGAACTATCTCTTTTAGAATGTCTGCTTTATTAGATGATGGCGGTTTGATTAGATCAGCGCTGGTTTATGAATAACCTGTCCTCATTGATAGAAGCACAGTTCCACTGATCTTGTGCTTGGTGTGATCTCTATATCAACACACACACGGACGCACACACACACTCCTTCACCTTTCATCAGGGCACATGCTATTTAGTTGTCTGTTTGATTACCACCGGCTGGGCACCTGAGCTGTAAATCTGAGATGTGATTTGCTTGTCAAAGGCATCGCAAACGCTGAAGGTTATTATACCACATTCTTTGGCCTTGTGATGTCACAAAGCTGTGCTGTATCCTTGAGTGAGTTTGTAGAATAAAACACCAGCGCTGTGCTCTCATCCTGTGAGTAATCCATGAGTACAACTGCCATGTGGAGTCACTGCTTGTTCTAATCACTGAACAATAGCTACTGTCTGTTCTCAGTCTCTCGCTCCCTGCCTTCCTAAAGTGGAATATTAATTAACAGATTTTGCTTTGATTCTTGAAGTTGGATTTATTTTCTTTTTTCTTTATGTTTTCTCATTGGTGGTCAACACATGTGGGCTTTTTAATGACCGATTTCAATATTAGTTGAGGACATTTCAGAGTTCACATTTATATTTTGAGATATATTGTTCACTATGGCTGTGTAAAAAATTGATTTTCCTATGCATCTTCATTTTAATGGCCTCTCTATCTATTCTTAAATTCATAGATTGATCTTTTACTCAACCCTCTACAATGTGATTAAATCACTCTCATATGTAACCAAATTTCGCGCTATTTGACTAAAAATATCTCTGATTGGTAAATGTTCAGATATCACTCCCCAGTGATTAAGTAGTATATTGGCAAAGAAACTCACCACTGAGATCCTTTCAATGTGTGTTTTAAAATTTTGTTTTGATTCGTTCCGTGTAATCTTTCATATTTAAGATAAATGGACATTATAACCAAAATATACCTATATGAATCGAATTGAGAAATCTGTATCAATACCAAGTCCTTATGATAAACACATTGGAATCAAGGTGAAATAAAATTACAGTTATTTAAACAAAATTCACAATAAGATAAGAACAGTAATTTTACTATCCATTCACAATGATTTTCATCTGGAGGGCAACAAAATGGATGAAAAAATGCCATAGACTCCCAGTGACCATATCTAGAGACGAGAATATCATATGGGCTTGTAAAATTCTTGTAAAAATCTCTCCTAAAAAAAGAAAGCATTAGTTAGTTAGCTTTACTTCATATTGCACGTTTACAGTTGAGTTTCTGCTACAGATACTTGTTTTTGCACTGACAATCATTTCAAAAGTGAAAAGGAGAACGTAAACAGAAAATCTGACCCCGGGTTCAAACAGGATGAGACTCAAAACTAAAATAACAGAAAGAGGAAATAATATGAGAACACATAGAGTTTACTTAGCCACCTTCTATGACTCAGAAAGCTCTTATTGCTCAGAACCATTGTCAGAATTTATAGGTTGCCATTTTTTTTTTTTTTTTTTTTATGTACCGTATGGAGGATTTGGCCCTACAGGTTCCTGCTGATAAAAACATCTGAAACCAGCCTTTGCTGGTTGGTTTGTTTTAGCTGGTTTAGGATAGTCTAACTGATCTCACAGCTTTACCAAGCTGGTCTTCAACTGTTTGGCCAGCTGGTCTCACAGCTTGACCAGCTGACACGTGCCTTATAACTTCTCTTGAACCAGCCAACATTCCTGCCTGACCTGGTTGCAGCAATGACAAGCGAAACAGTTTAGGGTGGTTTAACATGCTTTTTTCAGCAGTGCCAGTTCTTGTACTGTAGCACAATTGTAGAGCACTGCACTAACACGTGGACTGATAAAATGTATTTCTTGAATGCATTATAAGTCACTTTGGATAATAGCATCTGTCAAATGCACAAGTGTTAAAAATGTTGTTGATTCAGTAGAAATGTGGTCAGTTGTGGACGGAATCGGGGATTGTTATGACTGACTCTTGCCAACAGACACAGCATATGATATGTGCCTGGAGCTCTGTCAGCAATATCAAATGGCTTGGATTTTATTTTACTTTTCTCTTTATTCCATTTAAAACAATATTTTTGTAGAGAAGAGGAGGCATGGGAGGAATGTTTTAAAAGTTCACTTAAGCATGAAAGCATTTGTTCCAGTTCTGACAATCGTTTTGTTTTATATACATAGCTATTAAGGAAACCCCAAAAATAATTGTTAATTTGTTATTAGAAGAATAATTATCTATGATTAAGGATGTAAACAAATATACAAGATCGGGATGCCCCAAGGTAGACGTTTTGAGGGATAGTTCACCCAAAAATGAAAATTCTGTCACCCTATCATGCACTTTAATTGCCTCTTTAACTGAAAGTAACTGAAACTGTAACCAATATTAACTCTCTGGCAAACTTTTTTGAGTTGCATGGACGAAAGTAAGTCGAATGTGTTTGGAACTACATAGCGTAAATAAATAATGACATAACTTCATCATCAACATCATGTTCCAACTTATTCTATATTTGTTGTTGTTTAATATATTGCATCATAGGTCATGCATTGATTAACGTATGCAGTTTCCTATGCATTTCCTAGGTTGACGTTCTTTTGCATGTGGAATCTTGGAAGAACTAAAGATTGTTTATGCGTGTATGATTTCTGCAGACAACCATGGTCACCTCTGTAATTAAACCGGATGAGGAAGCAACATTATGAAGTTTAGAGGGATTCAGTCTCCCTATTTTGATATTTATGTGGTTTTCTGTTGGCTTAATCTATCAGAGTATGGATTTAGCCATGTATACTTAATATTGTGTGTCTGATCAATTTTGATTTATTTAGTCTTTCTTCTTGGTTCTAATCAAGAGCTGTTGACCCTCATTACCAAATTGAGGAAGAGGAGGATGCTGTTTTTTGAGTCCTTGATTAGAAGGACTAGTCGCCTCTTGTTTTCTCTCTCTCTCTCTCTCTCTCTCTCTCTCTCATCTCTCTTTATCTGCTTGCATGTTTGATCAACATTCACATGACAAAGAAAAAACTGTAGCATTTTTTCTTTCTTTACAAAAATTCTCAATGGTGTAAAACATAGCCCAAAATGTCATATTATTTACTACCATATTTGAGTTTTTACCACATGTGCCATTCCAAATCAATAGCACATTATTCAAGTAGTGCTGGGCAATATGCAAGAAATATTGCGATATCCGATTACACCATCATCCCCCTGTTCCTTCTACCTAGCCTGTTATAAACGTATTACTTACCTGACACTAGTTATAAGTAACA
This sequence comes from Xyrauchen texanus, assembly GCF_025860055.1. Classification (NCBI taxonomy): domain Eukaryota; kingdom Metazoa; phylum Chordata; class Actinopteri; order Cypriniformes; family Catostomidae; genus Xyrauchen; species Xyrauchen texanus. Next base: position 36,330,750 of record NC_068302.1, read on the forward strand.
CAAATAATACATGCAAAATATGATTGCAACCTGCACCAAGCAGAACTGGCGTCACTTCACCACATGTCTCGCAATCAGAAAGTTCTTGTGTGTGTCTGTGACAAGTAGGAATGCACCGATACCATTCAGATCTCTTTTTTTTTGTTCAATTTAGTTGTAAGATATCAGCTCAATTTTCATTCACACAGTTATTTTTTGGAACCCATTCAACTTAAATATTATTATAATTTATAAACAAATAATAATATGTTATAATAGTAATATAGTAATATATCTCAATCGTGCACCTAACGCTTTTATTTTGACATTGTGACCTCTCCAGGAAGTCTTGTAAGTGTGTCTGTTTGTAGGCAACTTCATAGTAGTTTAATTTGCTTCTTATTCAAATTCTGGTAAAATGCACCTCCAGTGCCGTTCTAAATGCATATTATAAGTGAACCGAACTATTGAGCATCTACATCTGAGGTCATGAGTAGCGCTCAAATATTGCGCGTGTTTAGGTAAAAATGTAGTGAAGACTAAAAATACCTGCGCGTCGCGTGCGTGCGTGTGTGTAAACAGAGTGGCGCCATTCACTGACACGCTGGAGCTGCGCGTGCATTTTATATATTTAGTTATTAAACACAGCCTTTTGTGATTCACAGAGCTATTGCATATTTTGTGATATTTTGTGGCATTTGATTCACCCTGACTGTAGCGGGTCAGGTGATTGTTTCTATGGCCAGCTGCCTCTCTCTCCAGAACCGCTAACCACCAGCTCTCGTATTCCACCAGACCGCACCATTCCGTTCCTCACTCCCGGTTTCACTGTGTTTTTAATGTGCTTTTGGACTTGAGGACTCCATCTGATATCATCCATTATTTTTGCAACTGACCAAACTGATTGATATGCAAATTCACCAGTGATGAACAGAGGGACACTGAGCTAAAATTAGTTCTAGGAAAACATAGCTTTATGTAGCCAGACCTTTGACTAAACAACAAAAGGTCTGGTCCACATCGCTTCCCACTTATACAAGTTTGCTTCAATATCATTCAATCACAGTGTGTTTTATTTGCATGATCGTATTGTTTTGTATATCAAAATAATTGACCAGAAAATGCAGATTGTGGTGAAAATGTAAATAATGGTGCAGCAGTCTCCGTGGGCGAATGTACAGAAAACACCTGGGATCTCTAATATAAACCTTGCAGTCGATTTCTTTTTATTCTTTTTTAGATTTCCATAAACTTGTACAGAAAATTAATGCAGACTATTTCACAGATGTAACTAAATATATATAAAAGAATATACACTTCTGCTTGTGGATATCTAATTTAGTTGCAACTAAGAAGGGCTGAAACAGTTAATCGATGTTATTTGACAACGTAGACAATAAAAAATTGTTGACAAAAACTTCCATTGTCGAATTGTAGTTTGATCTCATTTAACACAAAATGAGATCATATAGCATTACAGTGCGTGATTGAGAAGAAAACGTATCGGTTACCTAACGTAACCTCGGTTCTCTCTAGATGAGGGAACGAGTATTGCGTAAGCTAGCTTACGCTACGGGAAAGATTCATATTTTCTGAGATATTGAAGCCAAAAAATTATCCTTAATTTTTGTATCCATTGTCAACGCAGTGCGGCAGCTGCAGACCTTGAGCGGGCTAGCTAGCGAGCTCTGCGGCAACTGCTGCAGCCTATAGACGAGCTTGGGCGAACTCGCATCCAATGAGAGGCGTCCGCGCGCTCACTGCAACAAAGCCCGCCAAAATGGGCGTGACTAGAGTGCATATAAGTGTAGTTCGTAGGCTGGAACCCTGGTTTTCATTGACTGAAGCGAAAAGTCGCCGTGGCGCGAAGCACGGCCGGCTACGCAATACTCGTTCCCTCATCTAGAGAGAACCGAGGTTACGTTAGGTAACCGATACGTTCTATTACGAGAGGTTCTCTCGTATTGCGTAAGCTAGCTTACGCTACGGGAACCCATTGTCAACGCCGTGCTGCCAAGCATCCACTGTATGAGCCCCAGGGAATTAAGGGGGACCGGAGGAGCCCTTATGAGTGGGGGAAATAATATTTGGCCGGCAAGAATGCGGGTCATTGATTGTGTAATACATAAGCACATAGTGGGAAGGCAACGACAGAGCGGCGGTGCCGGTCTGTGTGGAATGTGTCCCATCAGTGCAGCTCACCAGGGGAGCTGTAGCGTATTAAACCGCTAGTAGTTTTGCCTGCAGAGCGGGCACCTCCATATTGTAAAATCTGACAAAGGTGGAGGGGGAAGTCCATCCCGCTGCCACACATATGTCGTGAATGGAAATCCCGCTGGACCATGCCCACGAGGATGCCATGCCTCTAGTGGAGTGAGCCCTAATGCCCAATGGGCATGGCAGGTCTTTTGACGCGTATGCAGCAGCAATAGCGTCCACTATCCATCTAGATAGTGTCTGTTTCGAGGCGGCGAGACCTTTGGTGCACCCTCCAAACAAAACGAAAAGCTGCTCAGAGTGTCTGAAAGCGGCGGAGCGTGCAGTATACAATCTCAGTGCTCTGACCGGGCAAAGGAGATTGGCGTCGCGTTCGCTATCGGGTGCTGGCAGCGGCGATAGGGAAATGACCTGTGCTCTGAAAGGAGTACCGATCACCTTGGGAATATAGCCGTGTCTAGGCTTTAAAATGACCTTGGAGTCACTTGGTCCAAACTCAAGACACACAGCGCTGACAGACAGCGCGTGAAGGTCTCCCACACGTTTGACTGATGACAGGGCAGTCAGAAAAACGGTTTTGAGTGAAAGGTATTTCAAATCCACGGATTGAAGTGGTTCGAAAGGGGGGGCTTTCATAGTTTCGAGAACTATAGAAAGATCCCAGATAGGAACCGATGGGGGCACGGGGGGTTCATCCTTCTAGCTCCCCTGAGGAAGCGGATGACCAGCTCGTTTTTACCCCATGACTGGCCGTGCAGGGGTTCAGCGAACGCCGCAAGCGGCCGCCACATCCACTTTGAGCGTGGATGGGGATCTGCCCTTATCCAGCAGCTCTTGTAGAAATACTGAGCAGCGACGACACCCCACATGTCCGCGGGTCCAGGTCTCGGTCGGTGCACCATTTTGAGAACACAGACCATTTTGACGCATAGAGTCTTCTCGTGGAAGGGGCTCTAGCGTGTATGATGGTGTTTATTACTCCTTCTGGCAGAGCGACGGGTAGTCGTTGATCACCACGCATGCAGCGCCAGCGCTCTGGGTGGGGATGCCAGATTGTGCCGCGAGCTTGAGAGAGGAAATCTGCTCTCACTGGGATGGGCCACGGCGCTGTCAGTGACAGCTGCGTAAGCTCCGGGAACCATGTCTGATTCTCCCAACGCGGGGCTATGAGGAGCACCGAGTGACGCGTTTCCTGATCCTCTGCATTACCTGTGGCAATAGCGAGGCGGGAGGGAAGGCGTAAAGCGGGCGTCTGGGCCAGTCCTGGGCCAGCGGCGTCCTCGCTTTCGAGAAAAATATTGGGCAGTGAGAGTTCTCTTTGGACGCTAAAGAGGTTTATCTCCGCTCTGCCGAATAGGTGCCATAACGTCTGGACTGTTTGAGCGTGCAGGGACCATTCCCTGGGGAATATTGTCTCTGGACAGTCTGTCGGGCCGTCGTTCAGGTGGCCTGGCACGTCGCGTCGCCCTCAGCGGCGCAGGTGGCACTGGGACCAACTCAGTATGCGTTTAGTCAGATGGAAGAGGTTCCTGGATCTGACACCGCCCTGACGGTTTAGGTAGGATATCACAGATCTGTTGTCGAGCGGACCAGGACGTGGTGACCCTGAATGACCGGGAGAAAGCGCCGCGGCGTACTCGACCGCTATCATTTCAGACAATTTATGTGAAGGAGCTTTTCCTGAACTGACCATAGGCCAAAACCGGAGAGCCCTCGCGAGACCGCGCCCCAACCCGTGTTGGACGCGTCTGTCGAGATGACTTTAGGCGAGATACAGCTCCCATTGTCACTCCCGCTGATACCATTCGGCCACTGTCCAGGGCTGCAGAGCTGAAATACAGGTCTGAGTCACCTTGATGGGCTGGCGGCCTGTGGCCCAAGCCCGGCGAGACGCGTGGTCTTTAGCCAATGCTGAAGCGAGCGTATGTGCAGTAAACCCAGCTGAAGTACTGCTGCGGCTGAGGCCATGTAGACTAGCACTCTCTGAAATTTCTTCAGAGGTGTGAGGCTGTTCATCTGAAATGACGCGGCTAGTCGCTGCACACGGCGCGCAGCTGTGTAGATAAGCGAGCCGTCATTGCCACTGAGTCTAGTTCTATTCCAAGGAAGGAAATTGCCTGACTGGGCTGTAGTGAGCTCTTGGTCCAATTGACTGCAAGGCCCAAACTGTTCAGATGACTGAGGAGAACTGTCCTGTGAGACAGAAGCTCCGTATGTGCCAAAATCAGCCAATCGTCCAAATAGTTCAGAATTCGCAAACCCTGACTCCGCGGGGGTGCGGCGCCAGCGTCCATGCACTTCGTGAAAGTACGAGGTGCTAAGGACAGGCCGAGCGGAAGGACGGTGTATTGATAAACCTGGCCGTCGAGGCGAATCTCAAGAATGGCCTGTGACGGGATTTATCTGAATCTGAAAGTATGCATTTTTCAGATCGAGAGAAATAAACCAGTCCCCTGGCACACATGCGCGAGGAGTTTGCTGGTTGTAAGCATTTTGAACTGTCTTTTTGCAAGCGCTTTGTTCAAAACCCTGAGATCTAATATTGGTCTGAGGCCGCCGTCTTTCTTGGGGACAAGAAAATAATGGCTGTAAAACCCCGACTCAGCTCAGGGAGGCGGCACTCTCTCTATGGCCCTTTTGCACAGAAGGTTTGCTATTTCTGAGCGAAGCATGCACGCTGCTTCCGTGTTCAAAGTAGTTTCGAGCCAGCTCTGAAGCAAGGAGGACGGCGATCGAACTGTAGCAAATAGCCCTGTTTTATTGTGCTTAACACCCATTCGGATATCCCTGGAATATCTTCCCACGCTTTGAAGCGTAATGTTAGAGGGTGAATGGCCAAATCGCTCTGATTGCCGCACACAGCAGCTGAACAGAATGTGTGGCGGCTTACTGTGCTTATGCTGGACTGCTCGCAGACAGCATGGACAGGCTGTTCTGTGAGTGACTTCCGATTGAGGTGAATGGGGAAAGAGTCACGTCTGTTAAGTGATCGCGCAAGCATAGCCACGAGCACGGGACTTACATACAGAGAAGTGTTTGCTGGCCGTGTGACAGAGCAGGCAGAGAATGGGCGCGCGCGCGTATTCGTGGCGCATTTATTGACTCTAACACTCGAGTGGTTCAGTAACCGCTTTTGAGTGTGCTCTGATGGGGACACGGAACGTGTAATGCTTGTGTGTAGAGGTGAACACTAGATTGTGGGCACATTTTCTACACATAAGGCTGGTCGTGTGACAGAGCGGCCAGAGAATGGAGCGCGCACGGATTCGGTGGGTGCGTTTATTAACCCTAACACTCGAGCGGGTCGTAACCGCTTTATGTGAGTGTGCTCTGATAGGGACACGGGACGTGTAATGCTTGTGTGTAGGGGTGAAAACTGAATTGTGGGCACATTTTCTACACATAAGGCTTTATTTTGGGTCGCCGTGGAAACGGCGTTTGAGTGCAGGCAAGCGGGTAATATCACCGGCTTGTTGGCTGCTGAATCCACCACTGCAGTAGCCTGAGAGAAGGGGACTGACAGGGGCGTACTGGGACTTACATACAGCTGGCCGTGTGACAGAGCGGGCAGAGGAGGGCAGCGCCGCGGGCTCGTGGGCGCGTTTATTAACTCTAACACTCGAGCGGGTCGTAACCGCTTATGTGAGTGTGCTCTGATAGGGACACGGGATGTGTAATGCTTGTGTGTAGGGGTGAGCACTGGATTGTGGGCACATTTTCTACACATAAGGCATGTTTACTCTTTACAAGATTTCTTTGGGTCACCGTGAAAGCGGCGTTTGAGTGCAGAGCAAGCGGGTAGTATCACCGGCTTGTTGGCTGCTGAATCCACCACTGCAGTAGCCTGAGAGAAGGGGACTGACAGGGGCGAAGCTTTGACGGTGGTCCGGCCGTGGCGGGACTGAGCCGTCGTTTTCTCAACAACGCTAGGAGGACTTCGGTTGCTCAGGTTTCAGTACAATCTTAGGCCGAGGCCCGCAGGAGGCGGCGGTCTGCGGCGGCTGTCTGAGCGCGATCGAGGCGGCCGCCCTGTCGACGCTGAGAAGTCTGGCTTGTTGAGCTGGCGCTGTGAAGAGGCTCGTGCAGGAGGCTGGTCACGTGGGCGGCCTGCAGAGGAGCTAGCGCGACGAGGCAGAAAGAGATTCATGGCTTGGGCTTCGAAGCGGTCAACAATGCCACTCACCGCGGAACCGAAGAGACCGGACAGAGAGCGCGCGTAGTGCGTTCAGCTTCTCCCAAGTCGGCTAGTCAGATCTGAAACAGCCTCTGTCTGTAAGGCGGCCATGGAATGCAGAGCAGATGCGGCTTGGCGGCGGCGGTATAGGCGCGGCCAACACAGGCGGAAGTAGTTCTGCAGGCCTTAGGCGGGAGCACCAGCTTAGACCGCCATCTCGCGGAGGGCGGGCAAAGGTGCGGCGTGGAGTCTGTTGGGAGCCTGCTCAGGGGAGGTGACCACTCGAGCCCGAGGCGGTCGGCGGCCTGTGTGAGGAGGCGTTAGTTCCCCTTCGACTCCGGCACGGGTCCTGCTGGATTCCTGGGCCGAGGAGGAGGCGTGTGAGCCTGACCACTCCTCGCTGTCCGAAGCCATGATGGAACAGCCCTTATCCTCCGCTTCTTCGTCCGAGATGGCAGCAGAGCAGCCGCTCGGCGGCAACTGCGCATCCCGGGTGGGTGGGGAGGGTGAAGGCGATGCTCGAGGGAGGGGCTCGGCGAGGCAATCGCTTCTACCACTGGTTCCGGCAGCCTTTGAGAGCGGCCCGCCCATTTTGGCGGGCTTTGTTGCAGTGAGCGCGCGGACGCCTCTCATTGGATGCTAGTTCGCCCAAGCTCGTCTATAGGCTGCAGCAGTTGCCGCAGAGCAACCTATGAGCTCGCTAGCTAGCCTGCTCAAGGTCTGCAGCTGCTGCACTGCGTTGACAATGGATACAAAAATTAAGGATAATTTTTTGGCTTCAATATCTCAGAAAAGATGAATCTTTCCCGTAGCGTAAGCTAGCTTACGCAATACGAGAGAACCTCTTGTAAGAGAACACAGATCACAGTGCAGACACACACCAAACTGTCCAAACAGTTTAAGTGTAGATCACAATGTATGAGGGAATTATCCAAAATAAGTAAATACAGACACAGTGTCATCGTTAATTAAAGTGGAGCCGGAGTTGGCGTTCCGCTGGAGCTAAACTTGCATGTCCAAGCGTATAAAAGGAAAGACAACGGCGTTATACCTTTAATTCATCCTGTATGTTCAAATAAAACAAAGAGGTTCATTTAAAAGTGCACAAACACTGAAACTGGCATTTATCTGGGTGGTCAGCGGTGCTTCTATGAGTCACGTGTAAAACAGAGCAAGAGAGTTTCAGACTTCTCCCGACTATACGCTTTTGAAATCAAGTGAATATAAAGGTGAGATAGAGTAGTCTTAGCTTATTACACCCTGCAAGAAAATAAGTTTTTAATTTGTCTTTTTTGGCTTGTTTTCCAATATAAATATCTGAAACGTTAATTTACTTTAGAAGCTGTACTGCAGAAGAAAAATATGTTATCGGAGAATTTTGAATATTATACTTATATTTATATACAGCACTAGCAGAAGTATAAAAAAGAGAAAAAATACACTTGTATACAAATTAAACTTGTATTCAAGATATTCTAGTCAAAATATCTTATATGTTGCTTCTCATGTAAATGTATCTTGTTTTAAGTATTTTTAGATAATTTTAAATGGAAATCATGACAAAAACACTAAATAATAATAATAATAAGATTTTTTTGCATGAATCTTTTTACTGAATTAAACTTAATAGAAATCCTCAAGTCCTTTTTTCCTGTAATTCAGTGAATGTAATTTAGAGGTATTTTTCAAAGATGATTTCTCTTTATTGTTAGAAAGCACATTTAATACAACCTTTTAACTCAAGTAGGGCTGCAACTAATGATTATTTTGATAATCGATTATTCGGCCGATTAATCATTAGCTCTTAACCGAGTTTTCATCTTGTGCCCCGAATTAAAAGGTTGTATTAAACATTGCTTTCAGAGAATGTATCTTAAATATATTTGTATTTTTTCACTTGTATATACTTCTGCCAGTGCAGTAAAGACAAAATATACTTACATTCAAGATATATTCTCTAAAAGCAAGTCTAAATATCTTATATGCTGCTTCTCGGGTGAATGTATCTTGTTTTAAATCGTTTTAGGTATTTAAACATATATTTATATATTTAGTATTATATTCAACATTCAGAGATAAAAATGTTTTCTTCTGCAGTAGAGTTCCTAACGTAAATGTACGTTTTTTTTAAAGAAGTTTTAGATATTTATATTGAAAAACAAGCCAAAACAATAACTCATCAAAAATTAATTTTAATACTATTTAATAATATGTTTAATGGGGTAAGACTACCCTCTCACCTTTTTGTTCACTTCGATCCATTTTTAACTCTCTCTTCTTAATAGAGCAGCATATCGGCAATTTTCTTCACGATAAGAAGATACACACCAAAACACATATGTAATATGATTCTCTATGTCACGACTCCATCATGTTCTAATCTAACTGTAGCACGTGTGTGCAAGAGATTTGTATCTACGTGACCGATTGTGCATCAGCCAGTTGCAGTTTCAATCTCTCCCCTTAGATCGGGTCATTCCACTGCACAGAGAAATGCCAGTTTCGGAGACCTGCTTCCTTATTATTTGAACTTTAATAAAGGATGCATTAAAGATATAATGCTGGGGTGTCAAAGTTTTGCTTAAACGCAATTGCAGCTCCGGCTCCGCTTTATTTCACGAGAGTGCTTCTGTTTTCATTTATTTTGTATATACTCCTACTTTGCGATCTACATCACCTTAAGCTATTTGGAAAGTTTGGAGTGTGTCTAGACTGTGAGCTGTGTCTTCTTCCTCTCCTCAATCAGGCGCAGGCTGCAGTGCTCCTCTCGCACGTCATCGGTAGAGTTTGACGCGATCTCATGTTACATTAAATTATATCAAACGACTATTCGTCAACTTAATTTTTTGTCGACAATAATTGTCGATAATGTCGACTAATCATTTCAGCCCTAAACTTAAGACACAAGCTGAATTCTCGGTTAAGTTCTAATTAATAATTGTTGCAATAATCACTCAAAGTCGAATAATCGTTCTAATAATATTTCGATTTGTCGATTATCAATAATAATCGTTAGTTGCAGCCCTACGACTAAGATTTGATGCTATTAACTTTGGCAAACCTATTTAATCCTTAAACGTGCCTACTGTGTCAACTCGTTACCTTGCAAACACGTCTTTATTTCCAAGTGAAATAATTTAAAAATGTTTGCCCTTACTTTCAGAAGTTGCATAAAGCCAAACAATCAGATTAGACTTTAATAGTTCAAGAAAGTTCTTTCCAGATTTGTGCGCAGTATGCACCAGACAGTCAGTGAATAAACTGTGGGCGGCCTGTTTGGAAACGTGGCTAATAGATAAGTCCATTTCACCTGGGTGCTGTAAAAAACATATATAGTTTTATGGCCACAACTGTGCTCGTCTCATCAGAATTCCACCGGCTTGTTGTTTACAGTTCGGGCCAAGCTGAAAGGTCACATGGGGGCGTTTGTCAAAAATATTGATGTGCTTGAAAAATTGCAGAGCACAAAACCGTCTGTCATATACTCAAATATTTGTTTTGGGTCGGAGAATGGCACACATTCGCTAGCTCCTCCACCACATACACACGTTGATGTGTTAATTGACGTTATTGCTTTCGTTGGCCACTTCTGCGATGGGTTTTGTTTTATCTGCTCTTTGTTTTCATAGGAAATTTAGTGAAAATGATTTTGCATTTGATTGAATTTTCATATTATATCATGTTCTGTGTGCAAACCACCAACTGAGTGTTGCATACTCATTTGTTTTAGGACCAACAGAAAAGTTTAGCCTAGATCTAAGCAGATACCCCCAATGATTATGTGACCGACTCCTCTCTCTCTCTTGCTCTCTCTCTCTCTATCTCTCTCTCTCTCTCTGTCTTTCTTTCTTTTGTTCCCCGGGTCAAAGCATACTGCTTAGGCATTCAGCTTTTTCACTGGCACCAGTCTGTGCTTCCACTGTGCTAATGAAATTACTCTGATTGCTGTTCAATAGCTTCTCCAACAAATCAGGGAATGTATTACAATACACTATTATAATACAATGAGCAAGGATTTTGGTAACATTGTTTTGGAATTTGAGCTTCGAGTGGTATGTTTTATAAGATAGCAGTTGTGTAATTGACATCTTACTTGTTAATGGTTCAGATCACAGTTGCGTTAATGATTGGTTGAATTGTAAATCATTTTGCTTTATTTTTCTGTATTTATTTACATACCTGAGAATATGATTGTATCTCTTTTGATTTTAATCAGACACTTTGAATGGGAGGGTTAGGTATCAGCAACTACTTTAGGATACACAAGAATACACGTCTCAAAAAACGTCACAATTCGATTCATTTAAATGCATTTCTATGTCACAATCGGATTCAGATTGAAACTGCAGCATAAATGTGTGCATGGGATCTGTTTCATTCTTTTATCCAGTACAGTGCTCGTAGAAGCGCCTTTGACTGCACTGAGAGTTTTCGCTTATTTATACAATTTGCTTCCACGTTAATTTAATTGAAAGAATTCGTGTTGTCACAGTACCAAATTTTCAGTAGTCGGTACCGATACCAGTGTGTAATATGATAATGTGCTATTAAACACACTTGTTTAGTTATTTTTAATTATTTAATTATTATTTTAAACTTTATATTTTAATAATTATTATTATATTCCAGAACTTTCCAGAATTTTTTTTAAACGTTTAATTTAATTCCATCATCAAAATGGTGTCTAATCAATACATTCTTAAAACATTTAACAAGTGAAAATATAACTTTTCAACATGTCATTGCATTTAGTTTTTTTGCCAAACATTTATTCAACAGCTGTCTTGCTTGTGATATTTTGATTAATTATTATTATTATTATTACTACAGTGAATATAACATTTTACTATACAGTTGTAGTATATTTTTATTTAATTTCTTCAATTTCAGGCATCTAGATTTTATTTTGGACCGTGCTTTTATTATGACATGTGTTTTTTACCGGAAGCTTCACTTTTCCAGATAAACAGTTTGCGACACGGCATGAAGACTTTTAAGTCACGTCTGAAATCTCATCTGTTTACACTGACCTTTGAGTCTGACATATGAAATGTAGGACAAAGTTTTGAAGTGTTTGTATTTTAGATTGCTGGTGCTTGTGTTTATGGTAATTGTGAAGTGTTATGTTTTAAATTGTATTGCTGTGAAGCACTTTTGTCAACTATGTTGTTTTAAATGCGATATAAATAAAGCTGAGTTGAGATTAATGTGCAAATGCTGTGATTTAATTATATAAATATATATTTTACATGTGCTGTGTGGTTCACAGTAGATTAGTGCTCTGCTCTGTCATCTGATCCAACGTGAATGATTCTCAATATATATGGAGTTTCTTGTGGATGAGCGGTCAGATTTATTTAAAGTATGCATCTCTTCCACAGTAGGATTGCAGTCGTTAGCAGTTTAATAAATCGCACTAGTACATGCCACGATTTTTGATTTGCTTAATTTTCCATTTCATTGTACAAGGAGTAAGAAAGCATGCGTTCAAAATAAGCATGTGAGCATTTTAAAGCTGTTGTGTGTCAGTCATACTGTGCGCTGGTACTGGATAGAGTTGGTGCTTATTACTACTGGTACTGCATCTTTTTTTATTTTAGTATCGACTTGGTACCAAAGTACCAGTACTTTTGTGAACACTATAAAGGATAATTTGCTCACACTTGTATCATTCCAAAATCTTTTGAATTCCTGTGTGGAACACAAAAGATTATAAGTGCAACGCCTTTGGCCACCATTCAATTTTATTGCATATTTTTTCCATACGATACAAAGTGAATAGTGATAGAGGTTGTCATTCTGCCTAACAAATCTTTTTGAGTACCACAAAAGAAAGAAAAAAAGGTCAGTGAGTCCGCAACGGCTCAACAGTGAGTGCTGCCACGTTGTGGACCCACTAATTAGTGCTTTTAATTCTTGGTGCATGCGCATTCTGCTTGTTCCGAGTTTGCGCGGTTAGAAAAATTGGGCCAATCGCGTTCTGTGCTCTAGCACTCTGCTGTTGACAAATTTGCGTCATGTGTCCTGTTTGCAGATGCCTCGAGTTTGAGTCTGACTGTAGTATACTTTGGGCTTTAGTGTGTATTATTGTATTGGCACAAATCTGTTGAATTTGTTTAAACTAAAATTAAAGTGGTTTGGCTGTGGCTTAAGCACATGTTTCCCACATACATATTTAAGGAAAGCACGGAAGGTTCTGCCAACTGTGTACCTGAAACCACAAACCATTGAAGTGTGGTCACTGTAAAGCATAATTTTTCCTGTGTGCCTAGCGTCACCTTTCCTAACCATGACCAATGTATTTTAAATATGAACCACTTTCCGAACTGTGAGTGAAATGGTGATAAAAACTTTTGCCTCGGTTTTGCTACTTGGCCCGGTTGTCTTTTCGCTTGAATCTTGCTGTCTGGTTTAGGACTGCTTCCTAATTAACAAACGCGCTCGGGATTAGTGCTTGCAATGGCCATAAAGGTTTATTAGCAATCCATTGAGTGAAATGAGTGGGGGTGACAAGGCTTGGCACCAACAGAAGTCTCTTGATCAATACTTACCCCCAAAATCCCCTCACCCAGCAGTCAAGCACTGGCTCATGTGTCTAATTCATCCAAATAGTGACCAAGCAGGGCAAAAGTAAACATTCTGAACATTGGGTTGACTATAGTTCTCTGCATTGCATTTGATTTAATGATTAAAATATCAAGTGGTGTAAAAGTTATTACAATTCTTTCCTTGCACATTGAATACACAAAAAAAAATATTTCATGGCTTGAGTCAAGTGGTCATACAGTACCTGTATGTTGGTTACACTACCAGACTTTAATTTGGTGGGAAAAAGTTTTAAAAATATTTATATTAAATAAAAATAAAATAATAAAATATTACACCAAACTACATATGCCAAAATTTCTTCATATTTGAATTTGTGTTTTTTATTTTTTTTACTGTCTCTGGATGATTAACCTACTTAGGCATTCATCATAGTAGACAGTATTCATGTAATTGATTTTTGAATAACGTAATAGATCTGGACAAAATCAATTAGCATCACATCATTGACCCTAATGCATTTAAACTTTTATACATTGCTTTTCCTGCATAATCCATTGTCAAACTCACGCAGGCATTTACTCCCATTTTCTCTCTTCCATTGCAGATATGAACCACTGAGACGACAAAAGACGAAAAAGCCTGTAATACACCTGAGGGAAGAGCCCAGTCTCATCCCACTACCAATAGAAGGTTTGCAATCATGAGGTCGTCATGGTTGCTTGTATTTTTCATCTCTTTGTTGACCGGGAGCAACATTTGGGCATTTCCAATGACTCTTACGGAACACCCTGAAGTCACCGGGACATTCAGGGTTAAAGACACGAGCCTCACGCACCTCACAGTGCACCGCAAGTCCGGCGAGGTGTTCGTTGGCACGATAAACCGAGTCTACAAGCTCTCTGCTAATCTGACCGAACTGCGTTCACATCAGACAGGTCCTGTGGACGACAATGCCAAATGCTACCCTCCCCCCAGTGTACGAGCCTGTGCACAGAAACTGGAATCCACGGACAATGTCAACAAATTGCTGCTGGTTGATTATGCTGGCAACCGTCTGGTGGCTTGCGGAAGCATCTGGCAGGGCGTGTGCCAGTTCCTGAGGCTGGAAGATCTCTTCAAGCTTGGTGAACCACATCACCGTAAGGAACACTACCTCTCTGGAGCCAAAGAGCCAGATGGGATGGCTGGAGTTGTGGTGGGCGATGATGACGGAGACTTGAAGAAGAAAAAGAAAGGTGGTAGTCGCCTCTTTATTGGTGCAGCCATAGATGGTAAATCAGAGTATTTTCCCACCCTGTCCAGCCGTAAATTGGTGGCCGATGAGGAGAGTGTGAATATGTTTAGCCTGGTCTACCAAGATGAGTTTGTGTCCTCACAAATCAAGATACCTTCAGACACTTTGTCTCAATATCCAGCATTTGACATCTACTATGTTTACGGGTTCTCCAGCCGCACCTACATCTATTTCCTTACTTTACAACTCGATACTCAGCTTACTCAAGTGGATGCAACTGGGGAGAAGTTCTTCACCTCAAAGATTGTCCGCATGTGCTCCAATGACACAGAGTTCTACTCCTACGTTGAATTCCCTCTTGGGTGCACCAAGGATGGTGTGGAATACCGGCTTGTTCAAGCCGCATACAAGCACCGTCCGGGAAAGATACTGGCTCAGGCTCTTGGTCTGTCTGAGGATGAGGATGTTCTGTTTGTGATCTTCTCCCAAGGTCAGAAGAATAGGGCTAATCCACCCAGAGAAACAGTATTGTGTCTCTTCACATTGCATCAAATCAACCTGGCCATGCAAGAGAGGATCAAGTCATGTTACCGTGGGGAGGGAAAGTTGTCGCTACCGTGGTTGCTCAACAAGGAGCTACCTTGTATTAACACGGTGAGTTGAAATTCAAATTCACTTTCAGTTTGTCCCATTCTGAATCTTTCTAAGACTATGATTTTGCCAAGTAGTATGTTGTCCTGAATCAATATCCTTGTTGGTCCTAGAATGATATTCATGTCAACCAATCAGATTTAAGGGTTAGGGATGGGTTTGAGGCTTGAACCACATGGAATAAAAACAGCTTAAATCAACCTAAAATGGTTTTTCTGGTCTCACAGTCTGATCAGGCTGGTCTGTTTAGTGGTTTTAAAGGGGGTTTGGGCACTTGTCTCCTGGTCAGACCAGCTAAGACCAGCAAACAATCTTAGGCTGGTTTCTTTGTTTTTGTTAACAGGGAACTTATCCATTACAATACCCTAAAGTCAGAGGGAAATTATAGGTTGACATGATTGTTGTTCAAGCCCCTAACCCTGAACTTTACCCTAAAATCTATTTGGTTTATTGGTTTCCCAGTCGGGACAGGATTGTCTGTTTTAGAGGGGTTTTAGGCACATGTCACCTGGTCAGGCCAGCTAGACCAGCTTATACCAGCTAAGACCAGCAAAATCAGAAAAGACTAAGAAATTATAGGTTGACAAGATTATTGTTGAAGCCCCGTAACCCTAACCCTGCACTTTTCTCTAAAATCGGATTGGTTGATTGGCATGTTGTTCCAGGAACAACAAGAATGTTGGCTAAATCACATGAAGAGTGTGTGTATTGGTGACACTTTGTTACAGAAACAAGAAGAGACTGTTCTGTGCTTGGATAATTGTATTGTGGTCTGTTTTACCAATTTGTTGTTGGTCTTGAAAGAAATTTGTGGAAGTTATACATGATTCCTATTGACCTAATTGACTTGCTGCAGACTTTTCAGGAATGCCTGTGTAGGGGAAACTGTCTAACATTATTACACATTTTAATCTGATGTAATGTATCTTTGATGAAAAATCTATTCAGACCAGACAGGGTGGGAAGCAATCGCTTATTACGAGAGAGATGAAAGAGGTGATGGCTAGACATCAAAATCAATATGCCTCTGACATTTTAAACCAGTCAAGGGTACCACACATGGTTTGCCTTAGAAAATACTTAATGCTTTATTTTTGAATCTTTTAATATTTGTCTAATTTCATGTGCAAAGATGAATAACACTCATAATTATGATCTTATTTTATTTATCTGCCTTTAAGCTACACAAAGGCTTCTTTTATAGATTGCATTAAACTTTTTAAATAGTTTTTGACATCATCAATGTTTAAGAGTTATGTTTTTAAGACTCTATGAGCAATATTTTTGTTTAAAACGGAAGTTTGGGCGGGGCATTTTGAGCAGCCAATAACTGTTGTTTCACGTCACCACCATGAACCATTTTTGATACTTGCTATTTTTAGTTAATAGCATGTGGTGTTAGAAGGAGGGCACATTCCTGTTTTAGAGAGCATTTTATTGGACATAAATGTATGTATATAGCCCTCAGAGCAAGATGATCCATCAGTATTTATGGTCTATTTTACTGGAAAAGAATGCAAATATCTACTAAAAGTTTGTATTATGACCTTTAAAAGCATTTTGATGATCCACTGTATTTTAGAGTGCTAAGCATAATGTAACATGACAGATAATTAGCAAACACATTTAATTATTTTGCTGTAAGAGCATGCCATTTGATTGATTAATTGTTTGTCTGGTGGTTTTTAAGTGACTCCGCACTAGTAAACTTAAGAACTGTGTGCTACAGTTGCAATATTTTTCGCGAAAAATCATAATAGACAGCAGCAGCACTATAAACTGGCATATTTTGTTTTCTTGCCTGGAGGACAACCAGAAGAGAGGATGATTTGAGTCCATGGCTGTAATTGTGCTGGGAACAATAGCACAACACCTCGCATCCCAGCCAGAGCAGATGGGGCGAGGATGGTGAGTGCCGATGACCTGGTTCCTGTGGCTGTGGTTGTTTTTATAAGCAACAACTGAGTTCCCCATGACTGATGCAAATCTGCTTCTGATTCCAGCTTTGCCTCTGCCGGGGTATTATTAGCTTTTCTCATGCACGGACCTCTGCCTTATAATGTGAGTGTGCATGCCTGCCACAAGCTCATGCTTCGTTTATTACATTTACCCTTCATACACATGCATAAAAACAAGCCGTTCCACTGGCTCAATAATCATTCAATAGCACACTCCCAAGATGACATTTGCTGCACACGAATTTGGGTGGAAGTTGCCAGAAAATTCAGTTGTTGCTGTATCTCAAGTCGTGAAGTCTGACTCAAACTATATAGTATATTTGGGTGTTTCTTCAACTTCAGGCACTTTTAGCACTGTGGACTTCTAGAAAGTAAAGCCTGGTTAAAAACTTCTTCACACTCAGTATTTTTTATTTAATTTGTATACTAACACTGTCCAGCAGTGTATGCATCACAGGAGATTTATGTCACTGTTGTCATTTTCTTTTTCTACAAAATTCCCACAACATTGTCATTTTCACCACATGAAAAAAATTATTCTTCTCATAATAAATATTGAAATGGTTTATTTCACTCTTTGTTTGGATTATTATCGTATTAAACGTGTCGTGATTATTTTTTATTTTTTACAATGGATTCCTATAGTTTCAGTTATGTTATATTATAGTAATACGTTATGTTAAAGGTTGAAACCATAACTTCTATACATACAGTATCTCACAAATTGAGTACACTCCTCACATTTTTGTAAATATGTGATTATATCTTTTCATGTGACAACACGGAAGAAATGACACTTTGCTACAATGTAAAGTAGTGAGTGTACAGCTTGTATAAGAGTGTAAATTTGCTGTCCCCTCAAAATAACTCAACACACAGCCATTAATGTCTAAACCGCTGGCAACAAAAGTGAGTACACCCCTAAGTGAAAATGTCCAAATTGGGCCCAATTAGCCATTTTCCGTCCCCGGTGTCATGCGACTTGTTAGTGTTACAAGGTCCCAGGTGTGAATGGGGAGCAGGTGTGTTAAATTTGGTGTCATCGCTCTCACACTCCCTCATACTGTTCATTGGAAGTTCAACATGGCACCTCATGGCAAAGAACTCTCTGAGGATCTGAAAAAAAGAATTGTTGCTCTACATAAAGATGGCCTTGGCTATAAGAAGATTGCCAAGACCCTGACACTGAGCTGCAGCACGGTGGCCAAGACCATACAGCGGTTTAACAGGACAGGTTCCACTCAGAACAGGCCTCGCCATGGTCGGCCAAAGAAGTTGAGTGAACGTGCTCAGTGTCATATCCAGAGGTTGTCTTTGGGAAATAGACGTATGAGTGCTGCCAGCATTGCTGCAGAGGTTGAAGGGGTGGGGGGTCAGCCTGTCAGTGCTCAGACCATACGCCGCACACTGCATCAAATTGGTCTGCATGGCTGTCTTCCCAAAAGGAAGCCTCTTCCAAAGCTGATGCTCAAGAAAGCCCGCAAACTGTTTGCTGAAGACAAGCATACTAAGGACATGGATTACTGGAACCATGTCCTGTGGTCTTATGAGACCAAGATAAACGTATTTGGTAGTCAAGCGTGTGTGGTGGAAACCAGGTGAGGAGTACAAAGACAAGTGTGTCTTGCCTACAGTCAAGCATGATGGTGGGAGTGTCATGGTCTGGAGCTGCATGAGTGCTGCCGGCACTGAGGAGCTACAGTTCATTGAGGGAATCATGAATGCCAACATGTACTGTGACATGCTGAAGCAGAGCATGATCCCCTCCCTTCGGAGACTGGGCCGAAGGGCAGTATTCTAGCATGATATCAACCCCAAACACACCTCCAAGATGATCACTGCCTTGCTAAAGAAGCTGAGGGTGAAGGTGATGGACTGGCCAAGCATGTCTCCAGACCTAAACCCTATTGAGCATCTGTGGGGCAGCCTCAAATGGAAGGTGCAGGAGCACAAGTTCTCTAACATCCACCAGCTCCATGTTGTCGTCATGGAGGAGTTGAAGAGGACTCCAGTGGCAACCTGTAAAGCTCTGGTGAACTCCATGCCCAAGAGGGTTAAAGCAGTGCTGGAAAATAATAGTGGCCACACAAAATATTGACACTTTGGGCCCAATTTGGACATTTTCACTTAGGGATGTACTCACTTTTGTTGCCAGCGGTTTAGACATTAATGGCTGTGTGTTGAGTTATTTTGAGGGGACAGCAAATTTACACTGTTATACAAGCTGTACACTCACTACTTTACATTGTAGCAAAGTGTCATTTCTTCAGTGTTATCACATGAAAAGATATAATCAAATATTTACAAAAATGTGAGGGGTGTACTCACTTTTGTGAGATACTGTACATGTAAAGGCGATTAATGGAAAGGTGGAGGTGAGAACCAGCTTGACAATATGAATAATAGTTTAATATAAGACTGAATCAAAAAAACAAACACACAAAGATGTCGGACAGCTGTCCGTAAATCTCTCTCTCTCTCTCTCTCACTCCCACTGCAGCTTCCAGTTGGCCTTTATCCCTCTCTGAGGCTTGATTAGCCTGATTAGGGGCTGGGTGTGCAGAATCACGACCCGGCCCGCCCTCTGCCCTGCCACAATACAATAATAAGAATTTGAAAAGTACCAAAAATAAACGATCAATCACTGGTAAATTTTTTCCAAGTCAGTTTTATTTTTGACCTTCTTATAAACAAACAAACAACAAAAAAAAAGAAAAAATGAATTTGAACCAATATTGGGTTGCATTTATGCTGCCTCTAGATAGAAAAAGACATTCTTGATAGACTAGTTGAACTACTAATCGACTAATTTGTTGGTGGAAGACTAGCCGACCATCATGACCCATCCCTACCCCTATGTTTGTCATTACTGCTACAAATCGCCTTTTCTTTTGCTAGATAGCTGGTGCGGTAAATACTATGTGGTGGCTCAGCCGAAACCTCTTTTTGCACAAGCTGATGTCATTCATTTGGAGGGAAGGCTGACCTCTCCCTGCAATTTTACAGAGGTGAACAGATTTTTGTGTGTGGTTGGAGGCAAGGGTCCAGAGGAAACCAGGATTAAAGAGCTTTGTGTGTGCCGTAGTGCTCTGAGAAACCGGTAATGAGTCAATAGTTCACCCCTAGGATGAACCAAAGATTAGGTGGGTGCTCGATGACATCATCATTAGCCGGATTGATATGCTGCAGATGCTAGCTAACACAATTGATTTTTTTAATAACTCTTCTGACATTTCCCTGAAAAAAGTCTTACAGTAATTTTCTTGTATTTATTATTTTTTGTGTTAGTGGACACCCATTAAAACCCACTGAAATAGTGCTTTTCAGAGACGTTCAGAGAGTAAATTGTCTAGGATGAAGTCATGTCTCACCGGTCGGTGAGCATCAGCCCCCGGTTTAATCCCCCTGAGCTTACTTTTGCAGCCCCTGTTTGGGTGGCTTTGCTCTGCCTGGTCTAGTAGCTGGCGCTTCCTGTCTCCAATAGTCTACTGTGAAGATAACTGGAGAAAGCTGTCACTACTTGTTCAGTATAATTGTTTGTTTTTGTGCATATATGTTTATTTTATTGATAACCATCTACATTTATTTAATATTTAACATAATTTAAGATAATGTAGGTAAATACATCGGGCCTCAAACATGAAACAAGAGCAGAAGAATTTGTGTAAACTGTGGTTCTCAACCTTTTTTTTGATGAATGCCCCATACTTCATTTCCTTACCTCAGATGGAATCAAATGTAACTGAGAAACAACTGATATACTCAAAGTCTAGATAAAAATTTAAACGCAAAGAGCAACTTGATTATTATGACTGATAAACGCCCCCATATGTATCCTAACACCCCCCCTACTAATTTGCCCTCAGCGCCTCCTGGCATCCCTTGAACGCCCCCTGGAAGGTGGTACCACCCCCGTTGAGAACCCCTGGTGTAAATCTTTTCTAAATCTATTGCAATGCATCGATTTACTTAAGGTTTTTTTCCTAAACAATTTACAAATATTCGTTCTGATTACGTTTTTTTTTTTTTTTTAAAGGTCCAATTTTCTAAAATCTGTCTAATAGGTAGTACAACCTTGTACAACTTTAAAAAAAATGTTTTTAATCTTGCTATTTTTTTGTGTTTTGCTCCGTGAACACACTCAATGTCAGTTTTTAAACCATTCGAATACAAATCAAATACATTTGGGGCGGTATTAGCATCTTGAGTATTAAAAGTTATTGTTTATATGAACAATGGTGTGTAGGTGTAAATATGCTTATAACTTTGCCATCTGTTAAATTCTGTTGGACACCGTCTAGCTGTTTTGTAACACAAGAATATGCCCTGTGTGATTGCCCCCAACACTATAATTAACAATTTATACATATTCATAGTACATGTTCCCACTCCACCCACCCTCTAACGAATATTAACTAGTAATTATTTCTTGTTTCATCCTGTAGCCCAAGCAGATTGGCGACGATTTCTGTGGCCTGGTTCTGAATCAGCCTCTCGGGGGGCTCCGAGTCATTGAAGGCACTCCTCTGTTTGACGATCGCACTGACGGTATGGCGTCCGTGGCTGCGTACACATATGGCGATCACTCTGTGGTGTTTGTGGGAACACGCAGTGGCCACCTCAAAAAGGTAAGAACTATCCAATCTGTGTTTTATCAACTATATATGATCTATAACTATATCTAATAATTGGAATTAAAAAGACAGAGTAAATAATGTAGAAGCTTTGTTAACATTGGGAAGCGAAAGTGATATTGATATAAGTTTTGCTAGATTGAGATTGTGAGTCAGTTTGTGTGCACGTTTATGTGCAAGTTGGAGCGTACGTTTATGTGTGAGAATGCGTTGGAAAGTATGTTTACGTGTTAACGTATGTTTGAGCTTACATTGACGATTGACGTTTACATGTGAGCATACGTTGGAAAGTATGTATAAGTGTTTGCGTATGTTTGAGCATACATTTGCAATTACATTCAGGGTTCCCACGTATCCTGGAAAACCTGGAATTTTGCAATGCCATTTTTAGGTCATGGAAAAGTATTGGAAAATTAGAAAAATACCTAAATGACCTGGAAAATAATGATTTATAGTGGTGCACCGATCCGGACATTTGAGGCCGATACCGATTTTTACTTAGTTCCATTTTTAACACTTTTGCAATTATATGATGCAGTTATATGTTTATGCCCCACACAGTAAAATTACGATTACACACATTTTTTTTACAAAAAAGTTCCATTTGTTTACATTATTTAACAACATTACTGTAGTTAACGTGAACTAATGAACTTAATGCTAGTTACATCATATACTAACACATTTTTCACATCAATATTTGTATTAGTTAATGCACATTAATGCACTATGAATTAACATGAATTAACATGAACTATCAATGAACAATTTTTATTAACTAACATTGATTAATTAATGCTGAAAAAATATATTGTTCACTGTTTGTTCATGATACCTAATGCAATAACTAATGTTAAAGGAATTAAACCTTTTTATTAAGTGTTAGGAAAATTACATTAATTGTGAATTGCTAGAATTTAGTTGTATTGAAAACAGTTATTAATAGTTATTTTTCCAATATCAAAAGGTCATTGTGACATACTGGCAACCAAAAACCATGAGAACATCACACACAGCAGAGATACTTTAAAAAAATAAGACACATATATCCATTAGAAACTCTAAAACTGCTCCAGTGAGAAATCATTAATATCTATCTTTGGCATCTTGTTGTAACACAAATCACTAATTATTAAGCAAATGCGTGAAGATGCGGTGCCATTATTGAAGGTTAAACAGTTACATCTGTTATTAGCGGTATTGTGACCAACATTGATCTGATTTACATTGGGATCCTCACAGAATAGCGCTGGGATGAGTGACTGATGATGAGATATTGAGAGCACCTGGAGAGCACGCATATTTGATTGACACAGAGAGCACTCATGTTATAGAGACTAAAGATAAAAGTGCTCATGATCACTCCACACCACATCTGATTGTCACAACGTGCGTTACATCACGTATACTCAGATTTGTATTCGCATGTTTATTTGTTGTTTAATTCGTTTTTATACCCGTTAGCAGGCTCTTTATCATCTTCCTGCTCACTGTGCAATGAGTTAGAATAACTACCATAATGACTGTAGAAAATGGGCAACTTAATATTCGTACACATGTAATTCTTACCCATTTTTAAATATAAAACGGCATATTCATGTGAATTAGCAGTGTATGTGGGATTTCCTGCATGCTGCAATAAAGATCGACCTTGATTCTAGGCACTATCAGCCGATCACTGATTTAAGACGAATATCGGCAGATTTCGATCGGTGCACCCTTAAGTATTTGTCCTGAATGTGCTGCGCGCTTCAAAATGAATGTGTGTAATGAATTCTGAAAAAATAACCATTCAAAAACCACAATATACATGAAATGAACTCTCGTGTATTTTTGCCTAAATAGTACACACATAAAATGTCCAGGAAATTTGTCCCTTGAAAAGAGGGAAACCCTGATACTTGAGTGTACATTTACATTTCAGCATACGTTCACATGTGAGTGTGCGTTTGAGCATACGTTCGCATTTGATTGTACTTATGAACGCAAGTTTGTATGTATGTTTGTACAATTAACTTCGTAAGTAATTATGGTGGACTGCAGAACGGTTGGAGCAATTTTGTTATAAATTATACGACCATAGTGAAAGGGATACAAATTGCTCAAATACTTTTCCATGAGCGTTCGTTTATGTGTGAGCATTTGTTTGAGCGTACGTTTCCGTTTCGGTTTAAGTAGAGCAAGTTTTAACGTAGAAAATATGTGTAAATTTGTATGTGTGGTTGTGGTTCGTAAGTAATTATGTCTGACTGCAGAACTGATTTCCACTGGCATAGTGATATAGGGAAGATTTGCTGAATATAGATTGTTACGTGTGGATGTACATTTGCTTGGTTGTGTGTATGGCTGAGGGCTGGGCGATACGTGTGTTCCACGTGACAGGCTTGTGCTGCACACCTCTGAACAAACAGCGAATGAAACACAAATATTGACAGCTTTTCTTTTGTCTGTTCTTAAAAATATATTAAAGTGTGTTTCTTCAAGCGCATGTCTTTTTGACTAACAGCATTTCTTGTCATGTGTCACTCTGAGACGTGGCCTTCCTGTTGTGGGTAGATGAGCAAAATTACCCATGCATGAAATACCTGCATTTGGACGAGGAGCTAAGCAAACTTTATTCAGCCTCGTTGCTTTTTGTGGGTGGCGGGTGCTAGTTTCAGACCCTGGCCACTCTTTAATAAATTTGCCGACTTCCCAGATCCATGGTTTTGCCATTTCTCAATATTGTCGATCATCACAATCGACATCGCGATCTTTGTAAGACATTGTCGATATCCGATTAGACCATCCTATCGCCCAGCCCTAGTATGGCTGACTGCAAAAATGTGAACAAATAAGCTACGAATTCCACTGATCACTCAAAGATGCGGAGGTAATCGCAAACAATCAAACTAAAAAAAGGCAATGTAAGAGTTAGTAAATTAAGGAATAACCCGACTTGCGAATGTGTGATTATACATTCAGTTGGGCTTGAAATATTCGTTAGCCATAACGTTCCACGTATACTACATTGGAAGGATGAGCTATTTAATAAAAACCTTTTTGCTTCATTTCAACAACACACACACACAGACCACCAGCAAAGCCATAATAAAAACCTCACTATCTTATGACTCATCCTGTCCAGACCAGGCAACAGCTGAGGATGTTTAAAGAATAATATGCCCACTGGTGAGTTTAAGATAGCACTCCAGAGAAGTTAAAAACCTTGTTCCTCAAACGGCAGCTAACAGCCTCAGTCAGTTGACTCATAGGCCCATATATGCACATTAAACCTCCAGGGAACTAAAGTGTGAGGGTGGAGTCCGTAAACTCACGTTTTTGTTTTTTTTAATTGGTCGTAAATAGTACAAGATGTGCATGAAAAGAGAGGAAGCGAGCAAAAACCCAGTCGGCATTAAAGTTTAACATTACTACGCAACCATCCCCTTAATACGTGCCCTATATTAGGACATCGGAGGGAGTTTTATTTGCAGTGGCTCTAAGTTACAGTTCATTGAGGAAATCTCACATTAAAGAAATGAAATTATTAGTGAGACAGAAGAGATTTCTAAGAAGCTGACTTGGCTCTTTCTCAGCAGACATCATAATTAAAATGAGGTAGATGGGTTTGGGCAAGAGATATATTTCAGTTTTGTGTGTTCGCTGTCCAAGCAGCCAGCTGGAAAATATAAATGCGATCGCATCCTTTCTCCTATTGGAATGGGGGACCAGAGGTCAGTCTTGTGGGAGCTGTCCTATTGGTTTTCAGTTCTGATTATTTACATGGGTGCGTGTTTGAACATGTCCTGGTGTACCTTCAAAACCTTGGTGCGATTGCTTGTGATCAAAATGTTTGGAAACACGGATACGTCCATAGATTGAATTTTAGGTTCTTGGCTGTGGGGCTGTCATAACATATTCTGAAGATGATACCAATACTATTGACATTTTAAGATTCTCTCAGCAAGATGGGCATTTTAAACAAGAATTGCATTTGAGCGTTCATATTTACAGCCTGTGAGCATGTGAGTGTTCAAAAGCAGACGCCTTGTTACAACTACTACACTAGAAAGACTGTTCATATTTATTTTAATTGACTATCGACTTGGTACATACATTTTGATATTCCTACTTGTCTGGGATTGGTACTCGTGTGATTGTGCATTGTTAATAGACAGAATGCCGTTTATGGTTTCACTGATAATAACCAGTTCTGTTTGTTGATTGGGATTATATGATGTTGCAAAGATGCTCTACATCCATATGGCCTTCATATTGACCCCGAATCTCAATAAACACACTGTGTGGGGAAATCTTTTTGTTTGTTTTTCTGCTAAACAATGTGTCAAGATGAAATGCTAAACGGCTTGTGTGTGAATCTGGTCGGTTTTAGGTGGAGACCTGCTCTGCATTAGAGAGAGGCTGGTAGTTATCATTTCATACATGTACTGTTTGTTCCTGTATGAGGAGATGTAAAAATAATAGCCATGGAGGAACCGTGGTTCGGTTTATTCTTTGCGCAGGCAAAGCTGGAAGTTCCTAATAAGAATTAAAGGGAAAGCTCTGCAAAAAAATTAAAATGCTTTTACCATTTACTTACACTCATGATGTATTTTCTTCTGTGGAACACAAATGCAGAATTGCTATTTTTGAGTGAACTGCCCTTTGTCTATATTAGTAACAGAATCACATTCATTTGTCCATATCTATATTGAGTTGGCGATTCAAATAAAAATATATAGTCAAATAAAAAACCAAAAGTAACACATTTCAGCCTTATAGTTAGCCAGTTTTACAATTTAAACCAGTTTGAACAATAGGATCCAAGAAATTCCATATTTACTAGTCATTACAATTAAACTGGAAACTTGGTATCAGCCACCACTGTCATCAAACAGTTACATACAGTAAAACTAGAATGACAAAAGATTCTGAATTATTTAGACTCTGTTTGAAGGAGATCTCATATTAATATATGATTTACAGTAACTAATGTCAACATGTGTTAGAGGCAGTTCAGACAGATCACATTCTTGTGCTAAAGCATCTTGATGCACTGCAAAGAAAAGAACCGGAGGCAGGTGTCTAAAGACACGTTTTTTTAAAGTTTAAGTGTTTTTTTACTTTTACACACCATCTAAAAAACGTGGCACTCTTGTTCGATATGGTGAAAAAAATTGCGAGATGGGATTTTACATATAAAATCAATTGAAAAATAGCGCAGAGTGATGCAAAAACTTTGTAATGGCACATTTCCAATTTTACAGTAGCAAGTTTTCAGGATATTTTTAATGCGTCATCTATTGGAATACAAGTAGATAATAGGGCTGCACAATATGAAGAGAAAATGCAACAAGTTGTTGGACAATGCTACATGCGAGTTGAAAATCCATTGATGATGTCATCGGATAGGGCAGAACATCGGAACGCCCACCGCCCAAAGAAACTGAAGTTTATTAGAATAACAAAAACCAGAGATCACAAACATAGTTGTTTTTTGTTCCAAATTAAATAAAGACTGCATATAATATGTACAGTTTTACTGTTAGCTATGTAGCAGATATTAAAATTCATCTTCAATTATTACATTTGTTTTGTTGGTAAAAATCATATGAATATAAAGTTAATTTCACCATATTTTGTGGGGTATCCTAAAATATGAAAAATATTTAGTTTTACTCGTTTTATTTGTACATTCATTTTAAAATGAGTTCAATCAATGCAGGAAATAATGTCCAGAAGCGCTTGCCGTAGACATTCACTTTCTGCTTTTGTTTAACATGCCTGTTCTTAGTCTGCGCTGAACTTGAGGCTGATTGAAATGATTTCACCGTGCAATCCATTAATTGAAACCCAAACTTTGAAATATCCACATAGACAACAAGCCAAGTTTGAGTTTGGCATCTGGTCTCATTATTATCTGCACACTACACAGAGTAAAAGCACGGGACAGTGCCAGTTACAGCTACATATGCACAAATTCTGACATGCTCCATTATTTGAGCCAGTGCCTATGCATTCTGCACACACACACCAAGTGTCAATTGCGTGCCCTGTCTATTCTTAGCTATCTGCATCACCTTGAGCGTTACTGTATTAAAATCATTCCGTTATTGCAAGACCTTGTGAAATGCATATCGTGGTATGTACATTTGTGATGTTTAGATATATCGGGTGCAGCCTTAGTAGATATTTAAATTATAATCATTTAGCCACAAGAAACTTTATTTACCTCTCTCTTAAGAGGCTAGGAAAGGGCTGTTGTGGTGATTGTGTACATTGGTTTTTCAGCGTGGTAGTCTACCTGCTATAATGTGGTGAAGTGAATGCAGGAGGAGGCGGGGTAATTGTCCCTTATCTCCCCTCGCAATGGCTTGTTTGTTTTGGCAGGAGAAGAAAGACGGCAAGCGGCAAAGGCTCAGGCTGTACGGAAATCACCCAAGAGTCTTTAGTGCTTCCTGTCCCCAGTTAGCTGCGAGTCCTGTCAGTCGAGATGTTTTGAATGCAGGACTCAAAGTACTGGAGTTTTGTTACATGGTAGTTTCTCTGAACTGTCCTATCTGTAAAAGGACATGTTTACAGAACTCTAATTCATACTTGTATTTTCACTATTACTATTTCTCATATTTGGTAATACTAAGAATGATACCTCAAATCAGACAGCTTATTGAGGAGAGGTGTAGTATTACTTTAATCAGTCATCAGATGTTCAGTACGATTTTGACCTGGTGGATGATAAATGAGCAAAATAATCACTTTGAAGGAAGGACCAGAGCGATATCCTGGGATAAAAATATCATACAGCTATATGAGCTGTATACATCGAAAGTGTTCTTGCGCTAAAAAAAGATAGATGCAACACAATGAATGTAGAACAGAACACGTGTGTCTTGGGATGCGCTTTTAAAAGTTAAAGTTCTTTTATATTGACACGACATCTAACAACATGATGCTCCAGCATGAAGTGCTGAAAAAAAAAGCGAGACATGGTGCAGTGGTGAAAGACGTCCATCTATCTCGTGCTTACATAGGGAAACAGCCAGACGCATGCAAAAATGTGTTTGGTGTGAATGACCCTACCGTGGTGGGCTCTTTTGACTTGGGACAGTAACCACCCAGAACACCCTAGCAACCGCAACACAGAACACCTTTTTAACCATATAGCTGTAGCCTGACAACAACGCTAGCATCCTGGCAGTTATGTTTGCATGGGTAAACACCACTCTTATAACCATTTTCTTCATAAAAATTAAAAAATCTAGTTTTACATGATAATACCATTCGAAAAAGACAGCACAGGATTTTCGCCTGCAGCTTTTCGATGCCAATAATCTTTGTCTAGTCTACAAGGAATTCTGTCCCTCCCTGTTGTACTTTTACAAGCAAGTGCTTAAACCGGTAGTCTTGTTCCATTTCCTTCTTCCTTGATATTTAGCAGCAATTGCAAAGGCACATGAAAATAAATATAGCCAGCTATTTTCTCCCTCACCTGTGCTGTTCACATGCTTGTCACAAAGCTGCAGTGCTGCAAGAGGATTGTGCAGCCTGAACAATAGAGGTGGTGCGGCACGAGATAATCTGACCACTGGGAAATAAACCCAAGGTTGTCTTGTTTTTTTTTATTTATTTTTTTTATGGAATCCTTCTACCGAGGAAGCTTTGTGGATAAAAATGTGTTCTTCCTACCTCTGTAGCCCTGTATATAATTTCAGTATGCTCCCAAATGGATGTACGTGGCTGCCATTGAATCCCTAATCAGGTGCTTGTATGTTGGTTTATTGTGCTGTCTATTAAACAGCTAAAAGGATCTCAAGGTAGCTGTAGTATATCATCAAAACAACCCATCCTGAGCTGACCTCCGCATCCCCTCGACCCCGTGTTTCCTGTAGTTACAAGAGTAGGAAGTCATTGTATAGTGTGCTGTATGCAGTAAGCAGTATGCTAGTATTCATTTCCAAACATAGCCAGTGTACTAATAGTACTGTGTACTATTTAAAAAAAATACAGTAAGTGGAACAATAGACATTATTTCATAATAAATTATTAAAAAATTAGTACATTACCTTATAACAGCACACGTGTAATTTAACGATTGGCGTCTAGTTGTCATCTTGGAAATGGTAACGAGAAAAAAAGACATTGTAAAAAATATATTTATTTTTTTACCGATACCAATGCTGATTATTTGTAGGTTTGTGTCTGATAACCAATATTTAGACATTTTGATTAGATGTTTAATTCTATTTAGATTGTAGGCTAATCTTTGGATTTCTCAATTGACTCATTACTACAGAACCGATAACTTATTATTAAAAAAGTGTGATTATTGGTAAAAAAAAATATTCGTTATACCAATTATTGGTATTTCTCTGGTTATTTGCATTTTGGCAGTCCAATCAAAAAAATTATTTCTTTGAGTTTATTGATGGACCTTATATTACAGAACCGATATTCGAGTAGAAAAGTGTGAATATCGGTAAAAATGATTAGTCAAACATTAGTTTTTTTTTTTTCTTTCTGCTTATTTTGCATTTTGGCAGTCCAGTCAAACTATTAATTTCTTTAGATTTATCAGTGGAGCTGATATTACAAAACCGATAACCAAGTAGAGTCAAACCGATTACTAGTCTTTCTGTGGTTGTTTTGAATTTTAGCATTCCAACTGAATAATAAATCTTAATGAAGATGTTGGAAATAGAAGGTCAAGTCAAGTGCATTGCATTGCGGGATACAGTATTTCACATAGTGTGCTCTGTTGTATACTCTACATTTTGGCAAATGCAATAGGCCATCCATGTATCTATGCATACAGAAATGTTATACTGCATACTACACAGTATAAATGCTAAAAACAGCACAAATATTAAGAGCAGTATGTGTTAGTAATCTATTCTGCACATAGCCATTGAGCAGTTTTTATATGAAGAAACAGATCATGTTACATATGCTGGTGTGATCTGACGTTATCATATTTGTGTTTTATAAAGACAAATATGGCAGGGTGAAAACTCTCATTCTGTACTCAGCCGTAGACGTATGATACACGATTGAATCCGGCAGATTGGTTTCCCTGTCGCAGTGTTCAAATTGATGAATGCCTTTTAAAAAGCGTCAAATCCCTGTGCTTCACCAGCAAGTGTGCCACAGACAATAAACGAGGTTTTCTTTTGAAGAAGATCAACTGAGTCACTCTAATCCTCATAATCATGCATGAGCTGGAATTATTTTAATTTCTTTTTCCATCACCTGCATTTTTTGCTCTCCAGCTTTTATATTTCGTCATGTTCGCTTGTACAGTGGCCTCAAAAAGAATTTGAACACTTAAGCCACTCTTAAATATGCATGAATGGCATTGCACAGTGAAAGGTAATGATGATGGAGGCTGTAACTCTGCCTAACATCTCTTTTTGGGTTCTATGAAAGATGTTATAGGGGGTTGGAACAACAGGCTAAATAGTAAATTATTTGGGTTGACTATCAAGTGACTATTAAGTGTCAAAAATTATACTACTTTTCTTTTCTTTTTTTCTAGCCCACAGTTACCCAAGAACATAGTTAAACTCAAACTTGTGCAATGGACTTGCACAAGAGTTCAAAGCTGACCACTTGATCTGCCATTTTGTGCCTGATTTTTGCTCAGTTCAAATCACAAAGTGATTGGCCTGGAAATTGGAGCTAATTTAGTGGTGTAAATCAGCTCGCAGAGCGCGGGCGTAGAAATGGCCGGAAGGCTGATTTACGAGCAGCTTCGGCCCTCAGCCACGTTTGATCACGGCTAAATCTGTTTGCCATAAATCCGCTGTCACAGAACAAGGCGTGGAGGGATGCGTTTGTATCTCGGGCCGAGCTGCACTGCAGGAGTGTCAACCTGCGACACATTACAATGAGTTGATAACGAAGCTCCTTGATCAACGCTCGACCCGCATCATTAAGAGCGATGGTGCAAGTGTGCGTCTCAAGCCGTTGAAATTGGAGTCCTGCTGGGCTTTTCTGCTCTACTCCTTTAATTAGATGACTGATTTTTACCTGAGAAACTGATGTGTTGGTCTCCACAGTGGAGCAATGACATACAGGGGCCGGTAGACGATATCCAGCTGGACATTTGATACCACTAAGCACTCATGTTGTGCTGTTTGGACAGTCTGTGCAATTGCTGAATTTACTGATAGTACATATTTATTGCAGCTTAATGGTATATTTACAAGCATTTAGCAAACCATCAGTTAATAAAAACTGATAGGGAGCTTTAGAAAGTTCTATAGGGATTTTGTAAGGCTTAATGTACAGTTAGCCGATCTTTAGGCGAATATAAACCCCAACCTTAAAGGAACAATTCACCCAAAAATGAGAATTCTCTCATCATTTACTCACCCTCGTGCCATCCCAGATGTGTATGACTTACTTTCTTCAGCAGAACACAAATGAAGATTTTTAGAAGAATAGCTCTGCTCTGTTGGTCCATACAATGCAAGTGAATGGTGACCAAAACATTGAATCTCCAACAAGCACAAAGGCAGCATAAAAGTAATCTATAATACTCTATTGTTTATTTATTTATTTTTTTCTGAAGCAATCCAACCAGTTGTGGGTGAGAACAGCCTAAAATATAACTCCTTTTTCATCATAAATCTTGACATCAGCAGTCTCCTTGGTGATCATGATTTCTAGCTTGATTACACTTCCTAGCGTCATCCATCCCTCTGCGCATGCATCATTCCTAGGAAGTGTAATCGAGCTTGAAATCATGATCGTGCCTAGAGACTGCCATGGCAAGTTGTTAAGTGAAAAAGGAGTTTCATTTTGGTCTGTTCTCGCACCCCGATTGGATTGCTTCAGAAGACATGGATTAAACCACTGGGGTTTTAAGGATTACTAATATGCTGCCTTTATATGCTTTTTTGTGCTTCAAAGTTCTGGCCACCATTCACTTGCATTGTATGGACCTACAGAGCTGAAATATTTTTTAATCTTTGTTTGTGTTCAACAGAAGAAATAAGGTTTATTAAAGCAATAAGCCACAAAAAAGTGGACAGCATAAAAAAAAACCCTTTACTGTAGAAAAATCTTGTACATATGAATAAACAGCTCTTCTACAGAGTAATATCATTTTAAAATATACCTTTACAGCACAAAAGCATATTTGCATGCAAAGGTAAACATGTTTGCTATTGTTTTGTTCTGGCTTTGAGGTGCAGACATCTAATTAATGATAATTTTACCTTAATGACTAATGATTAATGATAATTGGATTTAATAGCAGCCACAGTTTAATTTTGAAATTTTACTTGATTCTGCCTTACAGACCAATAATCGTAAGGCCCCATTCAGCCAAGCTCAGCTGTGTGGATTTGGATGCTGTTGAGTCACTGGTACACTGTAATTGTGCCTGGCATTATAATGATACTGTACAGGATCACATCCAAGTGTGTGAAGAACCTTAAAATACAGGTTTTCTAACATGGCTTCCTTTTGATCTTTATGTGATTTACGAGGGAATTTTGGTTCAGAGTACGTAATGGAAACATAAAGAGATAGTCCTCCCTAAAATGAAAATTCTGCGTTTATTTACTCACCCTCTTGATTTTCTAAACCCATATGAGTAACTTTCTTCCATGGAACACAAAATGAGATGTTAGGCAGAATGTTCAGTCACCATTTACTTTCATGGCATCTTTTTTTGTATACAATGAAAGTGAATTGTGACTGAGGGTAGCATTCTACCTATCATATCCTTCGTATAACCACTTGATGCTCTGAGTGTTTTTTTGGCCATGTGTATGTCCTCACAATCTCAGTAATCACTTTACCTCCCGCCCTGGTTGTCGCAGGTACAACCTAATGAACATAAGCGCTTATGTTTTATTGTTGGATTAGGCTGGTCAGGGCCACCTGGTGTGCTGCTGCAGTGCTTATCTCGCCGCTTTGTGTCATAATTTAATGGGAGACTTGATAATTTCATTAAAGGTCAAGACAGACGCATCTCATAAAGGGAAGCTAGGTGTTTAGAAGGGCAGCTCTAAAGCACCTGTCATGTACCGTCTGCCGGAAAGTCTCTTTTCCACCGATATGGTGTTTGGCCAGTGGTTAGTGTCACTGTGCAGCACAGCATACATTGGATACTCATAGAAACGTGCAACTATATCTACATTTTTGCAAGAGGGTTTTTACGTGTGTCATTGTACATATCGCGGTAGTTTCCTGGTGAAAATAACTCTAGAGTTGCTTCAACAATGACTTTATTCACACAAATCATGTTTAAAATGGCAGATTATCAGTTTATAAACACTTAATTTTCGTCTTGCTACTGTAGCATTTAACTTTACAATTTAACGATTGCATTATATAACCAGCTACAATTATGACACAAAAGAACATTAACCATAAAAACCTCATCTGTTTGGGAGAAACAGATAATGACCCCCCATTAATGAAAGAGTGTTTTTATCATGAACGAAATTGAAATGAAAAATAACACAATTAGAAAAATTAGGAAACCAAGCTAAAAACATTACACCAAAAGTAACTAAAATAAAATACAATAATGTAGATAAAACTAGACAGCCTTGAAAATGTTTATGGCTAAAACCAGATTAAACTAAATGAAAAGAACAATTTGAAAATGACATAGAAATATTTAATTTAAAATTCAAAACTATTATAACCCTACTCTATTATGACCAGCAGGATTTTGGTGCCACTTGCAGAACTGATTTTTCTGGCCCAGAACCACCATTTCTGCAGTGGAAATGCATGGAACGGTTCTAGATCATTCATGAACTGGTGGAAATGTGTGGACGTGTTTCACTTGTCTTTCTCTACCATACAGGCAGACCCCATGGGAGCACAGTGAACCATTTTTTCTCCCCTACCCGCCCAAAGTTTGACAGAAAATAATGTGTCATGTTTCAGTCAGCCGCAGTCTGCCTGGTAGCAACTCAGCGCTTTTTATCATTCCGTTCCCATCCTGCGCATCTCTCAATTTCCGCCCGGCCTCACCACCTCACTGGAGCTAACCTTGGAGCTGCGCACTGAAAATGAGCCACAAAATTTGCCATTTGTTTCCTCTCCTCAAGCTACCGGCAACCTCCTTGCCATTTATTACATTGCCATTGCCTAGAAGGAAACAACCTTGTTTTCTAACTACGGGCACATTAAAATGGCTAATAAACCCAGTGGCATGTCACTGTATAGATTTAAATCCATATTTGGTGGTGTGAGGAGGAAGAGAATTGGTTATTAACCACCCTCATGAGGGTGATTTTGGGGTGAACTATCCCTTTAAATAGTTCATTTACAGTGTTTGTAGACTTAACGCTATAAGGTTAAACCAAGAGTGACTGTTGTGGTTTTGGCAAGCTATCATCGGCCAGTCTGAGCGTAAATGTCTCTTACAAACATGCCGTCTGATTTAAGATAGTGTTACTCTTTAGTCTGCTGAATGCACATTCTGTCCTGCTAAATAGATAAGCAGAGGAGGTCTCCAAAAAAATCCCCTTACAAATAGTCTATTTGTCACATGATTTGAGACCAGTTATTTAATAAAGCATTTCACAAAGGAGAGCTCTGTGGTTGACCTGCGTGGTACGATCACACACCAAAAGCACATACACTACACTTATTCTCTCCGTCACTAGCCCAATTCAGTTCCCATTGGTCACAACCCCTAAAAGGACCACAAACCTGCTAAAGTTGAGACAACAGGAGCACTAACTCAATGTCATATGAGGAATGCTTTAATAACAGTTGTGAGACTTTTTTTTTATGGGCGAGAATTTACGATCTGTGATTGCAAATTAACAGAAGTTGCCTATTGTTTTGTTTGTTTATGCAGGTAAAGGTTTTATCTGCTAGTTTGGGATTTCTGATTTTCTTTGATGTCCTGTTTAGTGGGATATTTTTTGTGGAAAGTGCTAAGAATGGAGAATCTAGTTTTTTTTTTTTTTTTTTAAATTTAACAAAAAGCGCCACAAAGTTTATAAATGGATAGTAGAAAACCTTAGAAATATCCTGGAGATTTTGAAATTGGGGTTTTCAGGCCTGGAAAAAATTATGGAATTATTGAAATCTTAGTCATGGAAAACTCTCCAATTCAAGTTATGCTCAGCTCAGTTTTTTTTCCATCCAGAAATTCCTCTTTGTGAGGAGAATCTCTATAAAATTATTTTGTAACACTTTACAAAAGGTTCTGTGCTTTAACATTAGTTATTTCAAGGGTCTCTGGAATACCTTTTTCTGATTGGTGGTCAATGGTGGTCTGATGTTTCTGAGTAACAATCGCTCATCCAGGTATTAAGACATGTCAGACCGGTTGCCAAATTGCCACAGAACTCCCGATTCGATATTACCACAATATTTCCTAGACGATTCGATATGTATTGCGATATTGCAATTCTGTAAGTATTACGATTTAATGTTTTGATATAAAAAGATCTTAAAAAGATAAAAATAAACGTTAACTCCTTTATCTCAGAAAGAAATGTCTATTGAAGAACAGTTGTGTCTTAAATAGTGATATATCGGCCGGACGATATTATCGGCCGATATTAGCCTTCCACCAATATATCGGTATCTGCATATATGTTTACCGATATGCGCAGGTATGAAAATTTTTTCAGAACATGTAATGCGGAAAACAATGCTTTTTAATTGGTTTCATTACATTGTTTGAAACGTGCTCTGTCTCCATTGTTTACAGAGCTGTCTCTGATCTTACAGTGACTCTGTAGACAGTGCGTAGTTAATCGGTGTCTTCTCGGTAAGTTGCTAACTAGTTTGAGAAATACATACTGGAATGTTAATAAAAATGACCCCATCATTTTCCCTTTTCAATATAACTAATATAATGTTAACCCTGTCCCTGACAACCATGTCACTCATGTCTGTTTGTTGTTAGCCAGCTATAGTTTGTCAGTAATGTATCAGATTGAAACGTAAACATCAGAGCAACATTTTGCAGCTCTGTAGACAACAGTGCGGTGGTGGATTGTTGTCTGTTGAGTGCTGATTTCACGCTACGCTGTTACGTAGTTGGTGAAATGCAATGCTGGTCCATTTTTACTCTCCGTGAATACGGTGTAACACGGCTGCCGCTGTTTATCTCATGTCTCGGCAGGTGTAAATGCTTCTTGATTTACAACCTACCAATAATTCACTGGCAGTATTAAAATAGTCAGCATTTGACTGATACTAAACATACAGTACTGATATTTATTTTATTTGTATTTATTCTTTATTTTAATGGTCAGTATTTGACTGATACTAAACAGTACTGATGTTTATTTAGCTATTTATTTTATTTGAATTTATTATTTATTTTATTGGCCAGCAACTGACTGATCCTAAACCTACATTACAGATGTTTTTAAGCTATTTATTTATTCTTTATTTTCTCAGTGTTCATTTTTAGAATTTGTTGACAATGTATGATAATAATAATAATGTCAAATATTCTTTGATAAAAATATTTGTTTAAGAAAGCAGCCTTCTGATTACCTTTGCATAGTCATATCGGTGCGCAATCCACATAGAAAATGTCTGTTTTCATTCCAGATCAGCCACCATATCAGTTAGCGGTGAATTTTCCCCTTTAAAATTGGTTTTGGTATCTGTCTCAAAAATCTCATATTGGTCGGGCTCTAGTCTGAAATGGTAATTGTTTCAACTAATAATGTGCAACTACCATTTAAAACTACCAATCGACCTGTCAGTGTGTCCATTTGTATTCAACAAATAAATATATACATATATAATTTTAACTTTTCAAAATAATTTTGTCTAATTTTGTCATAATGATAATTTTGACAAGGCTAAAGAACCATTTCTGAGGCTGTACTGAATTATAACACATGACAATTCACCTGTAGTCCCAATGTCATTGCATGTTATTTGTATATGCATCCTGAGATAGTCTGAGATCCTATGAAGCGTTCTCATAGACAACACTATTCTTACAAACTGCTCCCAGATGACTGACAGAGGAAAAAAAGTGAGAACTCACCATATGCACGTTTTCCGCGAGGCGCGATATTCAGCAGTGTGCACTGGCACCAAAGCGTAGTTGGCATTTCTTTCATCTGTTCTTCAAAATATAATCGGATGCGTTTCCTCAAGCAGGGGTCTTTGTGTCTAGCAGCATTTATTGTGGACAGTGGCAGGTAAATGTGTAAAATGACCTACCACTGCGCATGAATACCCTGGCTGTTAGATTATAAACATGCATGGTTTACTCCATCCAACAGTTTGATAAGCCTTTTTACAGCTAAACTTTTTATTAATGAAGTGTCATACAGAATCCGCAGTGTGACTTCTGACAAATACTCTCCACAACACCTCTCAAATAAACTCTTGGATTAAGCATAACAGGAACATTGATCACAGCAGAGGATTTTGACGTCTGACAGTGAACAAACGGTGCATTAAAGTGAGCAGCGGTGCATTAAATAATAAATGAAAAGAATTAAAGAGACAAAACTTCTCAGAGAGAATACCTGTAAGTGTGGAACTCTGCACAATTAAAGCTTCTTGTTTTTATCTATTTATCATTGCGGCAATAAGATAAACATGTAATTTTTTTATTTTTTTAGAAAAGACTATTTTAAAATCGTTTTGCTCAAGATTCGTGATTTGTAACAATCAATTTTTTTTTTTTCCCAGCCCTACCTTTCCCCACCAATAGCTTTTGTGTGGTGGCCGTTCTGGCGCACTATGGCTGCCGTCACATCATCCATATGCTATGTAAAGTGCTTTGAGTGCCTAGAAAAGCGCTATATAAATGTAAGGAATTATTATTAATATTACCGGGTATGGTGAGTCATTTTTCCAACTGAGATTCCT
Source organism: Xyrauchen texanus (assembly GCF_025860055.1). NCBI lineage: Eukaryota > Metazoa > Chordata > Actinopteri > Cypriniformes > Catostomidae > Xyrauchen > Xyrauchen texanus. The sequence continues at coordinate 36,368,961 of NC_068302.1, forward strand.
ACTATCATTCTGAGATCTCTACAAGTAAGGTAATAAAATCATTTCAACTCATATTAAAGTTGCATATCCATTTATTTATTTATTTGTCATGTAGTCTTGTAATAAGCTTGATAATGAGCAGTCAGACAGTCATTTCCGCAAAATAAACTCCACCAGAACTCTGAAGCAGACCGGTGATGGTAATCAGTTGTTTGGCGATTTCTTTTTTCTCACATAATAACATTATTTCAATGCAAATTAATGTTTGATGTCCATTTACTTATTTATTTGACAAGTTGGTTTGTAATAAGCTGGATAATGAGCAGTCAGATGGTCATTTTCGCAAAACCAACACCATCAGATCCGCAAACCGAAGGTGGAGTTCAGCTCTTCAGCGATAAACATGAGCTAGCAATGAACAATACTTGAACATTTATATGAATATATTAATATTAATTTGATTAATGTTACATTTTGATGTTCTTAGTTACAATTTGATAACGCATTACAAACTAACATGAAAACATAATGAAAAATTACATTAACATAAACCAAGATAATATATACTGTGTAATGGTCACATATTACAATAAGGTTCTTATTAAATAATAATGTACAGTATTTTTTAACAGCATATATTAATTTTTTCTAATGTTAATTTTTAAAATCACAATTGTTCATTGTTAGTTTATAATGCATTATCTAATGTTAACATATTACATTTTAATTTAAAATATTTTATTTTATTTATAAATTACATTTAATTGTATTAGTCAGTATATGTTGAAATGAACATTAACCAAGATTAATAAGAGCTGTAAAGTATTGTTCATGGTTAGTTAATGTTAACTAATTACTTATGTTAACAAATACAAGGTGCTGTAAGCGATTTGTTTCATGGAAAGGCATGAAACAAATTGTCCTACTCCCTCAAATATTAATGAAATAAGTGTCATGAGATATCTCACCAGTCTCTGTGACAGCTCTAGACTCACAAACAACAAACAAAAATGTGTCCGCGGGCCGCGGTCTCTGACACTTTCTGCTTGTCGATCATCGCCTTCTCATAGTCTCATAGCCATTTACAGAGTCTAGTGCTGTCACAGAGACCTGTGAGATAGCTCAATACACTTGTTTTATTAATCTTTCAGAAAGAAGTAAAAAAATGTTGCATACCTTACAGCACCTTTAATTGTAAACTGTTACTGATATAATAAACAATAAATAATAAAATAATTTCAATAGCATAGTTTATGATACTAATACATTAACTAGTGTTAACATATAGAACCTTATTTCAAAATGTTTTAATACTTGTCCAGTATTCTTGAACGACTTAAAGTCATTGAAATATCATAGGAAAGCATTGGTTGAAAGTTGTGGGAACACTGTATATATAATGACTGCGGTGGGTCTCAGTTGTGGCTTAGGTCACTACGACAGTATATTGGCCTTTCCGGCATCTGTGTGTGCGGTTTTGAGATCTGGTTGTTTACACTTCTCTCTGTCCCCCTATGTTGATAGAAGCTTTTCTGCCTGTCTAGCAAGCCAATGATGGAAAGCAATCCGCTGTGAGTATTTAGATGTGGATATGGTTTGTCCAAGGTAATTAGCTTTGGCCAACTCAAGGGATCAAATCCGAGGCTGTAAACTAACTGGAAGAGACAGATGGCGGAAAGACGCTTCACTCCACTGTGCCCCCTCGCCCAACAGCAGCCTCATCCAATTCCATCTTGGATGACCACGGTACAGCCTTTATTTGAACAGCAAACAGGACCACGTTTGGATGTAAATATGCTTTAGCAAGCCAAGAGAATACAATTCACTAAATAACCCGCAGACTAAACAAACCATTTCGCCGTGTCAGATTTAAAGTCAATTTTTGACGGAAACCCCTTTTCCTTTCAAAGGCGAAGACATGAAAATAGTAGATGGGCTTGCCAGAAATATTACATTCTGTATTCTTTGTGCTGAATTTTCAGCTTCCAAATGCATTGGTCACAGTGCAGCCAGAATGAACTGTGTTTTTAAGGTAAAGGTTGGAACCTCACCTTGGCTTCCAGATACTGAATTCTCAATTATATATATATATACACTCTGTTTTTAAGAAAGTGGGAAACTAGACTTAAGAAAATATACCTAACCCATAAATGAAAATTCTGTCATCATAGACTTTTGTGTTCCACGGAAGAAAGTAAGTCATACGGGTTTGGAACACATGAGGGTGAGTAAATGATAACAGAATTGTTCTTATAGTACCTTTAAGTACTTTAAATTATGAGTAGCTTGTTTGCGGGATTACAATTTCAAAGTAACTTCCCCAGCATAGATAGGCTGCACTTTCGGCCAGTATCAGTTTTCTCTCCTTTATTTTGCTGGGCCTAAGAGAACCACTCTGGCTCAGTGTTTGAATTGTAGAATTGTGGGACACATATCTGAGGACTTCAGCAGCGGGATATTTTTGCACTGTGTGTCGGAGGCAGGCACATGGAACTAGGTCTTATCTCCAGAAAGAAGCAGGAAGGATGAGTGAAAAGGAGAGACATGGAGGGAGGGGTGGTCTGACTCGGCTTGTTCATGCGGAGGTCTCTGGATCTGTCTGTGTATCAATGTAGTGGCTGCTAAAGTTCCATCACTGCAACTGACAGTATTTAATTCATCTTTCACAACTGATAATGCGCAAGCACAGGTGATGTAAAATATATTTCTTGATTAATTTGGTTTTTTCTTGGCTGTAGATTTTGGACACAGGCCTGAACAACACGCATACACCCTAATTTTGAAACCAGTAAAAAAGAGAGTACAGTTTGAATTGGAAAAAATATATATTTTTCAATAAGCCTAATCAGATTTTTAATATTTTTTATATTTTAACAGCATTCAATCTAGATGTTTACATGTGAATACTGGCCAAAATATACAGAAATGCCGATACATGACTAATAAGATAATGAGAAAATGCTATTTTGCTAAAATGCTAATTATTTTTATAAATGAAATTATAATCTTACATTTTATGGGGGAAAAAAAAAACAAAAAACGAGTATATATGTGTATATGTGTATATATTGGCCAATACACTTGACAATAATTATATGTAAATATTTTTTACATTGTGGCTGATACATTTTAATGTCCAGTTCTTTATACTATTGTATTAGGTTGTTTAAAAAACAATGTTTAATCTTACATTTTATATGTAAAATTGGTTATCTAAACATCAAAATTAACAGTCGAAATTATGATATTGGTTTAGTGCCTTTTCAAATCTGGAGTATATTGTTTTTATTGTGAAAAAAAAAGCTTAATCATAAACAAAACATTTGACAAAACAATCTGGCCAATACGCTAAATGTTTATCATATTTTTGGTGATGCAATATTATCCCCAATGTTATAGAAGTATAATTTATTTTTAATTTACAGTAGAAATTATGGATATCTGTTTTGTATTTTTGAAATCTAGAATGGAAAGTGTGTGCTGTTTTAGTTGGAATAATAAATTGGCCTAATCAGATGTGATAAAAAAAAAGAAAAAAATGTAAAAGTTTTTTTATTAGCACTTTTAATCATTTAAAACTGTATATATTGACCGATACCAATATGATAACTGAAATTTTCCAATATTGTGTGCATCCCCGGTTTAAAGTGTCAAAGAAAGGCCTTAAATCTCAGCAACTCTTAGTCATGTGTACGTATCTATTTCAAGTTTCCAAGTCAAAACCACAACCAAATAATTCATATAGCACCCTCACCATTTCCCCTCACATATCTGTATGAGAATTGCAGATTGAGAATCAAATTAAGAGAAAATGGCAAAATAAAAGAAAACCTTTATGGAAATTGACTTCTTAATCTAATGAGAGATAGAAGTAGAAAATTGCTCTCTGTCAAATGATGCAGAGTTGCTAATGCTTTGAGGCATTATGTCTTCTATTGCGCTCTAATTCTGTGATTATGGGACATTGTTCATTGTATTGTCTCGCAGGAAGTGCAAGGCAGGAAAAGCTTCTCGGTAGAACATAATACTGCCGAATGACAGGGTTGACAATGGCTGAGTCTCTTTCCTTTGCCTTTGTTAATAGTGGTCGCATAAGACCTGCTTAATGAACTCATTTTCACACGGCCTGTTTATGAACTGGTTTGGAGTCTTAGTAGCACCACCATTAAGAAACACTATTTTACTTGCCGAATTCGGGGGCGTTATGCACCCATTTTCTTTTAGGTGGCGCCAGTGGAAGTCCTGATTCATTTGCTGCCATCAGTGCGATAAAACCTAGTATAAAAAAGTTCTAAGTTAAAGTGGAAGACGTGTTATTCTAATGATACAGTTTTTGATTAGCATGCAAGGAGGCATTGTGTCGACCAATGGAGTGATTTTAGGGTGGGACTGTATTACAACCAATGGAATTTTGCAATGCTGGTTCATTGACACTAGTGGTGCAGAAATGACACACTTTAGTTTTCAGTACAGCATGTTATCAAGAATAATCCAATTGTGATGGCATCGAGTTTTATATTGATATACTTCAAAAGCTTTCATTTTTTTGTTTTGATATAGAATTCATCCATCCAGAAATGAATAAACCGAATCAGTCACTCTCTCACTTATCCACGCTCATTTTCTCCAGATGCTACTGTGCTCATCCTGCCAGCTGTATTTGGTGCTGTGCCTCGTTTGTGGCTATATTGAAATCTTTGTTGAGTGACAATGACTTCCTTCCCCGAAAGATAATTAATTACTCTCCTAACTGTGTGCTCGTACATTCCGAGGTGTTTAGCATTTGCAGTGGCAGGAAGTGACGGATGCCTATACACGCGATTGTCTCCCAAGATGGATTTGTAAATTAATTGTGGCTGATTTGAATAGCATGCCTCTGAATGGCAGTTTGCACTGTATATCTGAGCATCCCGTTGGGGTCGAGTCATAACAATAGACATTTTGTATCCCTCACCAACTAAATACAAAGTGCATGTTTAGTGTGCGCAGATGAGCTACCGGCACACATTTGGGCACATGGGTGGAATGGAAAGTAGTGCATGCACCGTTTACGAACTTTATATGTATTTACATATATTTTGTTCTCTGTTGGCACCCTTCAAAATCTTAATGACTTTCACAGATATACCCAAGTTGTACGATGGCTCTGCTACAATGCTAAGTTTAGCCTTGTTACCTTGTCTTATCTATAAAGTGTAAACAATGTGACTATCACGGGCTGGTCGAGATGCTTAAACAATGTCTTGATAATGGGGCAGGGCTATCGTTTTTTGGAGTCTTTGGGAAACCTGTTGGAATTGCAAAAAGTCATTGATTTCTATTTGGTGATGCTTGTGGTACAGAAATTACACACTTCAATCAATACAGCAGTAGTGCCCTGTATGCAAGAAAACCATTGTCATAGGGACAAATATAAGTGTGAGTGAGAGACATCAATATTCAAGTCATTTTTTCCACTATAAATCTCCACTTTCACTTTTACATTCTTCTTCTTTCGTTTTTGGTTGTTCTCATTCTTTTTGCATATTGCCACTTACTGGGCAGGGAGGAGAATTAATAGTGAAAAAGGACTAAACATTTGATCTGTTTTCACCCACACCTATCATATCGCCTGTGAAGACATAGAATAAATCACTGTACTCTTATGGATTACTTTTATGCTGCCTTAATGTGCTTTTTGGACCTTCACAGCTCTGGCCACCATTCGCTTGCTTTGTATGAACCTACAGAGCCAAGATATTCTTCTAAACATTTTCATTTGTGTTCAGCAGAAGAAAGTCACACATCTGGGATGGCATGAGGGTGAGTAAACGATGAGAGAATTATAATTTTTTTGGTGAGCTATCCCTTTAATGACTTCACCAGATATAGCCTACCCAAGTTGCACGGTTTTTTCACTGCAAGACTAAGTTTACTCCGTTAACTTAATCAATACAGCAGAGAATCAGTAGCGGACATTCTTCACTGTTCTGTTGCGCTGAGATTCTGACCTATTGTTCACGACTAGCTTTTGCTGGCATTGGCCTCTGTGCTGTCTTCTGGTGGGGTTTTTATCTGAGCTATCCAGACTTAGCTGTGTGCTAGCACATATCTGTGTGACTCTTCCATGTCTTAGCGACTATGGCAGCAAACCAATGTGGCCCCTCGTGTTTGCTTGCCCTCTTATCGCGTATTTACTCCCATGGCCTCAGTTTTGTGATTACTTATTTTCGTATGCCAAGTGTGACCTTGACTATTTAATTGCTAAATTTAATGATGTGAAAGTTTCATGTAGAAGAGCTCTTTGTTTTGCAGTGTGCCGATATGTAGATGTCGCGGATAAAAGTGAAGCAGTTCTTGCTACAGTTGGGCGATTGTTTGGCATTTTTTCGCACAGTAATTACTGATTGTTAGTTATGGTTTGTTTTAAAATGAGGTGGCAGATGCTATTGAGAGGTTCACAGAAGGTGATATTCCCTATTCTCGCAGCTCTGCTATAAATGCCGTCATATAGTGTCTGTCTTTCAACTCGTTTTTCTTTTCATCATCGCAGAGTTTAATCAGCCTTGACTGACTGGCTCTCCGTCAGAGTGCATTCTCAGGCACCAGTTCCCTGAGGAGGAAGCCATCAGTCCACCCACCCCCCTCTTTTTCTCATGTTTGTCTCGCGCACACGGCCGACCGCCACTATGTCTATAGATGCCATGTATTCATAAGTTCATCTTTCGGTTATATGATGATGCCTGTACTTTTCATCAAATCTATAGAGAAACCATATTTATGACATTGAATAGCTCATCCTAAAGGAATGTTATGGGTTAAACACAACTTTATGTCTGTGTTATGGTTGAACACTTTTGAAACAGTGTGATAGTTGCATATTTTAAATGTTTATTGTCATTGTGAGTGTATTAACTGTAAGGGTGAATTATATTATAATATAAAATATAGTAGTTATATTTTGCCTAAAGGAAATGAAGCACACCCCATCCCATTAATTCTTTATCAGGTTATTCTTATTAGATTCTCATTATTATAATGCAGTAAAAATGATTGTAATACAATTATTATTTACAGTAATTCAACATAAATTAAAGGCAGTACAACAGATACTACCATGATTATAAATTCTTTATAATTTAAATTCAAACTAAATTACTACTAATAATAAACAAATGTTATACTTTTGTTTAGCGCCTTTTAAGGCAGCTCCTCGAAAACTATAAATATACACAGATCAGCTACAACATTAAAACCACCTGCCTAATATTGTGTAGGTCCCCCTTGTGCTGCCAAAACAGCACCAACCCGCATCTTCGAATAACATTCTAAAATTATATTCTCCTCACCGCAATTATACAGAGCGGTTATCTGAGTTCCCATAGACTTTGTCAGTTTGAACCAGTCTGGCCATTCTCTGTTGACGCCTCTCATCAACAAGGCATTTCCATCCACAGAACTGCCGCTCACTGGATGTTTCTTGTTTTTGGCACCATTCTGAGTAAATTCTAGAGACTGTTGTGCATGAAAATCCCAGTAGATCAGCAGTTACAGAAATACTCAAACAATCATGCCAATGGCCAAATAACTGAGATCACATTGTTTCCCCATTCTGATGGTTGATGTGAACATTAAATGATGCTCCTGTGAACTACTTCACAGTAGTTTAATCGGCCTGATGAGGTCCCCAATCGGCCTGATGAGGCGCGCGAGGGATAAAGGCCGCCGGTGACGATTGTTCGAGAGAGAGAGAATTACGGGCATGTCCGTCATGTGTGTTTATGTTTGTGCTTTTGGTTTAAGTTTACATTAAAATTATTATTTTGTTGACAAGCCGGTTCTCGCCTCCTCCTTGCCCATCCTTTAACTGTTTTACAGCATATTATACGTGAACCGAACTATTGAGTATATACAGCTGAGATGCTGTTCATGAGTAGCGCTCGCATATGAAAATTGCCGTGAGCGCTGAGGGCTGAAAATAGCCGCGAGCACATTACCAGCCTATGCATTATGTTTGTGTGTCAACAGAGCCGTGCTGTTTGTATGTATAATTACTTATTAAACACAGATTTTGTGATTCATAAATCTATTGCATGACTTCAAATGGCTTTGAATAAAATGCACAAGTCATATGGCTTACTTTAATGGTGCTTTATGGTTCTTTTATGTCAGTTTTGGATTTTGAGTGTAACGAACATGACTAACACACAGTATTGGATTTGGATCGGCTTGTTGGACTGATACCCGTTCCATCTAGAAATGTCAGGATCAGAGCCGATACCGATCCAGGTTTCGAATCGGTGCATCCCTAATATATATATATATATCTATATTAATTGTACAGAATTTAATATTAATAATACAAAATGCTAATAAATGAGTATGAGAAAATAATGTCACAATGCAAAAATGTATTTATGGTTATAACGATTTTCTTTCCTTTTTTCCCTTTTTGGGTTTTGGGTAGAAGAAATTACCCAGACATGTGGTTTCATGAGATTTACTTGTCAACGTGTTTTTTGTTCATTTTTAAAAATGGGTACAAGTCACCAGTGGTAAACGATAAAGCTTATGCTGTGTTTAACCTCAAATATTCCTTTAAACCCTAAATTCCTTCTTCACCAATATGATCAAGATTTTTGAACAACTTGTAAATGTGAGATTTTAGATGTCAGTGTTTATGCAGATCTGTCTGTAAACGTCTCATATGAGCCAAGAGACTGAAGACAGGATCGCCATGTGACTTGTAAAGCTGTTAACAAGACGGCATGTTTGTTTTACATCGTCACTGTGTTGTCGAGAACCAGTCCTTCTTGAAGTGTTTGTTTGGCTTCCAGAACATTTTTTTTAAACGGCCTTCAGTGTGCTTTTACGGCCAGAGAGGTTTGTGGAGCAGATCTATCAGCGAACACATGTCGGTATGTCAGTGAATCACAGTCTGCTTCTCTTCACCCTGGAAATGTTTCAAACCAGGCCGAGACAGATCTTAAATTAAATGTCCGGCTAACCAAAACAGCCTTATCTGTGGAATGTTTAACGCTGTAAACGATATATGAAGGATGACCCAATTGATCTGAATAAGAGTATAGAGTGATAACAACAAGTAGCTTGTAAGCAATGATTTCATTATGATGTCATAATAGTCATTGTTTAAAGAGGAAAATATATACTTTTTTGGTTCTCCACCATGATACTAAGGTGTATTTTGTGGTTTATAGGTTGTTTTATGCTGTTGCTAGGGTGGTCTGAATGGTTGCTACATGGTTGCTAGGGTGTTCTGAGTGGTTATTATGTGGTTTCTAGGGTCGTCTGTGTGATTTCTTAGCCCAACAAAAAAAAAAAAAAAAACATCCCCAATTTTCTTTGATATTCTGGTTCTGATTCCTTCTTCTTTCAAGTCTATGGGATTTTTTCACCAGTTTTATCATCTGCCAGGGAGGGTCGTAAGTCTGAGATTTTAAGTGTCATTCATGTCTGCAGCACAAATTTGCGAGATTGGTTACATGCTTTAGGGGTTTGTTCTAATCCCCAATCCTAAACATGAGCAACATGATCACACGGGAATTTAACACGGTACTTCCGAAAGTTCATGTACCCTGAAAGCAACTACATTTAGACAAATTAGAAACAAGTGGCATACCCCATTAGACATTTTTATATCAATTCAAATGTGATTACTTTCCCTCTAGCGCTACTTATAGCACATTGTGGGAGCAACCTCCGAGACAGGTTCTGGTCTTGTGGAAACCAGGAAGTAATCAGGTTCAGATTAACTATGGTGAGCACGGGGGCCTGGGTAGCTCATCGAGGAAAGGCGCTGACTACCACACCTGGAGTCGCAAGTTCGAATCCAGGGCGTGCTGAGTGACTCCAGTCAGGCTCCTCAAGCAACCAGTTGGCCCGGTTGCTAAGGTGGGTAGAGTCACGTTGGGTTAACCTCCTCATGGTTGCTATAATGTGGTTCTCGCTCTCAGTGGGGTGCGTGGTGAGTTGAGTGCGGATGCCGTGGAGAATAGCGTGAATCCTCTACAAGCACTATGTCTCCGCGGTAACACGCTCAACGAGCCACGTGATTAGATGTGCGGATTGACCGTCTCAGAACTGAGATTTGTCTTCCGCCACCCGATTGAGGCAAGTCTCTACGCCACCACGACGACCTAGAGCGCATTGGAAATTGGGCATGCCAAATTGGGGAGAAAAAGGGAGAAAAATAAACAATGGCAAGTGCGATTCGGAAGTTGCATTTTCACCCTGAATTTATTATTACTCCATTAATGGTTACGTTTAGTGTTGGGTTTTAAATTAGGGCAGAGAATTAATCAAATATGAATTCCTGTTGACTTTTTTAGCCTACATTTATAAATAAAAATATAACTAGCTTTTGGTGCTTGAAACTTGAACTCATGGGTACATTCCGTACATTCAACAACACTTCTAGCATAGGGGAAGTGGTTCAAATTTTTAGATCTACTGTTGCCAAATTCACAGTTTGATCGGTCTGGTATGAGTGATAGTCATACTGTTGCTAGTCTCAGCAAACACCACAAAATACAGAAATGCATGCAGTTGTTTTTTATTCTTTGAACTTTCAAGATCAAAGAATGAAACACACCTTATTATCTCGGATGATCTTATCTAAAGACCACCTCTTCAGAACATAAAAGCTGTCATTCCTTCAAGTGTATATTTACCCAGGCTTTGATTGTCTATACACCCCCACCTACTATGAAGAAATATCCTACTCCATTCCTATTTTGTGACAATTGCAACAATTCTCATCACCCACGCCATGTTTCTGATTACAGACCAAATGTGAATTCTACATGCTCCACCAAATCCAGTTACATCCCCATCCCCCCAGTCCAGTCACCAACAGCCACCAGCCGTCCTTTGGATTGACTTACCCCAGGAACTCTACCTCACACTGCAGACATTTACAGTTCCCTCGGGCCCAACTGCCCTGTGCACCTTCTCTCCTCCGTATTTATGAAGTGATGGAGGGTCTGGATTCCACATTGACCCTCACAAAAGGCCAGGGCGGTGGCAGAGAGATGAAGGAAACTAATAAAAATCAGAAAGAAATGTCAAAGGAATATTAAACGTGTCATAGCTGGGGTCCCAAATGGACTGAAAAGAATGAAAAAGTGAAGAAAAGATGTATGTGTCAATTTGTTGGATAAGCTCAGGTCATCCCTCTGGTTGCTGGACCGGGCGACTCTCAATAAATAAATTTTTTCCAGGTCATATTTCATCCCAAAATTCAAAAGATAAACTTTTTGAATTTCTTGTAAAGAAAACAAAGCCTATTTTGGGACCATTTAAGGGATAGTTCACCCAAAAATGACTATTCTCTCATTATTTACTCAGACTCTTAGGACTTTTCATGTTGAATTTATTCTTATAGTGAAAAGGAGTTACATTTGATCTAAAACCGATCGTATCGCTTCAGAAGAAACAGAATAATAACTTGAGCTGTATGGATGACATATTTGCTGCCTTACAAGCTCCAAAAAAAGATAAAGTTTTAGACCCCATTTACTTGCATTGTATACAGATACATTTACAAACTGTTTACTGTGATGCATCCAGGCATTTTACATTTGAGTTGTTTTTTCCAGTTCTCATTTTTCTCAATGGCTATTCTCACACATATATATATATTAGGGCTGTCGATTTAATGCATTAACAAAATTAACACAATTAATCGCAATGCCCTCGGACCGTAATAATGAAGATTCCTGAGAAATGCAAGCTTGTAGTACCACCTGTTTACTCCAGAGGGCAGAAAGTGAAATTTCAGCTGTGTGGCAATGCGCAGTTGATACAGTGAAGAAAACAACCATCCAGCATCACAACTCAAAGATGCGTTACGTTCTTGCATTCAAACACTTGATGGAGTACAAATCTGAACTAAGTGATCTCAAGATGTGTTCTTAGTATTAAACTATATTTAACTTGACACAGTGACCTAAAAAATTTATGTTTATGACACAACGCACCCGAGACGCTACACAAGCATGTCTGACGCTTGTTGAAATTGACGGGTCCTTAAACAAGCCCTCATAATAAATCTCAAACTGATTGACAAATTGACTTGTGTAATGGATTGCTGTGAACTGATGCCAATGATTGACTTATGATCAATAATATGGTAGTAAACAATACATTGTATTCTAAAGCTGCTTTTTGTATTGTCTTATCAATGATGAACTCTTCTGCCACAAGAATGTAATGCATTTTAATTATCTGGATATTTTTATTATATATATAATTTTTAAGTATTTAAAGATAACTGTGTATAATTATTTCATCATTATATATTGTATTATTTTTATATGCGATTAAATGCGATTAATTAATCGGGACAACGTTATTAATATGATTTAAAAATGTTATCGATTGACAGCCCTAATATATATTTATATTTAAAGTTAAAGTGTGTAATTTCTGAGCCATTAGCAATAACAAACGGAATTGCAAAAATAATGATTTTTTCAATCAAGTTTCCCGACCACTCACCCTGTGTTCCATTGGTTGCTAAACAGATAGTTCCGCCCCAAACTCACACCATTCTTGAGACAATGTTACTATGCCAGGCAGGTCGGGATGTTCCAAAAAATGGAGCGATGTTTTATTAATGCCACAGAACTATAATATTTACACCTTCTGAGAAATCAACCAACAAAATGCTTACTTACAGTTGTTTTAGAATATATCATACATTTCCAATTATAGTGATGGGAAATTAGGGAAGAAATGTGCTTAAAATTATTTCACAATGCAAAAAAAAATATGCTTCATATTTTTTAAATTTCTTGTTTCTTTCTTTCTATTTTTGGGTCAAATGTGATCAGGAAATGTTCTTGACAGATTTTGCGAGATTCGCCTGAATAGCTCGTCTCCCAGGAGAGTTTGGACACCTGTGTAGGTCCTCCATCAATTGGAATGTCATTCTTTCTTTCGGCCTGCTGCCAAGCTTGGTGCCAGCTTGGAAAAATTAAGTCCAGGCTCTCAGCTACACAAAGAGCATTTTTACTATCTTATTTGGTAAATAGTTGAATCAGCAGTGTCACTCCGACACTGAAAGCGGCTGTGTTCTCAATTAGAGTCTTCCTGTTGGGCCATGGAAGAGGGACTAAATACTTTATGTGCCAGCATGCAAAACCCATTGAGCCTATTGTTAAAATGAGTGGAATTAAATGTAGTGCATGCAAACCGACTGAATGGCCATTTGAGCACATTTGAATTGATAATGTATTTTTCCTGTTCTGCAGGATTATTAAAATGCATATATCCTGTTTGGTCAGCACATTCTAAACGGGCTGCGCCGCAGTGCCGTTTGAGCTTGTTCTCACTTCACTTGTCTCATAAGTCTTTATTTTTTATTAATCCGGCGGACCGTATATCCTCTCCCAATTATAAAAGACAGATTGGAAAATATCTTAATCAATCGTATCGATTGGCAGAGTTCAAGCTTTTCAGCCTAAGAGAAATAGAGGCCAGCTTCAACCGCCTGGCTAGGGGAGAAATCTTAGCCAGCATCTGCTAATATGATCGTTCATCTAGCCTCATGACTGCATGCGCAGATGCTTGTTTACTTGCGACGAGTTGTACAGTAAACATTGCAGGGCTTGTAAATCACTTCCAGGTTTCGTAAAGCAAAAGCTGTTGTTTAAAATATGACACATTCGTTTTCAGGGGCAGGAAATCTTATATGGGAGGCTGGTTCTTGGGAGGTAAAATCAATTATTATTCTGTTGCCTAAGAGATGGAAATACGCAAAAAAAAACAACTGTTGCTCTCCCAGGAGAGAGACTTGTTTTCATTCATCTCGTTTTGGTCCATGTGTGTCTCTCTCTCTCTCTTTCTCTTTGAGATTAGATAATTTGCCGTATTGTCATGACGAACATTTTTAGGATTCTCCCAGCATGGTCTGGGACGTCTAGGGCAGGATTAGGCCTAAAGCCTGGGAGTGTCCTGGGCATGGTTGCAAGGTTGAAGTGTGCCTGTTTGGGCTTGACCTTGCACGGTATCTCCTGGGCCCTGGAATAAAATGGAGAATGGAAGTGCAGAGAGCTCCTCACTAAATTATTGAAATGCCCTGTGAGAGGGTAACGCAATTTAAACGCTCCCTGTCACGTCAGAGAAATAAAGAAAGATGAAGGTTGCGAAGCCACATGTTAGAATCACTAGTCCTTACAAGTGTTTCTTACTATGGCCCTCCTGATACTTACTAAACAAACAATACTATTTTTATATATATATATATATATATATAAACAATACTCAAAATACTATACTTTAAAAACAATCTGACAGATTCAACAAATTCATTGAAGTTAATTCAAATCACGGATTGTGAATTGCATCTTTTGAAATGATTCATTAAAAGATTCGGCTCATGAGATTGAGATTGGTTTATTTTTACTTGTACACAGTGAAGTCAGTGTTTATTTTTTGTCTTTGTATTATTGTCTTCTAATCAAATTCAATTTTGATTGAAACCTCACAATTCGGGTAAAATATAATGTCTTTTGCCTGGTGCTGTAGACTTGCTGTGCAGCAAACACCGTACTATACCTTTCCACAAATAAACCAGGGATTTGAGACTGGAAATGCAGTATCTACATCAGATATTCCACATGCAGCATGGCTGTACTGATGGTGGGATTAAATACTTTATATCCCCCATCAAACCTGTTCTTCATGCAGCCATTGTCTTCAACTGCTCACATGACTGTGCATTTGCAGTCAGGTCACTGTATGTGTTTAACACATTGATAGCCCCATGCTTAATGATAGATAAGATGCTGACAGTGTGAGGGGTTGAAGGCGGGTTGGGGTATTTCACAAGCACACACCCCCCACCCCCCGGCTCTCATTTCTTCCATACCTCTGTCGCTATCAATTTGGGCCCAATGCATAGCTGTAAATGGGGCACCCAGACAAGATCTTCTCTCCCTGGGTGGGGAGGTGAAGAAAGATGGAGGGTGGGGGAGGGTGGTCACTGGCCTGCAGGGCTTGGGCCCCATTTACACCTGGTATTATATACCCACCCCAATGTCACTCCAAACCCATACAACTTTCATTCCACAGTGGAACACAAACAGCGAAATTTGAAGAACTTTCTCATGGCTTTTTTACATATAATGAACATGAATGGTGACTGGGCTGTCAGGTTCCAAAAATGGCTGAAAAAACATCATAAAATCACAGTAAAAGTAATCAATTTGAATTGTGCGCTATATTCAAAGTCTTCTAAAGACATACGATCACTTTGAATGAAATTCGTTATTCACTCTCAAATCAAATCATTGATCAGATCCCAATGGCAGCGCTAAAGTCAAATATTCTGACTATCAGTAACCTCTAACCTCATTGGTTATTGCGTGTCTTGTGACCAAGCCATCATAATGTCAAACCTGTGCCATAATCGGCATACTTGATTTTAGCACTGCTTTTGGTCTGTTATAGGACAGACCAAATATTCCTATGTAATCTAACATTTAGGAAAATAGGACTCAAGTCGTATTGACTACTTTCACTGTTTTTATGGTGTCCTTTTTGGTGCTTGACAACCCCAAGCCAAGCTGTGACAATTTGTAGGCAAACCCAGTAGGCTAATTAGCCATGGCATGACTAAGTATAATTTATTTATGATCTTATTTTACTAATAAATCCAAAACGTTTTCTTTTTCCACAGAAGAAAAAAAAGTAATATGGGTTTGGAACGACAAGAGACTGTTTAAATAATGACAGAATTTACAGCTATCCCTTTAATACAAGATGTAATCTGGGTTTGGCTCAGTGTGCAGCTACAGATGGGGCACCCAGACAAGATCATCTCTCTCTGGGTGGGAGGTGAAGAAAGATGTATGGCAGGAGAGGGCGGTTGCAGGCCTCCATGCCTCAGAGGCAACACATGGTGGTCCTGCCTCTTTCTGTACCTCTGTTTTTGTGCATCTTGTGTCTGTGTGTGGCAAGGAGAGGAGTCGGATGCAATTAATGAGCTTAAAAACTCCCCAGCCCATCACTGTCTGTCCTGAAGGGTTAATGCTCCAGTGAGCACTTCCCTCAGGTCGTGAGATTGGATGCACACACACACACACACACGGTGATCTGAGACAAGCAGACAGGATGGCTGGCCACAGACACTAGAGTCCTGTTGTGCCACGCTGTCTTGTTCATCTATTGTAGCAAACCTCAGGACAATGGCTTCATTACTGCTGACCATTCTCTGTTTTTTCGGGGTAATGTGTAATACAGCCAAGCACGCGTGTGTGTGGACTTGTCGCCTAAATAGCTACCAGAACATTCTCAAATGACACTCTGAAGGAAGTAGGTCAAGCGAGAGAAGATTTTTGAGGTAAAATCCTCTGTGGATTGTCTCCTTTTTTTCCTGATTTATGTGCCTTTTATTTCTTTAACAAGCCATTTCATACTAAAAATTGTATCTCACATGTTGCACTGAGCTTTGACAGATTAAAAAAAAGCCTTTGCAAAAAAGTGTGTAATGCTATGACAAACATTCATTATCATGCTATGATACCCCAAGGTACCTTAAAAAAATACTATGGTACAACAATAGTACATGCCCCAAACTAGACTTTGTACTCTATATTTTCAGAAGAAAATTTGGGGTGCCTGTTCAAAAAATTCACCACTATGGCTGCACAATTAATTGGTTATTGAGATTACAATTACAGCTACCTTAATTAACTAACCATAAAAAGTGTCAATTACAGCATTCTTTTTGGGTGCATCCTCATAGCATCAAAATGTTTTTGAGCAAGTTAATATTTTAACCAATTTTAGAGATATCAGTCGCTTTCTTTCTCTGTAAAATGTTGTGATGAGGAGGGCATGGCTGGGCCATGATGGAGCACGGCTGGCGCTGAATCAGCTGATCAGTGGGAGAGCGAGATAATGGTTGGCCCGGAGGCACCAGTTCGAGAGAGAGAGAGAGAGCACGTGGCCGCGATGCATAATTGATGATAAATAATAATACAATAAACTGACAACAATAAAGTAATTCAGAAGCATGGTTCTCAGTTTGTTTTGGATGTGTAGCCTGTCCCACCAAAAATAAGTATTGTAATGTAAATTCTATTAATTGAAATTAATCGCAATTAAAATATAGTGAAATAATCAAAAACTCTTATTTTTGTCATAATTGTGCAGCCCTAGTTACCGACACAATGCTAGGACAGGGCATTGCTATGTGCTGGCTAAGGTGTTCTGAGTGTTGTTTTTAATGTGTTGCTATGCGGTTGCTAAATGCTAGTTAGTGTTGTGGTTGGTTGCTAGGTGTTTGCTTACTGGCCCAACTCAAAAGAGCCTACCCTCCGAAGTGGATATAGCTTTAGTCATTCGCTTAATGTAAGCCAATAACTTTAGTTGGTTTCATCATCCACCATGTGAAAATCATGAGTGTGATCTCTTATAAAAGTAAAGAAGCTAAAAAGGCTGCAGAATTTGAGGTATTATTAAAGTTCTTAGCACAAATTGTGTGGTACAAGTTGCTAGTATGAATATGGCTTTCCTTGGCAAATACAAATAAAGACCATGTTAATACTATGGTCAGTATTTTAAAAACCAATTAGTGTTCTAGTACAATATATCTAAATAAACAACACCATGTTATTTATAGTGTGTAAACAAAGAGCTTGGAACACAATGGAAAAAGACAAGTCTCAACATAACTCAAGCAGTCATAAAATAACTATTTGACATCTTTTATAATTGGTACAGATATTCAGGGATTAAAGGGACATGTGTTTGGGAAGTGCTGAATGAGTTGTGTGTAAGCGAAGTGTTATATAGCCTCAGGGCCACTGGTCAGCCCCAAAAATAGGCGTCATGTCACGCAGCACCTGTTCAGTGGAAATATGAGAGCACTGAGATTGCTACTCATAGAGTGACTCAAGTGCTAATAATCAACAATCACACTTCCGTCGTTATAATAACCGTTATTAACAGGGCTGACGACCATTGATGTTTGGATACAAGTGAGGGCGAGTTTCATTTAAAGGTTTACTCGTGGAATTAAGAGAGATTTTATGAGTTTTTTTTGTTTTGTTTTTGTGTGTAAGTGAAAGTTTAAACGATTCCCACAGAGCTGTGGTTTGTTAGCGTTAGCTTAGGCATTAAAAATGTTCTCTCACAGATCTCATGTTGTTCATTTTAAGCTTTTTTCTTTGAAAAAGAGTCTTGTCAATCTATTTTTCTATTTCTCTTTATCTCAGCTCTTATGTAAATCCTTTTTGTCGGTCAGCCTTTTATGTCAATAAAGTTGAAGTCAAAGACTGCCGGAGAGGCTAAATATATTGACCTTTTAAACTGAGAGAAATAATGCTGCAAACTCACAAAGTCACTCACATTCATGCACATACACCATTTTCCTAAACTGCTTCGCCAGTCTTGGCTGGTCAAGCTGATTTTGAAGCTAGTTTACTTGTCTTAGCTATTTTTAAGATGGTCTTAAGTGGGTTACGCTTGTCTTTCATCCTGGACAAACTGATTTTCAAGCTGATTTACTTGTCTTGGAAGGTTTAAAATGATTTGTAGTGGTTTAAACTAGTCTTTCTGCCTGGCAAAGCTGATTTTCAAGCTGGTTTACTAGTCTTTGCTGGTCTAAGATGGTCTTTAGTGGTTTAAGCTTGTATTTCTGCCTGGCCAAGCTTATTTTCAAGCTTATTTACTAGTCTTAGTAGGTTTAAGATGGTCTTTAGTGGATTAAGCTAGTCGTTCGTCCTGGCGAAGCTGAGTTTTAAGCTGGTTTACTTGTCTTAGCTGGTCTAAGATGGTTTTAAGTGGTTAAAGCTTGTCTTCCAGTCAGGCCAAGCTGGTCTTCAAGCTGGGTTGCTAGGCTTAGTAGGTTAAAGATGGTCTTAAGTGGTTTAAGATGGTCTTCCAGCCTAGCCAAGCTGGCTTTCAAGCTGGTTTACTAGTATTAGCTGGTTTACGATGGACTTAAGTGGTTTTTAAGTGCAGCCTGACAAGCTGAAAAGTGCCCAAACCCTCTCTTAAACCAGCCAACCGGGAGAGCAGCTAAGACCAGCAAACCAGCTTAGGCTGGTTTAAGATGTTTATTCATCATGGAATAAGAACATATTAGCCTATACAGTTTTCTAACCAGGAACATCATAAGAAGTTGCCAGTGTCATATAATATTTTCTCTAAGAGAAAATAATAAGTGAAGGAATAAATTCATAGTTAATCAACATATTTTATGTTAAATATAAAGCTATTTTCAGTGGAATTTTTGGACCAGGATGATTAATGAGTGGAGTGGTGGTGGTGTAGTGGGCTAAAGCACTAAACTGTTAAGCAGAAGATTGCCGGTTCGATCCCCACAGCCACCACCATTGTGTCCTTGAGCAAGGCACTTAACTCCAGGTTGCTCCGGGGGGATTGTCCCTGTAATAAGGGCTCTGTAAGTCGCTTTGGATAAAAGCATCTGTCAAATGCAAAAATTTAAACGTAATAATAACGACAAATTATACATAGCACGTTGGGTGAAATCGTCCATTTTTAACCATTTTATGTGTTCTTTGAATTGTTTACAATCAACATTTCTTTTAACTCATACACTGGCTTGGATGATTTTCCACTGAGCTTGTTGTGTAGTGCATTCTGAAATTGCTATTTAAGTTAAGGACACATGCTATTTTGCCTTACATTTTTACAGAAACAAGGTATCTTTGAAGACAGCATTATATTGCTACATTCCTTGTAGAACAGTCTTCACGTCTGTGGTGTGCAGATGATGCTTAACATGCTGTCTCGGTAGGCAGCTCACTAGGTTTTGAAATAGACTAGCGCTAATGTACTCACAGCTACCTCTTGAAATTTTCCTGCTAAAAAACTACTAAGATTTTCAATATTTTGCAGATTTTAAAAACGGGTCTAAATATATCAGAAAGGCAGTGCAATAATGGTGTAGGCCTCAGTGGCTGATCTTAGTGAGAGTTGGAATGTGTTTTAAGTGTGTAATTAGAAGCTCTGGATCCCTGATGTGGCTCAGCCATTATCACCTTTAGCTAACGGCGCCGTTCTTCTGCAGCACTGGGGGGATGGGAGAACAGGAGGATGAGGTATTTGTTCTAAACCTCCTAAATATTTCGTTTAAGACCCATTTTCTTTATTCTTCCTCCTTTCTCTCTCTCTCTCTCTCTCTCTCTCTCTCTCTCTCTCTCTCTCTCTCTCTTTCTGTCTGTCTGTCTAGATTCTTTATTATGACATGAACTGTACTGCATGCTATATTTCCAAATAATTTGCATATTTGTGGCATAACATTATTGTAGGACACAGTAAGTAGGCCTGATATATTAGGTTTTATGAATGGATTGCAATAGTAACAATTAAAACAAAATTGACTTATATCTACCATTCTCTCTTCTCTTACCGAAAAGTATGAGAGTGGCATGGAACATGTATGTATCAGATAGTAGTACATGATACTGCAATATATACAGTATTTAATACATATATTCATATCAATTTGAAATATTATGTGTATTTAATATTATAGGTTTTATATAAAATACAGTATATTTTTACACTTGATGATTGCTATATTCATATATCATGCTACTTTAATTTTCAATAAAATGTATGCATATTTGCATAAAATATATATTTAATTAAATTACTTACAATATTAATATTTAATACACATTTTCATCAATTAATGCACATCATATATATTTAATATAATACATATTTTATACTTATTCATTATTTACTGTTTTTATGTACCATGGTATTTAATACATACAGTATTTTCATAAAAAAAGTAATACATATTATCATGAAATACGATTCCTATATTCATATATATATTTATATATATAATATACAATATATACAATAAAATATACAATTAACCTAAATATTTATTATATTCATATACCATGATATTTTGTTATACAGTTTGCCTTTTTTGTTAGTTTCTGCCTACTTTCTTTTTTTTTGTTTCTTTAGTTCTTTCTCAATTTTTTTCTCCCTCCCTCTTGCGTTCTCACCTCTTCTGCTACATGTGGACATTAATGGACTTGGCACTTAGGAAGTTTGTTGACCAAATGTTTTTTGGGTTGAAACAGGCCACAGTGTGAAGCGTCCTCTGCCAGATATCAGTCAAGAGGCCTTCCGGTGTCTAAACTGTGTAGCGATAGAAAGTGTTTGTCAATATTAAGCTTTCACATGCTCACAGACCAAGAGCAAGGAACCTCACCCGCTCTTATTCCACAGATAACGTGCCTTACTTTTTATTCAAACAAGTGAATCTTCCACTAGCAAGAGCCCTTGTCTCACATTCCTCAGTCCGAACACCTCTCTTGACAGGTCTGAGGTACCTTTGACCTTTAAATTATATAAAACTTGCTGTTTACTCTCTGGAATGACGTTTCATAATCCCAGCTTACCATTCCTGTCAGACTTTCAAAGATGTTGCTGTGATCCTGGGCCACCACAGCCTGCCCTGCTGAGAAAGGTTTGAATTAGATCAAAAAGCTTCCAGATGGCTCAAATTTCATTATTTAGCACACAGAAAAACCAATTCGGGTCAGCCACAAATATATAGGATGGCTTCAATATCGGTGCGTGCTTTTATTAGGACCGGGAGGCAGTAAAAGCGCCAGCAGGCCACGTTGTAAACGGTCACTTGGAAAGGGTTGACTGTGTTTTACTCACAGGGTTGAAGGCCCTTAACAGTGGCACCAATCAGTTTCTCGGCCTGCTCGACAAATCAAGGTAAACAAAAGCCAACAACACCTCTATGCCAATTTCATTGTAGCCAAGATAAAAAACTGGTATGGTTTCCCATTTTTTCCCCTTCTTCTTTTAAAGGCATACTCTGTAAAAACACAAGGAAAAGGGGAGGAACAAAAGAGTAAGGCAGATAATTCACAGAGGAATTATTTCTGATCCTCTAAGTGCCTTGTTGCAATCCCGCCGAGTTGTTAGCAGATTGTTTGAAGAGTTTCAGGAAGTCTGTTGTTTTTTTGGGTCCTGGAGGTGTTGAAAATCTGGATGTTCCCCTACAGAGGAGACTCTGTTTATGTTTGGAATGGCATTCTACCACTCTTACTATTGGTGTAGTGTATAGTATTTATAAAGTGCAAAGTATGCAAATTTCTGCAACGCAATGTGCTCAAATTGACTTCCTATTTCCAGTGTAATGGATGAAAAGGAAGTAATATTACCTGCAATTTATTTCATTTTACAATAGAATAGAAGCCTTTATTTTGGTCGCACACTGTACATACATTTTTGCGTATATACAGTGAAATGTATTTGTTTTCACATATCCCAGCTAAGCTGGGGTCAGAGTGTAGGTTCAGCCCTGATACGGCACCCCTGGAGCAGATAAGGTCAAGGGCCTTGCTCAAGGGCCCAACAGTGGCATCATGGTGGTGCCGGGCCTCAACCTGGTTACCAGAGAGCAAACCTGTGACCTTCTTGTGTAGAACACAAAAGGAGATGTCAGGCAGATTGTTAGCCTCAGTCACCATTCACTTTCATTGCATTTTTTTCCAGACAATGAAAGTGAATGGTGACTGAGGCTTTCATTCTGCCTTGCTCCTTTTGCTTTTCATGAAAGAAAAAAGTAATATGGGTTTGGGATAGGTCAGGGCTAGATGGCTGCAAAAATGAAATCTTAATATTTTTCTGCTTATTGACTATACAATATATAGTATATCTGTATAATTATGTTTTTGCTCTGAAATGGCTTAAATCTGGAGTGTGTAATTTCTATGACACTAGCGCCACCGAACACAATTGCAAAAATAATCATTGTTTTTAAAACCGCTTTCTGAATACGCCCCTTGCTTGCAGTTGTTCAAACAGGCCGATAGTCCAGCCCCCAACTCACGCCATTGAGTGCACGAGCAGAGTGTGCGAAGGTAGGCAGGTACATATGTAGACAGGCAGGTAGACCATCGAATCATTGCATTCAGGCCAAATGAAATGATTGGACAGGCCTTTTACAGGCCTGTGACTGCCACTTTATTTTTAGTTTTTTATTATAAGAGCATATGATATATTGGTTGCTGTCAGGATGCAAAATTCAACCAGTTTAACAAAAATGCTTCTGGTATAAATTGCATACTCTAGCTTTAAAATTAATGTTTTTTTTTTTGTTTGTTTTTTTTTTTATCAGGAACCAAACATGTAAAGAAATTCCGGGTTCCATTGATGAAAAACTAATAAAATATAAATATGAAAATTTGATATTTTCATTTTGTACCTACTTAGATTGTCCCCTGTATAATTAACAGCATTAGCTGGGAAATAATAATTAATTCATAATCGAATCTGATTCAAATCAAGAGCTTGTGAATCGAATTGGGACATTTGTATCATAACCCAGCCCTAATGAATATTCAATACATCACCCAGCCCTAGAAAAGACATGATGAGGTCATGAGAATACACTATTTGACCTATTTATTTATACGTTTATGATTGAATAATTTGTACTTTTTCAAATACTAATTCGCAGGTTATACTGCATTCAGTGAGTGGCAAGCTTCCATTCTGAACATAGACAAAGTTAAGTTTAGCCTGGGTAAAAAGCACTGAATAAGTCTCTGTAAGTTTCCCAAAGCAACAAATGGGGACAATTTTCCATTTTAAGACTCTTTTAATACTTTTGTGTTGCTATCTGTGGCCAGTTACGAGGGGAAACTGCACTGACTGGTTTTCCAGAGCTGCTCAGCTTTAGAACTTGAGTGCGTGGAATGCCTGTCGTGTCATTTTAAATGTCTATCTTCTCGTACCGGCCGGGGAGAGTGAAAGACAGACACCTGGACAGCTTCACTCTCTTGCTAATGGTTTTGTTAGCGTTTTGGGTTTCAGGGCCGTGAACGGCCAGGCCAAGCATAATAAACATGAAAAAACGTACATTTAATCAACATGTAATCATTTGAGTTTTGAGATAAACCCAATAGGGGTTCCTAAACAGCGATTTACATGTCCAAGAAACTGTGTTTTGATTAGCTTATCACAACCGGTGATTAATCAAATCGTGAAAGTGAATCTCATTACGATGATCGATCGACTTTTTATGACTTGCACTAAGGGCTTTTTCGCAAAGCACAAGGAAGAGCAAGGAAAAATTTTGAATAGATAAGCTAATGCAGCCTAAATGAATTGTAGCATCATTATTCAAATCAAAAGAAGCTATCTGACGCGCTACAGGGCTCGTCTGCGTCTTGTTAACCCAAAGGGCACTCCAGCATGGCGAGTGAGCTATTAACTGTGTTTGCTCTCAAACATGGCGACATGATTATTGTTTGTCCTTGCTGATTCCAAACACTGTTTCAACACATTATGAGTATGGCTAGCTTTTGACTTAATGATGTATGCAAGAATGAATCCTATACCGTCGGATAAACATGGACTTTGGGAGTGGGAAACCAAACCTTGAAATTTGCGCTAGTAATTAATTTGGTTGTGACTGAAAAGCAGATGCTAGGAAGAATGTTGGTCTTACTCACCGTTCACGTTAAAAGTATCTTTTTTCCCTACTATGAAATTGAACGGTGACTGAGGCTAACATTTTGCCTAAAATCTCCTTTTGTGTTGCACATAAAATCATGGTTACAGTAAGTACAGTAAGGCGCTTACAATGGAAGTAAATGGGGCCATAAACCTTTCAAAACTATAACCACAAGACTTCTATATTACGCAGGTTTACATCATTTTAGTGTGATACGATTTGGGTTTTACCTTTGTTAATGCGTTTACTAGATTACAAGGTTTATCTCATTATGTCATCATGTTGGGGGCGGCTGTGGCTCAGGTGGTAGAGCGGGTTGACTTTTAATAGTAGGGTTGGCAGTTCGATTCCCGGTCCACGCAACTCCATGCCGAAGTGTCCTTGGGCAAGACACTGAACCCCAAGTTGCTCCCAATGGCAGGCTAGCGCCTTGCATGTATGAGTGTGTGTGTGTGTGTGTGTGTAAATGGGTGATTGGTACACAGTGTAAAGTGCTTTGGTAACCTCTAAGGTTAAAAAATGCACTATATAAATGCAGACCATTTAACATTTATATACTTTATGTCTTTCTACTATACCAGGGATTCTCAACGGTGCGGTACCACCCCTCAGGGGGCATTCAAAGGATGAGCGCTGAGAGCTAATTAGTTGAGAGGGTTAGGTCACAATTGGGGTGCATTTATCAGTCATATTAATCAAATACAAAAGTTCTCCATTATACGTGTTGGTATGCATTTGTACCGTGGTCATCTGACGTATCTGGATTAATGGTGTCAAATAGACAGGTGGAGTCACAACCTCCACTAATGCACCTATATGGCTCTGTAGATGGCTTCATGGACAGAGCAGCACGATCCCAGAGCAGGTGCATTTTTATTCGCAGACCAGTCCCGATCTTTCAAACGCACACCTATGATTGTTAAAGTGCTGCAAAAACAACGACGCAAGATGCGGAAACCATTTGCATTCGGCACAGAATTCTTTGGTGCACACCTCTATTAAAACCCTTGGTGAGTAAACTAGTTTAAAACCACATTAATCGGCCCGACATTCTAAATAGGATTGACAAGATGAACAAGAGACACATCACCACCCTTAACTTTAGTAACACTAATTATACTTTAGGCAGAAACAGATGCATTATAAATATGACCATATCACTTCAGCTCTATTGTAAAAGGCTACATTAGGGAGTGAGGGAATATAATACATTTATATATTTTGTATTGCTTGCTTTTAAACGTGTTTAGTGTAGACCTACTGTTTATACTGTAATTACAATAATGCCATAGGAATGACGTAAGGGGGCGTTCATCCAAAAAATGGTTGAGAACCACTTGACTATACTTTTGAAGCATTGTGTTTATTTTAACGTTTATGGACTGGCTTCTTCACTTCCATAGTAAGTGCCTCATCCTAAATGCATTGAACTTATTTTTTTATAAATAGGGGGCATTTTTTGGGGTAATCATTATTATGCCACAAATGCTGCCAATTTATTTTGAACTCAGAACAGTCCTTTAAGTATGTGCAATTGTAATAGAGATCCTTGCATTTGCAACTCGTGACTCAATAAGATGCTCAACAGGAGTTTAGCTTTACATTGGAACTTAGATGAAATGTGAAACGTTTACAACTGCGCACCCCCTTTCATAATAATTGTCTCAGACAACAATTACTTCCTCGTAACCTGCTAAATAGATTACACTCACACCGGCACACACACACTTAAAGAAATCTCACCATCAAAACAGGAACGGATAGAATAACAATACCTCTGCAAGCCCGCTCAACTTAATCACCATTGCGTTAATGTCGATTTCCTTTTGAAATTTCCTGTGTTTCAGGCTGACGTACACATCAGCGTAGATTTTCAGCATCATCCATCAGGTTACCATTTAAAAAATTCATATATTTCCTCTCTTCCTGATGCATATTTTTTCCTGACAAAGCAATGCTGTAATTGACTTCCCTTCTTGAGTGAAAAAGCTCTTGGAGGAGTCGCAGGGCTGAATATACTTTAAGCCTTTTATATTTCAAAGTAGTGAGGGAAGTCAGACAGGGTTAACTCCTCGGTTACACTTTTTAAATTGCACAGGAGTTCCTGGACTTTTCCCTGCTAACACAAACACAGGGCTTCTATTTCAAACACATCACTGACAATGTGCCAGCGCATACAAAGTATGTGTGTGTTTTTGTGTGTCAGGCATGTGACCGCAAGGATGTTTAAAACCAACACGCAATTTCCTGCGCAATTAATTGTCGGATTAAGTTCAGTTTCATGTTAGCTTTTCCTCTGTCTGGATCTGGGCAGTAGAGGTTAATAAGCTTATGCTGGAATTCCAAGAGTCTCCAAGGGGTTGTTGGCAAAGTTTAGGACTGTGTTGTTCTTTCTGAAAAATGTCACCTTGAAATGCCAACGTATTACATCAGTAGCTCAAGTAGGGCTGTCGCAATTATTACATAATAGCCTGATCACAATTATTTGAGATAAATGTGATAATTGTGCACTTTAAATAAGTGCAACATTGTTGTATTATGTATGTAATAATTGCATAATTGGCTGATTGTGATTATTTGAGAAATTTAAATATTGTGCACGTTAAGCAGTTGCAACATTGTTGTATTATGTATGTAATATTACATTACCTAATTGGCTGATTGAGGTTATTTGAGAAAACTGTGATCTCTGTGCACTTGAAAGTTTAATTAGATATTGCCATCCAAATAATGGAATTTTACATGAATATAAAAACACAGTTTTATATCTCTCTTCCTGGTGCAGTAGTGCGCTATGCGAGCACTCTAACTGAATGCAAGTGCGTAGTGGCAAATATTTTTGGCTGCTACATGTTTTCAAGAATAAATAAAAACTGTGTCACTGAAACTTCAAAGCTTTTCATGTGAAATGAGGACTTAAAATAATGCATAAAAAGTGAATAAATTTAGACAGAAATATATTAGTATTGCATTTTAATATTCCAATATATATATATATATATACACACACACACTACCAGACAAAAGTTTTGAAACACTTAATCATTCTTTATTATAATTTTTTTCTTCAAATTTTAGAATAATAGTAAAGTCATCACAACCATGGAATAACATGGAACTATGGGAATTATTTTGTGACTAAACAAAATCCCCCAAAAATCCAAACTGTGTTATATTTTAGCATCTTCATAGTCACCATTTGCCTACAATTTGCAGATTTGCAATTATTATTATTACTATTACTCTGTGCAAAATGTTATTACAAATACAAAGGTTTAAAGAAAATCACACATTTCATGGTTCACGTTGACTTTCCTTTCTAACATTTCCAATTTTGTTCCACGAAAGAACGAAAATCATATGGTTTAGAACCACAAGGGAGAGTAAATGATAATTTTGTTGTGAACTATCCCTTTAAGTATGCCTTGTCCAGTCTCTCTCTCCTCTCAGATGAGAGGTGAGTTTGCAGACGTAACCTGGGCCTGTATCCAGCACCAGAACAGCAGGTCTGCAGTGATCAGAGAAGCCTGACTGGTCTGTGGCCTGTGACAGCCGTTTGAGCACATGGTAACATTCCTGTCTACACTCGTTCTGCTCAGCGTGACAGTCCGTGAGATCCCTGAACCCAAATCCCCGATACCTGCCACTGCTGCCAGCAAACACCCCACCTGTACACCTGCAGGGATTCACAAAATCACACCATTTTATATGCTGTCTCCATCTGCCGTTTTTCTTATTCATCTGTTGAATTTTTTTTTGATGTTTGTTGGTAGAAAAAATTAGTGATATAAGCAGGATCTAAAATTCAAGTTCGTAAAGTTTGCGAATGAATAAAATCCTAAAGCTCAGTAGATCCATGTGCTCTGCCCCAAAATGTGGGTGTTTCTTTTTTTTGGTAACTGGGCTGTAATTTACTTCATACGGATATATACATAACCAGAAGAAAATGGTAATTGTAAGTTTCCCCCTGATAAAAAACATTCCACCGATGGTGAACTTGTAATTTGGGCATTATAAAGGGGTGGTATACATGACTGGCTATACATAATTACTATTTGAGTGAAACTGGTCGCTGGTGAAGGGTGAAGGGCATTAGAGGATGTCTAGAGAAGACTCTAGCTGTTCATACACACACCCTTCACAGATTATATGCAAGGAGATTTTGAGTTTACCACCCAAGAAATCCCTCAACAATGTAAGGAAAACGGTAGAGTAAACGCAACACAATGGAGTGTAGGCCAGGAAATGGTGTCCATTTCAAGACCACATTTTTAGTTTCACATTTTCCCACACACCACAGATTTCCCTACCCATAATGCCTTTCTGTGCACCTTGTTAGTGCATTGCATGCATTTGTGACAGCATTAAGTGCTTTGGTTCATGTGACCTCACCATTAAACCACACCATGTGCATACGCTCAGCAGACCTTCCTAACAGGATTTCAAAGGTCAGCCCCAGGGTCAAAAATCACAGAATGCCGTAGAAAGTGCCTGCAGCAGTAGAGGAAGAGGGTGTTGATGGTTTAGTTGGTCGTATTTGTTAGGTTAGAGTGAAACAAAGCAGGTGTTGGTGGCAAATTGTCTGGACAAACTCTAGTCTCGCGTAGCCAGAGGTCTGGTCTGTATTGCAACTTATTCTGACAGGAAGTGTCAACTGACTGACATGTGAGCAATCAATCAGTTTTTTTGTTTGTTTTTATGAGCAGTTTAGAGATGGTGTTATCTATGGCCCCATATAAATCAGTTTTATATTTTCCCAAATACCATTTTACTATTTCTGAATTCCTTATTTTAAAGTTTAGTAAATTCAATCAATGATATATTTTTTGCCCTCAAATGCAACCAAAATATAATTGTAATATTTTATTGAGCTCTCTGAAAAGTACAAATTTAGTATCCACATTGGGACATCCACAACAAAATAAGGTACTTCAGATGTTGAAAAAAATATAATAATATAAAAAACTATTGTCACACACAAGTGATCATTAATCGTTTGATTACAGCTTATTTTCAGTTGAATCTAATTCAGAGTACTTGCATATGTAACTGAGCCAGCTGGTAGATAGCTGTGCAGTGTGTAAACCCCACTGACACAGCTCACTCACACACACGACTGACGCTAGAGGCTGTAGTCTTTAGCCTCCTTGTTAGTGCACCCGCCTCCCACGCCGGAGACGTCGGTTCGAGTCCCGTTCGGAGTGGGACGAGCAGGACTGGTTACAATGGTGCCGTGACCCGCATGGGAGTGAGGTTTAGGGGGGTGAGTGTAACGGGAGCCATCTGGTAGATATCTGTGCAGAGTGTAAACCTCACTCTCCTGACCTCAAGAGGTGCACTAGCCACTGACGCTAGAGGCTGTAGTCTTTAGCCTCCTTGTTAGCGCACCCGCCTCCCACGCCGGAGATATCGGTTCCAGTCCCGTTCGGAGCAGGGCGAGCAGGACCGGTTACACATACCTATGACTTCTTTACAACTATCTGTGCTATCTGCAGTTTTCTTGACTACAAATTCCACAGTTGTAATGAAAAATTCTGCTACAGTTAACTGGGATAAATGTTAGTAAGGGTGTTGCTGTAGATGTGTTAAGTCTTATAACTGATGCTAGTGCTGTGCAGCAGGTGATTTGTCTTTCCCTCATTAGTGCTGTTCAGAATGTCAAGATGTTTCAAGTGATGGTTCAACTGCTCCATGGTAGTTTGAAATAGCAAATTCTCATGTAAATTTCGAATGGGTCGCATGCGCAATGATATCGATGGAAGCCCAAATTAATCATGCAAGTGAGCCGCTCTTCGTTTGTCATGAGAGCTCGCATTTGAAGGAGGCCTGGATGGCTAGATAGATAGTTATAATAGATGGGTATGTAGATGGATAGATTAGTAGGTAGATGGATAGATAGGTAGACGATGGACAGATGGATAGATATATCGATAGATGGATGGGTAAATTGGTAGACGATAGATGGACGGATGGATAGATGGACAGATGGATAGATATATAGATGGATGGATAAATTGGTAGACGATAGATGGATGGATGGATGATGGATAAATTGGTAGATGATAGATGGACAGATGGATGGATGGATGGATGGATGGACAGATAGATAGATATATAGAGGGATGGATAGATGGATGGATAAATTGGTAGACGATAGATGGATGGATGGATGGATGGACAGATAGATAGAAGGATAAGCAGGTAAACAGAGAAACAGATTGATAGATAGGTAGATGGATGGATGGATAAATTTCTGCACCATAAGGCCCCACAGGTGTTATGTAAATTTCAATATAGACAGGATGGTAGTAGAACAACAAGGAGCACAGCGAATGGTAACTGTAGAGTTGACTATTACAGAACAACTCTGGGGCAAACAGCTTTTTCTCTGAAGTGTTCCCAACTCTAGAACATGTAACCTTCTGAAATTAATTCAATGAAAGACATAAAATCTTTTAAAATGTTGGTTAAGTGGTGGTTGAAATGAAACCAGAGCTGTACTCCTTTTTAATTGTCAATAAATGTTTGGTCCAATTTTTTGCAATATGTTACCAGGGTTGGGAGCAACCATAGTATTTATTTAGCAATTTATTTATTTGTGTATGATTAGTTTATATTGCTTGATTTATGTAGGTTTTAATGAAAAAAGCATATCTAGGGACCTGAGATGTAAATTAGCATGTGCTATAATCTCTATGTACAATGCATCTTTTTTAAGTTTTTGTGCTGAGATCATGTTTTTGTACTGTCACTATACAAATAAACCAATAAATAAATAGATTTTGGAGTTTGGTGGATGTAGCTTGAAAGCTCTAGGAGGAGTTACAGTTGATAATTTTGGTCTTTGTTTAGGGATTTTGGAAAAAACCCTAAACCATGTCTGTAGACAGTATGTTGGCTTTGTCTAGCCAACATAATTAATTCAAACAATGCTGCTGCAGTCTCCGAGTGTACAAAAAACACACCGAAAAATAACAGAAAATTAGTCTTAAGAAGTTAATAAGTGCAGAGGAAAACAAATCAAAATACAGTTGTGCATGTCTACTTAATATTAATTGTTTAAAAAAATACTCTGAATGTCTTGCAAAAAACTGATGTCACTGACTTGGTAAAGGGTCTGCATGCGTGCCTTGAGACTTGGGTAAACTCTGTTGCTTATGCACATCTTTGAACACGGTTTGATCTGAAGAAACAGGATAAGAACTCTAATTGAATTACAGGCCCTTTGTTGAGTTCCTGGGGTGCAAAGCCTTTGTTTTCTTCGCTCTCCTAAGAGGATAAATTTGCAGCTTGAGAATTCTGACCTTATTTTTCAGACACTCAAGGGCTTTTTTCTTTACTGAGGTGCTCATGTAAAATAGATATGTTTTGAAGGAATTTGAGACCTCTTTAAAGAGGTCCGTAGATGAATGTTCCGGGTTCCGGGAAAGTTAAGCTAATTTGTGACATAATGCTGAACCTGAAGAGGTTGAAGAACCTGAGATAGGCCAGATGGAATGTAAAAGCAACTGCATAATTTCCCCTCATGCCTCTCCCGACATGGGAGGGCAAAATATCATCAAGAATCTCATTTACCTCCCTAATCCCCTTTTGCTATGGGATGTGGAGAGCTGCCATGGGCAATAGTCTACAACAGTTCTCGGGAAGGACTAATATCCAGTGAAAGCGGTGTACACTACAAGGTGGAGAAGCTTATAGGGTTAGTTCATCCACAAATGAAAATCATATACACAGAAGGGACACAGAAGGAGAGCTACTCTTTTCCATACAATGAAAACATTGTGACCAGGGGCTGTCAAACTCCAAAAGACAAAAACACCACAAAAGTAGCCCAAATGACTTGTGTGCTATATTCCAAATCAATATATTAGCTTTGTGTGATGAAAAGGCCTATTATCAAAAATGTAAGTAGTTATTCACTGAACATCTTCCCTTCTGCCATATCTCTCAACTGTCATTTGCACTTCTGCATGTTAAAAATGGCAAGAAATGATGCACTATAATGTCTGTACAGTAGAACTACTTCTTTGCTTAGTTCGATAAAATACGTTTTTGTAAAGTAAGAACATTTATGTTAGAGTTCTTAGATTAATGTTCCGGGTTGAATGCACGTTAAGCTCGATCGACAGTATTTGTGACAATGTTGATTACCAAAAAAAGCAAAAGTTGCAGATACAGTAAGGCATTTGCAATGGAAGTGAATGGGGCCAGTCAATAAATGGTAAAATACACACTGTTTCAAGTCAAGTCATTTTTATTTGTATAGCGCTTTTCACAACACATATAAACGTCCCTTTGTCAGGACACTGTATTTTAAATCCAAATAACTTTACAGATCTTTATTGTAAAGGGTTTAAACAATGTTTTCCATGCTTGTTCAATGAATCATAAACAATTAATGAACAAGCACCTGTGGAAAAGTCGTTAAGACACTAACAGCTTGCAGACGGTAGGCAATTAAGGCCACAGTTATAAAAACTTAGGACACTCAAGAGACCTTTCTACTGACTCTGAAAAACACCAGAAGAAAGATGGCCAGGGTCCCTGCTCATCTGCGTGAACGTGCCTTAGGCATGCTGCATGGATGCATGAGGACTGCAGATCTGGCCAACAAGCTCAAGGCGCTAGCCTGCCATTGTGAGCAATTTGGGGTTCAGTGTCTTGCCCAAGGACACTTCGGCATGTGGAGTCATGTGGGCCTGGAGTCGAACCACCAACACTGCGATTAGTGGCCGACCCACTCTACTACCTGAGCCACAGCCACCCTATAAACACCATGGGACCATGCAGGCATCGTACTGCTCATAGAGATAAACCCATAGTTTGGTGCAAAAAGTGCAGATCAATCTCAGAACAACAGCAAAGGACATTGTGAAGATGCTGGAGGAAACAGGTAGACAAGTATCTATATCCACAGTCAAACAAGTCCTATATCGACATAACCTGAAAGGCTGCCCAGCAAGGAAGACGCCACTGCTCCAAAACTGCCATTACAAAGCCAGACTACAGTTTGCAAGTGCACATGTGGACAAAGATCTTGAAATGTCATTTGGTCTGTTGAAACATATATTTAACTGTTTGGCCATAATGACCATTGTTATGTTTGGAGGAACAAGGGTGAGGCTTGCAAGCCAAAGAACACCATCCCAATCGTGAAGCATGGGGGTGGCAGGATCATGTTGTAGGGGTGCTTTGCTGCCGGGACTGGTGCACTTCACAAAATAGATGACATCATGAGGAAGGAAACTTATGTGGTTATATTGAAGCAACATCTCAAGACATCAGCCAGGAAGTGAAAGCTTTAGTCGCAAATGGGTCTTCCAAATGGACAATGACCACAAGCCTACTTCCAAAGTTGTGGCATAATGGCTTAAGGACAGCAAAGTCAAGGTTTTGGAGTGGTCATCAAAAAGCCCTGACCTCAATCAGTAGACAAAGATGATGCAGGCAGAGATCAATGAGATGCATCACAGTTCAACCGGCAGGTCATTTCGTGAGGTTCAGTTGGGTCCATCCTACGTCCAAGGTTCAGGCAGTGGCATATGAAGTATCCGATGTCTTACAGTTGGAATTGGCATTAGTTCATCCTCTGAAGTCCATCGTAAAAGACTGAAGTGATGCCTGGCTAGCACCGGCTGTAGTTTGTTGTCGTCACTCAGCTACACATAGCAGTGGAGACTGAAATTAAGCAGGAATGGAGCTGGATCTGGCCGGCTCTGGTAACCTCAGGATTTATATCCCTGATACAGGGAAACAAATAGAATAATATTAGTGTAGATGGCATTCAATTTATTGCAGAGTTATAGATTATGAGAAATGTTTCTGGTTCCGGCAGACCTAACTAAAGCAACCAAATTTTGGTATGATGGATAAATTAGGTGTATGCCTGGCTAAATAGAGGAGTCTTTAGTCTAGACTTAAACTGAGTGAGTGTGTCTGCATCCAGAACAGTGTTAGGGAGACTATTCCATAGTTTTGGAGCCAGATAAGAAAAGGATCTACCTCCTTATGTGGATTTTGATATTCTAGGAACTATTATCAGGCCAGAGTTTAGTGATCGTAATAACGTGATGGAATATAGTGTGGTAGAAGGTCACTTAAGTACTGTGGAGCTAGACCATTTAAAGCTTTGTATGTAGTTAACATCTCCTGTTTCAAAAGTATAGCCACAAGGCATAAACATTATACATGTTAACATTATTTTAGTGTAATATAATCGCTCGCTAATCTTATCTGTGTAAAGCTATATCCAAGTTGCAACTGCATTCTCATGGCAATGTAACACCAGTAAACGTTGTAATCTGTTTAATGGTGTAATGCTGGCAAAACCCTAATTTTATCACACTATAATAATTTTAACATGTATAATGTTGACGTCTTGTGGTGTACTGTATTTGCTGACCCCATTCATTTTAAGGCATTGCGAGTACACAATTTGCTTATTCATATATATATAAATGAGGGACTAGTCAAAATTATTTTACGAGGTAATCAACATTATGCCTAAAATGCTTTCTGTTAAGATTAACTTGTATTGAACCTGGAACATTTCTTTTAATGTCTATTTGTAAGAGTCATTGAATGTGAATCAGCTTTTGCCATTGACTGAAATACAGTCTGTGGTGGAAGATTTTTTAAATGCATCTAATATTTGTGTAGATGAGATGAAGTTTAAACTGTATCCTATTCTCATTATAATATTCCATGTCCAAAAGAAAAATATAGAGCTTGTTGCACTGAAATTGGGACTTTTGGTACATTTGCTCAGTAGAATAACATGATTTATAAAGCCAATAAAAACATAAATCCTGCTGTGAGGTAAATTAAAACCATTTCTTTTACATAACCACATGTTAACAGCTTGTGCTAATTTCATTTGATGTTTACCAAGCAGCATGTTTAGTTTATATAGTTCATTATAGTGTGACTGTGTTGCATCACATCTAACTGTTAAGATATGGCTATGTTTGAACAGCTACACAGAAACACTGTGCTTTATGAGCATACAGCTGTAGTTGGGATTGTCTTCTGGTCATCATATGTTGTCATTACAAATTGATTGAGTTTTCAGAATGTTCTCTTATGTTTTATACCCACAAAATCCAATTTTACCCCGCGATCTATCACTCTTCTCGCACTCTGCTGGGTCTTTCACACATTTTTACCCCACTCTTTGATCTTAGAGAAAAATTAACCTCTCCTGGGTCCCTCCCCCTCGTATGTCAGCAGTGTTCGTCAACAGCTTGTCTCTCTCACCTTCTATGCGTCTCATTCACTCATACACACGTTGGTTGTAGTCGTTGGAGTTCAGTGGGGGTTTTTGCTCAGGTTAGAGAGTTTTCTTTTTATAGTGGATGTTTTGTGTATTCTGAAAGCAAACTGTGTGTGTCAGACTGGAGAGAAAGTTATAATGCGCCCAAAATTCTGTTTGAGGGTTTCAAATATTATAAAATTTTTTGCTTTCTTTTTTTGGTTTTCATTGATTTTTTTTTTCTCCTTCCATTGATGATCATGATGAATTTTGTGGTTAAAAATATAAAAACGTTTGATAGATATTTTCTGCATTTTTGTTTCTTTCTATTTTTTCTATTTTATTATTTTAGTTTTTTTTTTTTTTACGAAACCTTTCTAGTAAATATCCTGGTCCTATTTTATTCCAAAATCAAATGAAGTAAATAGGAAATTGTGTTTTGTATATAGAAAATTAAGCCTTTTTAAGTTTGTGCACATTAACTTTGTGTTTACATTGCAACATTATTTACATGAACATATTGCACATTTTACCTCCCACGAACCTCTCAGTGTCCCAATGTGAAGAAAAGATGTTCATTAGGATATTTTCATTACTATAATCTCCTAAAAATCTAAAAATCTCAGTTGTACTCCCTTGGTACTGCCTTTCGTCTTTGCTAATTTTAATGTAAATGATCATTGTACAACATAGTATTTTTAATGTAATTCATTGTGTGTGTATATATATATATATATATATATATATATATATATATATATATATATATGTATATATATATGTGTATATATATATATATATATATAGTGTATGTATGTATATATATGTGTGTATATATATATGTAGATATATGTGTATATGTATGTGTATATATAATTTTGTAATTGATTTTGGGGATAAATATAACATTTTCTTGAGAGGTTTCTTGAGAATCACGCAGGCTACTAGCCCAGCTGACAAGAAAAACTAAATCTAATCTTTTTCTAATTCTGTGAGGTTTTATTGCGGTCACAATTGTTTTAATTTTTGGAAAATTGATGCAAACTATACAAGCTCAGCTATCTATTTCATCAAATTAAATTTGTTTTGTTTTTCATAGATTTTTCAACATTGTTGTGAACTATTCTAGCTCAGCTCAACATATTTCATTTAATTGTAATTTTCCTTTTTCATTTCACTATAGTTTTGTTCAAAATACAACAGTATTTTTTTGTGTGGGGTGGGGGGGGGGGGGTTGTGGAATTATTGAAATATAATTGTAGAGGCTCTTGCTGTCTCTCGACCTTGTAGAAATAATCCAGTTGTTGAAAGCTGAAGCTAGTGGAAAGGAAATAACTTTTTTCTTTATTTTCTGTACAGTACATTGGAAGAGATGTGCAATGAACCCAGCCTCACTGAAGAGCTTCTTTCGGCCTGTCCTTCAAGTCGAACTCTTATGAGGGCTTTGAATCGATAAAAAAACAAGCTCCCAAACAAGCAAAAAATGACAGCACATGCACTAGAACTCAACGGCAGGTTAATTAATAGATGGATAGGCATGCATCGCCACCCTGGCATCATTTGAGTGGCGGAGACACAGAGAGGAGGAAGGTAATATTTATCTAAATTCCAATTACCCTCAGCTGAGCCGTTTGATGTTGTCACGAGGTCAGCTCTCGGCAGGCTAAGCGAGCACTATGCATTTCAAACACTTGAGCATGCCGTGAGGACATCCCCGCCTTGGGAACAGAGTACACATCTTCAGCGTGCCCTCCTGAAATCCATTTAAGTTCAGGACTGACCCCCCTACCCCCCTCTTTTTTTTTTTAGGCAGGCAGAAAAAGTGCAGCTGATTACAGGGCAGCACTCACCCAGAAAGTGCCGCTTGGATGTTTTTTGGAGGCCATGCTCCCCATTCATGGATTGAGAGGAGATAGCTGTTGGATTTAAGTGTCATTTTGGCTGACAAAGCTGTCTATTTCTTCATTCCGGTGAAGAGTTTTCTACTCTGCTATTTTCTGCCCATGCATTAGTAGATAAAAAGTGCTTTGAAAAGTTTAAATGAATTTTTATTAGGCCTGAATATTGTGTAATGTTATTGTTCAGTTAAAGGTGATGTGGGAATTTTTTTTCGATGTTAAAATCAATGTAAGAACTTTGATTGCAACTTTGGCTCTACCGATTGGGTGAATATCAAGCAGGACAATCTGCCAACGGCAGCGTGATTGGTCTAAAAAGGTATCATGTCACTGCCATGTTTTTTTGGACATAAACAATGGTAGTACCATCATTTTCTAGGCAGTACCTTGGATTACCATGTAAGTACCATGGTATGTCCATCTGATACCATTACTGTGCTATAGTACCACCACAAGTGATGGGAATTATAAGGAATTTAACCTTAACGATTT
This sequence comes from Xyrauchen texanus, assembly GCF_025860055.1. Taxonomy (NCBI): domain Eukaryota; kingdom Metazoa; phylum Chordata; class Actinopteri; order Cypriniformes; family Catostomidae; genus Xyrauchen; species Xyrauchen texanus. Next base: position 36,407,065 of record NC_068302.1, read on the forward strand.
CATAACGTTCCATTAACGATTATTACTTTTGATGAAGAAATAAATATTTTAAATAAAATGCTATTTTCATTGCATTAGCTGTATTCAGCAGTCTATATCCAAATGATGAGATCACTTCAGGCTTAGCTGATAGCACAACAGAGCAGATATAATAAATGTTTAATTTGTTAATATTAGTTAACAACATTAGTTAACTAACAATGAACAATAATTTTACATCATTTATTAATGTTAATTTCAACATAGTGTATTTTAGTTACAAAATGTTACAAATTGTACATTAGTTAATGCACTATGAACTTACATGAACTAACAATGAACAACTGTGTTTATCTTAACTAACATTTACAAAGATTAATGAATGTTCATTGTTAGTTCATGATACCTTATCCATTGACTAATGTTAACAAATGGAACCTTACATATTTTATGTAATAATTGGGCCTACTGTAGTAGAACTACATATTAACCCTTAAAAGCATGCTAATTTGCATAGGAGCTCTTACATATTCAGGTCTTTAGAGACCCAGCACTTATATTTGTCAAAAAATGTATGTACAAAATGTCCAGATAGTGTCAGTTTTCAAGACAATTAGAAAATAATACAATCAAATATATTTTGATGTTTTATTTTTCATAAATCAAAGAGGTAATGCAACAAATCAGGACAAATCAAGAACAGGATTCATTATTTTCACACTGACATTTCATGAGTTGCAGCTGGCTGTCAAACACATTGAACTACTCGTTACACATAATCTACATATTAGATACACATCAGCATGTGCACTAAGTTACACATTCATCACGCACATGTATTTTCTCAAGCACTTATTGAGTCTAAATAGATGAACAACATTGTTTATGTAGTACAGCCAAATGACAATAGTCATAACATACTGTTCATGTGTTACACTTGCTATAGTTTACTTCAATGTTGTTTCTACATTAGCTAGCAATGTCAAATGTTGTGTTTATTTGTATTAAAATAGTACTCAAAGAAATAGATATCATGTGATGGTTAACTTGAGTAGATATTAAATGATCATAAAAAATATAATTGAACCTGTTGATATGCACCCCCTTTTTGAGCACAAACCATGAAAATGACATACCTGAACTTAAATGGTTGTATTTGCTGGACCCTTTGGAGTATGGACACAGTAGTAGTATCTTTTTAAAGAAGACACTTTGGGCTTTATTTTTTCCCAAGTTTCAGAATTAATAAATGTTGTTATTTTTTAGAGTTAGAGAAGCTGATGTTTATAGTAATGGAAATATTTGGTGCTGAACATGTATTTATAATCTAAAAAAACAATAATATAAGGACTAAGACAACCCAGAAATACAATGTTCTCAAAGCCACAAGTCTAAAGAAGTTCTGTTTCAGTTTTGAAGATGATCTAACAAAAAATGAGGCTCCTGTGAGCTTTAATCTCTGTAAAATCACTGGAAGCATACAGAGTAAAATTGAGGCTCCGCCTTTCAAGACGACACAAAATCTGACTGCACTGCTTGGCTATTATGAATAAAACTATGCTGCATTTTTTAAAATAGACTTTTGTTTATGAGACTCTAATATATAAGTGTGACAGGGCGGAGGGCGGGGCCGGGTCGTGATTATACACACCTTGTCCCTTATCAGGCTAATTAAGCCTCCGAGAGGGATTTCGGCACTATTGTAAAGAAGTTCAATGAAAAGGAGGAGGCGAGAACCGGCTTGTCAATATAAATAATATTTTAATGATAAACTTAAACAAAAGACAAACACACACATGACGGACTTGTCCATAAACGATATCTCTCTCCCACACCACCGTCCGCAATTGGCCTTTATTCCTCTCGGAGGCTTAATTAGCCTGATAAGGGACCGGGTGTATATAATCACGACCCGGCCCCGCCCTCCGCCTTGTCACAATAAGATAGTTTTACAACATGAATGCTCCTCAGATTGCATAGTTTGTTGATGAACGATGACGAAAGGTAAATGTTTCAGGTGAGATCTCATGTAAACAATGGAGAATAAATCAATATTTCTCAGATGTATCAATTTTATGGACAAAAAGTGTTTGTCAAAATTTTTTTCAATGAACGCTTGTCATGGACAATTGACCCAAGTATGGCGAACTGGATTCATCTGCCGATCGCGTTTTCATAACAAAGGTATGAAGTCCCGTTTTCATTTGTATTCCTGGCAAAAATAACTATATTGCTGTTTCTGGAGCATTGCTATCATGAAACAGAGACCTTTGAAAATATGTATAATTTGTTAACATTAATTACATTTATAGATGGTAAATTATTTATGAAATGTAAGCAGAGTGGCGTCACCACTGCGTGCGGGCAATTGCGTATCAACAGGTTAAGGAAGTGTGGGGGGAAAACAACACTCTTAAGTACCTCAGGTCTCTAAAGACACTTTTTGTACTTAACATATTATAAAAAAAAAATTGTTGCAAATTTGAAAAATACTTGTATTTGCGTTACACTATTTATAAGAGATAGATTGAGGAATACTAAAGAGGTTTGGGCACAACTCCAAAAAATGGATGAGGTACAGGGGTTGGAATGAGGTCCTGGGTCTCCAAAGACACAAGGTATGCATTTAAGGGTTAAATAAAAATTATAAATGAACTAAAATTATTTTACTTATGGGGCGGCTGTGGCTCAGGTGGTAGACCGGGTTGTCCACTAATCGCAGTTGGATCGATTCCCGGCCCACACGACTCCACATGCCGAAGTGTCCTTGGACAAGACACTGAACCCCAAGTTGCTCCCAGTGGCAGGCTAGCGCCTTGCATGGCAGCTCTGCCGTAATTGTTGTGTGAATGGGTGAATGAGACGCAGTGTAAAGTGCTTGTAATACCGCTAAGGTTAAAAAGACGCTATATAAGTGCAGACCATTTAGCATTACAGCAAAACTTGTAATGTGTAGAGCTTTGTTTAAATACATGTTGTCATATGAACAACTAGTCAGTGGCTGCAAGTATGATGTTACATAACATAATAACAGTTGGTTGATTTCAAGCTGGAAATGATGGAAGTCATAACTTTCTCTTCAATAAGATTAATTCAGTAACTGCTTTGACTGAAGTGTTTTTGATTCACTAAAATAACCAACTTGTAAGAGTCATTCATTTGGGAACTGTCTTGCTGAGTGTTTCATGCTGTAGATTCAATAGATGATGCAAGTCATTTGTTTGGTAATTGGACGACACTTATCGAACTGTTTTTTTTTTTTCGTGCTACAGAGGGGCAACGTTGCCCAACCACTCCAGTACTTTTAGAAAGGATAGGAAGCCTTTTCATTTCTCAATTGTGAAATAGTTCTCAATAATATTGGTCAGCATCTGGATTTGTTTGTGATCCAGCAGTACTTTGGTCTCTGCTTTCTGTTCTACTGCCAGTGTGTTTTATTTGAGTCGACCATGCCAGAGAGTGAGCAACCCATATTATTTAAACATCCTGAATCATGTGTCAGTTTATGGCCTAAATGGGTGTTCTTAGGAGCCATTTTTCCATTGTTTTTCTTGTGTTAGATTAATGTCTTTGATCTTTGCATCACATCTCGTATTGGAGCGCTGGATTTATGTATACACTGTGTCAGGTTAAAAAGAACATCGATTTTGAAAGCACATCTTGAGACACTTGCGTTAAGTGGAAGAGCACATTCCGTCTAAATGGCCTGTTAAGTTTTAAAAATGGCGATAAATCAAACAAAGAGTGAAATAATCATAAACCATTTCAAGATTTACAGTGTGAAAATGATTAATATCTATTTGTACACAAATGATGTGCAACTGTTCCTCAGTTGCTGTGTCATTTCCATCACAGCCAAACAGTTTTGCCTCTGTATTTTCATTTCCACCACTGTCATTATCAGGATGTTCTCAAGCAAAAAAAAACAAATTTATTACGGTGGTGGACATGTTTGTGACATTTCAGAAAAATGACAAAATGACAGTATTCCCTTGTGATGCATGTATATTGCATGTTGTGTATTGTTGGGACTTAGTGGACAAATGTTATAAACTAGTGAGATTGTGAAACGTGTTGTTTTAAGACTTTATTTTCTTACTTCACTGGCAAAATGTTCCCAGAGTTGAAATACCCAAATATGAACAGATGCCAGGTTGGTCTTGTTTGTTTCTTCTCAAACCGATGACCTGTCTCCTTATCTTACATACCGAATATTAAAAGAACCATGAAATATTACAATGGTGATGCTGGAAGGGGTAAAGAATTGTTTCAAGGTATGATGCTAAATTTTCCCCACATCATTACAAGGATAACCTCAGTGAAAGGTGGCACAACACCTTTTCACAGATAGCAGGGCATCGCAAATGCTGGCGGTCAGCGTGAATCCGATCCATTTAAAACGATGCAAAGTGATGGAACTCTGTAGCTGAAGACTGCGAAACACGACACTACAGCTGGTGCCGCATGAATTGACGAAGTGCAGACAGAGTCCATCATGTTTCGAGCCCTTCTGTCCTGCTGCCCGCGGAGACGTGGGCTTTGACTTGGCCGGCAATATGTGACACCCAATATGGCAGCCTTCGACTAATTGATGCCTTCTTGTCAACCCTAATTACTGCAACTGCTGCAATGTGAAGGCAGCTAATTAACAGACTAACGATGTTTGTCACTTCAAACCGACCCAGATATTTAGGAGATGGCCCGAGCCCGCTGCCAGTGCATCTGCTTGGGTGTTTTTTTTGCCTCTATCTACTTTCTCTTCATTTTCTCAGCATTTTGATCGCTCTGCTGTTCGCAAATGGATTTTCTTACCTTTTCTGAGGGAATTTAGTTTACTTATATTACTCATTTCAATCTTCCATCACATTTCTGTCAAAACTGATTAGGACACGGGTGTTAGCTGACGGTTTTGCCAATGCCGTGAGCGGGTAGAGAAATAGGCGAGCTCTCTGACTTTAAATGCGGTTGTCAGGCACTCTGTGTTTTTTCTTCAGCTTTCACTTCAAAGATGTTTTGATTTTGACATATTTAGAACTTAGTTTTTACCCAGCATGCTCAACTACTCTAATTATTACTGTGTGGAAACAGAGTTGTTGCTAATGATGAAGCAGTGGGGGTTGTGTGTGTGTGTGTGTGTGTGTGTGTGTGTGTGTGTGTGTGTGTGTGTGTGTGTGTGTGTGTGTGTGTGTGTGTGTAGGTGTAGGTACTGTGTTGTTAAAATGTAATTGATTTTTATCACACATTTGATCAGTATCTATAATCTTTTCCACAGCTCTACACTGTCAGTTGTGTATGTTCAAAGTTCAGCATTTGTTTTCTAGGTCAGCCAAAGAATTCTGCATTCATGAGGAAAATTATAATATTGCCTGTGTCAGTAATAATATGAGATATGCAAGCGAAGATATGCCATTCTTACTGCCATCTAGAAACACTATGGAGCAGACATTCAAGTTTCATTATGATAGAAACACATGAAATTTAAAGTTCCTTTTTTTTTAAAGGTCAAAATACTTTCTATTTGAGGAATATTGCGGGTTCAATACAAGTTAATCTCAATCAACAGCATTGTAACCACAAGAAATGATATTAACCTGTCCCTCAGTGAGGCACTTACAATGGAAGTGAATGAGGACCATTTTTTGAAGGTTCGAAGGCAGAAATGTGAAGCTTTTTGTTTTATAAAAACCCTTACATTAATTCTTCAGTTAAAACTCTTGTATTATTTGATATGTAAAGTTGTTTAAATCATAATTTCTACAGTAATTTTAGGTTTTTTGGGTTTGACATTACATCATCATGGTAACGAAGTTGTAAAATTGGCTGTAATTTTACACAGAAAAGGTTACTAAATGATTTTATCATACTAAAATCATGTTAATTCATATTGCTCATGCCTTGTGGCTGTCCTTATGGAACATTTGAACATTTACGCACTGGCCCCATTTACTTCCATTGTAAGTGCCTCACTGGAACCCAGATTTTGTATTTTTGTTTTAATGAAAAGGAGGGGCAAGTCAAAATTATTGTGGAAATCAATATTATGCCACAAATGCTGTCGATTGAGCTTAACTTATATTGAACCTGGAATATTCCTTTAATATTCCGAGACAACTTGGCATAAGCCGTTGGTAGGTTGATCTTTCCAAAAAGTGTCAAAATTGTGGCTCTGTGGTGCTATAAAAGCATTGAATGTTTGTTGTTTTAAGCATCCAGATCCTTCTGGAATAAGAACACTGACTCAACCAGTGGTTTTGGGTGCGACTATCTGTTTGAGCAACCTATGACTAGACAAGGTAATGTTTGGGAAATTCCATTTCATTTAGTGAAAAGTAATCTGACATATTTCCGAGTTAAACCAGATATTTAGCTAGAACAAATGTAGGGTGAGACTTTATTTTATCCATCAGCATTTGATTTCATCATGAAAGTGGGTGTTACATACCGGAATTGCACCAGGTGATTGGAGGATAGGTTGTAAAAAAGATTTGTGACATCGGCCGAATAGGAAAGTTGCTTTAGAGGTAGAGCAAATTATTACTTTTGAAAAGATTACGAATGACTTGGAAAAACAGGCACTGATAAATTGTGCACAGTAAAACCAGGAATGTGCATTTAAGAAAGTAAAGCCTAAGTTAAGATTTTATGCTAATTCTACCATTTTCGGTTTTCTTCTCAGATTCGAGTGGATGGCATACTGCCGCCATCAGAAAACGCACTGCTGTACGAGACCGTGACCGTTTTGGAGGGAAGCCCAATTCTACGTGACATGGTGTTCAGTCCAGATTATCAATACATCTACCTGCTGAGTGAGAAACAGGTGAGATTCGTTTGAGAACTAGTCTGAGCTAGTCAAAAACAGAGTCAAATATATCTAAATATATTTAGATATATTGAAAATTAGACATGTCTACTGCACAGATTGTCTTCCTTTTTTGATTTTGTTTACCATTTATTAGGATCTTTTATTCATAGTTCTAATATACAGTATATACACTGAGACAAAACATTATGACCACTTACAGATGAAGTGAATAACGTTGATCATCTCCTATCAAGTCCACATGTGAAGGTGTGGGTAGATTAGATGGTAAGCGAACAGTCAGTTCTAGTAGTCAACATGTTGAATGCTGGAGAAATGGGCAGGAGTACAGACCTGAGTGACTTTGACAAGGGCCAAATTGTTATGGCCAGACGACTGGGTCAGAGCATCTCTGAAACGGCAAGGCTTGTGGTGTGCTCCAGGTCAGCAGTGGTGAGTACCTACCCACAGTGGTCCAAGGAGAGACAAACCACAAACAGGGTGTTGGGTACCCTAGGCTCAGCGATGCATGAGGGCAAGGAAGGCTATCCCATTAGGTCTGAACTGACAGAAAGTCTACTGTGGCTTAAGTCACAGAACATTTTAATGATAGTTGCGGGAGGAATGTGTCTCAACACCCTGCTGCATATGGGGCTGCATAACAGCATACCAGTCAAAGTGCCCACGATGACCCTTGTCCACAGTAGAAAGCGCCTACAATGGGCATGCAAGCATCAGAATTGAACCTTGGAGCAGAGGAAGAAGGTCGCCTGGTCCATGAGTACCATTTACTTTTACATCACGTTGACGGCCGTGTATGTGTGTGCTGTTTACATGGGGCAGTAATGGCATCAGGATGCACTGTTGGACAACTACAAGCCAGTGGAGGGAGTGTGACGCTCTGGGCAATGTTCTGCTAGTAAACCCTGGGACCAGCCATTCATGTGGACGTCAATTTGACACATGCCACCTACATAAACATCATTGCAGACCAGGTACACCCCTTCATGTCAATGGTATTCCCTGATGGCAGTGGCCGCTTTCAGCTGGATAATGCGACCTGCCACACTTCACACATTGTTCAGGAATGGTTTGAAGAACATGATGAGAAGTTCAAGATTTTGGCCTGGCCTCCAAATTCCGCAGATCTCAATCAGATTGAGTGTCTGTAGGATGTGCTGGTCCATCAAGTCCGATCCATTGTGGCTCCAAATCGCAACTTACAGGACTTGAAGGATCTTCTGCTAATATATTTGTGCCAGATACCACAGGACACCTTCAGGGAGCTTGTAGAGTCCATGCCTCGGCGGGTCAGCTTTGTCAGACCAATGGCATATTAGGCAGTTGGTCATAATGTTTTGGGTCACTGGTGTATATATTGTTTATTCTAATTCATGTTATCTAATGTAGTTAAGTAATGTTAACAAATAAGACCTTATTGTAAATTGTTACTCTATAATTTAACATGTAATACGTTTCATATGAATAGCGTTTTTTTTTTTTTTTGCCAGTGCTGATAGCCTATTATTGTTTTTTTATGGCCGTTAACCAATATGATATGGCTGATAATGACATTATAAACAAGCTGCACTGCCTGCTTATTTTCATTTTGAAGAATGTACTAAAAAAAATGACATGCTTTAAGTGAAATTGGGCATCTAAACATAGAACAATAGAAAAGAAAAGGGTTTACTTTAATAATATAAACCATATTATTTGATTACAATATTGGGCCATAAGTTAAAAAAAAATGCTAATATTGTCAGATATACCGATATGATTATTTATGAATCATCTTAGGCCACGTCCGCACTAATCTATGTCATTTTGAAGCTTCCGTTTTCAATTTCCAAACGTCACCATTTTCTAAAAGTAGTGAAATTACTGTGTGTAAATGAAAACATATACGATGACAGAACTTTTATTGTTCTTAATGTGTTCATAATGCCGTTAATTTATTTCATCAGCATTCAAAAAGCGAAAAACGGTTGTGCTGCATGGCAAGGACTTCTCACAATAGAATAAAGACTCGTTTGTCAAGAGGGAGTGGGCACTTTTGTTTTAAGACGCTAACCGGGATCTTGGATATGTTGTTTTAACATCTGCGAGACAGGAAAACAGAATATGAAATGCTGGTTCACAACTTTGAATGGAGCCCCAGCTGCTCTGCCCTATTATGAACTGGTGGGGAAGCATTTCCATCCAGAACTGAGTGGAATAACAGCCTTTCCATAATGCTCCATTATACAGCCGGAGGAGAGGAAGGATACACCGACGTTGACTAGCAGCTGAACAGATGAAGCAGCGCTGTCATATAGTACAGCTGGAGAATAAATAAAGCTCTATTTTTCTACATTTTCCTCTCACACAATCTCACCACCCCTCATCTCTATGCTCATTTCTTCATCTGGCAGAAAGGAGAGAGGAGCATAAATGTGTTGTCTTTGTGCATTTGTGAAAGCCCCCAATTTTTCATGTACATTTTTTGAGAAAGACACAGTTCAAGTGATGTCATCATTTACTCACCCTCATGTTATTCCAAACCCATATGACTTCCATGGAACACAAAAGGGGATTTTTGTAGAATGTTAAGGACTGATGAGAGTGAGTAAATGCACAGGGATTTTTTTTATTATTTCTTATCAGTGTGATTCAGAAAGTAATGTGATAAAAATTGCTAATTCTGTAATTTACTCAGCCTCATTTTATTCCAAAACTATATGATTTCTTCCGTGAAATGCAAAAGAAGCAGAAGATTAAGGACTGATTCACTTTTATTAGATGGGAAAAATATATGAATGTGAATGGTGACTGAGACTAACATTCTGCCTAAAATCTCCTTTTGTGTTCCTTGGTAGAAAGAATGTGTTATATGGGTTTGGAACAAAATGAGGGTGAGTAAATTACTTCATATTCATTTTATAGGGAAAACTATCCCTATAAAATAAAGAGTGACCACTTAGATATACAGATTTTATTAGCAGATATACACTTTCGCTTATACACCCATATTAGGGTGTTTTCAGACCTGTAGCTCTTTTAATTTGTTCCGAAACTGGCTAAAATTGCAACAATGCTCCATTTTATCCTTTGTTCGAAATGCTTTCACAAGGCAACTTTTTAAAGCGGACCAAAACTGTGTTGATAAAAATGTATGCAAATTGTCCCCTCATTAGTTTGTGCATTGTTCCAGGATTTTGCTCATATACAGAAATACAGGTATAAATATTTCGGTTACACTTTACAATTAGGTTCCATTCTTTAAGACTAGTTAATGCATTAGGTATAATTAACTAACGATGAACAATATATATATTTACAGTATTTATTAATCTTTTTTTTTTAATGCTAGTTAATAAATATCAAATTGTTCATTGTTAGTTCATGTTTGTTCATAGTGCATTAACCAATGTTAACATATACAACTTTTGATAAAAAAAAATTTAATACTTTGTTGAAATTAACCAACCAAGATTAATAAATGCTGTAAAGTATTGTTCATTGTTAGATCATGTTAACTAATATTGTTACCAAATGGAACCATATTATAAAGATTTACCCATGTTTAAATTGGTACACATTTTTGAGTATTGTTTGTCACAGTTATGCAAAACGGTGCCACATGGAACAGAATTCATGTTCCGCTACAAATAGTACAAAAGGTTTTGCTATAAATAGACATGATCTGTCATTCAGATAGATATGAGTTGTAAAGATTCCATCATGGTTTTTTCATCATTAGTTGCTTTTTTGTTATTTCTGAATTTTAAAAAGTGCCTGTTCTCAGTCACAGAGCTCTCTTTTCTTCTCATGCAAACATTCACACAGAGCGAGCAAAGCCATGTAAAGAAAGTAAAAATAAAAACTGATGTGCTAGTTCTGTTTCATGAATCCTAAATGTTTGTTTTTTTTGTTTTCTTCTTTTCTTGTTGCTGTACTACCTGTTTCTGTTCTGTTGCTATACAACAGAGAGAAGTGATCATACTAAAATCAGGAATTATTATATAACCCCTTTATTAAATGGAAATTACAACCCCAATTCTGAAAATGTTGGGACAGTATGAAAAACTAAAAGGCCTTTTGTTATATTGAAAGCACTACAACTACACATTAAATGATGTTATGATCCAGCATCGTCTTTTCCAGGGATATCCCAGCATTTTTAGCAGGACATCTTTAAACCACATACTGCCCAGATGACAAGTGCGTGGCTCTGTAAGTGTCAGGAATCAGTCAAGCTCGTTCCAATCCACCACTCAAAGATCACTCTCCCCAGAATACTAATCACACACACCTGGTCATCATCTATCACATCATTAATCAGCTCATAAGAACACTCACCACGATTCCAGTCTTTGTCAAGCCTCCAACAGGAACAGACCGTTTCTTCCCGCATCCTGAAATCTCCGTCAACTCTGAATTCCTGAGTATCCTATTTTCCTTACCTGATTCATGCTAACCCTATGCACTGTTGTTCTGCCATCTCCAGATCTCCCACCCGATTCCTGAGCCCATGTCCGAGATCTGATGAAATGGCCACGATCACCCCTTGAAGAGAAGAGGGGTTAACGAACTGATACTGAGTGATATTACTACATTGGAAGTTATCTGGCTTACCTGTTGTTCTCTGTACATCCAACGATCTTCACCTGCACCCGAAGATTCACCATATACTTACCTTACATGATTATCACCTGAAATAAACAGCATTTGAATCACTTACCATCGATCTCCTGGTCTCTACCCTGACAGAATGCTTGGCCTAAAAAAGGAAGAAAAACAGCGCGATGGAATCTGCTCGTAATGTTGATAATCCTGCACAACCACCAGCCGCCGCTGTGAATCCCAGTCAACCAGCGCCCAGTACTTCCGCAAACCCCGCTTCCTCTCTGGTTTGCTTCGCCAACCCAACTTCCCGTCCAGCGCCATTCTCCGGCCGGGCGGAGGACTGCAACAGGTTCCTATTACAATGTTCACTCGCTTTAGAACAGCAAGTCCAGTTATATCCCACTGAAAAGTCGAGGGTTGCTTTTATTATTCAACAATTATCAGGAGCTGCATTAAGATGGGCTGAAACTTAGTGGATGCAGGAATCTGCCGTTACTTCCTCTGTACAGGAGTTCGTAAACCATTTCAAAGAAGTTTTCGGGCACCCAGTAGATGATTCATCCATCAGTGATAAACTATTACAATTACATCAAGGCAAGAAATCAGTTTCTGAATATTCACTAGAATTCCGCACTCTAGCCTCCGCCAGTGGGTGGAACGAAAAGGCGCTCATCTCCGTCTACCGACGTGGCTTGAATCCTGCACTTCGCCTTCAACTCGCGATTTATGATGATAGCCTGGGGGTCGAGAAATTCATACAGCAAGCTCTCCGTGTGCACCAAAGATATCAAGGCTGCTATCGCGAAGCCCAGCAACCCACCTTTTTACCACCTCAGTATCCCGATAAACGCCCCTCCGAGGTGACCGTAGAGAAGATGCAGGTGGATGCCTATCGACTGCCTCAAACAGAACGTTCATGACGTCGAGAATTGAGACTATGCCTGTATTGTGGAATGGGAGGACATTTTCTTTGTTCATGCCCTACACAACCTCCTAGAATGCTTGTGAGTTCTGTCTGCACGTCCGTATCTGTATCAGCTCCTCTAACGATATCAGTGACTCTAAAATCTACGAGTTTCCATGTCTCTGCTACAGCCATTGTGGACTCCGGGTCAGCAGGAGATTTCATCTCAGGACGGCTCTGTCAGAAACTCCAACTCCAGAAATCCGCCACCACCAAGCCATACTCCATCCATGCAGTAACTGGTGAAACCATCAATCAGGGGTACGTCACTTCTCAAATCAAACCCATTCTACTCTGTATTGAAGACACCCACCATGAACTGTTTGAACCTTTCATACTTGAGAATAGCCAGACTGATATTATCCTTGGCCGCCCATGGCTTATACGACATCAACCTAACTTCAACTGGGAATCTGGTAAGGTATTGAAATGGGGTTGCATGTGCTCATCCACGAGTGAACTCCCAGTCTCTTCTGTCGCTAACTTACCCGATGCCATCCCAATGAATTCAACTTCCATTGAAAGCCCCATAGAAAACCTGTCAGTATCCATCCCTTCATGCTATTCTCAATATTCGGATGTATTCAATCCCGTCAAGGCTGCCAAGTTACCACCTCATCGATCCTGGGATTGTGCCATCAATCTGATTCCCGGAGAACCCATCCCCAAGGGGCGAATCTACTCTCTAGCTATCCCTGAACAAGAAGCCATGCAACAGTACATTGGAGAGGCATTAAAACAAGGTTATATTCAGCCCTCTACCTCACCCGCTGCTGCCAGTTTTTTCTTTGTCCCGAAGAAGGATGGAGGTCTACGCCCATGTATAGACTATAGAGCTTTAAACAAGATAACCGTCAAGTTCAGTTATCCGCTTCCATTGGTTCCCTCTTCTCTTGAACAACTTCGAGAAGCCAAGTTATTCACCAAGCTGATTTGAGAAGTGCATACAATCTCATTCGAATCCGAGAAGGCGACGAGTGGAAGACCGCATTCATCACCCCAGCAGGACATTATGAATATCTCGTCATGCCATATGGTCTGGTAAACGCCCCTTCAGTCTTCCAAAGTTTCATGGATGAGGTTTTCCGAGACTACCTGAATCAATTTGTAATAATCTACATAGACGATATCTTAATCTACTCCAGAAACTTGGTGGAACATCAGCGACATGTCTCTCAGGTACTCCAACGGCTGCGTGAATTCTCCCTGTTCCTGAAAGCAGAGAAGTGCTTCTTTCATCAAACCTCAGTCGAGTTCCTCGGTTACCACCTCAGTGAAAAAGGGGTAGAGATGGATGATCGCAAAACCAAGGCCATAACCTCCTGGACCGCTCCGCAGTCTGTTAAAGAATTACAACGATTTCTTGGATTTGCGAATTTCTATCGGAGGTTCATTCACCAATACAGCCTGCTTACTGCTCCTCTGACCTCTCTACTCAAGGGAAAGCCAAAGACACTACTCTGGACCACTGAGGCGGAACAGGCTTTTCAATCTCTCAAGACCGCGTTCACCACAGCCCCATTACTCCAACATCCAAATACTGAAAAAATGTTCATTGTTGAAGTTGATGCTTCCACTACAGGAGTAGGAGCTGTGTTGTCACAATACTCTGCCTCTTCAGTCAAACCCATGCCTTGCGCATTCTTCTCTCACAAATTATCTCCTGCAGAGGTTAACTATGATATTGGCAATCGAGAACTCCTGGCAGTTAAACTTGCTCTAGAAGAGTGGAGACACTGGCTAGAAGGAGCCAAACATCCATTCCTGGTTCTCACAAACCACAAAAATCTTCAGTACTTGAAAGAGGCAAGGAGACTTAACCCACGCCAGGCCAGATTTGCACTCTTCTTTACTCGTTTCCATTTTCGGATCTCCTATCGCCCTGGTTCGAAGAACGTCCGAGCTGATGCCTTGTCCCGTCTCCATGCCCCCGAAACTTCCCACGAAGAACCTGAAAATATCCTACCCGAAAAGATGTTTGTAAATCCCATTCAGTGGGACTTAAATGAACAGCTGCTAGAACTATCCCAACACCAACCCAGCCCTCCAGATTGTCCAGCCGGAAAGATTTACGTACCCGAAGAATTTCGTACCTCACTAATCTCCTCAGCACATTCATCCGTCGGCACAGGTCACCCTGGAATTAACAAAACCTATTCCACTCTCCAGACGCGCTACTGGTGGCCCAACATGATCCAAGACATCAAGACTTTCATCCAAGGATGCATCCTCTGTGCCATGAACAAAAATCCCCGTCACCTACCCACTGGAAAACTCATGCCTTTACCAGTTCCACAACGACCTTGGTCGCACATTGGAGTCGACTTTGTAACAGACCTTCCTCCCTCAGACGAGAATACATGTATCTTGGTAACCATTGATCGCTTTTCTAAAGCCTGCAAATTAATTCCCCTGAAGAACTTACCCACAGCCTTCGTAACTGCCGAACTACTGATGGAGCACGTCTTCCGGAATTTCGGCATTCCAGAGGATATTGTATCAGACAGAGGACCGTAGTTTATCTCCAAGGTGTGGCGAGCGTTTTTTGCATTAATGAATGTTACGGTGAGTCTAACTTCAGGGTATCACCCACAAGCAAATGGTCAGGCGGAACGGAAGATCCAGGATGTCAGTCGTTTCCTCCGTACCTTCTGCCATTCTAATCAACACCTCTGGAGCCGATATCTCGTATGGGCGGAGTATGCTCAAAACTCCCTTCGACAAACCTCCACTAATCTAACACCGTTTCAATGCATACTAGGTTACCAACCACCATTATTCCCATGGTCCTGTGAGCCATCAGAAGTCCCTGCAGTTAACACCTGGTTCCAAGACAGTGAGAGGGTATGGAACCAAGCCCATCATCATCTCCAACAAGCCCTGAACCGTCAACAACGCTTTGCAGACGTTCATCGTCGTGACGCTCCCGAATATCAGCCTGGACAACTGGTTTGGCTCTCGACCAGAGATATTCGTTTAAGACTACCATGTCGCAAACTAAGTCCAAGATATATTGGTCCATTTCCCATCGTAAGACAACTTAACCCAGTCACCTACCAACTTCGTCTGCCGGCCCAGTATCGCATCCACCCCTCATTCCACGTCTCACTTCTGAAACCCCATCACCCACTTGTTTCTGTTCCCTCTACAGACCTAGTTCAGGATGACAATCCCCCAGTACCCCCCATTGAAACCGACTCCATCTATACTGTTAGAGAAATCCTGGACTCCAGATGTCGAGGTGGTCAACTTGAATATCTGGTAGACTGGGAGGATTATGGACCAGAGGAGAGGTGTTGGGTACCTCGAAGGGACATCCTCGACCCCATGTTACTCACGGAATTCCACGAACAACATCCTGAAAGGCCTGCTCCACGACCTTGAGGTCGACCCCCACGACGTCAAGGTACTAGGTCCGCTGGCGCGGACCCTGGAGGGGGGGGGGGTAATGTCAGGAATCAGTCAAGCTCGTTCCAATCCACCACTCAAAGATCACTCTCCCCAGAATACTAATCACACACACCTGGTCATCATCTATCACATCATTAATCAGCTCATAAGAACACTCACCACGATTCCAGTCTTTGTCAAGCCTCCAACAGGAACAGACCGTTTCTTCCCGCATCCTGAAATCTCCGTCAACTCTGAATTCCTGAGTATCCTATTTTCCTTACCTGATTCATGCTAACCCTATGCACTGTTGTTCTGCCATCTCCAGATCTCCCACCCGATTCTTGAGCCCATGTCCGAGATCTGATCAAATGGCCCCGATCACCCCTTGAAGAGAAGAGGGGTTAACGAACTGATACTGAGTGATATTACTACGTTGGAAGTTATCTGGCTTACCTGTTGTTCTCTGTACATCCAACGATCTTCACCTGCACCCGAAGATTCACCATATACTTACCTTACATGATTATCACCTGAAATAAACAGCATTTGAATCACTTACCTCCGATCTCCTGGTCTCTACCCTGACAGTAAGCAGAGAGTGCGGGTGCTAGATTGGTCTGCCTGCAGTCCTGACCTGTCTCCAATTGAGAATGCATGGCGTATTATTAAGCACACCATCCGCCAACGAAGACCACGTACAATTGTGCAGCTAAAGACCTATATAATGTTTTTTTTTTTTTATTTATTTTTTTTTTATTTCTCCCCTTTCCTCCCCAATTTGGAATGCCCAATTCCAATGCACTCTAGGTCCTCGTGGTGGTATAGTGACTCAATCCGTGTGGCGGAGGACGAATCTCAGTTGCCTCCACGTCTGAGACCGTCAATCCACGCATCTTATCACATGGTTTGTTGCGCCCCACCGAGAGCGAAAACCACATTATAGCAACCACGGGGAGGTTACCCTGTGTGACTCTACCCTCCCTAGCAACCGGACCAATTTGGTTACTAAGGAGACCTGGCTGGAGTCACTCAGCATGCCCTGGATTCGAACTCGCATCTCCAGTGGTGGTAGTCAGCGTTAATAATTGCTGACTTGTGTCGTCAGTGATCAAATGCTTATTAATTGTTATTAGAAGAAATGGTGAGTGACACAGTGGTAAACACTCGACTGTCCCAACTTTTTTGGAGCTTGTTGCAATAATCTATTATGAAATTCACAGGGTAAAACTTTATATAATGTGTAGTTGTAGAGGTTTCAATATAGCAAAGGATGATTATAATTTACAAATCACTCCTTTTTTTTATTAGCATTTTTCATACTTTCCCAACTTTTTCGGAATTGGAGTTGTATATCTGATGTAGCCAACAAAAGGTTTCCAGTATTTAACGAAATCCAAGTTTTCATTATGAATTAGTGACGTGTTGATCTACAGATTTCTCCAAAGATCCATGAGGTATGCATATGGGTATCGTAGATATATTGGTTGGTTCGTTGGTCCATTGGCTCGAATTCTCACCACAAGTGTGTAGTCTTAGACCATTGGCGGTAATGCTATTATTCATAAGAACGGCTTTGTTCCGGGAGGTTCATAGAGTTTCAGGGAGGCACTGTAAAAACCAGTGTGGGACTAGATTAATAGAGTCCCTTCACCGTCTCACTCCCACCAAAGAGGCACTCATGTGGTAAAGCTCCACCATTGAACTCCAAACATCAGCCTTTGTGTTGAACTGAAAGGGACGTTAAAACATCAGACGGCCCTAACTGATCGATCAGTCTTTTTGCTGATTAAAAGCTTTTCTATATGTTCAGATCATAAACGGATAGATTTGACGTATTAAGTTTAAGCCTTTGACTCATGTTTTCAGATTTACAAGAAGAGATTGCTTGTTTATGACCCTAGACCTACTCAGAATGATTACTTCTCATCCAAAGTCAAAGGTGGATATTTATGATTACTGTAACAGTATAAGGACGGGCAAGGAGGAGGCGGAAACCGGCTGAACAGTTAACGTAAAATGTAATGATATCAATGAACTTAAAACAACATTAAACATGAGCGAACAGACACACATGCAGCGCGGCCACGTGTGTGTCTCTCTCTCTCTCTAACTGGCGCCTCCGGCTCATCTTTATGCTCCTCCCGGCTGATTAGCCCGATTCAGGGCCAGCCGTGTGTCATCATAGCCTGGCCCCGCCCTCCTCCTCATCACATGTAGTTTGCATGATTGGGTCACAATGTGTTTCCATGATGCAGTAGACCTTGTTTAAACCTGTATTTAGCACCGTCTTGGAATCAGTTCACTCTAGAAATTAATACTTTTTTCTCCTTATTAGCCATTTAATCTAATGTTCATATATTAACATGTTATACACGTGGAGACACTTTTTCCTTCCATTCAGCTCTGCTAACTGTAAAAGGGGTCGTCACTGATTACCTCATTCCACGCTGAACATTTCTCCCCAATTCAGAATCATTGTGAGATCTGTCTGTAGTATAACAACGGCCTCTACACTTTATGAAATATGAAATGTGAATGAGTGGCAGAGTGTCAATAATTCATAGTCTACACTGACCGCTGGAGTTGCTGGATTTGAATATTTCATTTGCAGCAGGTGCACAGATACTTGAGAGCGTATTTGCTCAAAATGGCCCGCTGCCATTCCGCGCCTTCAGATGTGTGTCATTAAAAGGTCAGTGAATGCCAAGTTTTCAGAATGGTGTCATTATTTACCTTCCTGCTCTGCAAATCACATCGGTAGTGCAGCCATTTCTTTGGAGAGAGAGAGAGAGAGAGAGAGAGAGAGAGAGAGAGAGAGAGAGAGAGAGAGAGAGAGAACGAGAGATAAAACCTTTCATTTATCTAACATTTTGGTCATCTATCAAAAACTGACAGTCCTAACTGCGGCTTTCCTGACGGCATCTACTGAGCACTCATAGAAAGATTTTTCCTATATGTTTATATGGTAACCAATAAAAGGAGAACCAATGAACCCCGTGTGTCAGTGTCGGTGTCAGTGCATTTCCATATGTTAGCCAGGCTCTTGTTGCTATGTTAAGCAACATTGACGTGAAGTGGCATTTGGAATTAATTTAAAGAATTATTAAAGAGTTCGATACAAGTTAAGCTCAATCAACAGCATTTGTGGCATTATGTTGATACACATACATTTTGTTATGAATGTTAATATATTTAATTTCATGTTCTTTTTCCGTGGATTATGCATAGCTATGTGGCAGAATAAATTAATTTAGTAGACTACACCTCACCCAACCAGACTGAAACACCACAGTGTTGAAGAGCCATCGGCTATTCTGACTTGAGAGGCTGAGCTGTGTCCCTTTTGGGTGGGGGTGTTTTTTCCCCTGCTCTTGTTTTTCCACTCTAAACTCTAATCTTGCCAACGATCAAAGGCGACGACAACTCCTTGGAATGAGCATTTTTAGAACTTGTGCAGCAAAGGCGCTTTTCAAAAAACAGCTACTTTTAGATTCTGCATCTTAAGTAAGCCAATCATCGGGACTGTGACAACCCACACCAACTTTGATCCACATACCACTCTTTTAAATTTAATATATTCATGTTATTTCTGTTCTAGACCACCCACTCTCTCCGGCTCACGATCATCATTTATATAAGCTTATATTTTTGGGCACAGGGACGGGCTGATACGTTCTAATAAACCATCCTGTTTGGCAATGGTGGTGGTTCTCCCATGCGAATCATCACATCTGCAGCGATTTATAATATTACTGTTCCCTGGACATGACGTTCTTTCATGAGTCTCTCATGTGCTGTTTTGTAATATTTTCTTTCTTCATGAGTCAACTTAGCTGGAACTCTGCCGTTCGGAAGCGTACGGATGCACATGAGAATTCGTCTCTGTTTTACAGATTGTTCGCTGTATCGTTTTGTACAGAAAGTCTTGAATGTTTGAAGTGTTTACAAACTAAGCTGAATTTGTTTGCTGCTGAATCCCGTACATGTGTAGTTCAGATGGATGATGAGAAGATTAGCTATGACCGTGTGAGATTTCAACCAATGGGAGGACAGTGGTCAAGATATTGAAAGGCTAAACCTGATTGGATGGCTGTGAAATAGAAACATGAAGGCACCAATCACATTGTAGAATAAACTTATGGCCTTCATATAGGGTCAAATGTTCTAAATGCACAAAAAGAAAAGCGAAACCAAGGCAAACTGTCCTAGAACTCCCACTTTTGTTTTCAAAAGTTTTTATGTAAAGTAAAAGCTCAAATAAAGAGCATCATTGACTTAATACTTCAATGATGCTGTAAGTGATTTCAACTGTTTTGCTAACTTTCGCTATTTTGAAAATGCCATCTTTTCAAAACTCTGCCCTCTAAGGACATGTTTGCAAACCCAAACACTCAAAATGATTGACAGTCAGACAGTGTTCTCAATGTTTTTAGATTGGCTTATATACAGTGCCTGCCTACTTTTTCTGCCATCTTGGTTCCGGAAGTATTTTTCCCATTTGTTTTTTTCCATTGGGATTTCATAAATAACTTCTTGTCCAAGTCATTTGAAAACGCATCTTTTTCTTTGTTTTGGTCTTCCGTCCAGACTAACCATGCTTCCATCCAAGGTCAGCCAATCCAAAGTAAGCAAACCTGGATCCTCAAAATAAGAGTGACACTGATTGGCTACATTTTATAATTGACTATAAAAGGGTGGTGTTTTTCTGGTGTTTACAGAGACTAGCGCTGTTGCAATTACAAGTGTGATTTCTCAGAACACCTATTTCAGCGATATCTTTCAGGTTGTTGGGACATTTTATGTGTGCTATCCTTCCGCCCAAAAAAGCTTACACCACCTTTAAACATTTATACGTTTTTATTTTTATTTATATCACTTGTGGAGACTATATGTTTGTATGTGTGAAAATGTTTGTGTAATTTGAGGTTTATGAAGGTGTTTAATGTGTTCCAGGTGAATCGTCTGGTCGTGGAGAGCTGCTCTCAGTACAGCACCTGCAGCACATGTCTGGGCTCTGGAGACCCTCACTGCGGGTGGTGTGTCCTGCATAACAAGTAAGTTGATTACCAAAATAGTACCAAATATGATGATTAAGGTTTATTAATAATAACTTTCGGCTGTTTGCGGTTAGTGCATGAATATAGAACATGATTGATGTGCATTCACAGATGTGTAAATATATTGTCTGTTTTAGATATTTTTTTTATTTTAAATTGTGCATTCCAGCTATAATAAATTGGCGTAAAGTAGAATTGCACCAGAAAAGTGAAAGGCTTTGGAATGCTGCATCTGCATTCATTAGAAACTCTGTTGTACTTTAGCGATACAGGTCACGTCCACACTAGTCCGTTTGAGTTTTCAGCTTCCTGATGTTGTCGTTTTCCAAAGTATGTGGTTATGGAGAGCATTTTCAAAAGTCTCGTTTTCCATTCTTGTGTGGATGAGAGAAGTAAACATAGCAAAATGCGCTTTCAACTTTTTTTCTGCACTTTAGCAAGGACATTGTCTCAGTGAAAAGCTGTTTGAATTCACCTCATAAAGTTCTAGAGCCCAGGCAGCCAATCGGAACGCTGTGTCGCTGGTGGCTGCCATTTCATCTACCTCATGCAGGACTTGGCAGGTGTCAGCCCTCCGTTCCCTGCTCTTTCCTCCAGTTGCTCCCCAGGGAGCAGCTGGTCACAGGGGCTGGTGAGTGCCGTCAGACGAAACAGGAAGTATCTGGTTATTGCTGGCTTACTGCCACCCCATGTTGCCTATCCCCCGTCATCAGAGCACTCGACTCCATCCTGTAATGCATGAACTCTGGTAGAACTCCTGTCAGAGAGTGGGCTGCGTTCAGTCAGAGCCGAAGGATGATGAACATGTGTGATCGCAGAACACGCTTCTTAATTTATGGAGTGTTTGCTGGAAAGATATGGTAAAGGTTTTGACAAAAGTGTGTGCGGACTAGTCAAGATGGGGTGGGGGGGGTGGGTGAGCCCATGGGATACAGATCGTCGTTGAAGCCCTGGAAGCTCAGACGGAAACAAAGCACATTGTACAGATTTCGCAGATGAAAAAAGACAAATCAGTGTCTTCTAGCGAGTGAGACCATGTGGCTTTGGTTTCCTTTCTGTTAACACAAATTGGAACCAACTGATTGAATGGCTGTTAAACGGAAACTTTACGGCACCAAGTACACAGTAGAATCAAACTCGATCAATCTTACATTTTTAGCCCCTTATTTGACACTGTACAGAAAAAAGAAAAATTAAACTTGTGGTGTGCAATGTCTGCTGCACCGAATGGAATTTGTGAAATATTGACCCTGTTTATACCTGGTGTCAGTTTTGGGTAATCCGATCAAAGGTGGTCAATCTTAATTACAGCTGTAAATGGGGTCCAAAATAGTTTGTGATCCGATCACTCATACCACATTCGGAGGGAGTCAGAAAGGCTTGTGACTGCATTTCATTAAAAGTGGAAATTTGAATTGCCTGATGCATCCCACACAGCAGTGAAGAACTGTGCACTCGCTTGCCAATCAACCAAGGGTTTAAACTTTAAGAGTTGTATGCAATTTAAAAGAAGTTGATTGTCTGATCAAAAAATTTGGAAAAGTGTATTCAGATTTATAATTATATTTTCATATACACTGATCAGCCACAACATTAAAACCACCTCCCTAATATTGTGAAGGTCCCCCTCATGACGGAAAAATAACGCCAACCATCATCTAAAAATAGTATTCAGAGATGATATTCTTCTCATCACAATTGTACAGAACGGTTATCTGAATTACTGTAGACTTTGTTAGTTCGAACCAGTCTGGCCATTCTCTGTTGACCTCTCTCATCAAAAAGGCGTTTCCATTCTGAACTGCCCCTCACTGAATATTATCTCATTGATTTGGACTGTGGCATGATTGTTGGTGCCAGACGGGCTGGTTTGAGTATTTCTGTAACTGCTGATCTCCTGGGATTTTCATGCACAACAGTCTCTAGAATTTACCCTGAATGGTGCCAAAAACAAAAAAAACATCCAGTGTGATTCACATGTCCCTCGTGTCCTTCTCTGCACAAGACAGCTACATAAGATTTTAATGTGATTCTTAATGTGATTCTGAATATCAATGCATGCTGTCACACTGTACAATTGTGGCATCAACAAAAGGGGTTTTCTGACGCATCGTATGTATATGTATATATATATATATATATATATATATATTCATATTTACAACTGTACATTCAGATTTATAAATATATTTTCCGAATTATTATAATATTTCAGGAATTATACTTCCAGCTATATATTCAGACTTATAGTAGCCTACTAAATGTAAAATTTATAACAATATAATTTGATTTTCAAATATACCATGTTCAGACCAAGGTTTCCGTTAGCCTGTAATTACCGGTTTTCGACTGTTAAAATATCATAATGTCCAACAATTTCAAACATTGTCAGACACAATGTCCCATGTAAATATTAGCACGATGTGTCAGCAACCCCTTTTATTGATGTCACAAGTGTACCATGCATTGATAACAGCACTTCGCTGCCACAGAGGTTTAAACTTTCCTGAAGTTTGTGGAGTTCTAATCCGCGACTATACCACACTCTAACAAAAGCAGCCGGCGTTATTCCCATTTTGCTTGCCCACAGTGAAGCTTCTCACTTCAGAATCGCATTAAAACCTTGCGTTGCCGTCTTGTGGAGAGAAGGACAGCAGGCTTATGTGAATCTCAAGTTGTAGAGATACCCTGGAAACATTTGTCTTCTCTTTGGCAGCGGAGCAATTTTGTGCTATAATAAATCTGATGAAAATAGTCGTAAAAAAGAGCCAAGGTAATTAGCCAAGAGAAATTGGCATAGCCTTACGATTTGTTATTGTAATATTATTTTATAAACGAAAAGATATGTGACAAATTGCTATTTAGTTTTGCCCCATTGTTGAATGTTTTGTTTTTATTTATTTTTTTATTATTAAACGGCTGGTTTTTGTTTTGTTTCTGTTGAGATTAAAAATAATGTTTTAAGTGAATAAATGTTTATTGATCATTTGACTTAAATGTGTCATAAATTAGCCTGTATCGTATTATTATGCATAGCCCATTGCATTTACATGGCAAAATAAACACCGAAATGAGATGGCTGGATTTTTTTCAAGTTTTCCGGGAAACGTTTTAATTCCCGGACACATTGGCCGGCACCAAATTTCTTAGCGGAAATTCTGATTCAGACTTGTAACAATATATTCAGGATTTAGAACTTGATGTTCAGACTTGCAACTATATATTCAAATTTGCAACCATTTATTCAGACGTATAACAAAACGTTAAGGATTTATAAAATATATATTTAGTTTTACAACTATATATTCAGGATTTATAACTAATCAGACTTATAACTATACAGTATACGTATATTCAGAATTACAACTTGTTCGGATTTAGAACTAACTATACATTCTGAATTTATTCATTCAGATATACAATGAATAAAATATATACTCAGAATTTATATAATTACTGTGCATATTCACAAATTGAAACCAGAGCCTGAAAAGTAGTGGCATATATACACAAAGTTATCCAGAGGTAAATAAGGCAGCTTTGTTCTGCCTTCCTGGACTGCAAAGACATTGTCAAAAATTCAGAAAAAAACTCCCATCCGATTTATTTTGCTCCATCGCCATACCTTCAGCGAGATAAAGATCTTTAATTAAGATGTAAATCTGGGATTGATGGAATAATTAGTGCAAGCCTTCACCGCAGCCGTTAGAAAATTACATTTGTTTGCATATTAATGGCATATCCCCAGACTTTACATGACCTTGTGACAGCCGCTGCACACCGCAATTAGCAGCAGATCAAGCAATACAACGGATTTAATGGCCAACGTGTTTGTCGGGCACAAACTTGCACCCAGAGTAATTTGGGTTGTGGACACCTCAGGATTCTGCCATTTCTAAATGTGCCATCTCAGAGAGTGCATGACCTTTGACCTTAACCGTGTCACTTTCAGTTGTCAACCAGCCAGGCTTTCTGTATTCATGCTCAGATGACAGACGCTTGAATGAAAAAATCTGTCAGCTTGAACGTAGGAGTATGACAATACATTCATCAGTGACAAGCGGTCGGGTCACTTGCTGTCTGCCACATGGCTTTTGTGCCGCTCAGGCTGGTGCAACTTTGCAGTTGATAGAAACTGTTTGCTTTGACACATTGGCATACAAGTGTCTCTCTCACCCAGGGCTGTCTAGTCTGTTTTATTAAAGAAAAGCTTGGGAATATTTGAGTATATTAACTTCTATTTAAAGGTTTTGTATTACATGGTGGTTGTTTAACTCCCAGTTCTTTACGATACAAAATGTGACCTTTTATGAGTTCCTATTTTAACATAATAAAGTAAAATATTGCCTTATAACTCATAAACGGTTTATACAGTATTGCAACAGCAGCATACTTAGCATAGGTCAGAGGAACAAGGTTTCTATCCAAAATAATTGAGCTATCGTTGAAATTTTGCATGTAATAATATCACTTATACAAAGACATTAAGAAGTGGTCTGTTGGTTATTATGACCATTGCTTTGTTAGAGCATTGAATAGAGGATTTCAAAAGTAATTACTGTGGCCTTTCGCATTGAATGGGTTTCAGTGGAATTGGTGGCTCATCTGTGTATGAAAGTTGTATTGGTAATATTCAGTCAGCTAAATATGTTTTATATTCTGAAAAATGATTCTCCGCCATGATGCTAGGGTGTTGTGGGTGGTTACCAGGGCATTGCTTGGTGGTTGCTAGGTGGTTAATTACTGGCCCTATTAGTCAAAAGAGTCCCACCCCCAAGTCTATATGATATTCTGGTCTCTATATGTGTCTCGGGTCATTCCTTCAATGTAAGTCTATGGGATTTTTTGCCAATCATCTACCAGGACAAAATTGACAATCTGAATGCTAAAAAACAATAACAGCACATTTCTCCACATGGTACCAATAACTAGTGAAATTGAAGGAAGAGCAACTGTAGTGTAATTGAAAAAAAATAAATAATCAAACTCAAAAAGGTGTTTTTGAGTTTGTTGCGGTGGTTCAAAAAACAGCTTGTCAGCAGTAACTTTCAGGAATACTTTGGCAGAGTGGCCGAGCTGGTGCAAACTTGCCTACATCTGTATAATCTTTTGTGTAGAGACATTTTCCAAGACCTACCCAAGTCTACAGGTCTACAAAAGTCTATAAAACCCAATAACAGATGGTGCATATGATCAAAGTCTTTCTAGCAAGCTAGTCCACACTCGGCCATCTTTGGAACATTCTCGGGAGGCTATTTCCATCATGCCAGTGCAGCTCTTATCTACTTGAATGGGGAAAGACTGAAATCTCAAGATCAAAAAACATATTTCAAATCAGCAATAAAATCTGATAATATTGGAATCAAAAATTGTGCTTCTTTACCTCATATTATGCTAAAACATGCAATTCTTCCAACTTGTATAGCTAATGCACATGTGCGTTAACGAGTTGACTGGCGATGTCTGTATCTAAAATGTGATTGGCTCTCTACATAATGTTGACCGCTGGTGCTAGAGCTTCTTGGTTGAGCGTTTCAATTTCTCCCATTCATTTAAATAGAAGTGGCCCATCTCTGCTAAATAATCTCTGATATTATGGCCATGTATAGCGCATTAGCATTAGCACCATGAATGAATGATTTCAACATGATCATTTACACATTATCTACTGCATATATATTACCTTACATTATCACCGAGTGGTTAAAGGCTCATTTTACTAATAAGGTTGTTTGAGGTGATTCAAATTTGAAATCTTTAAAAAATCTAGTTAAAACACATATCAAATAGAAATGTAATATTTGTGTCCAATTTGGTTAAATGCATTTTTGAAAAACATTTATAGCATTTTGTACAAAAATAAAATCTATTTTTTTTTACTTTAAAACTGTCATGTGGTGTACCCAGCAAGTAAAGGGAATTAGGAAGGAAGTACTTTTCTTGTACCTTGAAAACACGTGAACACCACTTCATTAATTAAAAAAAAAACATGTTTTTAAATTATTATTATTTTTTTTTTATAAATATCATACATTTTTGGAGTCAACAATATTAAGATGTTTTCTCAGGGTTACACCACATGACCTGAACAACATGTGCCTTTTCATATAAATGTCAAAATATCAGATATTCTATCAGATAAAATTTCACTCTTTTTTTATGGTTTTTGTCAACATAAACAATAAAATGGCAACCTACATGACATGTTGATTACACAACATGACTTTGATTTGGTGGTATATATATTATTTATAACGTCATTTATCACCGTGCTGATGTGCGAAAAATTTTTTGCTTATAAAAACAGATTTTTTTAAAGCGACATATCAAACGAAACTAGCGACTCTACTCTTTACAACCAAAGAGGTTGCAATGAACAAATTTTGAGATTTCTTACCAGAGGCACTTCTGTTGGCACTGCGTCTGTAGGAGCGCTTCAAGGCAATCAACGGCATGCTGTTGTGTCACGTGCGGCAGAAATGTAACCCTTAAATGACAGTCTAGAGTCTTGTGAACAGCATTTAGTCAGTTTTTATTCATTTAATTATGCGTTGCATAGAGCAAAGCCAAAATACAATGTCCACGCACGCATGTGGACATGGGGTTGCATGAGGTTAAGTCCCATAAAAAATATCAAAGTGACTTTGAACTCAGAAATTGAAGACATGTTCATCATAGAAGAGGTATATTCAAGTAAATGTTCTGTATGAATTACATTTATGTATTTTTTAATAGATCTGGACAAAAAAGAAAAAAATGTGTCATGTCATTGACCCTAAAACAGCATCTTTTACTGGTCTCATGTAGATTTTATTCATAGAACGAGTCATGTAGTAATTGATAACACGTTGTTTGACTGTTTCGACCTTCTTTGTAGCTCTGAGCTAAGAATAACATTGCTGTGAGTGTGTCGGACCCTCCAACAAGCCGCACGATTTGAGGGATCATTCATTTTGGATTAGGGATTTGAACAAACCCCTCACCCTATATATGATGGCAATGATAACCCTAACAATCGTAATGAGATACATATTTTGAGTCCCTCCTTCAATGTAAGTCCATGGGCTCTTTTAAAATGCTTGATTCAGCAGCTTAATTTCTTGGGTACAATAAAAGTTTGCAGTTAGAAAGCTGTTTCCTGTTTCAAAGAGATAAAGGTAGCTGTATTCTGATTACTTTTGCCCTGCTTGGTAGTTTCTAATTAATGGCAGTTTTATCTGGTAGAAATTCTAGTGAGTAGAATAAAATTGGATATGGTTTTAGTCCACAGATGGATTAAAACAGACGTTTGGATTTGTGGTGCTGTGTTTTAAATTAAAGAAAGTTTGAAATGGAATAGATTACAAAAATGCCAAACTTAAGATTGTCTCATTAGGATTAGTTTTATTGTCTGTCTCATGCAATCAATGCCAGTAAACATGAAGAGCTTTCAAAATGTGCTTGCCACTCCCATCTCAATATAACAAGCTTTATAATCTTAACCTTTTGTGTTCATTTTTGCAGCTTCACAAATCCTAATAACCTCTGTAGTGGCTGTCCTGCGGATCTATCGTCTTTTATCTGTACTCAAAATGTCCGATAATGACTGGCACACCCCAAGGTTTTGTTCAGTGGTTATCTTTTGTTGACAGACAGTACCTTCTCAAAATAATTCATACAGTATTTGGACCTGAACAAATCTCAATTTCTCCACTTGCAAAGACGCCGTTCTTTGCCTCATGTTTTCACTATGTTATTAAAGTTGTTCAGCATCTGTGTTGAGCAGATGTTTAGGTTATATTTCAGGCTGACCTCGCTTATCGTCATAAATGTAGCTTTTTTTTAATCACAAAACGAATGGTGAATTTGTTTCCAGACCTTTTCTTAGTAGCAAACTCATGTCTGCTGATATAATTATGAGCAATAAAGGAATAGTTCACCCAAAAATGAAAATTCTGTCATAATTTAGTCACCCTCATGTCTTAGGCCACATCCACTTGTTTGAAAATGTATTTTTCAGTTTCCTTATGTAATCGTTTTTCAAAGTATGCGATACTGGAGAGCGTTTTCGAAACGCTAAACTTTTTGGTGGAGGAAACTGCCATTTGTGGGGTTGAGAGGTGTAAACAGAAATATCTATGCGTTTTCAAATAAGAACGTATTGATGTGGATGTGATGTGGATTTGGCCTCAGGGGCCATTCACATTGAACGCATTGTAGCGTGAAAAAGACACAGCGGCACATCTAGAGCAGAACGCTGGTGTCTTGCAATGTGTTTTTAACAGGTCTTTTTGACATGGCACGGTGGTCGAAGACAGAGGTCTAGCGCATGTTTACATGAGAAACAATGATTTGCTCTAAAATGGTTAAAGGAATATTCCAGGTTCATTACAAGTTAAGCTCAGTCAACAGCATTTATAATTTTATAAAAGCACTTACATTCATTCCTTTGTTAAAACCTGTGTATTATTTGAACTGTAAAATCGTTTCATCCTAATTTTTACAGTCATTTAATGTTTGGTGACATTATATCGTCATGGCAACGATATTGTAAAATTGGCTATAACTTTACACAGAAAAGGTTAGTAAGTGATTTTTTTTCCCACTAAAATCATATTAAATGCATATTGTTTATGTCTTGTGGCTATACTTTTGAAACGATTACGGACTGGCCCCATTTACCTCCATTGTAAATGCCTCACTGTAACCCAGTTTTATTTTATTTTTTTAAGAAAAAGGGGGGTGTCGAAATGTATTTTTCTGCTAATTCATATTTTGACATAAAGCTGGCAATTGAGTTTAATGGAATATTCCTTAAAGTTTAAAGTTACATTTACCTTTGTGTGACGAAATTCCGCCGGTGAAGAAGGCGTGGGCAGATATTGAGTGCAGGTGAAACCAGCAAAAAACTAATTGCCAAGCAGTCTCTTTTTAATTCTGCACTATAAACTCTGGAGGAGTGAAGTTAAAAAGAAACCCTTTGGGTGTGAACAACCCCTTAGTATTTTGTCTTGTTTTCCAGTAGAAATATATAAACATCCTTAAATCAAGACACATTTACTTATGAAGCAAAGCTTGCATTTAGCGAGGTTCATGCTTTAAACAACAAAAACTGTTAGCCAATGGGTAAGAAATTGTATTTTCACTTTGTTTTAGGTTTATTTACTCCATTTTCCTTGTTTCAATCATAAACCATTTTATATATATCTATATCTATAGAGAGAGAGAGAGAGAGAGAGAGAGAGAGAGACTTTATTCTCCTTCTCAAGTATCTTGTTGTAATGTTTAGAAATGTTTGCATAAGACAAGGCAAAATACTGAGTAAGAAAATTATATTTTGCAGTGCAGTTCACCAGTAGCATGTTGGTTCCTATGTGAGAGCCTCTATGACAGTCAGTAAGGTGAACCAATGGATATGCAGTCATAAAGAGACTGTTCCATGAACAGAACATTAATGAACACTGAAGGAGACTCGAGAGAGCTGCTAACAGCATCTGTAGAGACCTGCATGCTAGAGACCGCCCTTAACAAACATAGTAACCTAACTAAACCCTTGACAGATCCATCACATCAGATAAGGAAACATGACTAGACCCACAGTAGCCTTCTTACCAACAATAAAAGCACTACTAAAGCTTTTAACCACAGTACTTTTTACCCGACGGAGTACTACTTATTTTCCAGAATCCATGAGAGCCCCTCTGCATGAATGGTAATACAATACAAACTCCACAGAATGGGGCTGATTTGAATTACATTGCAAATCCATCCTTCAGCTTCCTCTCGTTGCCATGGACACAAACCATTTCCAGGGGTACACTGTGGTTTTTATGTTGTCACTCCCCATCCCCCCCACCCCATGCCCTCTTGGTCTCTCTCTGGTTTGGCCATGTCATTGGCTAGAGGCTAAAGAGCCCTCAGAGAATTGAACACAAAGCAAAGACAACAAGTAGAAGAAAGAGAGGCAGGTCAGAGCCGCCCCCCGTCTCCTCCCTAGCCAAAAAAACGAGTATGCATTTGGCAAGGGTTGTTTGTGAAAACCTATCTCTCATGGCAACGGTGCTTAGCGCCTTCCCCTGAGGAGAGGAGGTACTGGCAAACAAAAATGAGGAGAATGCATTGAAAGGCTTCAAAAACATGAGGTTACATATGTGCTTAACGAAACTGAAACACAAGGTATACAGACATTCGTACTGTTGTTCAACCCATAACGAGGTCAGAAATTTCTGCAATACGTCGAACGTCAGAAGCTTTCAAGGGATAGTTCATTCAAAAATAAGATTTATTTTATTTAATCACCCTCATGTGATTAGCGTTGCATCATACGCGATGTAGCTAAAATACCTATACATTCTGTCCAATGCTAGAACAATATTCAGCAGTATTTTCGTGACGTTTACTGTATCATTTAGAATGAAAGTGATTCTACCCATTCATGATTGTTTATTAAATGATTTATACACTGCCTGGCCCCAAAAAAGTCACCATTTGGATTTGAAGCCTATGATTGGATCATTATTGCAGTGATTAATATGTTTCGGCTGGCAACAATTATTTTAACCCTAATTGATGCTGTGTGTACCTTCTCATTTCTTAAACAACGTATCCTATGGTTGTGGAAAAGATGTTACTGTGTTACAGAATAGGCAAAATATTGGCCTGCATCAAGCAAAGAAAACAGCTAAGAAGATTGCTGAAATCACTGGAATTGGGTTAAGAACTGTCCAATGCATTATTAAAACCTGGAAGGCTAGTGTTGAACCATCAGCTTCACGGAAGTCAGCGACTACCTGAATGTATGTTACTGACAGCACAGGCATATTCCAGGACGACAATGCCAAGATTCATCGGGCTCAAATTGTGAAAGAGTGATTCAGGGAGCATAAGGATTCATTTTCACACATGAATTGGGCACCACAGAGTCCTGACCTTAACCCCATTGAAAGTCATTGGGATGTGCTGGAGAAGACTTTATGGAGTCTTAAGACTCAAGACTCTCCCTTCATCAATACAAGATCTCGGGCAAAAATGCATGCTACTGTGGATGGAAATAAATCTTGTGACATTGCATAAGGTTGTCAAAACAATGCCACGACGAATGCACGCTGTAATCAATGCTAAAGGTGGTCCAACGAAATAATAGAGTATGCAACTTTTATTTTGTCCTGGCAGTATACAAATATGTCGCTTAAATTAGAATGTGATGCTTTCCAGATGCAATTCTCTTTCACAGAGATCTTAGCAATGTTGAGAGCCATTCACTCCAATCATGTATTTGCATCTGTTTGCACTGTTTTTCAATTTGCAACATCTTGCATAGGAGCACTGCAGTTGTTTAAAAGCTGTGCCAGTTTAAAAAGAATGTCAACTTTAAAAAATGCCCAAGCATTCATTTAGCTGTGTCTAACTTTTTTAGGGCAAGAACCTGTTTGGTCTGAAAAGCCCCTTAGTCATAGTAATTGTGTAGAAAGTGCCATTACTTAAGTTAGTATTTCTATACTGGTTCTAAATGTTTCTGAAAGGTGGAAATCACTGACGTCTTAGTGATGTAAGGTGCCATTCACCCTAAATGTGTTTATGCATGCATCTGCACTGTTTTCCAAAAATGTTTCTGTGTAAACATGCATTTTTTTAACCACAGAATGTGTTTGGTCTAAATGGCCCCTTAGTTATGCTATAACTGGGTGGAAGATGTCATCATTTCACTTTGTCTTTCTGCTCTGGTTCTAAATGTTTCTGAAAGATGGAAACCACAGACATCTTAGGGCCATTCAAACCAAACATGTTTATGCATCCAATTGCACTGATTTTATATGTAAATGTGCTAGATGGACGTTCTTGACTGTTGCACCTCTGTGTCTGGCTGTTTTTTTCAAGTCTAGCACAGGAGCGGCTCGTTTATTTAGACGTGTCACGTTAAAAAGAATGGCAACATTTAAAATGCATCTTGAGATACGTGCATTCTGTTGTTT
This sequence comes from Xyrauchen texanus, assembly GCF_025860055.1. Classification (NCBI taxonomy): domain Eukaryota; kingdom Metazoa; phylum Chordata; class Actinopteri; order Cypriniformes; family Catostomidae; genus Xyrauchen; species Xyrauchen texanus. The sequence continues at coordinate 36,439,816 of NC_068302.1, forward strand.
GTGGAGGATCTTTTTTTTTTGCGCAAGAATGCGTTTGGTCTGGCCCTGTTAGTTATGTGTGACAGGGCGGAGGGCATTGCTGGGTTGTGATTTTACACACCCAGTGCCTTATCAGGCTAATCAAGCCTCCGAGAGGGATAAAGGCCGACTGCGGACAGTGGTGCGATAGAGAGAGAATGTTTACGGGCAGCTGACCGTCATGTGTGTTTGTGTCTTTTTGGTTCAGTTCACCATTAAAATATAATTTATATTGTCAGGCCGGTTCTCGCCTCCTCCTTTCCCGTATACTCCCTTTACACTGGTGCCGAAGACCCGGGAAGAAAACGTAATTACTTCACTTGGTATTTCTACCTTAGAAATACCAGACAAGTTTATGCATCCATCTGCAATGATATTCAATAATTGTTTTGTGTAAACATGCGCTAGATTGTTATTTTTGATTGTTGCGGCACAAGCGCCACATTTTTAAAAAGCATCTTGAGACACCTGCGTTCTGTTTGTTGCACTGTGATATTCTAGCTAGAACACATTTGGCCCCAGTGTTGCTGGGTAGAATATGTCATCACTTCAGTTGGTCTATTTACTCTGGTTGGTGGAAAAGTCTGGAAAAGTCCAACCAAGATAAAAAGTCCAGGAAAAGAGGGTTTTAGGTCACCGATGATGTCAGACAATTCTTAAAGGTCATGTACCAAGCAGACTTGCTGAAAGGCAACACGAATAAGTCAATAAGTCTTTACTGAAACAAGTTGATGGATCTCATATTGTTTCTCTCACATATTAAAGTCAAAGACGCAATTTTGTCAACTGACTGCCACTTTTGGATTTCTCCATCATGAAAGGGCACTGGAGTTTTTCAAGATTTGTATCCTTTCTCTGCCCTAGTTCATCATTTACACAAGGTTCAATGTGACCTGAAAAGTAATACAGCAATATTACTCGAACTGGAATGGGGAGATGGGAGACCAGTGAAAACCAGCCCTGGAATTATCCTTAGAAGAAAGACACAGAATATGAAAGCGTAATAGATTTCTTTGAAATTGGAATAGCTAAGCTGGTACTTTGAGTGTGAAGCTCTCAGCTGGGGAGAAATGAGTCGCTTCAAACATATTCAGTTTCACAACCAGCCCTCAAACTTGTTCAGATGAAGAGAAAGGAAGAGAAGGGTCATAGAAGAGAAATTAAAGGATGCATGGACTTCAGGTGAAGGTGAAAGGAAGAGTTCCAGCCTGATCTCTTAAATTTCGTTACTGTGGCAACATTTCTGCAAAATGATATTAGGTGGTTTATTACACGTATCACAGTTCTGTTGTAAAATGTCCACTCTAAGGTTGCTAAAAACAAATTTAATGTTCTCCCAAACAGATGAGGTTTTAAAGGTTAATGCTCTATCGAATTTGATATCAACAAAACCTACAATATAACTGATAGTGTCATAAAAGAAAATGTAACATAAAAAAATGCAAGTGCTGGAGCAACCACATCATTTTGTGGTGCTTCTATGATTCTTTCAGCTTATGTCTTGACTTCATGCCCTCTTCGGGACTCCAACCACTGTCCTTTACATCACAATTGCCACTCTTTGATTGCACTTAAACAAGCTTGTAAATGTAGTTGGTTATGTAATACAAATGTTAAAATGTGTTCAACTCACAAGTGTTTAGATGTCATAGTGTGAGGAACAGGGGGTGGAAAGTACAGTGGATATAAAAAGTCTACACACCTCTGTTAAAATGCCAGGTTTTTGTGATGTAAAAGAATGAGACAAATCATGTCAGAGATAAATCATGTCAGAACTTTTTCCACCTTTAATGTGACCTATAACGTGAACAATTCAATTGAAAAACAAACTGAAATCTTTGAGGGGGAAAAAAATAACCTAGTTGCATAAGTGTGCACACCCTTAAACTAATACTTTGTTGAAGCACCTTTTTATTTTATTACAGCACTCAGTTTTTTTGGGTAGGAGTGGCAATATCTACCCACTCTTCTTTGCAAAAGCACTCCAAATCTGTCAGATTGCGAGGACATCTCCTGTGCACAGCCCTCTTCAGAATACCCCACAGATGTTCAATTGGATTCAGGTCTGGGCTCTGGCTGGGCCATTCCAAAATGTTAATCTTCTTCTGGTGAAGCCATGCTTTTGTGGATTTGGATGTGTGCTTTGGGTCATTGTCGTGCTGAAAGATGAACTTCCTCTTCATCTTCAGCTTTCTAACGGATGCCTGAAGGTTTTGTGCCAAAATTGCCTGGTATTTGGAACTGTTCATAATTCCCTCCACCCTGACTAAGGCCCCGGTTCCAGCTGAAGAAAAACAGCCCCAAAGCATGATGCTGCCACCACCATGCTTCACTGTGGGTATGGTGTTCTTTGGGTGATGTGCAGTGTTGTTTTTGCACCAAACATACCTTTTGGAATTATGGCCAAAAAGTTCAACCTTGGTTTCATCAGACCATAACACATTTTCCCACGTGCTTTTGGGAGACTTGATGTTTGTTTTTGCAAACTTCAGCTGGGCTTGGATGTTTTTCTTTGTAAGAAAAGGCTTCCGTCTTGCCACCCTACCCCATATCCCATTCATATGAAGAATACTGGAGATTGTTGTCACGTGTAGCACACAGACAGTACTTGCCAGAAATTCCTTTAATGTTGCTGTAGGCCTCTTGAAAGCCTCCCTGACCAGTTTTCTTCTTGTCTTTTCATACATTTTGGAGGGACATCCAGTTCTTGGTAATGTAACTGTTGTGCCATATTTTCTCCACTTGATGATGATTGTCTTCACTGTGTTCCATGGTATATCTAATGCTTTGGAAATTCTTTTGTACCCTTCTCCTGACAGATATATTTCAACAATGAGATCCCTCTGATGCTTTGGAATCTCTCTGCGGACCATGGCTTTTGCTCTAGTAGGAAATCAGATCCATTGTGCCTTTAAACAGAGCACTTAACCCCTTGTTGTCCCTGCAAAATGTACTGCAAGTCACTTTGGATAAAAGCATCTGCTAAACGACTGCTTACATGGAGCATTGTTTCACATCTGTATGCTTCCTGTCATAGTCAATTTACAGCCCTCGTTGAGTTCCTGTCCCAGATTCGGCTTGCTGTAAATATTGACTGAATCAATACAGGCCTTAAAGAGAACAATCCAGTTGTCTTCCGTTGGCATGTCACACTGTTGTAATTGTAGTGTTGTCATCTGGGAATTTGTGTCTTAGTTGCTGGTTAAGACCACTGTATCTAGAATGGGGAGTTTATATGGCTGTGTGGTTCTATAGTGAAATGAAATATATATAATAAAAAAAAAGCTTTTTGGCCGAAAACAATTTAGTCTAATAGATAATAGTCAATTAAAAGTGAAACAATCTGTCTGCAAACAATTGTTGGAAAAAAATTACTTGTGTCATGAACAAAGTATATGTCCTAAATGACTTGCCAAAACTATAGTTTGCTAATATGAAATCTGTGGAGTGGTTTAAAAAATGTGTTTTAATGACTTCAACCGAAGTGTTTGTAAACTTCTGTTTATCAGCTCTTTTTCCGAAACCTAGTCTATTTTGGTAATGGAATAATAGCTTACTGATTTTATTTCAGTTGAAATAACAATAAAAGAAAAATAACAAAAAATATAAAATGCAAAAAAAAAACTTTTTTAAAATGTCATGCAATGATTTAGTCCAAGCTTGGGTTCATCCAGCATGTATACATGTTAATAGGAGGACAATTGCTCTATTGTAATTGTGCATATAAACATAATATTATACATACTATTTAAAAAAAAAATGGTACATGTAAATAAGTAGGCATTATTCCATGGTAAACATTTCAAGCAATTGTATGCTCATTGTTGTCACATGACCACCTTATATTTGTCACATCACTGGAGCGATTACATGTTTAATTCGATGAGTGCTCTCCAGTTATCATCTTGTACATAAAAGCGGTTATTTAGCATTTTTATCCAATTTTGTAAACATTGTCTTGCCATTTGGCAGTCCGATCAAATAAAGAGTCAAGAAAGAGAGAGAGAGAGAGGAAAAAAAAATACTTTTTTTTTTATTCACACAGGAAATATAAGGACACGTCGATGGCATTGCATTGTGGAATATAGCAATTGTTTGCATTAGAAATATTTGCAAGGTAGTGTACTATTTGAATGTAGCGGTAACACTTTACAATAAGGTTCCATTCCTTAACATTAATTAATGCATTTGGTAACATGATCTTCCAATGAAAAGGCTAAGTGAACGGCTCCATCACATGTTAAGCTTCAGAACTCTAAACTACTTTTTATTTAAAAAATGTATTACTATATTGTGTAATTAACATTATTGTTCAGCGTTAGTTCATGTTAACTAATGTTGTTAACAAATGGAATCTTATTGAGCTGCCTTACAGCTTACATAGGCACCTTGCTTTTAAGGGACTGTTCACATCTAATGCATTTTTGTGTCTATCCGTGCTGTTTTTCAGTTGTTTTTCTATGTAAACATGTGGTAGATGGACGTGTTTTACCATTTCGTGACATCTTGCTGATTTTTAAGCATCTTGAGAAGGAGCACTGCATTTCTTTACCTGCCATGTCTAGAAAACAAAATGCATTCTGGTCCATTTATTGCACTGCATCTAGATTTTATTTTTTTTAACGCAGGAAAGCATTCGGTTTGAACGCCCCCAATGGCAGCATTCTAATGGTCTTGGAGACTCGTACAGGAAGAGCCTATGATGCCTTTAAAAGCTGCCTTGGTAAACAGCTCACTAGGTGTTAAAACAGAGTAATCCTGTCTCTTTCTGTCTCTTTTTAATTAAGACTGCTCCCATTTTTTTCCCCCTCAGACATATGGGCATAATTAAGGGAAAACAAATCATTGTGTGTATAGCTGGTGAATAATGGCATCGCCAGTATCCACTGTACTTTCTTCAAAAATGCGTCCTTTTGCTTTCTGCTTTTGGCAGCTAGATTTGTTGTGCTTTTCGGTCTCTCTGTGTGCATTTTCATTAGCTTTTCTCTGGAGTGGCCTTAAAATTAAAGCGCATTTAATTTACAGTGCCTCAATATGCATCATCTGTTTCTACTGTACCTTTAATTTTCAATCTACATGTAATCAACAATAGCCAAATACAGGACTGCAACTGATCACAGATCACAAAGAATGCATATTTGAATGTGCTGTGTCATGACTGTGGTAGTGCAAACTTTGTTAGTGTGTGGTTCAGCCAAGGGTCACGTTATGTCGGAGTACATATTTTGTGTACATTAGCGACACTCTGTTGTAATACCTCCTCGTTCGCAGTCTAACACAAACACAGATGAATTTTAACTTCACTTAACACATCTAACCAAGATGCCAGATTTATGAATGTTTTCATATCTGGCATCTTTCTTTGCAGATATACTCATGAGGAAATCTATGTGGGGGAAAAATCTAAAGGACATTGGAAAAGTGTCTGAATGAGCAGCAAAGCTTTCATTATAACTGGTGGGGACTTTTGTCCCTTAGTTTTAGACATTTCTATACCTGTTCCCTCCACTTTTTGGGAGATAATCAATATCCATACTCCAATTTTCTTATTTTTTTTTACAAGCATTGGCTGAGTGAACAGGAAAACGCAACGTACTGTTCACTGAAGCTTGAACGAGCACTGAAGCTCTTGCCAAACGCCTTTTATCAAGCAACTACTGCCAACTCCAAGCTATTGTGGTGGCCAGAATGTTTGTTTACTCATCCGTTTGCTTGTTTGTTTGTAGGTGCTCCAGAAAGGAAGCGTGCGAGAAGTGGGCGGAGCCACTGCACTTCAGTACAGAGCTGAAACTGTGTGTTGACATCACTGTCAATCCTGATAACATGTCCGTGACGTCTGCCGCGACACAGGTGATTTAAATTTTTATGCTGCTCCAGAGGCATAAAATCACTCTGGTGGGGCAGCGTAACTCTCTTTATAAAGCATTTTTATCATGGATTTTCATAACACAATCCTTTACAAGTATTGCTTTTACTGTGTTATTAATGATTTAATAAATATAATAAACAGTGGCCCCAAAAAGTATTTGGACACTTACGCCACACTTACAAATGTCTGAATGACATTGCTCATGTTAACATATGCAACTTTTAATACAAACAATGTATTACTATATGTTGTAATTAACATTAACCAAGATTATTAAATGTTTTAAAACTATTGCTCACTGTAAATTGATGTTAACTAATGTAGTAAAAGGTTCTGTAGATGATTTTAGCCATTCTAGAATTTCCACAAACTGAGACGTTGGATAAGCCACGCCCCATTTTCCCAAAACCCCGCACTCCAAAAATACCAAATGAGCTTTATTGAGACCGACAAGAGCAGAAACGGTTGTCTAAAACAACAGCAGCATAATTGTGCCCTGTACTGACAATTATTATGAGCAACATGACATATAAGTGGCATTATGCCTCAATTATTCACCGCAACGCACAAAATGATTGACAGGCAGAAAGCGTCGTTTTCCATGGACACTTTTTTGTTGCTGTTTACAGAGCCTAGAGCTGTTACAGAGGCCGATGAGCCACCTCAGTACACTTATTTCTTATTACTTATTTCTTTGAGGGAGTTGTAAATTTGTTTGCATACCTTTCCACGAAAAAAATCACTTAGAGCACCTTTAACTAATGTTAACGAATATAACCTTATTGAGAAGTGTTATCGATATACATATGATGAAATGACGTTCATCATTTTTAAATGTAGCTTAAGTGTCCAAATATCTTTGGGGTCACTGTGTGTAAAGGGTTGTAATGTTTGAAATTCTGTCATTATTTTAACAGTGATCAAATGATTCTCTCTCTCTCTCTCTCTCTCTCTCTCTCTTTGTCTGCTCCAGTTAAGTGTGAAGGTAGCTAACGTCCCGAATCTCTCTGCGGGAGTAACGTGTGTGTTCGAAGAGCTAACAGAGAGTCAAGGTGAAGTGTTGGCCAAAGGACAAATCCTCTGTATGTCCCCATCTCTACGTGACATCCCGTCTGTCACCCAGGGTTACGGTAAGAGAAAATAAATGCATCACTAACAGTCATAAAGTCCAGACTGAAACTGAATATTCTGCTAGAAGTATCTTGGGTGGGTTTTAGCCATTGAGATTTAATTGGATAGTCAAAAGGGGGCTATGATATTTAATATATTTTTTTATTTTAAAGGAATTGTTCACCCATAAATGAAAACTCACACTGTTTTACTCACCCTCATGTCGTTTCCCATATAATGAAATTGAACGGAGACTGATGCTGTCATTCTGCCTACCGTCTCCTTTTTGTAGTTCACAATAGAAAGAAAGTCATACAGTTTGGAACCATGTGAGAGTGAGTGAATTGTCTCTAGTGTTATTACCTCTCTTGATTGACTGCTTAGTGCCAACACTAATGAGATCTTGAATCATCATAATGTCAAATAGCTAATATTATAAATAATTTAAGGCTAGGATGGGTTCCCCTGCTGAGTTTGCTTTCTTCCTAATGTTTCTGTTCAATTTGGCTCATTTTAGAGTATTTTTTTCCATGCCACTTTTGCTTTTAGATCTAGTCACATTAGATGCAAACTAAAACAAGGCTGTGAGTGACGGGCATAGAGTTCGTTCAGTATGTTATATTGTCTTAAAGTCGCAAATGAAAACAAAGCTATGCGACGGTCCGCAACGGCTTGAGGCTGTCTACACTGGACGCTTCTACAAGAATGTTCTAAACTCTTTATTTGTGTCGTTGGCAGTAGTAGAACGGGACACCCGTTTACTGTCGGCGCGATGGATGCGCCGCAGCGGACCCTTCCAGTGTAGACATTGATTACAATGGGGTTCTATTGCTTTTGACGCTATGTCTACACCGGACATGGGCAGAGCATCACAGGGTGTTGCAGCCTTGTTTTCATTTGCGTCAAATTAAAGATATGCTGTATACTCTGAATAATGTCTGCTAAGGCACTCTTCTTTTTAAAGCTGTGTTGGAACAATTTGCACTATAAAATTCAATTGTATTATTATTTCCCTCCATTCTATTCTAGTATTACTTCTTTTGTGATGACTGGTAATTACATTAATCATCTTCTAAGCTCCTAAAGCTTTGGGACCTACTTTATTTTCCTTCTATTTTCCTCTTTTTAAGGTGCTCTAAGAATACAAATCCACTAATGTAACTTTTAGACTCTGGAAGCCTGGTATTCCCATTAAAAACAATTATTGCATGTCCAAATGGAAATATTATGTCAATTATAGTGAAGTGAGGCCCTCAAGTATAATTTGATGGGCAGAGATCTAGTCATTATGGAACGCAAAAGGGTTGCTGAGTTTGAAATGTAAGTGCATTTCACTCACGGATGGAAAAAGTGGATAAATGATCTTACAATCAAATATATTAGAAAAAATAAACATTACTGAGTATATGTGCAGAGAGGACTACAATCACTGCTCTACCTGCATTAGAACCTCAGTGAGAGATGGGTTCAAACTAACCTCATTTCTTGTGCATTTTCACTCTCTTTCTCTTCATTACTGTCTCGTTTGCTTCTTTCACAGGCGATAAACGGGTTGTGAAGCTCTCTCTGAAGTCCAAAGAGACGGGCCTCAAATTCATCACCACTGATTTCATCTTCTACAACTGCAGCGTCTTGCAATCGTAAGTGTGACGGTCAAAAGTGTCTCTTAGACGTGTGAAACTTCTAACAGTGATTTGATTGGATTCACAGTCATTGAACTGGTTCTTCAAGGATTCCTTCACCGCCAACGCTATCCACTTTGTCAGCAATTCTACACTTTTTTTCGAACTGATTCAGCACTTTTCGTCCATCCTAGCGTCCTTGCTCTTAAAACAGCTAACACAGCTGCTGTAATTCTGAATGGTATAGCCAAACTAATAGTAATCTTATTGAAGACGAGTCCGTTCGCTAAAGTGAGTGCCAAAAAAGTGTACAGGGACGATTGAAACCAAAGGGGCTGTTTACAAAGAACATACATATTGACCGTCTGCGCAGTTTTTCCTGCGTAAACATGGAAATAAAGCAAAACTCTATTTTGATTCATTCTGATGTAGAGAGAGATTAAGTAAAGAGACTGGATCAAACACAAATTTTACAATCAGCTTCTTCTGGTACATTTTTTATTTTAATATATTATGAGTCCAATATGTTATCGGTGTGGACGGGGCTACACAGTGCGGTGCCACAGAAATAAAAACCATGGGACCGGCAAAATTTAGTGGATTTGAATATTCTTGAGAAAAGCGTTTTGACATCCAACAAAATTAGACACTTCACCTTAAAGCAATTTTTTAAACAATAAAAAAGATCTATTCTGTCATATCAGTGTATCAGCTCATGGTTGAAATTCAAAAGGCTTTACTGTTACACATGAGCAAAACACAGATGTGTCATCCGAATCGTTGCAACCAAAAGAGATGGTACTGGATTAGACATGATTTTGGAAGTGTTTGTGTGTGTGTGTTTGCGTAATAAAGACCACATGCAAAATTTAATCAAGAGTGATTCTTAAAATGTTGAGAAACATTCTTGTATGTCCATTTATCAGAACTCTATTAATCATCAACATAGCATCTCCCATTTTTGTTGCCATAATTTCCTTAATTTTGTGAGTGGTAATTGTAAGGATTAATGGAAAGGAGGTGGCGAGAACTGTCTTAACAATATAAATAATAGTTTAATGAAGAACTGAACCAAAAGACACAAACACACACACAGGTGTCTGGCAGCTGCCTGTAAATCTCTCTCTCTGTCGCATCGCCATCTCTGGTCGGCCTTTATCCCTCTCAGAGGCTTCATTAGCCTGGTAAGGGGCCGGGTGTGCAGCATCACGACCCGGCCCCGCCCTCCGCCCTGCCACAGTCATGTGATTTATATAAAATGTAATATTCTCATATCAGGGCAAGTGTATTGTATAGTCAGATTTATTGATTTATAATTTTTTTAAATTTTTTTATTATAGTGCATGCAATTTAAGTTAAATTATGCTGTTTTCTTTTTGTTTTGTTTTTTAACTTTTGTAGCATTTGTGCAAAAATTAAAAACATTTATCCGGAGGTATTTGGCTTTGCAGTAACATTTAAAGTCATTTAAAAAAATAAATAAATCTAGAAATAGAGTAGAAACCAGCCTTATAGTCTGCATTACTCATAATTTTGTCCAAAACAACACTCTTAAGTTCCCACACACAGAGGAAAAAAGTTATGGCTCTGGCTGTGGTCAATAAATGAGTTTCATCGCTCTAGCAGTGTTAGCGCTGGTGTTTAATTGCTTTGCGGTCCAGCCGTGGGGTGCTTGTATAAAATGAGTGCATGGATCGAGACAGAGGTTTGGGATATATTTCAGTTCCATTGTCTGGTTCCATTTGTACCCGCACACTCCAGCTCCATTAATAAACCTAGTGAGCTGTCTTGCTGCCTACATAAACAACTACATTCTAATGCCGTATCATAACTGTCATGAAACCTCATAAGTGACTGTTTTGTAACACCCTACATAGGCAGCAACCTTGTGCGGCACACACATAGCACTCCACACTGGAGACTAAACTAGAAGGAGGGGGTACGGGAAAGGTATTGCCTTTGCAAAAATCACAGTTTATACTAACTTTTATAGGTTTGATACAATAAAGTTTAGTGTAAATTTAAACAAGTTTGAATAGTTTGTACACATTGTGTAATAGAGATGCTAAAAGGTATTATTTTTGATGACTAAAATTATGTCATATTAGTCAGAGTAAAACTGACCAAAAATAATGAATATGACATGACGAAATATTGACTAATTTAAAGGACATTTAAAAAAAAAAAACTGTGTAAAAATGAACACTGCAAGTGCCCCACCAAAAGATTGCATCCTCGTACCAGCCCTGCACTGAACTATTTTCATTTGTTCTTTTCAGTATTGAACAAACTATTAGTTTATTTATAATTTAATATGAGTTTATTCTCAGAACTTGTTGCTACCTTGAAAATGTTTGTATTGTCTTCAGCATGTACATTACTTCACCAGTAATACATGCAATGCTGCTTTAGAAACTGGCCAAAAATAAGATAACTTGAGGCTAATTTATACTTTTATAATTTTTCTGCTAAGTGATATTTCTCCTGTATGCACACATCCCTGGAATTCTTATTCTTGGAGAGCTCAGCTAGTCGAACAGTGTTGATAATCAGTTAAAATATATAGTGGCGTTTTTTGTTTGCAATTGCTCATGTAAGCTTAGGCGATTGTAGCTTGCTAGCTAGCTGGCTAGTTTGCTAGCTAGCTGAAGAACCTACTAACGTAGCAACAAAGTTAGTAACATTAATGCTTGCTAGGTTACTATTTGAATGTTATTGAGGCCCTCTGAAGTCGTTTAAACGTACGCTTATTTTTACTAATTTTAACATTTTGGATTCGTCCACATAAACAAAGGCTTTGTTCACCTCGTGTGCTTTAGTTTGTTCAGGAGACAAAAGTTTGGCTTCTTCATTGTATAAATTAGACTTTGTAGGCAGCATAATTAAGCTTCCATACCTATGATATCTTAAATTACTTCCTTCACATTCAGCGTACAATGTTTTGGAACAGAGCACCCCATTCTCTATATATTCATTTTCATTTGCACTTCAGTCCCTGTAGAGTCAATGCAGTGGGTGGAGACACGTCTGTGTATCCCAGAGGCCACGAACCCTCTCATTTATTTCCATCACCGCTTCTCCATTCAGTTGAGCGTTTACATCATTTAACCCGGTCAGTGAGCACAATCGACATTGTTAGCACCTCCTTTGTTTTTCTGACCCATTTCAGCGGCTCCAGTAGTGATTTGCATCAAAGCAGCAGGGAAATGAGAATTAGTTGATCAAAGGAAAGAAAACCAAAACAAAACAGGGTCAAAATATGGCGATAACTGTAGAACGGATGTGCAAAACTACATATTTAAAACATTTTGGTGTTTTCATAAGATACGTTCTTGTGTTCAAAAGCACTCTGTCATAGAACAGAAAGCTGGACAATTTTTAACTTGATACAGCATCTTAAAAACACAACAATTGTGTCAGGGCAGTCAAAGAGCTGTGAGAAACACTACACAACAAAATTATTTCTAAATGTCTAAATGATTTTGGATGTTGCCGTGGTGCTTTAAAGGAGATGAATTTCTAAAATGCAACATTTCTGAGAGGATTTGACCACACTGACTGTGTAATGGCTAAAGCACAACGTGCTGACAACATGCTACTTACATTTTTTAAATAACAAAAAAAACAAGGTAAACTACTCGACCTAAACGGTTATTTGGTAATTGACCAACTTGTCAACTACTTGATCATTGTGACCCATCCCTTAACTGGAGAAAACCGCCAAATGACACATTTCCCACATTGGTACGCAGGAAAATCGCCTTATTGGCTGATTCACAAAAACACATTTGTACACACTCAACAAGGTCTGTATGTGCATATACCAGGGACCGGTCTTATCCACCGTGCTGGATCGGCAGTTGCCATGGCAAGCCGCGGCCGAGCGAGGCCTGTTTCCTTGCCAGTACGGCCTAGAGCCTGTGCCAGATTTCCTGTTTTCACAAAAGCCCTATGGGAACATTTAGCCCTGCAATTGTTTTCGCCTCTGGTGAAGCAGTGGACAGCACTGTCTCGCCCTCGTCCTTCTGCTTCCATCTTTATTTTTTTCACAATTTCTTGGCCACCCAGGCCTAGGGACCCCTTCACAGCTTCCTCTTAACCTCATCTTCACTGGTGGGATAATGACTACCTGTGAAACAGGAACTAGAGAAGCAGATCTGTGAAGGGGGACAGGGTTTAACTGTTTGAATGTAGTGGTTCGTTGCTATTTCAAACATCTTCGCTTGGAAATCCTTAGTGAATTTAAGGTCATTTGTAATGAGAACGCTTATGGAATACTTTTGAAATTGAGTTTATTCCATTTCTTCTTCCCATGAATCGTTTTGTGTTTCAGTTTCAGTTATCAATTGAATTATTTTTTTAGATTTAGTTTTCTTTAACAACAAACATGAAACATTAACACTGTTTCAGATAGAAACAGGATATTCAATGACAATTTTTTTTTAAATAAATGATTGTATTGTGAAAAGTGGGTGTTCCATACCAGAATGCAGCCCTAACCAAATGTGGGTTGGAAAATATGAGGGATTGGTGACCTCAGTGGAAAAGGAAAGTTGCTTCAGAGGTGGAGCAAGTTGATATTGCTTATTTGTATTAATTTATTCATGTATTTATTGATTAAAGATTTATTTGACATATTTGTTTTTTAATAACATGCACTGAATAATACAAAAGACCATAATCATGTATGAAGAAAGTAAAGAGTAAATTTAGATTTCTTGTAGACTGTAACATTAAAGCTCATGTTTTGTTTCCATTTGCCTGAGCTAAAAGTCCAGCGCAGTCTCGCCACACAGCCAATGATGTTAAAATACTCACTTCATCAGAGTGTCACCATTTGGCCGTGCTGTGTTTTCAGCCCACGCTCAAATTAAAGCTGAGTGAATTGATAAGCCTTAAACCCCTGACACAGCATATTGCATATTTCAGGCAAGATAGTCCAAAGATATGCGTGCATTCAAACTAATATATTTTGATGCAAATGCATCTACCGCTTATTAAAAGCTTACAAAATTTGTCAGAAGCAGAGAGGATAATATTAGACATATATTTTTTAATTATTTATTATAAATATTGAAAATATTATTACTAGGGCTGTCAATTTTACGCGTTAATTCAGTGGGATTAATTTTATTAAAAATAACGCATTAAAAAAATTTACGCAATTAATCGTAATGCCCCCAGATCGTAATAAGTAAGATTCCTGAGTAATGCAAGCATGTAGTACCACCTGTTATCTCCAGAGGGCAGTAAGTGAAACTTCAGCTGTATGAGCAACGCGCAGTTTATACGATGAACAAAACCAGCAGACAGCACAACACAAACATGTGTTATGTTCTTGCGTTCAAAACACTTGATGGAGCGCACATCCGAACTAAGAGATCTCAAGATGCGTTCTTAGTATTAAACTATATTTAACTTGACACAGTGGCCTAAAAAATGTATGTTAATGACGTAACGCACCCAAGACAAGCACAATGAAAATCACAAGCATCTGTCTGACACAGGTGTACATTGACGGTTCCTTAAACAAGCAAAATAGATGGCTGTGAACTGTATGCAAATGATTGGATTATGGTCTATAATATGGTGGTAAACAATACATTGTATTCTAAAGCCACTTTTTGTATTGTCTTATCAATGATTAACTCTTCTGCTACAAGAAGAGTTACAAGAATGCCACATTCTTGTGGCATGAATATATATATATATATATATATATATATATATATATATATATATATATATATATATATATATATATATATATATAAGATAACTATATATAATTATTTAATCAATGTATTTTGAATTATTGTTATATGAGGGGCTTTCTCAGCAAATATTTGCATATGCAATTAATTGCTATTAATTAATCGGGAAACCATGTAATTAATTTGATTAAAAAAAAATGATCTATTGACAGCCCTAATTATTACTGAAAAGTCTTCAGAAATATAGAAAAATCATGGAATGATTTTTTTTAAATTGAATACAATTTTTTCTAGTTTTGCTCAGCTCTGAAATATATTATCAGTAGAAAATATTAGAAACGGCTCACTATTAAATTATATTATAAAAATGGCCAAACAAGTAAAGGACGTTATTGAAATTCTTTGGAAAAAACGTGTGGGAATCCTGTAACATTAACACATTTTTAATGTTTGATTTTAAGGACATCTTTGTTTATTTTTGTACACTAAATTATGTTTGGTACTGTGTTGGGTCACCACTTAATATCCAATTTAAAATCCTGAAGCAAATCCAGTTAATAATGTTATAAATGGCCCATCATAATCTTTATACTGTGGAAGAAATGTGTACTGTATAATTTTGTCCTGAACTGAAAGGCTGCGAAGGCTCGCGGCGAATATCTAAGATGTTCCAAACGTGAGCAAAAGAAGTCCAATTCTGCTCCTGTGGGCCTTGCAAGAGCGGCATGAGTTAAAGCGATTATACCAAGCGGTGCTCCTCCAGGTCTGGTGTGCCTAGACTGCTGAGTGCTCTCTGAAAGCATTTTGAACCATGCCACTGGGAAGAAGGACGTGATTAGTATGGGATATAGTGCAGGTCTCGTGTACGTCCCTTCTACATCAACTGCCTTACAGACCAGAGAGCAGGGCTATGAGAGCCGGAATGACATGAAATATCTCAACCCAGCAGAAATGTTCTCAAACGTTTTTGCATTTAAAAGATGGGATTTGTGACATATTGACCACTCAGATTTTCAAGGCAGCATCTTCATTCACACCACGAGAGTCTTCTAGAGTTTAAGTCTGACCCGGGGCTTGTTCAAGATATTGCCAAGGACAATGGTGTGATTTATAGGGAAATTATTCTAAAATATGAATGGAACTAATGACTCTACAAAGAGACAAAATTTCAGTCGAGGACAAAGAGTTGATGTCACTACTAAAGAGGTCCAATTCTCCTCCAGCGGCACAAATGATAGCGATTATACCAAGCGGTGCATCTCCAGGTCTGGTGTGCCTTGACTGTTGAGTTCTCTCTGAAGACGAGACAGCATGACATGAAATAACTCAACCCAGCAGAAATGTCCGCAAACGTTTTTGCATTTATTTCCACAGTGTTTGCTCCATCTCTGGTAGCGAAGTTCGCCTTTCGTCCTGCACTCAAGACCACAGGTATCACACGCTTATGTTGCTGTCCGAGACGTGACGGTTTAATTGGGAATGTCATTAAGGCCACCATCTGAAAGGCCTTTTCAGGGTTGGGTTAGTGACAAATTGAGAAGTGGCGTGAACGAGTAGTGTGTTTAATGGTCCTCAAGGATTAATTGTGTGTGTTGAAGTGAAAGAGGGGATTTGTGACATATTGACCACTCAGATTTTCACGGCAAAATCTTCATTCACACCATGAGAGTCTTCTAGAGTTTAAGTCTGACCCGAGGCTTGTTCAACATGTTGCAAAGGACAAAGACGTGATTTATAGAGAAATTATTCTAAATTATGAATGGAACTAATGACTCTGCAAAGAGCCACATTTTCAGTCGAGGAGAGAGAGTTGAGGTCACTACTAAAGATACCAACATGTTCTAGTTTCTTCTAACTTTTGTTCATTGCATAGCCATAAGTGTGTGAAAAAAGTATGTGGGTCATTCCATGTCAACTCAACTAGAGTATTACTGGTGAATATAAATTATGACGAAAACCAAAATATGAAATGCCATGGATCAATATTTACTGAGTAATCCATTATTTTGTAGAGGTGGGTCAAAAGGTCAATTTTTGGAGAAAACAACAGGTAGAAAATTTTACCTTAGCACAGAGATTGGTAGGTCCGTTACTAAAATAAGTTGACTTCAGCACTTCTTGCTGCCTCATATGCCAATGGGGGGTGGATTTCCAGTTTCAGCATTATTTTTTCAGTACGTTAGACTTTTGTTTTGTTGGACAAGAAAAACTAGCTTCATACTATGTTATTCGCATGTTATAATCTAACAATATATGGATGAAGCCACGTTGAGAGCCCCACATGTCTGGGACCCCATAAGGGTCCTTAAAAAATTAAGATCCAAAAAAAAATTTATGTTCCGACTTCTGAACCAGAATCTAAAAGGATATTGCAATATATTTAATACTTCAGAAATTACAGTATAACCCTGTAACAAATAACCTTTATTTTAACATTAGAAAAACTACTCACAATATAATATAGTAAGTTTTTACACTTTTTTTTGGACACCATTGGCATATAATGAACTCAACAGATTTTAGTTAATAAACCTACCTATACCAAAAATAAAATGGTGGTGTTGCCACCTTTCTAAGGTTATTCTTAGGACCTGTAATTTTGCTCCAAATTCATAGGTGAAAATTGTCATTTTGATCCCCCTCTTCAAGATAATGGATTACAATGGTCCCACATTGATCGATCAGTAGCCTAGTTTCCACTATTAGGCAAAATGAGGGCGTGCTAGTGTGTGCCAGGGCCAGTTGCGTTCCCACTCTCACTTTCAGGGATTCATCGTGTCTCTTCTGGGCTTTCTCTGGGCAAACGGCCAATAGCCTTTGGCCGGCCGATTACCCTTGGGCCAAACAAGGCCAACTGGGGATAAAGGCGGGGTCAGTATCAAAGGCGGAGTTTTGCGGAACATGTCAAAACATGTCAGATTGAGAAATCCAGCACACGATGGTACAAGTTCGGGAAGAATTTAAACATTGTGGGTACAGAACAAATCTGTTAAAATGCACAATGGACAAAGTGGTGCCCAAAGATATAACTTTCCATGGTTCATGAACGGTGTGCTGGGACAATGTCCCGCTGTTAGTGGAGAGACCATTAGGGACACCATGGCAGTTACAGTCAGTGAGTTATCAAAGCTAACTTGTTTTGCTAGCTAGCTAATGTTTTGTCATCAGCTCAGTACGCATAGACTGTCCATGTGCATCCCAGTTTATGTAGACATGCGGACAGTCTCCATCTTTGCCTGTAATCTACACATGAGCCTGCTGTTGGCTGTACTGAAGAGTATCACAAAGCAGTCATAGTGTGTATAATGTCAACTCATCCATACAGGCTCGCCATTAAAAGAGTAAACTTTGCTGAGCACTTATGCTAAGATAAACGACACATGGAAAAATAAAATATATCCTGGTAATTGCCACCTGGTCCAGTTGAATACAGTGGTGGAGTTGGAATTCCTATCAAACAACGGTAATCTCTGTTGATGTGAATGCCACCTAAGCTGCATGTCTCCATTGGAGAGGTCTGATGATTTGTCATGTAACTATATTTTCTCCTCTGTAGGTGTTCGTCTTGTGTGAGCAGTCCTTTTCCATGCAACTGGTGTAAATATCGGCACATCTGCACCAATAACGTGGCCGAGTGTTCTTTCCAAGAGGGCCGAGTGAACAGCGCAGAGGTAAGAAACTATATGGACAACTTAACAAAACAAGCCTCTTCTAAATCTGAACTTGTAGCTATTCCAAGCTCTAGGATTCAGTCAGTTCAGTGGTATTCCATTTGTAGAGTTACCATGTGGTATAATCAAATTCAGATGTTTTATGGCCTAATTTGACTCAGTGATTCACAGTGTCTCAGATGACTCAATAGAGGACATATTCAGATGCTCTAAACGGATCTCCTATGCTTGGTTCCCTGCATTGCACCACAATATCCCTTAGAGGTTTGGCATTCTTTGAGTATTTCCCTAGTCCCTCTGAGGAACAGGAAGTGAACACCACAGAGAACTGTTTGTATGTCCATTTTAAATCCACAAATGACTTTAAGACCCAACAAGCCCCTCAGGCTACAACGAACTCACTCTGGTCAGCGGCCTTTGGACCTGGAGCTAAACTGGGTCTCTTTGTATCGCACAACCTCCCATTTGTATCTGTCAATCACACAGTCATTTCTTTCACTCAGAAGGAAGCACATTGTCTGTTGGAACACTGGGAACATTTTCACAAATGTCATTGTTTGTCTCATTTGACACATTGAGTGAAGACATTTTCCCTCGACGTGTGTTTACACTGGACGATAAGAGGAAGAATTGTTGCAAATGTCACTCTGAGTGAGAGAATAGAAATCCAGTTTTCACAAGCCATTATTTAGATGAAAAATGTTCTGCCCTCACAATGGTTTGCATTCTTTCACAAAAAGTTTTGGTTTCTTTTGCGTTCTCTCACAGTTTTGCGCTTCCTCACAGTAAGTTTTACGTTCACTTGCAATACGGTTTGCGTTCCCTTGCAGTAAGTTTTGCGCTCACTTGCAATAAGTTTTGCTTTCCCATGAAATAGTTTTTCATTCATTTTCTATAGTTTTGCATGTTCTCACAAAGTTTTGCATTCTCTCACAATAGTTTTTCATTCCCATGCAATAGTTTTGCGTTCCCTCACAATAGTTTTGCATTCATTTTCGATAGTTTTGCATTCATTTTAATTCATTATTTTTTGCAATTTCTAACCGATATCACAATCCCTCGCAATACGTTGTGCCTTCGCTTGCAATAGTTTTGCATTCCATCTCAATAGTTTTATGTTCCCTCGCAACCAGTTTTGCGTTCCCATGCAGTAAGTTTTGTGTTCCCTTGCAATTGTTTTGGGTTCTCTCACAATAGCTTTATTAACCATGGTTTTACTACAGTAATCCTGATTACTGTATTATGTATTGGTTAATGCAGTTTTAATAGAATGAAACCATGGTTAATTTCAAAAGCATGGTATATGTACCACAAATTAACCATTGTGTTACTAAAGTAAAACAGTAGTAACCATTGCATTTTTAGCAGAATGAATATGATTTTTAATTCAATAATTGTAATTTTCTTTAGGATTTGCTGTATTTGAACTATTATAGTAATTATTATAATAAAACCATATTACATTTTTTATTTTTTTACATATTTGTGGTTTGTGAAATAATTCCCTTCCTGTCTTCTCAGGGGCTCAGTAAAATACATTCACCAAAGCCGATTTCACTCAGAGTTTCTTGTTAATTTTATATAACGCAACATTTCATACTGCAGTATAATGGATGTTTTCAGAGTTTCCACGGCATAATTCCCTCCAGATTTTCAGGTGCTGATGCATAATGAGCCAAGTAACTTGGCCAACTTTTTGTTGGTGCCTTTTGTTTGTGGTTACTGGTGTTTGAAATGGACTCAAGTGTTTAATGTCTGGATTGGTGTCATATTTCCAGCCAAGAATCTGTTGTGGTGAGAGAAATAATAGTCTTAGCACAGATTTGGCCCTATCTGTGAATAGATTTACATCATGCACCATCCCCCCCCCCCCTTCTCTTTCTTTCTCTCCTTTGCCTTTCATCTCCTTCATTTCTGGTCTCAACACATTATTGCACACTTGACTGCGCTGTAGACCGATGTCTTAAAAGTTTGAGAAGCTACTGCTGCCCCTCTTTCCACTATCAAGAGTTTTACTGCAACTGGTGACTGATGAATGA
The DNA here is from genome assembly GCF_025860055.1 of Xyrauchen texanus. NCBI lineage: Eukaryota > Metazoa > Chordata > Actinopteri > Cypriniformes > Catostomidae > Xyrauchen > Xyrauchen texanus. The sequence goes on from NC_068302.1 coordinate 36,459,859, forward strand.
AAAGAAAACAGCATACACGACTTTCCAGCTGCTTGAATACCAAACCCTGAAAGCATTTGTTTTATTTATATCTCACTTTCGTTTCTTTGCATCATGATTAAAGAGCAATTCAACAGGGAAGAAAGTGACCCAGCAAACCAAACACTTTAGCTTAAATTAAGACAAAAAGCAGAAATGTATTGACATTGCATTAGATAACAACATATTAAACAAAGTCACCTCTGCAAAGAAATGATGCTCAGAAATGGTACTGACTTCAAATTCGGACTCATTTTTGTAATGGCTTTTAACCAGCTGGCCTCAAGGTGATTTTAAGTGGGTGTATGAAGTCAGTCCATCGCATTAACTATTGACATGTCCCACTAGCATCTGGCAACCAAAAACATGACCGTACCTTAGGTGCACTAATGCAATAAATAAGGGTAAGAAAAATTGAAGGATCATTAAACCTAAATTACACGCAAAAAGCCTTAGCTAACATTATACTGTAATTGTATGGGGTGGGGGGGTGGGGGGGGTGGGGTTAGTTGATGTAGATATGACCATATTAAAATGGCTACATGCATCTCTAATCACATATTCATATTTCATTTGCACAATGCACCCCCCCCCACCCCCCATCCCACCATTATGCAGCACAAGCTGAAAGGCAACTAAGTGTTTGCATATTAATAATTTTGATATTTCGTTTTTCAATTAGAGAAATTATTAACTAAATGAGACACAGCTCAGAGAAAACGAGGTTAATTGGATCTGTAATCGGGCCATGTAAAGAATAAGGCTTAATGATAGCTAGATGAAAGATTGAAAATAATTTGATATATGATTTGAACTTCATATAAACACAACAGCACAGACACCAATACAATTAACACCTTCCTAATTTCAGCTAGAAAGATACGCAAACAAAAGAGGGGCTAAAGAGAGAAAAAATCATCCAGTCTTTCACCGCAGAAGGGGGTTGAATCCATGCGCTCCTCGGCTTTTGGCGCATTTTAATTTTACACTTAACTGCACATCAAAGAGATTCTGTATCAGTGCTTATCAGAGGCAACCAGCAGCATGGAGATATGCCCATCTCTCCTCTCTCTCTCTCTCTGTCTTTCTCTCTGTCTTCCCCTCCAGCATTAGGCCTGACAATCTTCTTATCACCCCCCTCCCCCTTTTTGCTCTTGTTTCGAGAAAAGAGTTAGTCAGCGAAAAGTGGTGAGTCACTCAGTGTTGATACTGGAGGGCAGAGTGGTGGAATAGCTGACCAACAGATCATCTGTACGCTTGTAACGGAGTGACAGCATATAATAACCCACATACACGTTCAGATCAACTCGTCAATGGCGTGTCCATGAAAAGAGATGGTGATATTTGTTTGTCGCAAGTTCACACACTCTCATAAGAATCGGTTTCTTGTTTGTGTGCAAATATCTTGCTGCTAATGACCTGCATAGGGAGCTACCTTCTAAGCAGCATCCTAGAACCTCATAAGTGAGGCAACAACCCTGCGTATTACACATTCAGAGCTCCTGACATGACAGTAGATAAAGTTTGACATTAGCATGTTGCTATGCTAACCATGTGATACTCTAAGCTACAAAATACTTACATTTTGGATCAAATAATCCATGTTTTGACTTGATGATAGATAAAGCTTGATGTTAGCATGTCATTGTGCAAACAATGTGATACTCTAAGCTAAAAAATACATATATTTTGGATAAAATAATCCGTATTTATACTTGACAATAAAGTTTGATGTTAGCATGTTGCTATGCTAACAATGTGAAACTCTAATTGTACATGAATTTTGGATAAAATAATCCAGATTTATACTTGACAATAAAGTTTGATGTTAGCATGGTGCTATGCTAACAATGTGATACTCTGACGCATAAAAATACATACATTTCGGATAAAATAATCCATATTTAGAGTAGGCAATAGATGGTTTGATGTAACAGGTGTCTATGCTAACAATGTGATACATAGTGATACAACAGTCCATATTTAGATTGAACAATTTTTTGAATAAAATATAACTATATTTATAATATATTGCATATTTATAATATATAATAGTCTATGTATACCCAGATAGATGTCTGTTATAGATCTTTTCATCTGGAAAGCATTACATTCTAATTAATTTCTGCTAAACATCTTAAAACGATCCGATTTACAATCCGAAAAGAAATGTCTTATAGACATATTGCCATAGAATTTGACAAGTTATCTAGAAGGCAGCATAATTATCCTTGGAACAGAGCTAATCACACATTCGTGTCCCTTGCCATTTTGGGATTTTCATGCCCGGTTTGGACCGGATGCAAATAAAGAACAAGCTCACTGTCATTTGTTGTAAGAATACTTTGCTGAAGGGCCAAAATCCGTGTTGACGTGGGCTGATGGCATATGTGGGCTTTTTTACTGATTACCACACTGGCTTATTTTTACATTCACAATGCACTGCCGTTCTTTTCCTCTGATCAGTGTGTGAGTCAGTGATACAGGCCCTTAAGCTGATGGCAGTGTGTGTGTGTGTGTGTGTGTGTGTAAGAGAGTGAGCTCAGTGGAGTGTATCTTCTCCCAGTGCAAGCTCTGCCCCAGTGCCTTGGCCCAGGCTTTGAGAGGTGCTTCAAAAAACAGACATAAAAACACTCTTCACTCTGTAAACAGGGTGAGTGTGACGGGGTCTCTCCAGCTCCCAGCAGCACTCCAGTGCCCTGAGCGTAATCCACTGAACAGCAGCCTGCTGTCTCTCGCTCTCTCACGCGTTCTCATTCGTCTCTCCAGTGCAGTGTTTTCCAAGAGGGGTATTGCTGCATCTGTTTGAGGGCAGCAATACCTTGTTGTTTTGGAACCTTCCGATGCAAGCATGTCCTCAAAATGGGTAAAAACCTCTTTTCTGTTAGTGTCAGAGGAATCATTGTGTATTTAAACAAAGATGTAAGCTATCTAGGCTACCTATTTCAACCTTGATGCAGAATTCTGATTTAAATCATTTTCGTAACCTGAAATTAAACTATTAGTTTCAAAAATTTTCATAATTTGATAATCGATTAATCTAACGATTATTAGAACGATTATTTGACTATTCAGGCGATTATTGCAACTATTAATCATTAGCTTTTAACCGACTATTCAGCTTGTGCCCCTTGATAAAGGTTGTATTAAACGTGCTTACTAACAATAAAGAGGACAAAATCATCTTTTAAAAAGACCTCTAAATGACTTTCCCTGAATTAAAAGGAAATCATATTTTTTTATTATGTTTAATTCAGTAAAGAAATTCACAGCAATTTTTATAAAGTGTTTTTGTCTTCTTTTTTTCATTTAAAATTGTCTAAAACAAGATACATTTACTTTAGAAGCAACATATAAGATGTTAAGAATTGCTTTCGGAGAATGTATCTTAAATATACAGTAAGTGTATTTTGTATGTAAGTATATTTCTTCACTTGTTTATACTTCTAGAAAAAATATACTCAAATTCAAGATCTATTCTCTGAAAGCAAGTCTAAATATCTTATAAGCTGCTTCTCAGGTGGATGCATTTTTTTTCTTCTTTTTTTCTTTTTTTATTATTATTTTAGTTTTTTTGTTATTTATTTTCTTGATTATTTTTATAATTTTTTGATATTTTAAAATATATATATTTTTTATTATATTCAACATTCTCAGATAACACATTTTTCTTCTGCATTATAGTTCCTAAAGTAAATGTATGTTGTTTTAAAAGAGTTTTAGATAATTATATTAGTAAACAATTCAAAACAAAAACAAATCAAAAACATAATTTTTCGCTGTGTTTAATGGGCCAAGACTACCCTCTCTCACAAAAAACAAACTCTTCTTAATAAAGCTTCATATTGCCGATTTACTTTATGATAAGAAACACACAGTGATATTATGATTCAATACGTCGTGAGCAATCATGTAATAATCTAGCTGCAGCAAGCGCACGTGAGAGACGAGCTTCTCTACGCGAGAGACTGCATCAGCCGGGTGCAGTTACAATCTCTCCCCTTAGATCGGGTCACTTCACGTGACTCATAGGAGAGGCAGTGACCACACAGGGAAATGCCAGTTCCGGAGTTTGTACTTAGGGTGTGTTCACACTTGGCAGGTTTGGTTCGATTAAAACGAACTCTGGTGCGATTGCTCTGTTAGTGCGGTTCATTTGCGGTTCAAAAGACACGAACACACACATAGGACGGACAGCTGCCCGTAAACATTCTCTCTCTCTCGCACCAACATCCGCTGTTGGCCTTTATCCCTCTCGGAGGCTTAATTAGCCTGATTGTGTAAAATCACAACCCGGCCCCGCCCTCCGCCCTGTAACAGTATTAATACCTCATACTGTGCGATCTACATCATCTGAAGCTGTTTGGAAAGTTTGGAGTGCGTCTGGACTGTGAGCTGTCTTCTTTCTCTCCTCAATCAGGTGTGAGCTGAAGTGCTCCTCTCACGCAGCATCATTGGTTTCATTTGATCTCATGTTACATTAAATAAGATCAAACGACTTTTTGACAACAAAAACTTTTGTTTACAATTTTTTATTGTCGACATTGTCAACGAATCGTTTCAGCTCTACTTTGTAACCTGATATTAAATTATTGATTTTAAACATTTTCATAAACAAAAATGTAATTGATAAACTTTTTGTTACCTGAAGTGAAATTAACACAAAGTACTATAAAAAAATTTTTTAAACTTATAGAACAATTGATGTGAACTACTGATTTAAAACATTTCTGTAAACTCCTAGAACAATTGACAGACACTACAGGTGACATTTCACCCCACGCTTCCTGTAGCACTTGCCATTGATGTGGTTGTCTTGTCGGGCACTTCACACGCACCTTACAGTCTAGCTGATCCCACAAAAGCTCAATGGGGTTAAGATCCATAACACTCTTTTCCAATTATCTGTTGTCCAATGTCTGTGTTTCTTTGCCCACTCTTTTGTTTTTTCTGTTTCAAAAGTGGCTTTTTCTTTGCAATTCTTCCCATAAGGCCTGCACCCCTGAATCTTCTCTTTACTGGTGTACATGAAACTGGTGTTGAGCGGGTAGAATTCAATGAAGCTGTCAGCTGAGGATATATGAGGCATCTATTTCTCAAACTAGAGACTCTGATGTACTTATCGTCTTGTTTAGTTGTACATCTGACCTTCCACATCTCTTTCTGTCCTTGTTAGAGCCAGTTGTCCTTTGTCTTTGAAGATTGTAGTGTACACATTTGTATGAAATCTTCATATTTTTGGCAATTTCAAGCATTGAATAGCCTTCATTCCTCAAAACAATGACTGACTGAGTTTCTAGAGAAAGCGGTTTCTTTTTTTTGTGCAATTGTTTATGTCAGGCTGTTGCATAATTTTGCAACTCAAAAACAAACACAAAGACAACGTTAAGCTTCATTTAATGAACCAAATAGCTTTCAACTGTGTTTGATATAATGACAAGTGATTTTGTAGTTCCAAATTAGCAGTTTAGCATGATTACTCAAGGATAAGGTGTTGGAGTGATGGTTTCTGGAAATGGGGGACTGTCTTGATTTGATTTGTGTGTGTGTGTATATATATATATATATATATTTAAGTTTTAAATGCTTTTAAAGTGTGTTATATGGCATTTTTGGGGGATGCAATTTCATTTAAATATTTTTTTAAAATATATATATAAAATAGTTTATAAGCATTTATAAGCATTACTGACTGTAAAATGTTCTAGAATGTGCTGCGTCATGTTCTGTGAGTGACATATGGTTATGCTGTAATATGGTTCTCCCTCCGTAACATTTGTCATTACAGGAAGCTTAATTAGCTTATGTATGTGTTTAACCTCAAAGAGCAGCACTGCAGGGACATGATTCACCAAGACTAATGACCACAGAGATACCGCACACATTTCCAAACTGCCCTTTTTCCACAATGATGCCCTGGTGCCTCCCTCCCTCTCCTCTCCTATAGCTTTTTTTCTGTCATTTCACTTTGATGTTCTCCGACTTTCATTCTCTCTGTTTGTTTTCTCAAAGGCTACATTCACTGAGCAGCAGAATGCGTTTGTCAGTCCTGTTTTCGAATGCTAAATATGTAATTCCAAACCCGTATGACTTTCTTTCTTGTGCAGAAAACAAAAGGATTCTTACTGAATATTCCTTAATGTCTTTTGTTCTTAGTGGCTTGCATGCTCACGAAAATTGCATTGTTTTTATGACTAAAGAATCAAAACCTATCATATGCCTTCAGAAGAATTGGAATATGATGCACAAGCCACATGGACTACTTTTATGTTACTTTTGGGTCCTTTCTAAGCTTTAAAGAGAGTCATTATCAACTGAAATGATTTACTGCTATTGCGAGATTAGAAATGTTGCGTCCTCTATTTTGATGAATGAACGGAACAATTTAAAGAGTCTCACTTGTTAGTAAATAGGGTTGTCAATCACAAACACTGACTGTGTAAACATAGCCAATCTGTTTTCTTTTTCATTTTGAGATTCCTATTTTTCTTTTGCTCCCTCACACTCCTGTTCTGTCCCAAAACTCTCCTCTCCTCCTCCTCTCCCTGGGCTCGTCTCGGTGGGACGACTCTTTCATTAACGAGCTGTGGGCAGAGGTAATTAATTGCGGGATGAGTGACAGAGACGGCATTAGCTCTGCAGGAAGCTCGCTGGCTGCTGTGGCCCTTCAAGCCGAACAACGTGACTGCGCAGGAAGTGACACTGTGGGTGTCTGTCACCAGCCAGCCATAACATAGCACCACTATTCCCCATGGTTGAATGCATCACTGAATCGTGCCACGGCAACACAAGCTGGCACACAAACGCAGCAGCTTACACATAGAATGCCCCGGTTATTTCTCATCTCATGCCAACCTAGAGTGATAAGCTATCTTGTTTTTGCATTAGCAAACTCTTTATTGCTAAAACAGCGATGGCCGGGACTGATGTCTAGATTGGATAAGTTTCTTCTGATAAGAGATGTTTAGAGACTGAGTGAGAGCAGTGATCTAGTGCTTTTCTTGCTGTTTGCCAAGAGAATGTCTTCAGGCTGCTACAATAATAAGTGGTGCATTTATCCATCAGATCCAATCTTATAACATCTTACTGTTGAACATTTTACATTCATATTTGATTCATATTGTACATTCATATTATAATGAAATATTTTGCCCCGTAAGATATTCAAAAAACTATTGTGGTGGTGCCATGGTACAAATATCATATGATACTACCATATGATGCAATTGATACATTGAACTGTTTTCAATTTTGATGTTTTTGTGGGTCATAAAATGAGAACCTGAGATTGTAATTAATAAAAAATCTCATTAACAGAAAGAAGTTCATTAGAGAAATAAAGTCTTTAGTTTGGTTTAATCTATTGCTACAATTAAACAATTAGTGAAGCTGATCTTGGTAGCTGAGCGTGGCTTGTTTTGAACCTAGAAAATTCCATCAATATAAAAAAAAAAAAAAAATGTGTCTGCCAAACCAAAGTGAGGGCTTTTGTGTGAAATCAGCATTAATACAAATATTATATTTCCAATAACTTTTTTATTAACTTTTTAATATAATGGTTTTTTTACGATTTTGAATTGAACTTTCGTGTTTATTATATACCCATATACCATAGTATTGATTTATATACCTGCCGTATATACTGGTTTGATTTTCCAAATTCATATACCAGAGTATATGATAATAGTGGTATTAAAGGGATAATTCACCCAAAAATGAATAACACAAATTTAGGGTGCTTTCACACTGGCTGTTTAGTTTGAAACAGAGCACGGTTCACATGAACATTTGGTAATGTGAAAGCTGTCATGCGGACCAGGGAGTGCACTGCTTTACCGACCCCGGTGGGGTCTTCTGCTGTTGTAGCCATCCGCCTCAAGGTTGTGCGTGTTGTGGCTTCACAAATGCTTTGCTGCATACCTCGGTTGTAACGAGTGGTTATTTCAGGCAAAGTTGCTCTTCTATCAGCTTGAATCAGTCGGCCCATTCTCCTCTGACCTCTAGCATCAACAAGGCATTTTCACCCACAGGACTGCCGCATACTGGATGTTTTTCCCTTTTCATACCATTCTTTGTAAACCCTAGAAATGGTTGTGCGTGAAAATCCCAGTAACTGAGCAGATTGTGAAATACTCAGACCAGCCCGTCTGGCACCAACAACCATGCCACGCTCAAAATTGCTTAAATCACCTTTCTTTCCCATTCTGACATTCAGTTTGGAGTTCAGGAGATTGTCTTGACCAGGACCACACCCCTAAATGCATTGTAGCAACTGCCATGTGATTGGTTGATTAGATAATTGCATTAATGAGAAATTGAACAGGTGTTCCTAATAATCCTTTAGGTGAGTGTATATGGTACTATAATGCACTTTAAAAAATTCCATGGTTGTGTAAAATAAAAAAACATGGTATAATATGCCTGCGATGGACTGGCGACCTGTCCAGGGTGTCCCCCGCCTTTCGCCCAATGTTAGCTGGGATAGGCTCCAGCCCCCCGCGACCCTGTACACAGGATAAGCGGTTGACGATGGATGGATGGATGGATGGTATAATATGCACGTAGAAACCACTAGGCCATGGACACGAAATACATTTCTAGTTTATCGTAATCTTTCATACAAATTAGTCTTTAAGCAATGATGTTAGGTACAGTAGATGATTAGTTCAGTCTCTACAAAGAGTCAGCTGTTCAAAATGGGCAGTAATTTGTAGCTGTCATAAGTCAGGCACCATAAAGCACCTTAAGAGTTTAAGAAACTCTGCCAGAGTTTAAGAAAACTCGCCAAACACATAACTCCTCGGATTATACAGGCATTTAATTTTTTTTATATATATAAAAAAAAAAAGAAATCAGCTTTAGTTGATGAATAAGGTCAAGAAATATAATTTAACATTTAATTGGAACAGCTCCCAAGTGATCCGGAGTTAGACATTTGTTTCTCAGAACTGAGCGAAGGAGCATATTTCATGGATTATGGTTTATGAAAACTGAAAATGGGATTAACGGGGTAGAAGGAATGGAAAAAACGAGAAAAAAACGTAGTAACTGACTGCTCAGGAAATTATAGATGTAAGCAAAAAAAATAGCCCAAATAGCTGAGCTGCAGTGAAAGATTGGATTACTTTGTGCTGTGTGTGTGCTCACTCTCATGTTGTTCCAAGCCTGTATGGTTTTCTTTTTTCAGTAGAACACAAAAGGAGATGTTAGGCAGTATGTTAGTCTCAGTCACCATTTAAAAAAAAAATGCAATGGAAGTAAATGGTGACTGAGGCTAACATTCTGCCTAAAATCTCCTTTTGTTTTCCTTTGTCACCATTCACTTTCATTGTACAGGGGGTGGAGAATGCAATGAAAGTGAATGGTGACTGAGTCTAACATTCTAACATATTTTGTGTTCTGTTCCAAAAAAAAAAAAAAGAGAGAGAAAGAAAGAAATCATACATATTTGGAAAAACTTGATGGTGAGTAAAGGATTTCAGGATTTTAATTTCTGGGTGAACTATACTTCTAACTTCCTCCATGGCCTGAAATGAGTGGCATGAATTTATCTCCCTTGCCCCGCTCTGGCATTTTAAGTTTCAATGGAGAAAAGTGCTTTGCTGTGTGATAAGCGGGGATATGCACAGTAAGGTTAATGGAAGGACTGTCAACAGACAGTGAGCTGCCAGGCCTCTCCTAATGGGGTGCTAATCAGCGCAAGGGAAAAACCCTACTGGGGAAACAAGCAGCTGCTCGGGTGGCTAGATACAGTTACCGCCGCAGCGTACAAGCATAAAAACAGGACAGCGCCATTATGATGTCACGCAGGAAGCCATTGAGCCTTAATAAAAAGCCAAATGGAAAAATCTGTCGTGATGGAGTCGTTAAGAGTCACTATAAATGCAAGCATACTGGAAATGTGGAGTGTTTTTATTGGGGAATATTTCGTTTACCCTCAGTTTCGAAGCGCATAGATACAGGTTGCCACCTCCTGTTTATTAGAGCAGTAAGCCACGAGAAGCCGGACGTGACAGTATGGTTATCACGGTTAAAATCAACATGTAATTTGAAATCGACACTAGTTATTTTGTGAATGCATGTTCCTGATCTTATTGTGAGTTTATCTAAATAATTTTCTTTTTCTTTGCAATCTTTGAAATGACTTTGCGATTGTGCCGCTTTGTGGTTGTGTTGCTGTGTCTGTCATACAGTCTCTGCCAGCATGAAGAGTTTATTTACTGGTAAACGTTGGCGTTACCGCTCTGCTCTTAAGTTAACAAGCCCTTCATCTTATCTGTAACCTTTAAGGTATGTTGAGTAAACACTTTATCCCTGGCTTGTTTAATTCATAATTAAGTGCGGATTGGAGCTTGTTAATGAGTACAAGCAAACTGACATTAAGAAGGAACAGTCAGGAAATGTCTTCAGGGTGCAGTTGTCTTGTAAATTAAGCAGAATATACACAGAATGGCTGTTGTTAACAGGTTTGTTTAAAGAAAAGGGGAGGGAGATTTCTCATGTAAATAAGTCGTGGCAGAATGCATTCGGGCAAACAGTTCTGATTTTAAAATACAGGTGCACACTCTACGGTCCTAATAAAGTGACCGACATGGTCTTCTGCTGTTGTTGCCCGTACGCCTAAAGATTTGACGTGTTGTGCATTATGAGATGCTATTCTGCTCACTACAATTGTACAGCGTGGTTATCGGAGTTACCGTTGCCTTTCTGTCAGCTCGAACCAGTCTGGCCATTCTTTTCAATGCAGAAGTAATGTACAAGCAACTAATGACGGATAAATATAACCATGACTCCTATCCATCCTAGAGTTGGGTAATGTTTATTTGCAGTGCAACCTCTGACTGGAAATCGCATTCTGTACCATGCGGTGACGTTTTGCAAAAAGGTGACATATACAATAGGCTATTCATATTTGTACCGGTTCACAATTTTTTTTAGCTGTATCATTTTAACTGGCATATTGATGTATGAGCTAAATCTAGGTACAGCGCACAAACGTTCTGACCAATGAGGGAACAGTTTGCTCTAGGGATGTGTGGAACAACTAATTTCACTGACGTTTAAACGAAAGTGTTGGAGTCGAATAGTCTAAAAATCACGGTGTTTATGCAACCCAATTCAAATACTTCCAACAGCCAAATCCGATGCTAACTTACACTAAAAAAGGTGCATTAATCTGCTACATGCTTGACTTGCATTATCATTATTGTAGGCTACATTAAATAAGTAACATGACATGCATTTAATGAATCAATGTTCGCGAATACAGGCATAATTATTGAAAACAATTGAATGAATAGTGCAGGACCAATAGAGCAACCCTAAAAGCCGGTTCTAAATGGAAATCCCAATACGAAAAAAATGTGTAGAAAAGTTGTGCCAGTATGACAACGTGCATTAGACTATGATCTAATATGACAGCTGATCAGTTAATGACGTAAACCAATAACAGTTACGATGTAAAAAATATATATATATAACTAGGATTGAAAAAATAGGCCTCTGAGAAATGTACAATAACCCTAATGTATTGTTCTAAAGATTATGTGCACACAGAATAAAAGGGTTTATCCCAAAGATGCAGTCGGCACATCATTGAAAATAGCCTTCTTGATCAACACGGTAAGAATGATTTGCATTCCTAGCCTAAAATAGTCATTTTCTAGGCTACTTACTCAGAATCATACATTTTTGATGAACAAAATTAACATGTCAACAAGGTCCGGTGAAAGACAGCAATTGAGTTGATTATCCTGCGCTTGAAAAAGCCAGTTCGGTGGGAAAATAACTTGCAAGCACGCACAGATTTGAAGACTCAAATGTGAAAACATCCATAGCGACTTCCAAGCCAACGTTTCAGAAATCCCAAGTTTGCTCACATGTGACTTTTATTAACATATTTTTGGTCCATTTTGAAATGTTGCCTTGTGAAAGCGAACCAAACCAAGAAGAAAATGCAACATTGTATCAATGTTAGCAATTGCTTCAAAACAAATCAAACCAGCAACAGGTCTGAAAACGCCCTATAACTCTCTTTAGATGGAGAGGTAACTTGTTTTTTCTGCCTTTATTTAATTGCGTTTGAAGCATGCTGCTTTGGTTCCAAATGATAGCTTGAATTTATTAGTTATGGTCTGGAATTATCAGGAGAGCTTTAAAAATTGCGTTATTTTGCAAATGATGTTTTTGGATGGAACTAATGATGTCATCTGCAAAAACTCTTGAGTGCACACACATGATGAAGCAGCTGCGTCCCGATTCTAAACGGCGAAAACTTGATGAAAAGCCCATTATAGTCCATTAGCAGAATCACCTGTGCTAAATTTCTGTGAGTGCAATCTGTTAGCGGTCCTCGTTGGCTTGTAATTTCTCCCCCTCGTTTCCATCACATTGAATCAGCCTCTTGTGGAGGTACTTTAGAACTTCGAAAGAGATCGTATTGAGCTGAACAACTCTTATCTAATCCAATCAATCAAGATGCGGTCTCAGGTAACTATGAGTAAAGAGTACAATGGCGCAAAGTTGAAGGGTTTCATCTGGCTTCGTCCATGGAAATCATACATGTTTTAATTTTTAAGTGCTGTGGCATGCGACTGAGCTTTGCGTTTTACCTCCCAATTCTCATTACGTAACGTGTCTGAACATTTTACTATTCCTATTATTTCCAGTGATAATACTCATTACCGTAATTTACTGTTTTACAATAAAATGTGCGAAACTGTGGGAACAAATTTGAAAACTGTCACGAAAATGATGTCACAATGTAAAACTTTGATCACATATCATTTTTTATGACTGAGCTTTGTGTTTTCTCATTAAAGCTGAAGTGTGTAATGTCTGTTTGACTAGTGTCAGCAAACAGAATTACGAAACTAGGACACAAAACAGGTTTCCCGATCCCTCCCCCAACCTTCTTGCCCCAAACTCATGCCATTGGTTGAGCCAATGTGGATGTGTCGGGTTGGACAAGATGCTCAAAGAAGGCAATGTTTTGACTGGGCAGTGTTTACACTTTTCGAGGAAGTCAACTTACAAATGGATTACTTATCGTTGTCTCTCCATATTAATCTGGGACGAAAGAAAGCATTTTAACACAGAAAAAAATACACATTTCAACTTTAAATATACCCATCCCTAAGTATCATCTTATCTCATATACACCTTCATTCTGATGCCTGTGGAATTGATGCACAGACATTGTATTTGTTTACAGGCCTCCAGTTATGTGGAGTCATTTATCATTACTAGTTCTCATTCTCCTCTTCTGCAGAAGTAACAGTGATTCATCGTACTCATTTTGCAGTATGAAGGCATGCTATACTTCCCTAACCACCACCACCTGTGCACCCCCTTTGCCTCTACAGGGAGTAAATCCTTCTTTTGAAACACCCAATATGAAAATGAGATTTATCGTTGCACTGATACACAAACCTGCGCTGATAGATGGAGGTCTGGGTTAAGGAGTTGCATCATTGTTAAACGTGCAGCTTTTTGGGTGCAGGCAGACAGTGAGCTGGGCAGCAGCCACACCGGCTAGCCATCCTGATTTATGACTCCTTTGCCTGCAAATTGCTTTTACTGCCACCCTGATTATTGTTCTGTGTTAAATAGATTACACATCATTCGGAATATGCTCTAATGCGCAGCTGGGGTGGGGTGGTAGGGATCGTGTTCAAACTCCTGCATTCTTGCCCTTGTTTTTGCAAAATGTCTGACACATACTCTGCAAACAAAGTGTGTTCACAAATTCATAAATAACTAGATTAAGAAGGGTTAGGGATAGGTTAAGGTTAACCCTAACCCTAACTTAACCCAGACGAAGTTCTGGCCGTGTCAGCAAACGCTGTCAAATGGCATAATTGGGACCTTAGTCTTGGCTAAGATGTGTATCGTACAGTCTGACAAAATGTCAAGCGTCAATCGCAAAGGACAGTAAAAATCGTGCAATATGCACGATAGGGTACAATTGGTCAGTAATGTTTTAAGGCAAGGGTTAGTAAAAGGTCAATTAATTTGCTTTGTATATTCCTGTTTCTCCAGATGAATAGGAGTACGTTGAATGTGTTTTTTTACTTACCTGCTAATATATCCTGGGATATGATGATAGTTTTCCATCAGTTTGTCTGTGCTCCACATATTATCAGAAGTCACTTCACTAAGTGTCATTGATAAATGCCACAATCAGTTACGGGTAGAGTAGACCTTAATTACTGTTCTAGTGCGGGATGAAACGTAGGATAAAGATATTAATTTACCGCTTCATCAGTGTGATCTGCTGAAAGAACCCATGGTTTGTAAAACTGGAGATGGATGCAATTGCTGTGTAATAGGGTTTTTTAGCCAAAGATTGCTGGATTTTAAAGTTATTTCTCCCCAAATGGTTTCTGTTTCCATTTTCTACCATTTTTCTGTATTGTGTGCTTGAGAATGAACTCTACACGTGTATGTGAAATTTCACTTGAATGGATGTTATTTGTTCTTAGCTCAATAATCTGGAATCAGTGTCGTCTTTGAGTAAAAGTAGAATTAGTTACGATATATATGAGCCAGTGTTTCCTGCACCACTTTTAAGTGGCAGAATCTACAGCATCACGACAAAATACATTTTATTTTACCCTAGTTGTGAGTTTGTGGTTTGAATTGGACATAATGAGGCAAACATAGGAGACAAAGGAGTAGATGATGTTTATATGACAACATTGAGAAGAATGCATATTCACAGAAGAGTTCTGTTGTCATACATTGTTTTAATTAACGAATTAACATTGAATTTTTGTCTTTTTCAATTTGTCGTTTTCAGGGCTGCCCACAAATTCTACCCAGCACCGACATCCTGGTACCGGCTGGGATTGTTCGACCAATCACATTGCGGGCTCGCAACTTGCCCCAGCCTCAGTCGGGTCAAAAGAACTATGAGTGTGTCTTCAACATCCAGGGCAAAATCCAGCGCATTCCTGCTGTCCGATTCAACAGCTCGTGTATTCAGTGCCAGAACACTTCGGTAAGACAGCAGCTCTCTAGCCTCTACATACAGAATGCACTGCAAGGGCACAAGTTTAGGAGCACATGATAAATAGTGTTTGTTTTTGTTTTTGTTTTTAAATTAAAAAAACATTGGATTTTCTTAGTAGCAATGATTTTACCTGCAACCTGAAGCTTCATCATTTCTTGTCGCTGTAGGACTTCTTAAAGCTGAAGTGTGTAATTCAAAAATTCTATGTTAAATTTAAATCCTCCTAGAGTCAACTACAAGTCAAGCCATTTGTAAGTTGATTCGTGGATTTGTAGGATTGTTTGAGAATCCTGACCAGCCATGTTGTCTCACCCAATGGCCTGAGTTTGGGGGAGGACTGTCTTTTTATTCAACCAATGGTAGACAAGTGTATTCGTAGAAAAACCTGTTTGTAAACGGTCATTATTGTTTGCTAGTTTGACACTAGTTGGGCAAAAATTACACACTTCACCTTTAAAATACTTCCTAAACCATGTAATTTATTAATTAGCCTATTTTTCAAGCATAGCCTAACCTAAGATTGCATTTGAAACATTTTCAAACGAACAGATGTATTGTTTTGTCTTATTTTATTTGGCGTTTTTCCATTTTAAAACATTAGCATGAGCTGCAAAACGTTGCTTGTAGGGCAAAGAGGTACAATTAATCTGTCTGAAGTGTGCTGAGAAAGCCAAGGTGACTTTTCACTGAATCACTGATCATATAAAAAATAAGAATCTTTATCTGAGAAATCAGCAAAGACATTAATTTGTAATGTTGGAAAGTCTTGCTTTCTCAATCCTGTTGAAAAATGGAGCATGTCAAGATGCTGACATTGAGAATGTCTCTCTCTCTCATCCCTTTCTCTTTCATATGCGGTGGGTACAGACACTCGCCGTCTGTGACCCATTTGGTTGTCACGGTAACCTTGGGGAGTCTTGTAACATAATTAGCTAGCCGCTGGACATGCCTCGTAATTTGGCACGACAGTGTGACCTGGTGAAATGGAATGCGCTGATCCCGATTTGCCGCAGTGGAGGTGGAGTGTGTGCCCTTTGACCCCTAAACCCTAGCAGGGGTCAGAGGTCAGTCCACACGCCCAAACCCCATGACAAGACAATCGATGTCCCGTTGCAATTTAATAATGAGGATCACGTTTGGAGCGCTCACCCTAGACAGGATTGATCATCGTCCTTTCCAGAAACGACACATGCTGGCTTTTTCGCACATAGTTCGACGGCCCCCCCCCTCGCTGGATCCCGGTGCGGAGAGCAACTGTTGTCCTTCCATCTGTTTTGACTCATCTCCTGTTCATCACTTTCCCTGTCTGTGACTCACGCCTCACTCTCCGACGGCACTATGCATTTAAATTGGAATTGAAACAGAGACTTTTGCAGTCCAAACGTAGCCGTGGTCCTGAAGGCATTTAAATGCAAAGTGAATTTGCCAAATGCCTGTCACAGATGATGTGGGTATATATTGACTATATTGAGGCCAACAGGTATTTTATTTGCTTACCGAAGATGAATATTGACATTGGGATTTCTGTGTGTGTATTTTTTATTTATAAAGTCTTGGGAAACGAACAAATTCTCAGCCGAGTTTCAAAGATCCTATGAATCTGGTATGCAAGTCTTCCATTCTGTTGTGCAGTGTTGGAGAATGTTACTTTTATATAGGTTAATTATGTTACATGTTACGTTGTTACATTATTCCCCAAATGTAACTAATGATTTTATTTAATGGTGTTACATTGTTACTTTTTATTGAAAAGTTAAATGAGTACTCAAGATGACGTTGGAGATACCGTCAAACATCTGTGCTAAACTGGTTATTATTCTGGTAAGTTGCTGTAAATATATTGACTTGAAATTACTTTCTCAGGCATTTTCTTTTCAAAATGTTGCTCCACCATGACTGTAGTTGACTTAAGAGAGAAAACTAGCCAGAGAAGTGAACAGTTCACACTAATCTCGCTATAGGGCCCCTTGTGGCAATGTTGAGAATGCAACGCATACTATATTATGAATTGCTGTGCCTGCATTCACGTGGTTGCGAGTATCTTTCCACCATAACACAGCTGCCGTTCATCTAGATGAGCCTTTTGTCCCTACCTCACGGTGAAAGAAAACCAAACCCACATGTTGTCACTTTTTCTCTTTATCTCTTCCCATCCCCCAATATCTCTTCTGTGTGTTATCTTTTCAATCTCTTTGTCTCTCACCTCATTGCTCTATTTGTTGGTCTGTGGATCTACAGATTAATTGAAAGTCTGATTCCCAGTGACACAGCAGAGAACGAGCACACAGTCTCTCTCACATGTCATGCATCTTTCCGGAATAACAATCAAACATTAGTGAAGACCTGCTACAGATTACACTCACTCTCTTGAGAGTGTGTCATCGGCCGCCACTCCCTCCCTCCCTCCGCATGCACTCTCTCTCTCGCACACCTACTCTCACGCAAGGCAACCACTATCAATCAATATGGCCATCAAGGCAAATGGCTCTGTATCGTCTTCTGGGATCCGCCGCCAGGTGACTTTGAGGGCGGGGGTCCATGCTAATGAAATTATGAGTGGCCGAAGATTGCCAATGGCGAATCAATCAGATTCATCTTCCGTTTGTACGTCGTTCAAGAACGTTGATTAAACTATCAGCTATATTTTTTCTCGTTGAAGTGTAATAAGGTAGCTAACGTTCATTTATGACTGTAGCTGAAGTAAAGAGAATACAGTCTTTCCTGTTAACTTCATTTCAACCTCAGACTTGGCACACAATTACAGTACATCAAAACATCTGGAGTCACATTTTCTATAGTCTTTCAAGTTAGTTCACCCACAAATGAAAATTCTGTCATCATTTACTCACTATTCCAAACCCACTAAAACAAACAAAGTCTCAGTCACCATTCACTTTCATTACATCTTTTTCCCATACAATGAAAGTGAATGGTGACTAGGGGTGGAAATCACAAGGTAACTGGTAATACGATATCTAGGTCACGATATGATATTATTGCAATTCTTTATTTTTGGTGTATTGCGATTTCAAGACTGCAATATATCACTATTTTTTAATGGGACTTTAGTAAATGTTAATCAATACCAAATCTCAAAATGCAATGTTCAATTAATATAAAAGTGCCTGAAATAATTTGTATATGAACCATTTATTTGTTGACATAAACAATACTGACAGTCAAATAAATCTGTTTACATTTGACTTTGACCTTTTAACAAATAACAGCCTTCTGAGAAGTGAACATATAAAGTTTATAAGTCTTGCAGTCCTCACAACTTAAAGGGACAAAAAGCAGCCTTCAGAGAGGTGAACAATGTGTTTTGATGTTCACTTACAGAATACTATAACTGTATAATAATATCAAGTCCTTGAAGTATTTAGAAAGGTAGTTTAATCAAAAAGCAGCTTTTTGAGAGGTGAACAATGTGTTTTGATGTTCACTGAACACACAATGCATTGTAATATCAAATTCTAGAAACTTTAAATCAACTTCAATAAATTAAAATAAATGTCTGTTTTTTAGACATGACAATGTTTTTACTCAAAAAGAGCAGTTTGTCTACATGCTCAGGATTGAGTGTGCTCCTTTGAGCTGTAACTTTGTCTATTATTACTTATTTTCTTTTTATTAATACAAAGGGAGAAATTATGAACAAACACTGTGCTCAGTGATGTCAGTGATGTTGTTAATATCGCTGTTGGTCGGGTTGAAGTGAAACAAAGCGGTTTCTGGCTTGAACTCCTCATCTCGCAAGTGGGGGCTGTGTGCTGCTGCTCTCGTGCACTCTCATGACGCGCACATTTTCACTAAATAATACATTTGATTTTGGTTTCGGTTTGTCAAACCTCATTGTATGCTTTTAGAACAAGGCATGAGTCATATGCAATAATTTATTGAGCTGAATTATACTTTTACGTCCTTTTAAAAGCTTTAAGATGTGATTAACATAAACTGCCATTGTATGACATCATTGAGCATTTGTTCACAATTTATTCCTTTGTGTTAAGAAAAAGAAAGAAAATCATATGGTCTTATGACAAAACAGAGGTACACAATGACTGAATTTTTTATTTTATTTTTGGGTGAACTATCCCTTTAAGGACATCCATATGACTCCAGTGGTTTAATCAATGTCTTCTGAATCGATCCAATCAGTTTGGAAGAGAACAGATCAAAATGTAACTGCTTGATATGCACTGTACATATTGTCATTGCCGTTTCTAAGTGCGATTTCAAGCTTGAGTGCACTTCCTAGTGCTTGACGCATGTGCAGAACATTAGATGGCGCTAGGAAATGTAATTGTGCTTGAAATCATGATCACTAAGGAGACTGATGATGTCAAGATTATAGTGAAAAAGTTTACATTTTGGTCTTTTCTCACCCAAAACCAATTCTTGGGTGGCATGAGGGGCTCAAAGTGTTGAGGATAAAGACTCACAAGCTACTGGTGTAGTTTTACAGCTTGTTAATCAACTTTTATCCTAATGTAAATGGTCTCCCTCAGGGCACGTCGCTGGAATTGAGAGGTCATTATTTTTGACAAAAACCAAGTTAACTGGTCCTGCATTCTCGCTAATTCTCAGCTGCTTCCTGTTCCTGCCTCGCCCTAGAATTTAGACAGCTGCATTTTCAGTATCTCACAATGCTGCTATTGTGCTTCAGCATCCCTTACTTTACAAAGAACTTTACTGTACTTAGTAGTCAAGTTATGAGAGGTACAAGCTAATGGGTGAATCAGTGAAATAATGTATCAATATGCAGACTGGTCCAGCTAACTAATGAATCAATGAGAATGTTTACATGCATGATCTTACACTGATTATGCTTAATAAGCTGACAATGTGTGGTCATGTAAATGCCTTACATGGTTTTCCTTTATCAGGAAAAGGGCATAAATGGATTAAGCATAAACTGATCGACACAAGTAGATTTTTGCCCATTACCCTGATTTCACATTGCATGTGAACACCTTTAGTGGTGTTCTTACTGGATTATTCAATGTGCACATGTGCTGTGTGCATACTTGTCTAAATTTTGACATCTAAAGTAGAAAATAACTAGATGATTTTAAGGCTTTTATACACATGGTTTTCTTACGTTTTAAGATTTTTGGAATAAACAGATTTTTGCTGGTTATCAGCATATTAGTGTGCATGTAAAGTGCTCAATGATTATGTAGTTATGAGATTGTTGTGGCATAGTGGTAAAAGATCGGAGCTGATAACTGAAAGGTTGCAGGTTTGAACGCTGCACATGTCAATTCAAGAGCTTCAGGTTTTCCCACAGCTATGTAAAACCTGGAAATATCAGGGAATTAAAACATTTTGTTTTCCAGACCTGGGAAAACCATGAAAATATATACAAATCTTAATTCATGACTATTTTTATAGTTTAAGGAATAGTTCACCCAAATATGAAAATTCTCTCATCATTTACTCACCCTCATGCCATCCCAGATGTGTATGACTTTCTTTCTTCTGGCAGAACACAAACAAAGATTTTTAGAAGAATATATTAGCTCTGTAGGTCCATACAATGCATGTAATGGTGACCAAAACGTTGAAGCTTCAAAAAGCACATAAAGGAAGCATAAAAGTGCTCCATAAGACTCTCATTGGTTTAATCCATCTCTTCTGAAGTGATCCAATTGGTTTTGGGTGATAACCGACCAAAATATAACTTCTAGCGTTCTGCACATGCGTCAAGCACTAGGAAGTTAAATCGAGCTTGAAATCATGATCATGCCTAGAGACTGCAATGGCAAGATGTACTGTGAAAAAGGAGATACATTTAGGTCTGTTCTCACCCAAAATCGATTAGATCGCTTAAGAAAACATGGATTAAACCACTGGAGTAATTTTGATTACTTTTATGCTACCTTAATGTGCTTTTTGGAGCTTAAATGTTTTGGTCACCATTCACTTGCATTGTGATTGAACTAATAGAAGTGAACTTCTCTTATACATAGTGGAAACATGTTTATTTTGGTTAGCCCATTGGCAATTTATTTTATTTTTTTATTTATTTTTTGCATTTAAATTGTTGTTAATTTTGTTAGATTTCTTTGAAAACAAGACTAAATATATTTGTCATTTTTTATCTCGTGTAAATAAACCTTGTTTTAAGGATGTTTAGATATTTTTACTTGAAAGCAAGACAAAAGTACTAGCCGTCTTGGTTCCGGAATAATTTTTCCCATTTATTTTTCCAAAGGATTCTATTAAATCCTTCATAAAAGAGTCATGAACCAAACCAACCAGCTCCGTGGTGAATCACACCATTACAAATTTTGATTTGAAACAAAACAGTATTTAAAAGTTGGACAAAAACACAAAGGTACCAGACTGTGCACTTAATATGAGGGAATGAACTACAGTCCGATGAAGCATTGCGAATGACGATGGAAAAATATAGACATTTTATTAGATTTAAAGTTGTTGATTATAAGTATAGAATCAATATATTTAAAGTATATTACAAAATATTCAGATATATACAAATATGTACAGTAGTGTGAGAGTGTAGGGAGGCCGACTCAATTGTATCATTCGCAGAGCACCAAAGTTGAAATAATGTGGACTGATAGTTTCAACAGGAGCATATGCCATTGATTAACAACCTCCGAGCTCACGGTAGGTCTGTCTTTAAAGGTTTATAAGTTATCGTTAAAATTCAATTACCCTATGGAAAAAATGAATGGGATTTTGAATGGGAAACAATTATAGTGCAGCTCAGTAGTGTGATTTGTGACAGTGTCAGAGGAGACAATAGGAGTTATAATGCAGGTTAAATTGCGCACAGCCCGTGTTGTCCACAAAACATCAGTAATAAACTGCTGCTTACTCATGGCCAATCAAACAAAACATACATATGTTAGTTCACTCTGGGACATAAGCACTAGCTTTCTGTGTGTGCTTTTTAAATGTAGTCATAAATATGTCAGTACGGCATGTGCTTTTGGTAGACTGAGGTGAAATCTGAGCAAATTCATATTTTTCCATAAAGCGAATTGTGCAAAATACTTCAAATGGGTCCATGAGCGCAAGTGTTGCTAAGCACTGCTGACCCCTTAGCGTCAGGTGTGTTACCAGGGAAACGTACCGCTCAGGCCTTTATTACACAATGGCCAAGTTCTGAACCAGGCTCTTGATGGTGAGGGCCCTCACAAAGAAGCCCATTATCCTCCGTGCAGGGTAGCGGAAGCTTTTTGAATAAAAACACTTACATGTTATTTTTATCAGGCATTTCAAACCACCTCATTCTATTATTCTCATCAAGTGCTCAATCAGGCATTAGCGGTTTTATTCTGTACTACCATAGGGGAATGTGTTTTAAAAGGATATTTCACCCAAAAGTGAAAAGTCATTTTCTTACCCTTAGGTTTTCCTGTATGACTTACAATTTTCTTCAGTGGGACACAGACATTTTCAGAAATAATTAAGACTGTGCTGGTCGCTCTTTTCTAAACAATTGTAATTAATAGGGACTGAGACTTTCAAGATTCTTAAAGGACGAAAAACCAGATAAAAGTGTTTCTTTCTCTAAAGGATGATTTGTTAACGGATCTGACATTGCAACTTCTCTTATGAACTCTCATAATGTAGAGTTAGGGCACATGTCAAGATTTTCAGTGAATAACAACTTAAATTTCTGTCTGTTTCTCACACAAATCTATCATATAGCTTTAAAGGACTCGGAATATAGCGCACAAGTCATGTGGACTATTTTTATGATGCTTTAATTGTGCTTTGTGAAGCTTGAAAGCTTTAGTTTTTGTTCAATATAATTGCATGGAAAAGAGCGACCAGAACAGTCTTCAAAATATCTAATGTTGTGTTCCATGGAAGAAAGTCATTCATGAGGGTAAGTAAATGACAGACTTTTCATTTTGAATGAACTATCCCTTTAATCTTGACTTACTTGCATGTAAACAACCAGTCTATTGCTGAAAAGTTTTGTATGGTAGTCTGCCAAAAAATCACATGAGCTTCAAAGCTTAACGTTTAGGTGTAGTCTGCAGCAGTGGCTGGCATCTTCTTCGCTTTGCGCCCCAGTCTTTATAAACTATACACGCTATTAGGTTGTCATGTGGAAGCAGGTGGGCCTTATTAAAATAAATTGATCATTTAATGCGGTGATCAGTCTACTGTATATGTCCCTGACTTAATGCATCACATCAAATTAACTGTGCCCAGAGCATTTCTCCATGTATTAAGAGGCTCAGCTATGCTTGATCCTCCAAATGAAGAAATCCCTGCACCAGAAAGTTCTGCTTGGGATCAACTCAATCCTCACAAGGAAGGAATGCTTTGGTTTGCCTCGGATCAGTGCGCTCACCTCATTTATGGTGACACGCGTTCAGCCATACAGTAATGCATATCCATGTGGCAGGCATTCTTCATCCTACTTTCTTTAGGAGAACGCTCATTTCGTTATTTATTTACAGAGGCTCATGACCAAACCATATCACATCATAGTTGGACGGACAGGGACTGAAGTCCCATACGTTGTTTCTGTATCTTTAATCATAACCCAGAATTCCACTCTCCCAACGTAGAAATTATCCAATGACGCAACATTTGGTTGAAATGAATTATGTTCTGTTATTACTGGACAGTGTGTGCTTAGTAATAGGATAGCTATTATTCAGTAATTAGGTTACCATAATGTAATGCACTGCTCACATACTCAACTCATTTTCCACATACCATTGATGTCGTTATGTCTTTCTGCTGAGTCTGGTTCCATTTGTAATTAAATTAAATGTACAAGAGCTTCATCATTATGTTTTATTGATTTTCAGTCTGTCACTTAAAGTAGACATCATTGACAGGTCAACTGGAGCCAAACATATTCAGAGACGATGGGTCTCATTCACTAATAATTGTGTACAAGTTGCTTGCTTCTGTATGCAGAATAACTTTAGACAGATACATAACAGGTGTGTTCTCACATTCATTTGTTCTTACACTTACTGATGAATCTGGATAAAACGTTAACAAATGAAAAAACTCCCTTTTAATTTCTGTTGTGGTGTAATGGATGATGGATAATGCCATACACACCACTAGGGGGTGCCGCTTGCTTACACAACGCTGACTGAAGCGTTGACTAAAGCGTTTCAAGGTAACCTTTCAATGTTAGTAATAGCGCAAGACCAAATTGCGATATCGTGTAGCCTTAATAGATACCATACCAATGTCTAAGAAGTCAAAGTTTGCTGGTTTAAAAAGGGTTTTGGATGGCTTTACCTCGTCATGTATAGGTAAGTGCCTCTTTCACAACGGGTTTTCCTCAGTTAATGTGAGAACGAGAATTATTAAAAATTTAATATTTCATGTTCTTAGGAGTACCAACCCTTCTACATTTTGTGGAATGTAGAATCATAATTCTAGAGTTTTTACTAAATGTGTTGATAATTAATTATAAATGCACCATCGGTTTTTCATATGTGCGTTTTCTTGCTTAAAACCGATTTGCCGATGGTTTTAATTTGGTCAATAATTGGCTGATAAATATCGGCAGCCAATACATCGGTGCATACGTAGATGTATTTGTGCGTAAAACTTGTGTGCGAGTGTGTTTTTACGCAGAACTCAAGATTCATCAAAAGTTTTAACCAACTAAAAAGTCACACGTTTGTGCGTAAAACCTGTCCAAACATGCAAACTTTTTTGTGAATCATGCAAACAGTTTTTACACAGAATGCATTTGTGCAGAATGATGTTTTACTTTTTTAAATTTTTTTTTTATTTTGTTTAATGAAAGAGACCCAGTGTCTATGAAGACCTTTGGCAAACATATTTTTCAACAATACAATCCTCTTTAAATGCTTAAAGCTCAGTTCCACTGAGTCCCACTTGAATGAATTGCAATCACTTAATTTCAAGGGAAGGCCAGATTTTCAAGTAACTACATTTTTTTCCCATTAGTCAATATCTGCGTACAGTTATTCATCATAGCCAATGCTGTAAACGGCTGTATTAACTTTGCTCCAATAAGTGGATTATTAAGCACAGCCATTTTTAAGAGTGGTCTCTTTTAACAACCCTGCTTTCTGCTCATACACATTATATTATTTGATTAAACATGCCAAAATAATAAAAATATAACCCAAGGAGATACTGTATATAAAGCTAACGGAGGAAATAGCCTTAATTCTAATGATAGGATGCATCTTGGGTTGTTGTTTTGAGCATTCGCAATGCTGATAAATTGAGGAAGGGTTTAGAGATAAGATTACCTTGCTGTCGTTTGCCAGTCATTTCCAATGAGGCCTCTGACAGAACCAGGCCAGGCTGTCTACACACAACATGCCACGATACAGTGGGAAGACAAGCCGGAGGAAATCAATTCACTACTGGCAGAGATAAGCGGTATTGTATGGACAAACACAAAGGCTTCCACCCATTTACACACCGAGGCTAATCTCCTCAAAGCTCCGGCGCCTTTCACTGCAGGAGAGGCAATAGGCAGGAAAATACATAACGGTTTTGGCCAAAATACATTGCGTATGACTCTTTCGTCAGCACAAGCAGAGGCAGCAGACTTTGGCCAAACCTAGATTTAAAGAGGCTGTATTTTCTTTTCTTTTCATTTAATTTATTTTTTGTTTTTGTTTTTGTAGATGCTTGTATTTTTAGAAAAGAAAAAAAAACTTTTTAAATGTAATGTTTAGAATAAGTATCAATTGAATTATTTTTTATATTTTAAACATAAATTCTTACATAAATTGTTGCAAACGATTCTTACATATATTATTGTAGGTGCTTTTATTTTTTATAAATCACATTTTTATGTTTTTAAATTTCATTTGATGTTTGGAATAAGTTTAAATTGAATAATTGAAGCTTGGCATGGCATGTATAAGTTCAATGGGTTTCTGTGTATATAGTTTATTAAGAATAGGGATGTGCACAAGTAATCGATTAATCGAGTACTTGTTCAGCTGTAAATATTCTACTAGTAAAAACACTACTTGAATATTGTAATATGATTTTGCCTTGTGTCTTTGCCTGCCATGGGCAACACTGGAACTGCTTCTAATTCATTCATTCATAATTCATTAATCTTCCAAATATAAAATATAATCATAAAATATGCATTTTCAATAAATGTGCTTTATAAAAACACAGGAACTATGAAAATGCATATTGCGCCTTTTGCAGATTTAGTTAATTTTGGATGCAGTTTTTATAAATGTGTAGATGCTTGTGTTATAAAACACATTTTTAAATTGCATGTGATGTTTGAACTCATTGGGTGAAACACGAGCTGAACAGATATCACATAAATTCTCACATTCTAACAGAAATTGATGCAAACCATTTATAAAATGATTCTTACATAAATTACTGCTTTGAAAACAATCATTTGAATATTAAACAAAATGCAAAAATATTATTGAAAAATACGTAAAAATCTAAGTTGCACTTTTGAATGTTCTGGCGAAAGCTGCAAGTCATACACAATGTATTTTGGGCAATAATGAGATGTAGTTTCTTGCCTTTTGGAACTCAACCATTTGTGCAAGAATGCCACAGTTTACTTAAGAGTAGTTCTACGAGTGATTTAAGCAGAAATGGGTTTTTCCTCGTGTTCCTTGAATGAGGCCCATTGGAAGAAATAACCTTGGAACAATGTTCATTTGTTGAATGTGTAATTAATTGTGTAATTTTTTTTACTATCAACATTTTATGCAATGCATCTGTAAACTGGGTGTTTTTCCTTAATTACAGTAGCTTAGCTCCTATATAGCTCAACAAATCCCAAAATATGTTAATGATGTTGAAGTCACAGCCTTTACCAATATGCAGGTCACTTTTAATTGACCCCAATTAAGATGGTCCAGACCCCAGCAGCTGTGTCTCATAGAGATGTATGTCTGTTGGGTGCCTGGCGTCAACAGGTTGAGTGAGGTTTAGTTCAGTCTTTCACCACTTCTTCTACTGCATAGCTCACTTGAATTCTTCCTAGATATTTCCCTGAAAACAGCTGCAAAAAGACTCCAGCTCAGTGCATACACACACCACTGAGGGCCATTTTCCACTCTTCATGGCCCCTCGAACTGCTGGTGAATGATGTGGCACTGCTTGTTTTCACTGTTGTGATTTATTTGGGCTGTTCGGATGAATGAGCGCAGATTTAACAGCTGACGTTTTTATCAGCCGTAATGACTGGGCAAGGCATGAGCTTTAAATGGGTCAGAGTATTATTTTGCTGTTTTTAAATAGATTTTGGTTTTGCCATAAATGGAAATAAATGCAGTTTCACTGCTGTGGGAGAAATTCACTATGAAAAGTGACAGCGTCGTTTATATGCACGCACTGTCCAAAATGAAAGGGTTGGTTAGTTTGATTCAAATGATGATGTCATTTAATCACCCTCTATTGATTTTCTATTGTTGTCTAGTATTTTGTTATTTTCAAAGTAGTCACCCTTTGCCTAAATTTTGCAGAAATATACTCTTGGCATTTTCTCAACCAACTTCTTGAGGTGTCACCCTGGGAAGATTTTTTAAACAGTAATGAAGGAGTTCACATCTATGCCTGGCACTTACTGGCTGCTTTTCACTATTATTCGGTCAAAGTCATCCATTTTATACATTTTTTTTTTTTTTTTTTTCAAATAAAATTTTATTTTTGTCATTAAAACTAATCTCAAACATTTACGGATACGCCTTCAGATCAAAAGGTTTAATCTGAAGTTAAGTTGAGAAAGAAATGTAAAAGTGCAGCTGTGGCAGTTCATATTGCTGAATTTGAAGGCTCTGTCCTCTGGTTGGTTTACTCTCGTTCTCTCTGGCTCATCTTGAAGTCTCTTAAGCAAGCTGCCCACCGATCGATGAGTCTGATCAGCCAGATTCTCTCAGGGTTGCGTTGGCTAAGTGCTCTCACTGTTGTTGCTAATTAAAACCCAGACAGTAAAAACAACCATCACCTGCTATCTGCTCCAACTGACAAGCTGCAGCTGCATGTTTGGAGACGTGCCATACATGCCGTCTACTTGCCACAATGTCCTGGCATGTATGTGCTGTATGTCCTGGCTCTTTTTCTCAGTCTCTCTTAGGACTGAAACATGCATTACACAAGTACGAGAATGCTCCCACTTCTAGCTACGCAAGCTTGATTTTTTACAACACAAGTATGCAGGGTTTCCACAGTCATGGAAATCTTGGAAATATCAGGGATTTTCTAAATTGTGAAATCATGACAATTAAAGCTGACGTGTGTAATTTTTTGGGGATTGTCAGAATTAATATGCAGAGTCATGTGTAAGTTAGTCATTTATAGGTTGATTGCACCTAAATGTCTAACACTGTGGCATCTAAGTTTTTTGAATGGCCTGTCAAGCATGGCTGAGGCTAGGGGGGCATTGGCCCCATACATTTTTCTTGTTGAAGTCAGAATATTATTATCGGGATCAGTTTTATTTTCGTCATGACAAAGAAGAGAATAGACTAAATGAACAATTTGCTATCATTTACTCACCCTAATGTTTACAAAGCATCACGTTCCTTTTCTTATTTGAAAAGTGACTCATGCTGTTTCTGTTGTTTTCTCACAGTACTGGTATGAAGGCAATGAGATGGGAGACCTGCCCGTAGATTTCTCCATTGTGTGGGATGGTGACTTTCCCATCGACAAACCATCTTCCATGCGAGGTAAGTGTCATTACCTGTGCTAAGGCAAGTTCCACTATTGCTCAATATTCTATTGCTCTTACTTGCATTTCGGAATTTGGTTTAAGCACGTAACATGTGCAATAGTCACAAATGATATAATTTCACCTGGCAGACAATAAAATGTCTGACTTGAATTTAAGGAGGGACCCGATCCATATCTAGTCACCGGAATATCTTATGGGTGATCTTAAGGGTGGGCTCTTTTGAATTGGGCCAGTAAGTACCCACTTATAACACCTTAGAAAATGCAAAGCATTGCCCTTATTACCACCCACAAAAACCTAGTATCATCAAGTTAAGCTCTGTTAGGAACCATTCACACCAAAAACTGCGGAAAGACACTGCACATTGAGTGTGGCTACATGCAAACCAAAATGCTTATAACTATCAAAAATCAGCTTATTCAAAAAAATGTGTTTACATGAGACTTGATATCATCAGATTAATTGATCTTAGCTTTGACATCAAAAAGTAAACAATCATGCCCACAACACATTTGATAAGCCAGTAAATACTGTCGTAAATGTGTTTACATGCCACACAAGATCAAAAATCTAGAGAGCAAACATGTTTGTGTGCCGATCGGTTTATGTTTATGAATCACATCAATATTCGTGATAGTTCACCCCTCCTCGCATATGACCTTTCTAACACTAAAAGTGTCTTACAAAAAATAAATGACGAATGTTTTGTATGAATGAGTGATCAGGATGGATTTTACATCATTTTGTAGCAAAAACTCTAGACTACAAGATCCAGTTCTCAAAGGTCTTGTGGACAAATGTTTAGTATGTGTTATATGGCCTTATTTCAATGACTTAAAATGTTTGTTTTTTTTTAAAACCACGCATAAACGTTATCTTCTCAAAAATACAAACATGTACACACATGTTGCTCATATATTATTGCAGCCCAGTTTGTGCTTAATACAGTGTTATCAGACTTTAGCCATTAATGCAAGCAACTGAAAAAAGCACAAATTCATTCATACAGTTCCTCGGAATAATGCAGTTCTGCCTCAGATTTTTTACATTTTATGGAGATGACTGTTGAGGCAACAGAGCAACATTCTTAAGCCCTCAAGTGGCTTTGTACTGTCGAAGCCAAATAGTTCATAAAAAGAAAAATTGAGGTTATCCTCCCTACATTCATATTTTATTAACCTTCCCTGCATCCTCTTGAGGTGAGAGGGTGTTACCTTTTGAGTAAAGTGGAACTTAATGTATCTTTTATTTTATTTCATCTGGATTTCAAAATCTGTTCAAACACTCTCTGTCAGATATTCTCACAGCCAAGACAGCATATATTATTGATAACAAGATGTCTGCCTGTTTCACGCTTATATAACATCACGTTACTGCCGAGAATGGCTTAGAATCCGTGTCCGTCAGCTTTTATCCTGTTCACACCTTCGTCAGTTTGCACTGACTTTTAACACTTTAAAAAATATGAACCGGAATACTTCCAGGAGTCAATATATCTCTTGAGGATAACTTCATCAAGCGCTCCATTACCAAGAGTTTTCTGTGGTTTCAGAGGAATAGAGCCAGGAGAGAAACCAAAATAGACAAACTCATAGCTCACTGTGTGTCTGCAGATACAATCGCTGTGGTAAATGATTGGCCATGTGTGCTTTATTAGTCTGTGGTCGTGTTTTCAGTGGTCTTCTATTCGTAGATCAGAGGGGCAATTCAACTTTACACCAACCTAGCTTGAGCCACCTTGGTTCTCTGGTTGTGTTCCAAACTAAAGTGAGCTGGATACTTGGAATGGGCATTTTCGAGTAATTGTAGTCGAGTACTTTAACCCATAAAAAAACAAGTCATTGATAACTCGTAAATTAAAATGTCAGTTAAATATATCAAGTATGACAAATATGTGGAATTAAAAAAAAAATTTATTTACAGACGTTACCAAGAATGGTTTCAAAATAAGCTAACTTCATCAAATTATCCTTATCTTTTGAGGAAAAATGTAAATAAATAAAAAATATGCATTAAAAAATACAAAAAAAGATTTGAAAATAACAGTAAAAAACATTTGCACTCACCCAGAGCTTACATTACACACGGCATTAGGGTAATGTACATATAGAAAATCTCACATTTTTATCATTTCAAATTATTCAGAAAAACAAGTGATGAATGTTGGCTTGTTTTAAAATGCGCTCTGCCCGTGTTCAGATATTTAACGCACAAACCATTCTGAAAAGCTTTAGAGTTTCTTGTACCGCTTCACATTTCCTTTCAACCATAAAAACAGATCCTTGTCAGCTGGTATGCATGACTCCAACAATAACCGAATACCAGTACAGTAGAATTCAATAATATTCAAAATAATACAAGTATTGCCACCCTTGGCTTGCTTGAAAGCCCAGAAAGCCGCCATCATGGGGCCTGGGTAGCTCAGCAAGTAAAGACGCTGACTACCACACCTGGAGTTGCAAGTTCGAATCCAGGGCATGCTGAGTGACTCCAGTCAGTCTTCCTAAGGAACCAATTGCCCTGGTTGCTAGGATGGGTAGAGTCACATTGGGGTAACCTCCTCGTGGTCGCTATAATGTGGTTCTCGCTCTCGGTGGGCACGTGGTGAGTTGTGCGTGGATGCCGCGGAGAATAGCGCAATCCTCCACACGCACTAGGTCTACGTGGTAATGCGCTCAACAAGCCACATGATAAGATGCACGGATTGACTGTCTCAGATGAGGAGGCAACTGAGATTCATCCTCAGCCACCCGGATTGAGGCGAGTCACTACGCCACCATGAGGGCTTAGAGTGCATTGGGAATTGGGCATGCCAAATTGGGGAGATAAGGGGAGAAAATCTAAAGAAAAGAAAGTCTCCATCATGTCTCCTCTCATACAACACCTCAAATTTTAACCAATTGTAATTGGGAGATTTGGTAGAGAGATCAAGAGGCAAATACGCAAAGGAAAATCTATTTGCAATATTCAAGTAGTGTTTTTGAAAGTTGACTATCTGGTGCAGAATGAGTACTCGATTTGTCGATTACTCGTGCGCATTCTTATTGCCTACCTAGACAGAAGATTTTAGGCATCATATACATGCACTCCAGATGTGAAGGCCTTAGGGGGCATTAACAAATATATTTGCATTTCTTTCACTTGTTTTCTATATAAACATGTGCTAGACGGACATTGGAGTGCTGCATATGTTTAGACACCGTATCAAGTTAAAATAACTTCTTACCATGGGACCACCCATGTATTTTTTGTAAGGGTACCTAGGCAGCATTTTTAGGCATCATAGGCACGATTCTGACATGAAGGCTGTTCCAATCCAAACAGTACAGAGCAAAATGAAGGTAACATGTTTTGTTGAATATTTAATGCAGTATCGCATGTGTCATTTGTGGATAAAGCTATCGAGACTGCAGAGCAACGAGTTCAGTGAAAATTTTCATCAACAATGCCAGACAAGCTTGCTATCAGACTCTCTTAAGCATTAATGGCATCTCTTTTACGCTTCGCAGTGTTTTTAACTTGACTTTGCCACCAGGACACTGAAAAAACAGTGAGATATGCTATAATGATCGAAGACATTCTTTTAGCGCATGTTTACATATAAAAAAATAGCACAGATGGACGCAAAAGTGAGTTTAGTGCAAATGGCCCATAAGGGCAGTATCATTTTGCTTCATGTGAAGAGTGGTATTTGCATTGTGAATGTAAGTGACCATTAACTGTGTTGCTACCCATGAAGGCCATTTCAAATCATTCTCCTTAGAAGGTAGCTGCCTGTGGAGACAATAGTGAGGCAGCGTACTAGGGTTTGAAATAGTGTTTCTGTTTATAGAATTCAACCTAAACTCCCACCAAACCAGAACAGCTTGGTTCTCGTGCTTCATAGAGGCCTAGGGTCAGATTTATTTGTTTGTGTGGGCAGCACAGTGAATCATGACACAGTAAATGCAGGCGTGGGCTTTGCCTACCTTCCCCTTACAGTTCAAATATCGATTGGCACCGCACAGCTGGCGCCACTCCAAACATGCCCTGCTTTTAACTGGCCAGCTGAGAGTAAGGCTATATTCTCACTGTCTCTGTCTGTGTGTCTGTTTGTGTAGCTCTCTTGTACAAGTGTGAAGCTCAGAGGGACAGCTGTGGACTGTGTCTGAAGGCAGACAGCATGTTTGAATGTGGCTGGTGTCTTGCCGATAAGAAATGTCTCCTGAAGCAGCACTGTCCATCACCCGAACACAACTGGATGCATCAGGGACGACGCAACATACGCTGCAGTCATCCTCGTATCACCAAAGTAACACACATTTAAATAGCTAATTCTAAATAGGGACTTTTTACTTTTACATCACCCAATGAGAAACCTTTGTTTTCTGTCTCTCTGTAGATCCACCCACTGACGGGGCCGAAAGAAGGTGGCACACGCGTGACCATTGAGGGAGAGAATCTGGGGCTGCAAGTTCGAGAGATTACGTATGTGCGAGTGGCGGGGGTGCGTTGTTACCCTGCAGCTTCTGAATATATCAGCGCTGAGAGGTGAGATATACATAATATTCTATGCAACATGAGAGGCTATTCATGTTTCAGTGTGCCCTTTCTATAAATGCTTCAAGACATTTCATATTACTCCAAGGTACTTAATGAAGAGACATTGTTATGGTACATGTTAAAAAGGTCATGGTACCATGTCCAAAAAATGTGGTAATGTTATGGTACATATATATTTAAAAAAAAAACATGGTATTACCACGGTACTGTGTTTAAAAACAAATGTGTTAGTACTATGGTGCCATATCCCAAAAAATGGAATTACAATAATACTTGTCCAAAAAAAATGTTTGTTACATGGTGCCATCTTGAAAACATTGTATTACTGTAGTACATGTAGATAAAATATGGTATTACCATAGTACCGTCTCCAAAAAAGTAACATGGTGCCTTATCCATAAAAATTGTATTACAATGGTACATGTAGAAAAAAAAACATGGTGTTATTGTGACATGTCCAAAAAAATACTATGGTACATGTAGGAAAAGTCATGTTACCATAGTACATTTCAAAATAACATGGCTTTACCATAGTACCATCTCCAAGAACTCAATAACAATAACCAATTCCCAAAATAACATGACTTAACCATAGTACAATGTCTCCAAAAAAGATGGTATTACCATGGTACATTTTCAACTTAACATGGCTTTACCAAGGTACCATGGCTCCAAAACACATGGTATTACCATAGTACATGTCCAAAATAATTGGTTTTACCATAGTATATGTCCGAATAACATGGTTTTACCATAGTACATTTCCAAAATAATTTTTCTTTAACGTAGTACCATGTAACAACAAAAATAAAACATGCAATTACCATAGTACATGTCCAAAAATGACATGTTATTAGGATAGTATAAGTTCAAATAACATGGTTTTACCATAGTACCATGTTCCATTTTCTTTTTTTTTTACCATGGTAATACATTGTACTTTTTAGTATTTCTGTCTGTATTGTAGCTTCCTAGCTGTTTGGGTTCTTGGAAAAATACCGTAGCCGTGTTACTAGTTTATGTCACTTAGTTAGTATCGCCTGTTTTGGCAATGTTGATTTCAATGTGTGTGTATGTGTTTGTCCTGCAGGATTGTGTGTGATATGGAGGAGTCTCAGATATCAAACCCCCCTGGTGGTCCGGTGGAGTTGTGTATCGGTGACTGCAGCGCAGAGTATCGCACCCAATCATCTCAAACATACTCTTTTGTGGTGCGTGCCAAGATTATTCTTAATACATCTTATTATTTTTTTTACTGTAGAACGCCTCATCTCCTGGTTTGTGGTGATCTAGGCTCAGCCAATCAATAACTACCCATTTTTGAGACTCAGCCAATCAGATTTCCTATCTAAAACCAATGAATCTTTAAGATTCCCAATCCACCTGTCCATTAGCCAATCAAATCTGTTTGTGGCGAACATGTGATTATGCATTTCGCTGAGGGGAAAAGGGATGTAAAGAGTGCCACTGTTACTCCCTCCTCCCTGCTGAGTTTTAAGTGGTACCCAGCAGGAAAAGCTCATTAGTCTATTATCTCGAGCCCAGGAGCTGAACACACACACACACACACACACACAAATAAATGGATAGTCCTGCCTGGATTTCCTGAACATCTAATCAATAGCATCCTTGCAGCTTTAGTCGTGTAGAAAGGTAAAGCAAATGAAAACACGCACTCTGGCCAATTACACAGGTATGCAACTAATTACTTTGAAAGGACTGTACTGCAGCAATTCCTGACAGATCCTGCGCCGAAACAAACGAGCCCTGCTCGCCGCAACAGTAAACAGGACATTTCTATTACAGTGATGAGTGTAAATTCTTTGTGTAGAACCAGAACAAGAAAACAAGATCACACTTGTGTGTGTGTATCACACTGCACTGAGCTCCATCTGTTCAGAAGTTTCCACAGGGACTCCTGTCAGCCAGTGGTCAAATGTTATGGGTTTTTAACCAATAACGATATTTCGATGGCCGATGTTAAGGGGGAGACCAGGGCTAGTGGTCACAGGGGGATGTTGTCACAAGGGCTATGCAATTGAAGTCAGAAGTTTACATACACTTAGATTGAAGTCTTTAAAACAAATTTTTTAACCACTCCACAGATTTAATATTACCAAACTATAGTTTTGGTAAGTTTTTTATGACATTTATTTTGTGCATGACAAGTAATTTTTCCAACAATTGTTACACTTTTAATTGACTATATCACAATTCCAGTGGGTCAGAAGTTTACATGCCCTAAGTTAACTGTGCCTTTAAGCAGCTTGGAAAATTCCAGATTAGCCAATTAGCTTCTGATTGGAGTCAATTGGAGGTGTACATGTGGATGTATTTTAAGGCCTACATTCAAACTCAGTGACTCTTTGCTTGACATCATGGGAAAATCAAAAGAAATCAGCCAAGATCTCAGAAAACAATTGTGGACAAGTCTGGTTCATCCTTTGGAGCAATTTTCAAATGCCTGGAGGTATCACGTTCATCTGTACAAACAATAGTATGTAAGTATAAACACCATGAGACCACGCAGCCATCATACCGCTCAGGAAGGAGACACATTCTGTCTCCTAGAGATGAACGTAGGTTGGTGTGAAAACTGCAAATCAATCCAAGAAAAACAGCAAAGGACCTTGTGAAGATGCTAGAGGAAACAGATAGACAAGTATATATATCCACAGTAAAACAAGTCCTATATCGATATAACCTTTAAGGCTGCTCAGCAAGGAAGAAGCCACTACTCCAAAACTGCCATAAAAAAAAAGTTTGCAAGTGCACATGGGGACAAAGATCTTACTTTTTTGGAGAAATGTCCATAATAACCATCATAATGTTTGGAGGAAAACTGTGAAGCATGGGGGTGGCAGCATCCTGTTGTAGGGGTGCTTTGCTGCAGGAGGGACTGGTGACTTCACAAAATAAATGGCATAAAGAGGAAGGAAAATTATGTGGATGTATTGAAGCAACACCTCAAGACTTCAGCCAGGAAGTTAAAGCTTGGCCACATATGGGTCTTCCAAATGGGCAATGATCCCAAGCATGCCTCCAAAGTTGTGGCAAAATGGCTTGAGGACAACAAAGTCAAGGTTTTTGAGTGGCCATTACAAAGCCCTGACCTCAATCCAATAGAAGATTTATGCGAGAGTGTGTGTGAGAAAGGAGGCTGTAAAATAGCTCAAGGGTGGGCAAGGAGGAGGCGAGAACCGGCTTGTCAATATAAATGATAATTTAATGAAAACTTAAACCAAAACACATAAACAAACACACACGACGGACATGCCCATAATTCTCTCTCTAACCATCGTCACCGGCCGCCTTTATCCCTCGCGCGCCTCATCAGGCCGATTGGGGACCGGGCGCGCGATATTCTGATCGGCCGCGCCCCCCCCCCCTCCGCTCCACAGAGGCCTACAAACCTGACTAAGTTACACCAGTTCCATCTGGAGGAATGAGCCAAAATTCCAGCAACTTATTGTGAGAAGCTTGTGGAAGGCTACCCAAAATGTTTGACCCAAGTTAAACTATTTAATGGCAATGCTGCCAAATACTAACAAAGTGTATGTAAACTTCTGACCCACTGGGAATGCGATGAAAGAAATAAAAGCTGAAATAAATCATTCTCTCAGCTATTATTCTGACATTTCACATTCTTAAAATAAAGTAGTGATCCTAACTCACCTAAGACAGGGAATGTTTTCTACGATGAAATGTCAGGAATTGTGAAAAACTGAGTTTAAATGTATTTGTCTAAGGTGTATGTAAACTGTATCTCAGAAACCATGATGGTTTAACTACACATATTTGTGTTTTCTCTAGCAATGATTTTATATTTGGGTTTCATATGCCTAAATCAATACTCTCTTAAATCAGAATACAATTTTGTGAATTCTATCCTCCAAATTGCAATATAATTTTTTGTGTAGCAGGTGGGCAAATAACATGACATTTAAGAAAAATACACTTGTCTTGAGAACACAGTGTTCAGCCTTTCTGTTTAAATTTACCTTTATTATATGACCCTTGCCTAAATGTATGCCAGTCATGTGTTTTAAATGTAATGGGTTTATACATATTTTATATTGTTTTTTTTAACAATTCTTTTTCTCTTTCATAGTTGTTTTACTGTTGGCTGTTTAAGACCCATTTTATTTTTACCTCCTTGAAAGTGTTTTTTTAGGAAGCCACTAATTTAAGAATTTGAGGTTTTAAGCATATTTTAGTTTGGTGTGAACTTTATCAAACAGTGGCAGTCAATGGGAAAATCTGGATTTTTAAGCTTTCTGTTCTTCAGGGGTGAATGTTGTGTGACTTTAGCAAGTTTTGACATTTCAATATGCATTTTTTCCACCCAAACCCTTACAGTATATTTCAAAGTTTAGTGTTTAATGTAAAATAGGTTGCTGTAAACAAACGTTGCAAAAAAGAGTCTCTGAGGGTTAAAGGGATAGTTCACCCAAAAATGAAAATTCTCTCATCATGTACTCACCCTCATGCCATCCCAGATGCGTATGACTTTCTTTTTTCTGCAGAACACAAATATTTTTAGAAGAATATTTTAGCTCTGCAAGTCCTTTCAATGCAAGTGAATGGTGACCAGACATTTCAAGCTCCAACAATCACATAAAGGCAGCATAAAAGTAATCTATATGACTCCAGTGGTTTAATCCATGTCTTCAGAAGCGATATTATAGCAGTCGATGATAAACAGATTAATATTTAAGTCCTTTTTTTTACTGTAAATCTCCACTTTCACATTCTGAAAGTAAAAGTGAAAGTGGAGATCTTTTACTAAACAGGATTGAAATATTGATCTATTTCTCACCCAAAGTGATTGCATCGCTTCAGATGAAATATATATATATAAACAACTGGAGACATATGGATTACTTTTATGCTGCTTTTATGTGATTTTTGGACCTAAAAATCTTTGATTGTGTTCTGCAGAAGAAAGAAAGTCATACACATCTGAGATGTTATGAGGGTGAGTAAATGATGAGAGAATTTTCATTTTTAGGTGTACTATACCTTTAATAGCAGGTTCCATTGTGACAATTTACTCCATATAGTGTAATATGCCTTGCTTATGGTTAATAACCAAGCAACACTGAATTAGTTTGTTCTAAACATTATCATCACTGTCAGAGGAACCAATCTGTTCACCATTCAGGATCTCTGAACTGTCTTTCCTCTAGACTCCAAGTTTTAGCCGAGTGCGGCCAGAGAAAGGGCCCATGTCTGGAGGGACGAGACTGACTATCTCAGGCCGACATCTGGACGCCGGCAGTGCTGTGACTGTGTTTTTGGCCCAGGAAGAGTGTCTGTTTGTCAGGTGAGCAGCGATTGCCAGAACCGGATCTTCTGGTGCGAATCACATCTGTGTCTCACGACATCTGTGGGAAGCAAAATGTGTCATTTCCACATCCAATCAAATGAGTACACATGGACATCCTTAAATATGTCCACATGCTGACAGTGATTTTACTCATCGGTTGAGCCAAGAAACATAATGCTTTAATAGTTTTCCTTGTTGGTGGATAATGATTAAATTGGAATAACAGCTGCTTATATGACAAGCAATTTTGTCATTTCCCTGCTGAAAAGACTATATTAGACCAGCATGTATATCTATGTTGGTTTGGCCTGTCGTAGCTTGTGGATCAGCATTGCTGATGCCATTTCTCCCAACCTATCTAGATGACAAATGCCCAAATCCCCTATAAAACAGACCAGACTAACCGACTTGGCCAAGCTGGAAGAAGCGGTGCTTGTCTTTTCTGTTGGGCCATGATGTCTTTTTGAATTCATAGGATTATAAAGGACAAAATAATATTGATTTGTGTATGTTAATGGTCTTTTTTTGTTCCAACAGGAGAACGGTGCGTGAGATAGTGTGCGTGACTCCACCATCAGCGTCAGGCTCTGGGGCTTCATCGGTCAAGCTGTTCATCGACAAGGCAGAGGTCACCAGTGATACACATTACATTTACACAGAGGATCCAACCATTTCCAACATGGAGCCAAATTGGAGTATTATAAAGTAAGTAAATACACAGTCACATGCTCTGTTCCAAACCCTAGTGGGCTTAATCACTGTTTACAGTCTACATACGGAAATATCTCCTGCTACCTTCTAAGGGGGCCGTTCAGACCGAACACATCTTGCGCTAAGAAAGCTACAAGCAGCGCAACAAATGGAGCAGAACGCATGTGTCCCGAGGCGAGCTTTTAAAACCTGACACAGCATCTAACGCGGTACAAAACAGATTTCGGTCTTTCCCAGTTTAAGTAGACATGAGCTGTACTTGTAAGGTACTTTGACAAAGGCTGCATCAGAAATTGCGTACTGTCATAGTATGTACTGCATTTCATGAATGACATACTTCATCTGTGACCCAAATACTGTATATGACAGAGTACCAACAACCGGGAGAATAATTTACTCTGGCTTTGTTAAACAAGCACAAGCACCCACTAAGCGGTCCCCTTAGCTACCTTGGCCATAAAGTATAGTACAGTGCCCAGTTGAGGTGTACTTCAGCATCTCGCAAATGTAGTAGGCCATCCAGATATTTCTAGCCTGCTTTTTTATGAATGCTAAGGATCCGGACATCCTACTCCATTGTTATACTGTTTTATTTGCATACTATATACAGTAGAAGGGAAGTATGCATATTTCTACTTAGCCATCATTTTTGTCTTATCAGTGAAGAATATATATTGTGGGAACACTCCCTTAGATTTTTAACAAAACAAAATATAAGGTATCTTAAAAAGCAGTATAATTTTGTTGCTTATTGTTAGTAAAGGCTCAGGCAGACAAAGCATGACCGTGATACCTATAAATGCTGTCTAGTTAGGCAGTTTGATAGGGTTTGCAACAGAGCCACACAAATGCCCACTCATTACTCAATTTGAAGTATGAAGCGAGTGTCTCCCGTCTAACTGAAGTGTTGCTTGTTTGTTCTGACAGTGGCAGCACCACCCTTACTGTCACAGGAACCAATCTGCTCACCATTCAGGAACCCAAAGTCAGAGCCAAATTTGGAGGAGTGGAGACCACAAACGTGGGTTTCTTATCCAACTGTCCTTCTCTCTGTCCCCTACCATTATAAGAGTCATTACAAACAGAATGTTTTGAACGAGAACTCTTGAGCGAATGTTCTGTAAATGCTCCTCTGCAGGTTTGTACTATGGTGAACGACTCTGTGATGACATGCTTGGCGCCGGGCATCATCTACACCAAACGGCAGGCTCCTGAGAGCGGAATTCACCCGGATGAGTTTGGATTCATCCTGGATCACGTTTCCGCCCTTCTCATCCTCAATGGAACTCCATTCACGTACTACCCTAACCCAACCTTTGACCCGCTTGGGAATGCGGGGATACTGGAGGTCAAACCAGGGTCACCCATCATTCTAAAGGCATGACCTCTGTTCTAATCTTGTTGTTATTAGTTTTAATTACTGTAATAATTTGTATTGAGACTTTCATTTAAATAACATTTTTCACGATTTGCATTTTGATTGAATCTCATAAAGAAACGTCCAAGTCATATTCAATCACCGATAACGATCACCTGAAAATCAAATAAGGTTAAAATAAGAAATTAAGACTTTGCATTGTGACATTACTTTCATATTACCTGATTGTCATAACTGAAGATAACATAAATAGATCATTCTTGCTACTGTAAGGGGCCGTCCAGACTGGAAAACGAAAAAATCTAGATGCAGCGCAACAAAGATAACAAAACGCAGGTGTTTGAGGTGCGCTTTTAAAAGTCAAGCACATGTTTACATAGAATAAAACTTTTGAGAAACAGCGCAGACGGATGCAAAGACGCATCTCGTTCAGACACTGTGATTATTTTTATTTTTGTGATGATCATTATACATTACAAACTGTACATTAAATACTACTATATACAGTATACTCACAATTGTACTTTACAAAAGTACTTTACAATTAAAAAATATAACATTATTTATATCACATATTTAAATGTTTTTAACTGTAATAATAATGATGTTGCAATGAAAAAACCGTAAAGGTCTTTTAAATAGTCTTAATTTTCTCTTTTCTTTTGATTACCACAATAAGAAATTAATGTTATCAGATTACTTTTCATTACTTTTGGATTACTTCACATACAGTATGTGAATATAGTCAAAAGAAAAGCAATATGATCTCGAAGTCTTTGAATTCTGCCTTCTGGATGCAAACAAAACATGTTTGAATAATGTTATGAGTAATGTAGCTATTATTATATATTAGAAAAAAACGTAGTATTAACTTAGAAAACAACTCAGTATTTTTTTAAATATCCCACATGCAATTCTTCACAGTTTTCGTGAGACTCAAAATGATGTGTCAAACAATGTCCTTTTTTGGTTTATTCAAAAAATCACTGAATGTAATTTATGATCCATTCATTTCCCAACAGGGAAAGAATCTCATTCCCCCCGCCCCCGGAAATGCCCGTCTGAATTACAGCGTCATGATTGGAGAAACACTCTGTCTGTTAACAGTTTCTGAATCTCAGCTGCTCTGCGATTCGCCAGATCTGACCGGAGAACAGCGAGTGATGGTGAGCTTTACGCAGTCATGACATTTTTTCATCATGCAGAATAAACACTTAATTCATAACGTGCCTCTCTTGCAAACGAAGAGGAAAGCAGGCTCGCCTCTCAATAAGGTGATTTACAGGCCAACATTTATCCCTTTGTATATCAACTAATAAATGTGGCAGAAAATGTATGGATGGCCTTAAGCTGGCAAAAATGCTGAAT
Source organism: Xyrauchen texanus (assembly GCF_025860055.1). Lineage (NCBI taxonomy): Eukaryota > Metazoa > Chordata > Actinopteri > Cypriniformes > Catostomidae > Xyrauchen > Xyrauchen texanus. The sequence continues at coordinate 36,501,890 of NC_068302.1, forward strand.
GTTTGGTTTGCACAGACTAGGGCATTGTACGTCTTATTTAATCAATCTTGTAATAAACCACTGCCAAATAGCCATTTTTTACCTTAATGCTGAAATGGAAAACATAAAGGTCAACTGGAAGAGGCTCGCCGTACATTAAATACTTATTAGGATTATACGGGAGAGCTGATACAAGCAATTTCCTCTTAATCTAGCTATCTGCTCTCCCGACAGCTCAAACAATTATTACGAACAGCAGACAGAAGTCCTTCATAACCTTCATGAGAACACCATGGCAACGTCCAAGAGCCCTCTAATTTCGGTCCGCCACCTAAACTCCATCAGAATTAATTGATTAGCACAAGCCCTATGAACGCAGGATTGTGTGTATCAAAGATTACGGTGTTCAGAGATCCGATGATGAAAGTTAAAGGCTGTTTTTGAATCCAGAGTTTGAAGAAGCACTTGTTGAGAGAGAAAGTGAAATAGTAGTGTGAGTGAGAATGCAGAGATGACGCATATCGACAGCTCACCAGGTTACACTTTGTTCTTCTCTATTCGCAACTCTCAATAATTCATGCAGCTATGCAGCTCTCAGTGAGCAGCGGTGGAAAGGTGAAACTTGTTAGGACAGATGGTAGGATGCCGTACTTAATTGGTCCATGAATAGTACAAGGCTGAATTCCTGGTAGCACACCTCAGTCGGACCAAAAATGCTTAACTAAACCTCTATAACCTGCTGATTTGAGCCTAATTGCTGTCACACCTTTGACAAAGTGACTTTTTGAAGTAGTGTGATGTGGATTAGTTCTCACTGCGTATGACGGAGGCAGATATGAGTTGTTCTCTCATGTGAACAATGTTGAAGAAGTTACTTTGAAATTGAAGTTTGTAAAGGTACAAGCTTTTCATAACTTCAAGTGGTTAAATCAGTAGTTTTCAACCAGTTTTGCTTCTGGACCCAGATTTAACATTGGCCATCAAGTGGTGATCCAACACAATACGAAAAATGTCATGAAAATTACAAATGCAAAAAGTTTAGAATGTGAAAAGTATACAAATGCAAATGTTTACGGAGTTTGAAAGTTTAAAAGTAATCAAAAATGTCCATTCAAGTTAACAATGAAATGTATTGTTGTTCGATATTTATTAAGCCAATTATTCCGAAATTATAGTCTGAACAAACCATTGTTATCCCCTATCCAAACAGACCTGCTACAACAACTAAGTGTCAATTCTTAAAAATAAGTAGTTTGCTACTCTACAAGCTACTAGCAAGTAGCTATCTAGTTTGAAGCCATTTAAGGGCAGGGCTCAACATTAAGCATTGTGATGTGCTTGTCCTTCGGACAAATAAATAGTAAAATATTAAATGGTCTGCACTTACAGTATATAGCACTTTTTTAACTTCAGCGGTTTTCAAAGCGCTTTACACTGTGGACTCATTCACCCATTCACACTCCCACACCAATGACGGCAGAGCTGCCATGCAAGGCACTAGCCTGCCATTGGGAGCAACTTGGGGTTCAGTGTCTTGCCCAAGGACACTTCGGCATGTTGAGTTGTGTGGGCCGGAAATTAGTGGCCAACCCACTCTACCACCTGAGCCACAGCCATCCTAAATTGGTCATTCACTTGTCCGAGTAAAAAGGTTATTTTCCAGAGAGAAAAATGTATTGCTTACATGCTCGAGTAGTAACGTGTCAAAGTTTTGATTGTATGAATTCTAAAATTACGACAGATGGCAAACCTAATAGTACTATACCTATGCAATCAATTATATTCTCTGGGACAAAAATGTAAACTGTGCTGGGTAGTAGAGGTTATTTTATGTTACATTTCCGCACGGTAGTCAAATAAATGAAAGCATCCATCACCATCATTTACAGCAGGGGTGCTCAAACTTCTATGGAATAAGATCTACTTTTCCATCATGTTATTGCTGCAAGATCTACCATACACAAAATATACATGTACATTGTCATAATAATACCATTTCAGTAGCCTTTAGTGAAATTTGATGATTTTTTATACCAGTTTCAATACCACAACAAACAGTAGCTTAAATTATCAAGTTATTATTCTAGAGTATTAAACAGTCAGTAATAAAATAACAAAAGAAAAGAAATAGAAATTAAACAAATGAAAAAATTAAAATTAAGTATTCAATTAAACTCAAACATACTAGTGGTCTTCCCTGTATGACTAATACATTAATACTTTAGAGTTATATTTGGTTTTGTCATTTTCTTGTTATTGTTGTTTGATTAATATTAAGGATAGCCTACCCTAGACAGCGGCAGGTCTATTAGGTTACATTAAAAATTACAAGTCCTACATTTGATGCCAAGACAGGCAGAATTTTTAAATAAATTTGACCCTTTAGGTGCAAACATTCTTGGAGCACACGCTCATGTAAAGCACGCCGCACACACACAAGCCTTTTGTCAGTCAAACAGCGTGCAGCTACTAGATCACTAGAGAATGATAAAATTACGCGGTCTCGATTTTTTTTTTTATTGACGTTTTTATCAGGCTCCTTTTCATTCGGGTGGCAGGGATGCAAAAGTGGAGGGTAGTGATTACAGTGACACCCGGGACGGAGAGGTGCGGCTGTGAGTGGGGTGGTCAAGGGCTTCTGTCCGGGGGCGGGGGGGGCACAGCCACTCCTATTCAACCCACCCACCCATCCCCGCCTCACCCGCCCCACCCCCCAGCTACGCCCCTGGTGAACAGCCCCTTACTCTCCAACACTGCTGACCAGGTAGAGGAACAAGTGCATAATTCTGAAGTGCATTTCACTGTAATTCTGATTGTGTTCTGATTTCATCCAGGAGGAAACAGTGTGAGTGCCCTCAGCCAATCAAACACCCTAATTATGACCCACTAAAGTCAGGAGGACTTTTAGACTGGAGAGCTCACTAACAAGAACAAACGTTTGTTTCTTTTGTGTGTGTGTGTGTGTGTGTGTGTGTGTGTGTGTGTGTGTGTGTGTGTGTGTGTGTGTGTGTGTGTGTGTGTGTGTGTGTGTGTTTTTAGATTCTAGTAGGAGGTCTGGAGTATTCTCCTGGCATGCTTCACATCTATTCCGACAGCACTCTCACGCTGCCCGCCATCATCGGGATTGGAGCGGGCGGAGGCGTTCTTCTCATTGCCATTATTGCGGTGCTCATTGCCTACAAACGCAAAACCCGGGACGCCGACCGCACACTCAAACGCCTGCAGCTGCAAATGGACAACCTGGAGTCCCGAGTCGCACTAGAGTGCAAAGAAGGTACATGTCTAAGCGAATGAATGAAATTGATAAAACTGCTGAATGTAGTTTTAAATGATTTAATTCTTCATTGTGAATTGCCCATAACATGCCCTTATGCACAACATGTGGAGTATTTTTAAAAACATTTAATAATATAAGTAATCAATGTTTGAAATGCCACTTGTGAAAATTTTATATAATACAGTGGATCTAAAAAGTCTACACACCCCTGTTAAAATTCCAGGTTTTTGTGATGTAAAAGAATGAGACAAAGATAAATCATGTCAGAAATGTTTCCACTTTTAATGTGACCTATAATGTGAACAATTCAATTGAAAAACAAACTGAAATCTTTGTGGGGGCGGAAATGAAAATGAAAAACCTTTCAATAAACTGGTTGCATAAGTGTGCACACCCTCTTATAACTGGGGATGTGGCTGTGTTCAGAATTAACCAATCACATTCAAACTCATGTTATATAGAAATCATTACACACCTGCCATCATTTAAAGTGACTTTGATTAATCACAAATAAAGTTCAGCTGTTCTAGTAGGATTTTCCTGACAGTTTCTTAGTTGCATCTCAGAGCAAAAGCCATGGCCCGCAGAGAGCTTCCAAAGCATCAGAGGGATCTCATTGTTGAAAGATATCAGTCTGGAGAAGGGTACAAAAGAATTTCTAAAGCATTAGATATACCATGGAACACAGTGAAGACAGTCATCATCAAGTGGAGAAAATATGGCACAACAGAGACAATTACCAAGAACTGGACATCCCTCCAAAATGTATGAAAAGACAAGAAGAAAACTGGTCAGGGAGGCTTCCAAGAGGCCTACAGCAACATTAAAGGAACTGCAGGAATTTCTGGCAAGTACTGTCTGTGTGCTACATGTGACAACAATCTCCCGTATTCTTCATATGAATGGGCTATGGGGTAGGGTGGCAAGACGGAAGCCTTTTCTTACCAAGAAAAACATCCAAGCCCGGCTGAAGTTTGCAAAAACAAACATCAAGTCTCCCAAAAGCACGTGGGAAAATGTGTTATGGTCTGATGAAACCAAGGTTGAACTTTTTGGCCATAATTCCAAAAGGTATGTTTGCCGCAAAAACAACACTGCACATCACCCAAAGAACACCATACCCACAGTGAAGCATGGTGGTGGCAGCATCATGCTTTGGGGCTGTTTTTCTTCAGCTGGAACCGGGGCCTTAGTCAGGGTGGAGGGAATTATGAACAGTTCCAAATACCAGGCAATTTTGGCACAAAACCTTCAGGTGTCCTTTAGAAAGCTGAAGATGAAGAGGAAGTTCACCTTTCAGCATGACAACGACCCAAAGCACACATCCAAATCCACAAAACCATGGCTTCACCAGAAGAAGATTCACGTTTTGGAATGGCCCAGCCAGAACTCAGACCTGAATTCAATTGAACATCTGTGGGTGATATGAAGAGGGCTGTGCACAGGAGATGTCCTCGCAATCTGACAGATTTGGAGTGCTTTTGCAAAGAAGAGTGGGCAAATATTGCCACGTCAAGATGTGCCATGCTAATAGACTCCTAACCAAAAAGACTGAGTGCTGTGTGTAGACTTTTTATATCCACTGTATATTAAATGTATCTTTATATATATATATATATATATCTCTATATACAATTTTAGATTATATATAATTATTTATATTCCTAAAGTATATTCCAATGGTGGAAGAACACTTAATTTCTCAGAATGCCACAGTTTACTCTATATATTATTTAATTTATAGATTCACATTTTAAAATTGTTTATTTATTTCTATAAAGTTATCTGAAAACAGTGTGCTAGACATTTTTTTTTATGTTTTGATGGCTGTGTCAATTGTTTTGACAGCATTAAACTTAGTTTAGAGAAATATGTCTAATCAGCTGAGGAATATATTATTCTACATATTAGGGGGATAAAGGGTATAAGAAGTAAAAATGTATGAATTGAAAGGTAGCCAATTCTATAATTCAGAATTTTACCCAAACCTGCCTTGCACAGCCCACCCTTTTTTTTTTATAGTTCACTTATGGCCGTTCCCAGCTGTTTCCGACAGGTGTGTTGAGTGTTTTAATTAGCTACTAATGGTCTTAATCCATAGGATAAATCAAATGAAGCTGTGCTGTGCTATTTTATTGAATGCAAGGTCTTCTGTGGGTGCCCAGCTTGGAGTGTTGTATTTGGAAACTAGAGTGTTGGATGTTCTCTCACACTGCAGTACTGAGGCTGTAGCCTGGATTCTGTGTTTGACGCAGTCTTTGTGGAGCGATTGAACTGGGTCATGACGTCATAATGTCTTCATCCTTTGATGCCGGTTTTATTCACGAGTTTAAAGGATCTGTAACTCAGGCAGACGCGCCAATGTGTTATTCATGCATTCGTTAAAAGATTGCTGTAAAGAACTGGAATAAATTCAACTTTTCTGCTTGGTTTTGTGATTTAATAAGTTACCATTTCATTTTTGTGTCAGTCATCAGTGGGGATGCTTTCACAGAAAATGACAAACTCTACTGCATACATATCACTAGTGCTCGATATTGGGTTTTAATTATCGATACGATCTAGAGGGCAGGGTGACTGAGTCCAAAGTCTGAGACCACAATAAAACCTGGGATTTTGGATTTTTTTGGGGGATTATCTCTATATTTGGCTATAATTTTAAAATAGCCAAATATCAGCCAATATATCGGTCAGTCACTACATAAAAGGTATAGGTTTATCTTCAACTTCAGTAAATTTCATGTCCCAGGGATTGATTTTTGTTCAGACTAGCAAATATAATTTTGTTTTTGTTTTATGAAGGACACATGTTTTAGCCCTGTCCCAGACTTAAGTATTAAACTATGAAAATCCATTGCAAAAATGCAGATTATGACATGTTTAAAACTACGATAATATAAACAGAGTGAAATATACTCAACACATTTTTAAAATGTATTATGTAAAAATTTTAAAATAAAATTACAACTGTCCCACAGTTGTGACGTCATTTCCACCACACCAAATATTATTTAAATGTGTTTATTTAGGATGCACAAAATGTTAGCCTTAGCAATACAAAGGAGCTAGCCTTGTTATTTAAAAGAGGTCATTTGAAAAAGTCATTTACACAATACAGAATTTAGAGATGTGCTGGAAATGACACTTTGGTGGGAATTTTCATGACATTCGGGGGGAAAAATGACAAAAGTTACATAAATCTCCTGTGATGCATGTTATATGCACACCCATATTCGGTTTTCTAAGGTCTGATGGATGAATATTTTTGTTTTTTATTCTTCTCAGCCTTTGCCGAGCTACAAACAGACATCCAAGAGCTAACCAACGACATGGATGGTGTGAAGATCCCTTTCTTGGAATATCGTACCTACACCATGAGAGTGATGTTCCCCGGCATCGAAGAGCACCCGGTTCTGAAGGAGCTGGATGTAAGAGAGCTTTTACAAACTATTGGATCCATTCTTTTGTCCCCGGGTGTAGTGTGTCACTTGCAAATTGTAATAAGTAGGTTGCCACAACTCATAGACCCTTTTCTTTTAATACTTCTGCCAAAAAAAGAAAGCAAAGACACTCATAGATGTGCTTTAAAAAGATCCCCTAAGCTCTGGAGCTACTGCGGTACTGCGGTCTCTGTAGTCAACTTCACTTTTCAGCCAGATTTAATTAAAACCTCAGGCAGAATGAAATCAGCAGCCCTGCATTGCCCTGGTGGAATAGCCGTCTAGAGACATGCCTCACTAAAAAATAATGTTTTGAAAATAGTCAGCAAGAAAGAACAATTATTCTAACCATTAAATTTCACAGCAGCCAAATATATTTTTTTTTTTCCCCAATATGCATCCAGGCAAAAATCTCCTTCCTGCCTGCTTTTTTGATTTGTGTTTTTGTTCTTTGTTTTTTCCTATGTTAAAAAGGGTAGTTCACCCACAAATTTTAATTCTGTCATTATTTTCTCACCTTCACGTCATTCAAAACTCATATGACTGATTTTATTCTGTGGAACTCAAAAGGAGATGTTAAGCAGAATGTTGACAGTGCTCTTTACCATGCAATTAAAGTAAAGGGGGACTGAGGCTGTCAAGCTCCAATAATTACAATAAAGCACTATAAAAGTAGTCCATTCGACTCATGCCCTATATTATAAGCCTTCTAAAGCCATATGATAGCTTTGTGTGAGGAACAGACCGAAATAAGTTATTCACTCAAAATCTTCCTCCATCACAGCATTCAAATCTCTGCAAGTTTGAATATGAAGAAGAGCTAATGAGATTGAGAGCGATTTTAAGTGAAAGACAATTTAAATTTAAAGCTATTGTAGGGATTCAGAATCATAGAAGTCAAATATACTACTTTAATGAAATTTCCATTTTTGAACTGCATAAATATTCCTTTTGTGTTCCAAGTAAGAAGGTAAGTTATATAGGTTTGGAACAACATGAGGGTGAGTAAATGCTGACAAAGCTTTCATTTTGGGTGAACTATTCCTTTAATTATCTGTTCCCTCTCCTCCCAGTCTCCAGCTAACGTGGAGAAGTCCTTGCGTTTGTTCAGTCAACTTCTACACAACAAGATGTTTCTGCTGACCTTCATCCATACACTGGAAGCTCAGCGCTCTTTCTCCATGCGGGATCGTGGCAATGTGGCCTCCCTCCTGATGGCGGCACTGCAGGGACGGATGGAGTATGCCACTGTGGTGCTCAAACAGCTGCTCGCAGACCTGATTGAAAAGAACCTGGAAAATCGGAACCACCCCAAACTGCTGCTCAGACGGTAAGAGTTTGTAACTGGATTTTTATAGGAAAACTGTGTTTATTGTGTATGTGGATAAATGTTAAAAGAATAGTTGACCCCAAAAAACAATTCTGTCAACATTTACTCACCCTGATATCATTGCACACCTGCACATTCTTCCTTATGCCAAATACAAAAGGAAATAATTTTATGAATATGGCTATCTGTCTTCTCAACACAATAGCAGTTGTAACAAGTATAAACACCATGGGACCATGCAGCCAAATCCACTCAGGAAGGAGGCGCATTCTGTCTCTTAGAGATGAACATAGTTTCATGCGAAAAGTGCAAATCAATCCAGAACAACAGTAAAAGGACCTTGTGAAGATGCTGGAGGAAACAGATAGACAAGTATCTATATCCACAGTAAAACAAATCCTATATCGACGTAACCTCAAAGGCTGCTCAGTAAGGAAGAAGCCACTGCTCCAAAACAGCCATAAAAAAGCCAGACTACAGTTTGCAAGTGCACATGGTGACAAAGATCTTTTTGGAGAAATGTCCTCTGGTCTAATGAAACAAACATGTATCTGTTTGGCTATAATGACCAATTGTTATGTTTAGGGGAATAGGGTGAGACTTGCAAGCCGAAAATCACCATCCCAACCGTGAAGCATGGGGGTGGCAGCATCATGTTGTGGGGGTGCTTTGCTGCAGGAGGGACTGGTGACTTCACAAAATGGATGGTATCATGAGGAAGGAAACTAATGTGGATATATTGAAGCAACATCACAAGACATCTGCCAGGAAGTTAAAGCTTGGTCACAAATGGGTCTTCCAAATGGACAGTAACCTCAAGCATACCTCTAAAGTTGTGGCAAAATGGCTTAAGGACAACAAAGTCAAGGTATTAGAGTAGCCATCACAAAGCCCTGACCTCAATCCAATAGAAGATTTGTGGGCAGAACTGAAAAAGCATGTGTGAGCAAGGAGGCCTACAAACCTGACTAAGTTTCACCAGTTCTGTCTGGAGGAATGGGCCAAAATTCCAGCAACTTATTGTGAGAAGCTTGTGGAAGGCTACCCAAAATGTTTGACCCAAGTTAAACAATTTAAAGGCAATGCTGCCAAATACTAACAAAGTGTATGTAAACTTCTGACCCACTGGGAATGTGATGAAAGAAATAAAAGCTGAAATAAATCATTCTCTCAACTATTATTCTGACATTTCACATTCTTAAAATAAAGTAGTGATCCTAACTCACCTAAGACAGGGATATGTTTTCTACGATTAAATGTCAGGAATTGTGAAAAACTGAGTTTAAATGTATTTAGCTAAGGTGTATGTAAACTTCTGACTTCAACTGTAGAATCAAATCAAATCAAGAGCTTGTGTATCATAATCAAAGCAAATCAAATCTGTATCAATATTCAGCCCTACTCATCATAAAAGAAGTCTGTGTGGCTCGTGCGTCATACTCCAAGTCTTCTGAAGTCATATGATAGATTTTACTGAGAAACAACTTGAAATTAAAGTAATTTATTCAGTTAAAATCTTGACGTCCGTTATGTTGTTCACGAGTACTATAAGAGGAGCTTGTTCAAGCGAGAACTTGCTTTATTTTTAGCATTCAACAAAGCAAGTTTTCACATGAAGTGTGTTTGTTTGTTTGTGTCATATGGGTTTGGAACCTTGTGAGGGTGAGTAAATGATAACAGAATTTTCATTTTTGGGTGAAATATTCCTTAGATTTTGTCTGATACTATGAGAAAATAATGAAGACGGACTACTGCTACAACATTGTAGCACATGAAATGAGTTTGAAAACCTCTTAATACAAATAAATAATGAAAAATAGTTCTTGGTTGATTCGCCACCTTCCTGATTTTACTATAATGTTTTTATTTTAGTCATAATAATGACATTTAGTCACAGCACACAGTGCCATAGTGATATGTACCTAACATGCCATGCTAATCAGGAGTAATCCCTAGTATTGCCTATGGTTAATATGGTTAGACTCTACATACTAGAAATGTGCTGTGGATGCTGTGCAAGAACTGGTAAATGTAGTCACTGTGGTTTAACAGCTGGCTTTTAGGAAGTTGTGTTGCAAGCAAAGTGAAATGCGGCTAATTAGAATTTATTGATTGTGTTTGTTTTCCTTCGCAGAACTGAATCTGTGGCTGAGAAGATGCTCACTAACTGGTTCACTTTCCTCCTCCACCGTTTCCTTAAGGTTTGTGTTGCTATGTTTTGGATTTACTTAAAATTTATTTTACAAATGTATTTTCAAAATTGTACAAAAATGATTCCTCTCTGTTCAGAACTGCGTGCTAATCTCTACGTGACCCCTTTAAGTGATTAACAACCTCTAATTTCACCCTGGTAACTAGCATTCGGTTTAATTTGTGTGAAAAGGTTTTGCCACAGACGTTTTTGACGGCTGACTCATCGCAAGCCGCTAATAAATCTCGCTAAAGCCTACGCTCCAGATAGCGTCTCTGGAATGTCACGGCTTCCACCCAACGCTGAAATCTCCCCTGTGAGGCAGCAAGGGCACTTGCTCAAACCTACATCCTGTCAGATGTTCCAAAGTTGACCAAGACGGCTGGATTGTGGCCTCCATAGCCCAAACGCTGCTGATTTAAAGCAGATTCAGATGGCTATTAGCGTTAAGGGCGAGAACATCAGGCCGATTGTGCATTCAGGGCTGGAATTGCCTTGTGGAATGTAGCCCTGGCCTGGCGCCCAGTGTGCTTCAGTCCCATCAGTATAGATGTTAGTGTTTTTGGCCACCACACGGGCCTCTAGAAGTAATTACCCCGAAATGCTTTCCTAGTCCTACTTACGACTCTAATGCATAAGCTTTGTGTGAGCACATACTCTCTCATCTTGCCTATATGATAGTTCATATTGTTGACCAAATTGTTCGATATGTTTTAATCTGTTGCATAATTTGAAGTGATACTGTATATTTATGTTGTATTCAATACTTTCGGGGGTCTTTTGAAAACCTTTGGTTAACTTTTAACTTTTTTTCAAGATGATTATTGCCAAACCTTAGTTTGTAACGACCCTATTTATTTTCTTAAAGGGATAGAGCATACAAAAATTGCAGTTGTCATTAATTGCTCACCCTCATGTTGTTCCAAGCCCATATGATTAACTTTTTTCCATAGAACAACATGAGAATGAGTAAATTATGACAATATTAAACATTTTGTGCAAACTATCTCATTAATATTGTACATATTCATAGTCTTAATGTGCACAATTTTGTTATTCCAAAGACTAAAAAAGTTTATCTTCCTAATTTTTTTTTGCTGACCTTACCAAACTCTTATTTTTAACTCCTCCTCTCCAAATGCCAATAATATAGAGACCCACCTTTTTTACTAATTGAGAAGAATGTGAAATGCATTTCATGTTGACATCAATGTTACTGCCATATAGTTTATATACATTCACCTTAAGCAAAAATGACAATACAAGAAAAAAGGGTTTATAAATATTTGTTTTACAGATATTTAAGCAGGGGTTCGACTTGAGCTTATCAGTTCATGTCATTTGCATTTACACTGCATACATTCAATTGCGTGAATTCTATGCTCAAATGTGACCATTAGCAATTGCAACCTGGCATGATTCCTGTGACACACATCTGTCGTGTCATAACAAGTTTTTAACACTCAGCCTATGCATATCAAATGGAGCCAAACCGCATACAGAATCATACAGACTATTAAAGCAATAGAAAGTGGAGAATGTTATGTACTGTATATAATGAAACTAAATGCATTTGACATGGAGTACAAATGCATCTAAGACACTGGTTATTTTGAATACCGTGCTGTTAGGCGTGCAATGGATGCTGGCTAACCCTCTCCGCCTGGGTTAGAAGAGCGCAAATCAAGATGCCATGCTGTAATTAATAATGTCAAGCTGATCTCGCATAAGAACTAAATAATAGCCTCTCCTCAGTATCGCTGTTTAGTCATCAAACGCGTTTAAGTGGGTAATTGGAGACTTCTGCACACTTCACAAATGGCATCTGAAATGAGCCGCGATTGGCCATCTTTCTCATTCTCGCGGCTGTATTTTCTTTCACTGAATTGCTCGCCACTTTATTTCACTTTTTCGCTTCTTTTTGGTCAGAACATTTATTTTTTCCTCTCCTTTTATGGACACTTTTTTTACATCCAATGAAGCAATTCGAAGTCTGTGAAAATTACAATCTGGAGAACCACTGCAATTACAGTTTGTTGACAATGCAGAGATCCCTTGATAATGAATTAGAAATCATTACAATGTTGGCACGAGAACCACAAAACTTTTGCATATTTCCTCTTTGACCTTGATAACCTTGGCAAACATTATAAATGGACATTATACACTTTCTCCATCTCTCTTTGTCTCTCTCTCTCTCTCTCTCTCTCTCTCTCTCTCTCTCTCTCTCTCTCTCTGCAGGAGTGTGCTGGCGAGCCTCTCTTCATGCTCTACTGTGCTATAAAGCAGCAGATGGAGAAGGGGCCCATAGACGCCATCACAGGAGAGGCGCGATACTCCCTGAGCGAGGACAAGCTCATCCGACAGCAAATCGACTACAAGCAGCTGGTCAGTGTCCCCATGGTGACACTCTCTCACATATCCCATAATCCCGCTTCCTAATTCCCAGCACCCCCAGTCTTACTGAAGACCTAGTTTTAGTTTATGGAGGATTGGGAGTGTGATTTTATATAATAAATGATAAATGATCAGTTTAGTAATCTGAATATAAAAGCCAAGATCTCAAAATGTATCTATCTATCTGTCTGTCTGTCTGTCTGTCTGTCTGTCTGTCAATATATCTGCTTGTTTGTCTGTCTGTCTGTCGATCTATCTATTCTATCTATCCCTCAATCCCTATCTGTCTGTCTCTATACACAAACTATCTATCTATATGTCTGTCTGTTTCTTTAATAAGGATGTGCCCCGGTGGTCGACTAATCGTCTAGTCATCCAATAACTGACTAGTCGATTAGTGGGGGTGACTACTAACATTAATATTTTAGTGGTGGTGGTTTTAATGGGAGATGCAATTCTCATAATAATTGAGAGATGCAAATTCTTGGATAGTGTTTTTGCATGATGACAGCTTGCTTGTTTAACAGTGAACAGTAAACCACCTGCAAGAACTTTGTCTCTATAATGCTTTAAATTTAGTCCATTTATGCACCGCTGCTATAACTGCTATCAAAGCATCGCATTAACAATGCATTAAAAGACGATCACTGTCGGATGTTAAATCCTCTGCTGTGAGTAATGTATTTGAGGTGCTTTGGAGATGTTAAAGTCTTTGGCTGATTCTGTCTGACACTACTAAAATAAAAAGTTGCATTAAAATATGTTTAAACTGCTTTATATAGTGAACTAAATGTGAACCCGCATTATCTTGCAGTTCTGCACTTTGCAACGAGGGTCGCCTTGAGACTCCCAAACTCTCTGTTTATTTTGAAGTGTGTTATTCTGCATTCAGGATGCACAGAAGTGGTTTTGTGCCGCTCTGTATTGAAGTCTTGCTTATGTTTGACCTTTTTTTACTGTGATAGTTTTGTTCAATAAGATGTTATAGTTATTTAGCCTATTTATTTGTTGCATAACCGTTAGTTACCATGTTTAAGTGCTGCGCTTATCATCCGTATGTCTCTCTGAAATATGTCTGAGAGGGGTCACGTGAACAAAACGGAGTCTTCTATTACATTATTATCGTTAACACCCACTGGTCAATTAGTCGTTCAAACAACCAACCAACTAATCGATTATGAAAATTGGTTGTAATCTCAATAAAAAAGCCAAGATCTCCAAAAGGCATCTGTCTGTCTGTCTGTCTGTCTGTCTGTCTGTCTGTCTGTCTGTCTACATTTACATTTACATTTATTCATTTGGCAGACGATTTTATCCAAAGCGACTTACAAAAGAGGAAGAACATCAGCGAATCATCTTAGGGAGACAGTGGTACAAAAAGTGCCATATTACAAAGTTTCACTATCATCATAATAGTATACAAAACAGATTTAAGTGCAACAAGAAATGTAATTTTTTTTTTTTTTTTTTAGTGACCGGTTAAGTGCTTTTGGAAAAGATGTGTTTTTAGCCGCTTTTTGAAGATAGAGAGTGAGTTAGCTTCCGGATTGAGTTGGGAAGGTCATTCCACCACCGTGGTATGATGAAACTGAAAGTCCGGGAAAGTGTTTTGGTGCCTCTTTGTTTTGGTACGACAAGGAGACGTTCCTTAGCCGACCGCAGGCTTCTGGTGGGAACGTAGCTCTGCATAAATGTTTTTAGGTATGCTGGAGCAGACCCAGTGACTGTTTTATATGCCAGCATCAGGGCTTTGAATTTAATACGTGCATGAACCGGCAGCCAGTGAAGAGAGACAAAGAGTGGTGTAACATGTGCTCTCTTAGGTTCATTAAAGACCAGACGTGCTGCTGCATTCTGGATTATTTGGAGAGGTCTAATAGCACATGCAGGAAGGCCTGCAATGAGAGCGTTACAGTAGTCCAGTCTAGTTATGACAAGGGACTGAACGAGCAGTTGTGTGGTATGTACAGAGAGGAAGGGTCTTATCTTCCTGATATTGTAGAGTGTAAATCTACATGATCTTGCAGTTTTTGAAATGTGGTCTGTGAAATTTAGCTCATCATCAATGGTTACCCCTAGATTTCTGACCGTTTTGGAAGGCAAAACTGTAGTTGGGCCCAGCTGCACGGTGATGTTGTGTTCAACAGCCGGGTTGGCTGGAAAGACAAGGAGTTCAGTCTTGGCAGGGCTGAGTTGAAGGTGGTGTTCCTTCATCCAGGCCGAGATGTCTGCCAGACAGGCAGCGATTCGAACGGTCACTGTGGTGTCGTTGGGCTGGAAAGACAAGTAGAGTTGCGTGTCATCAGCGTAGCAGTGGTAAGAGAAACCATGTGACTGGATGATGGGTCCCAGTGATGTTGTGTATATGGAGAAGAGAAGTGGCCCAAGCACTGATCCCTGAGGTACCCCAGTAAGTAACTTGTGTGGCTTGGATACTTCCCCTCTCCATGCTACCTCAAAGGACCTTTCTGAGAGATAAGAGTTGAACCAGTCAAGCACAGTTCCAGTGATACCCAGTTTAGAGAGGGTGGAGAGTAGGATCTGATGGTTGACTGTGTCAAAGGCAGCAGAAAGGTCTATCTATCTATCCACCTGTCTGTCTGTCTATCTATCCACCTGTCTGTCTGTCTGTCTATCTATCTATCCACCTGTCTGTCTGTACACAAACTATCTATCTTTCACTCTTTCTTTTTTATCTATCTGTGTCTGTCTGTCTATCTATCCACCTGCCTGTCTGTCTGTCTGTCTGTCTGTCTGTCTGTCTGTACACAAACTATCTAACTATCACTCTTTATTTTTATCTATCTGACAGTCTTCCTATCTATCTATCTATCTATCTGTCCGTCCATCCATCTATCTATCTATCTATCTATCTATCTATCTATTTAGCTCTCTGTCTGTCTATCTATCTATCTATCTATCTATCTATCTATCTATCTATCTATCTATCTATATCTGTCTGTCTCTCTGTCTGTCTATCTATCTATCTGTCTCTGTCTGTCTATCTATCTATCTCTGTCTGTCTGTCTGTACACAAACTATCTATCTGTCTGTCTTTCTGTCTATATCTACTGTATCTGTTTGTATGCATGTCAGTTGGATCTGTCTGTCTGTATATCTTGTCTGTCTGTCTATCTGTTTATACATATATATTTGTTTATCTATTGTATCTGTCTGTCATTCAGTATCTATCTTTCTATCCATCAATCTGCACACATATACGAAAATGTCTACTCAATTGAGTCATCCAGAACTTCACTGAAACCTGCTAAAATCACAGTCAGCGCTGTAGACATATTTACTGTCTGTACCGACAGAGCTCTGTGCATTGATTTTGAATGGAACAATACAAGTCGACCAATGAATGAGGCTTAATCTATGGCTCCTCTGTGGTAGTTAAAGCTATAAGACAGCCCATCAATTCCACCGTATTCAGAATAGATCAGCTTAAGGTAATCGATAAGTGCCACAGTTATTCAGCTGTCTTAGCTGTCAACTGTAAAGTGAAACTCCCAGGGGTCGTCAGGAAAGGTCAGACACACCTGTGTGTGCAATGCTTACACTCACAGTGTACATGGAGGTATGTTCATTAGGGATGTAAATATTTGCTCTCACAATGATTCGTTTCAATTACGATTCTAAGTGATTCAATGCATCATGAATTATTAAACGTTTAGTTCCGACTTTAAATTCTGACCACACATTGTATATTAATACAAGTTGCTATGTTGGCTGGCAACCATAAACAGCCCACAAATTATGTATGAATACATTTTTACGCATAGCTTTCCTTTCAACGGCATTGATGGTTCGTGTGCATGTATTGTTATTTGTTGATATAAAACTGAATACTTCTGCATAAAATATTTGATTTCTTACTAAATTGTTCCAAAATATTTCAACAGATCCAGTATTCTTCTTACCATGAAACACAATTCAGAATAGCCAGATAATATGCCTGTTTGGATGTATGAACATACTAAAAGCTTCAGTCACATTCACTCGCATTGTATGGAAGAAAGAAATTCAATAAAATCACAAAACAAGAAGTCATATAGGCTTGGGGAAACTTAGTTGTAGTAAATAATGATGAAATAATTAATAATTCATTTTGGGTGAACAATACCTTGTGTTCATAAAACCCTAATCTCTATTGGTTTTCAACCCAATTCCATTCCTGTACCAGCAGTGGACGTCCTAAATATGGCTTTGCTCTGTCTCTGGGAGAATTCTGTAATTTACTGTGTAACTGGGTTTTAATCACAAACTTCTCTCGTGTGAGCCGCAGCTCGAGGGCAGGAATTGCTGTGAGCTAATGATCAGCGAGTAGCCACGATTATGAATGCAGAGTCGCGCATCAATGCCAGCTGCATTGTTTTAATCACACGATTAACGCAGCTTATGCGCATGAGGTTCTCTCATGAATTTATATGGACTGTTGTCATTGTGTGAATGGAGATATCAGAGCATTGGGTTCATGATAAATGCTGAGCTCTTTAATGTAACTCAACGGTCTGTTTATTAAGCTGTTATTTGTTTGTGTTACTCAGTAAGCGCTGACGGACATTTTTTTATGATTTTGATTTGTCTATGCTACTGGCTGCATATATGAGCTGATACACACATTCTGCAGTTATTATTATTTTAACAATGCAATATAGACCATGCCTTCCTTTTAAGAAGATTTACAATTGTGTTTGCTATAGTAACATTGTAGAAGCGATAGTATTTCAGCTGAAATGTTGTTCATAATCTGTTAGAAAATCTACTAGAAATAAGACAGTTGGGATTCTCAAACAAACATAGTAATGTTTTGATACACCCGCAGTATTACAATTTTTCAAGGGAATCAACCTACAAATGGCTTAATTACTGTATAGTTGTCTCCGCATGTTAGCTTGGGATAGGATAAAGTATTCTAAAAGGGGGAAAAAATGGCACGCATCAGCTTTAAGTATCTCGTTTACTTTCAGATGTGCCACATGAATCCTTATTTGTGGCTGGATCAGTTGCCTCGTGCTGTTTGATTTTATCGATCTGTGACTGTTTTTTCAAAACCTGAGAATTTCACATTTTCTAAATGCTGATTTGCTGGAAGATAAATATATCACCATCGACATAACAGTTAAAGTTGAGATGACTATTATGATAAATCAAGCCAAAGCTTGAAATGGGAGCCATATCAATCTTTGATACACTGGCAGACTGTAGTGAAATCGAGCATCCAATCCCTAGCTGTGAATAATAATAATAATAGTGTGTGTGTGTGTGTGTGTGTGTGTGTGTGTGTGTGTGTGTGTGTGTGTGTGTGTGTGTGTGTGTGTGTGTGTGTGTGTGTGTGTGTGTGTGTTTTAACCTTTCCAGACCCATTTAAAGCATTAGTTTGCCCAAAAAGTAATGATCATTTAATCCATTCTCTCATAATCAAGTCATTCCAAACCCATTTGACTTTTTCTTCTGTGGAGCAAAAAAGGAGAAGAAAAGCAGAATGCCCAAGCTGCTTTTTTACAAATAATGCAGTGAATTGGCACTGGGGCTGACAAGCTCCAAAAATATCGTTGTCTGTAACTACTATGTAATAACATTAAATACATACATACTTACATGTATTGTGTAACTATATGTTATGCAAAATTCTCACAAGATTCACATTTGCTTCTACTGAGGTTGAGGTATGGGTAGAGTTAGGGGTAGAGTTAGGGTTTAGGGGTTTAGGTTAATAGTGTAACTACAGATGTAATTATATGCAGGTACTTTAAATGCAAGTACAATTAAACAACACGTTTGTATATAATACAGCAATGGAGCCGAGAGAGTAATCAAACTCACTCACCTAACCAGCCAATCACTCACATTTAGAGCTGGAAAATCCAAATCATTCAAGTCAATAAGTTCAGACAGCTCATGTAAATTAACCCGTTATAAATGATTCACTAATTCACTAGAGCCCCTGCTTAGCCTTAAAGGGACATTGCCGCCTTTTGCGTACTGTCACACTAATTTGTCTTATTTCACCTTAATTAAATGTGTAGCTATCAGATGACATTATTTAATTCTGAAATCAGAACTGCAAAATATACTTTAAATAGCTTCAGTGTAGTTTGCTATGTTTTGTACTGTAACATGACTGTAGTTTAACTACTTTAAATTATGAGTATGTTGTAGCTTGAAAAGCAGCTTTCCCAACAGAGAGGTTTTTGTGAATTATCTAGTCATCACATGAATTTACATAATGTCTTGACAGTCTTTACAAAAGATTGCACAGATAAAACACTGATAAATAGCGCAACAAAAATGTGTAGAGACTGTAAGTACAGCACAATGCAGATTTACAGTAAAATACTTGCTATTAAGTGCCTTAAATAAAACTCTGGCATTCGATGTGGAACTGAAACTATCTTTTCACTTTGTCCAAGTACACACTAATATGTTTTTGTTTGAAAACTTTCTGAAGTATGCAGTAATGGAGATCGTTTACCGTTCTTGTGTGGATGGCAGGAGTAAAAAATTGGTCTAAGTGTTACCTTTAATGCTAAAGATCTCTTTATCTCTCTCACACTCTTTCAGACATTCATGTGTATTCCTCCGGAGGGAGAGGCAGGTACAGAAATACCTGTTAAGGTGCTAAACTGTGACACGATCACTCAGGTGAAGGACAAGCTGCTAGATGCCGTGTACAAAGGCATCCCGTACTCTCAGCGACCGCAGGCCGATGACATGGACTTGGGTAAATAACTGTTTACAGCCAATGTCTGAATTCATATCAGTGTTGTATGCTTTAGTAGCCCCTATTTATGTAGTCCTATTTGGTACCATAGAATAATATTTAAAGACCCTATGAAATAAATATTTGACTTTTTTCACTTTTAGTCCCTTGTCTTTTAGCTTGAGGTCATCTATATGCTAGAGTTCTCCTATGAGTTGAAAAATTATACTATATGTGCTTCTCATTTTGCACTATAAACATTTTTGTTCAGTCAAGATGAGAATGTCCTAGAAAATTATCCTTCAATATGTCCCGCCCCAACTTCCTGTCTCGGTATGGCAACATACGAATGAAAACTGTGTTAGACAAGCCATTTGATGGAGTCTTTAGAGACAACATGAAATCAAAATTGACGTACAAAAATCTATCAATAAATGTCTCTGGTCTTTTTGTGCAACCAAGCATAATATATTGGGTAACCATGCCATGTGTGCGCGAAAATCATAATATCAAAGACCAATATTTTACAATCCAGTCAAATCCTGATTGATAAAATCGAGCCCTAATCCACATTGTGTCCTGCTGAATTTTCTGTTTCCCTTACAATTATGTAAAATTACAGAAGTTACATTTGTTGTGAATGCTTTTTCATGTTGTTTTAATGGAAAAGTACCAAACACAAAAGATTTACCTTGGGGAATGAGTTTAGTTTTTGACACTTCTGAAACATCAACGCAATCGTCTTCATCGTCCTACAGAATGGCGGCAGGGTCGACTAACCAGAATTATCCTCCAAGACGAAGACGTCACCACAAAAATCGAGAGTGATTGGAAGAGACTGAACACACTGGCACACTACCAGGTTTGACAACATTTCCTGGCAGCTAATCTGAAACATTTACTGAGTTTACAAATGCTTTTTGCGTGCTCTACAGCAATTTCCTATGATACGAGATACACACATCACAAGCACACAAATAGAGATGTTTTTTATAGTTTTCCTTTTCCATATCAGGTGACAGATGGGTCTTTGGTGGCTTTGGTTCAGAAGCAAGTATCAGCTTACAACATCGCCAACTCCTTCACATTCACCCGTTCCCTCAGTAGATACGGTAAGCCGCTGTCTTTCGTATCGCTTTACGCCACACAATCCTCAGCTTTGGCCTTGTTGGATGAATGTATCATGGTGACTTTGAGCATTTTGTGTCATGCCACACAAAATATGTTGGAGTGAGAGGCTGAAATTGTTTTTGGTTTCACTAGCTTGGTTTTACAATAGCTCTTAAAGGGGCAGTTCACCCCAAATTAAAAAATTCTGTCATTAGACTCACCCTCATGTTGTTCCAAATCCATATGCTTTCATTTCAGTGGAGATTTTAGTCAGATTGTTGTAAATGATGATAACATTTTCAGTTTTGGGGGAACTGCTACTTAAAGAATAGGACTGAAGTACACGTCTGTAATCTGGATTCTTGTTGTGGTGTAGAGAGCCTCCTCAGGACCTCTAGTAGTCCAGACAGTCTACGTTCAAGAGCTCCCATGATCACCCCTGACCAGGAGACAGGCACCAAACTCTGGCACCTAGTGAAGAACCACGAGCACGCAGACCAGCGTGAGGGGGACCGTGGGAGCAAGATGGTGTCTGAGATTTACCTCACACGCTTGCTGGCTACCAAGGTACATGAACATAAGTCTAAAGGATTGTTGTTATCTCATACTGTATCTTACTGTCAAGTTAAGGCTGGTTACAGTGATTTTACCACAGATAAGGGATGTTTTAGGCACAGCACAAAGCAGAATACCTGAAGACTGTGGTAAAATCACTGTAACACAAGGCAGTATTATTAGTAGTTATTGCTTTCATTGATAATAATAATGGTAATAATGGATAAGAATAATAAGAATGGTGGCAATCGCAATATGATAGATAAATTAATTAAATGTATTAATAATGACAAATTTATTGATGATAACATTCACAATTAAGAATTTCTTAGCTTACGGTTTACAGTTGCCAAGCAACTAGCCACATTACTGATGTGAGTTCAGGTGAGCATACAATGGCCATTTTAAAGTGGCTTCAGATTTTAGAGCAGGAGCTCTATGGCCACAGCAATACTAATATTTTCATTTCAAAACACTTTGATTTTGAGATGTTCACGTCTTTCGTCCACATTGGAATGGGCTTGTCCTCCACCGAATTTAACGTTGACGTTAAGAAACTGAAAACTATCCGTCCATGCTGACATTTTCAAACGTTTTCCAAAACTTTCTCATCCACAGTGACACATAAATTCCCTTACTGGGCATGCAAAAAAAATGTAAGAAGTTTGGCCCTGTGTCAGTTTCACGTATGCTCTGAAACACAAGTTTCCTCGTGTTCTGCCGCCTGACAGCAATTCTGATTAAACTTCCCATCACCTAAAGAAGTGCAATAAAAGTTGTACAAATTAACATTTATCTTTAACAATGCTTTCAAAGTGGATATCAGGCACAATAATGTCACTAAAACATGGGCAGCCATCTTGATTGTTTTGGGTTGAATGGATCACATGACTGTGTCACATTACAACAAATATGTCATTGTTTCAGAATATCTCCATTTTCATCCTTTTCATGATCATCTAATCTAAAACATCACCATCACAACTACATTATGTCCCGCATATTTGTATACACTTTTAATGACCAACTGAACTTGATTGTCATCTAAAAATTATTTTAGCGTCATAATATAATTTACATTTTCTGAAGAAGCTCAGCAAATGCGATCCGAGGTAAAGAGGGTTAGATTTAAAATGTTTAAAAGTTTTAAAATGTTCAAAAGCGAGTTTTCCCGAAAGTGAACTCCACATTAGATAAGTAGTTCTGATAGTTTATAATCTTGAATGTCATTCAGCTGACTTTATTTGTCTATAGATCAGGGTAAGGATAATTTATGTTGGTGTAAAAAAAGGCATATATAGGTCTAAAAAATCTATATTTTTTCATTTGGTAATGAATTATCTATATTTTTTATTCATTTGGTAGGCTAATTTATATAATTTAATACACAGAATTTTGCCAGCTTTTTTCAAAAGTAAGCTAAACCATAATTTTATAGAATTGGGCTAAATGTTAGTGTTCCAAAAAAGAACACTGAAGCTTTTCTCCTAGTATTGTGTATTTATTTTTTATTTGAAAGATGTTTTTTTTTTGTGAGATGTTTTTTTTTTTTTGGTATTGTGGGCTAATTCCATGACTGCCATCTAATATTTTGAATGGTGTGGAAAAGTAACTTTATAAATAAACGGATGGATTAAATTAATCACAAACAGTGGCCATTAATTTGTTCTCCGTGCACCTGTCGATGTGCACGATACGAGATATTTGTGTTGGAAGTGTCATGTTTGCAGCATCAGATCTGTACTATGCCGTTAAAATCAATCCACAATCATATTCAATAAATTGGCTTTCAAGGATGTATACCGTTGTCATGATGGTTAACGAGTGGGGTAAATTCTGTCATGTGACACTATATTTTTGCATTAATGCCAATTTTCCCAACAAAAAGTCATTTGAAGGATTGACAAAGTTCATGCACTACAGTTAAATGGAAAAATATTATGTCAACACTTTTTTTTACTAAAGTATTTGCATTTTTAGATGAAAACGTGTTAGTGTGGACGTCTTCTTAAAAATATTTATCCATGAAAGTGTTCCATGATTCAAAACTGATGACAGTTTTCATTTTCCAGTCTCCGGCTTATGTGTATAGTGGATATTTTGATATTTAGCATATTACATTTTAAAAAATTGTCAAATAAAAAAAAGCATAGTGCCGATAATTCGGTCACTATGACCGTCTTTTGGCAGTGCTTCACCCGAGTAGATGACATCATGCAATGGCTCGAGGTTAGGTGGTAGGTTGATATCATTACTTATTTTCAGTTGTTATGACTGCCAACAACTGCACAAGTGTAGGCTAAACACATTTTTACCCCAACTAACACTCAAAATGGTTGGTTCTCTCCATCCGGATCTCTCGTTTTGGTAGTTCTTATGGAGGCCAGAACAAGAAAACAGTCCAGTGGCAATCAGAATCACCATGGCGCCGCCCAGTGATTGCTCAGGAAATAACAAAAATTCTACATCCTTAAGATTCAACACTTCTTTGCCACAATAATTTAGCTTCTCAATTTGCTCTTAGACCACTAAAACTAGCAGAAACATCAACTGTATTCGATGAAATGTGTCAGTTTAAACCATCATTATGAATAGTGTTTGCCTATGTAGATACTGAAATCTTGACCTGCTTTTCATGATCCTGGTAACAGCCAATCAGAAAACAGTCGTATGGCCAAAACCATGTTAGAACCTCCATGCAACTCTGAGTGTTTGCGTTGTGTTTGTAGGGCACACTGCAGAAGTTTGTGGACGATCTCTTTGAGACTGTATTCAGCACAGCACACCGCGGCAGTGCTCTTCCACTGGCCATCAAATACATGTTTGATTTCCTGGACGAACAGGCAGACAAGAGGCAGATCACCGACCCAGATGTACGGCACACCTGGAAGAGCAACTGGTGAGATAGAGAGCACTTTTTTATGTTTTGAACTCTAGCTGTGTGGGCAGTTTTGTCCCAGTTTAATAAATACAGCGATAGGCTTTTGTTCAATGATATGGAAATAAAACAATATATTGACATTTATTTCAATGTCTATTCAGTGCTTCTGTCTGCCATAATAATGTACTGTCTTTGAACTGTCTTTATTTGGGGATTTTCACAGCAAATATTGTTATGTATGACTAAATATCATTAATTGGCATACCATGAAATTAATTCAATTGAAAGTTTTAACCAATTGACAGCCCTAAAAATAACATTGAGATTCAAACCACAATCACTAAAAGCCTTTTGGTTCAGTTTGGATGTAATGGGATGTTGCTTTGTCTCTCTCCCTCTCTCTCTCTCTCTCTCTCTCTCTCTCTCTCTCTCTATCCAGCCTGCCTCTGCGGTTTTGGGTGAATGTGATAAAGAACCCTCAGTTTGTCTTTGACATCCATAAGAACAGTATTACAGATGCCTGTCTGTCTGTGGTGGCTCAAACCTTCATGGACTCGTGCTCGACATCTGAGCATCGTCTGGGCAAAGACTCCCCATCCAACAAACTCCTCTACGCTAAAGACATCCCTAACTACAAGAGCTGGGTGGAGAGGTACGAGCAGACCCTGTACTCAGCACCCATGATAACAGAGTATCAAAGATTGTGTATCTGATTGATTTAGCCTAGTGTTTAAAGATCTAAAAAGGTTCAAGGCTCACCTGTCCTCCTCAGTAGTCATGATTTGAGGTATCATTCATGTCCATAGCACAGTTGTGTGCTAAAGTTTAATACTTAGTGTAAGAGGTCAAGTCCCTAACCCTAATTATGAGCAATAATAATAGTGATGCACATTTTAGCAAGCACCACTAATTAGTTATTTGTTGTAATTATTGATCCTTTTATACTGGAGTGGTCATATTCCAAACAAATAGAGTCTTTTATTAGGTAGCCTGATAGACAGAAATGAATCGGTTTGGTTTTCAATTACCACATTTACTTGCTCTTAAGAAAACTGTATATTCCAGGGTTTTTGCACAAAGCAGTGTTCTGAAACCTAGGTTTCTCCTCTAGAATGCAGATTAATGTTGCCATGCAAATACATAAGTGGCACATACACTATAAACTATACTCATTTATACACACCAATGTAAAATGTCGACAGTCCCTCACATTTGTGTATATGCACTCGTACATTGGGGGAATCCCAGTGTTTTTCATAAGAGGCAGGTCGCAATGCAAAGTTAAGAAAACTAACACAACAACTCTGGAATAACTGGCAATAAAGTAAAGCAACGGAGAATTAAATTTGCAAAGTCTTCTTTGGATGCCATGTTTGTTATTTACACAACCGTCACGGGAAAATTACATTGTTGTGGAGAAAGCTGCTCAATGTAGTCATTCTGCAAGAAACTCCTGTAGATCCATTGTAAACTATTTTATTATAAATTCAAGTATATCTTTTATCACTGTTTAAAACCAGATTATTTACACTACCATTCAAAAGTTTAAGGTCACTTACACATTTTTTCTTTACTTTAATATTTTTCACATTTTAGAATAATTGTAGTCATCACAACTATGGAATAACATAAATGGAACTATGGGAATTATGTTGTGACTAAACAAATCCAAACTATGTTATATTTTAGCATCTTCAAAGTGGCCACACTTTGCCTAGATTTTGCAGACATGTACTCTTGGCATTCTCTCAACCGGCTTCTTGAGGTGTCACCCTGGGATGCTTTTAAAACAGTACTGAAGGAGTTCCCATCTATACGCTGCTTTTCTTAATTATTCTATTATTTTTTTTTATTAAATACATTAATATGTTGGCACAATTATATTTTTGGCTACAAAACTAATTTCAAACATTTAAGCATGCGCCTTCAGATCAAAAGGTTTTTAAGATCATGAGAAACATTGTGACCCACAACTTTTGAACATGAGTGTATATTTGTGTGTGTTTATTTCAAGATATTACAGAGACATCAGTAAGATGCCAAGTATCAGTGATCAGGACATGGATGCTTATCTGGTAGAGCAGTCTCGTCTCCATGGCAACGAGTTCAATACGCTGAGCGCGCTTAGTGAACTGTATTTCTACATCAACAAGTACAAGGAAGAGGTGAGACATGTGACGATTTGACACTCACACCTTTCACACTTGAATGTCACACAGATCTCATGTTGAGTATAATTAATTTTTGAAGTATTTTCAAGTAGTAGTTAACCAATATTTAGTGAGCATGGTGGCTATAATTGGCACAACTAATAATTATCTCACAATGTCTTTCTGATCGTGAGAATCAGAAAGACATAGATTAAGTGTTACCAAACTCTTGCCTGATAGTGTGTATCACTAGTTTAAAGACAATGTGAATTGAATTGCAAATGTTGTTTCTGCATCAATGGTTTGATCTTGATGAACGTACAGATGAGATAATTTATCATTGTCATTATGAGTTCCAGGGCACGTCCTGAAACCCAGAATGATGGCTGTAAAATTTTGAAATATTGCATTGCTTTGGCCTTCAGTTAATGACCTCTCTCTCTCTCTCTCTCTCTCTCTCTCTCTCTCTCTCTCTCTCTCTCTCTCTCTCTCTGTCTTTCTCGTACAGATCTTGACAGCACTGGATCGAGACGGCTACTGCCGCAAACACAAGCTACGACACAAACTGGAACAAGCCATTAACCTGATGTCTGGCAGCAGCTGAGGGCAGCAAATGATTGGTCGAAATGGGAGGGGAGATTGAGGGTTCTGGGGTTGGGGGGTGGGAGGGTTGCAACGGAATTGGAGTCCAATGGACGGACTGACCTGTGATAGAACATCCACAGCTTGTGCTAGCAGAAGGTCGAGGCTTAAAACACTGGACAATCAACTCCTAAAGGAACCACAGCACAGCATATGAAGCCCAATGTTTTTCTGGACCAGAACCTGTATGCCCAAACGCCCTCACATGCCCGGACCGAATGCCTCGGCTCAGCTTGGGTACCTCTCTTCTGCACTGGCCTTTCACACACCATTCACTTTGACGCAACTGCCTAACAAACTTTTCGGACTACTGTGGATCAGATACTACATTCCAATGAGAAAGGTGCACATTGTTGTTGCCTTGGAAACGGCTTAATTGCTAAGATGGTGCCATTGATAAAAAATAACTTACTTGGGAGAGAAAAGAAGCAGCATTTAGCAAACCTGAGAGCGACAAATGCAACGGACTGGAAACAATTCTCAATAAATTTATATTGACCTCTTAAAGATGCCTCAAGACTCCTGGAACAATCGTGTGCTGGGGTGACAAGGTACGGAAAATGATATTTATGACAGAATAAATAAAAAATGGTGACCAAATGTTCAAGAAAATTGCATTATGGGTAGTGTCTGAGCTGGGCGGAATTGGAGGAACCTTCTCTTTGTCTCGAAAATGCCATAGACCTATAAAAGCGGCTTTTTTATCTCTTTTTCTTTCCCTTTTTCATGATTTTGGGGCCAAATGGACCTCTTCATGTCAAGAGGAATGGATCAGCGTCTTTTGAAGCTTGCCTTTTCGTTGCGTCCAGATATGACTCTTGAACCCTTGCCGAGATGTACCCTAGGATGTGTGTTCATCCTTATTGGTGATATTTACCCTTCTTATACATCCCTGCGCAATTAGCTTTTTTGTACACCGCTGTGTTACTGTGAGGTTTGGAGCGTTTACTCAGATTTCTGTGGTCCCTGCGTTGGTGAGGACCAAGTTTTGTCCCTTGGTCAGGCATCTTTAATGTAGTAGATCCATCTAGAGCAATAAATCTCAAATTTACCTGCAAGCCATGAATTTTAAGTTCCTTGTGTGTCCAAATTCACCATCCTGATTCTAAATTCTCAATGTTAGCTAGTGGAGTCATGCAATTTACATTTTCCTGTTCTTCTGTCAAAACGGCAGGCAAAACATGTTCACAATGCCAAGCACAAAGGAAGAGGTGACTGTTCTACTCGTTCTACTGATTGTTTTATTGCTGTTTCAACAAGTAAATGCAATTTTTAAGATATTGTGACCCCCTAGTCCCGAGCTATAGTTAAAAAATCACGTCCAAAACTGTTCCTTAAAAGTTGCGTAGTCGTCCCCACCTTATTGCGAACTGCGACAGGGTTCCAGCTTGATTGAATACAACGATTGTGTCAATTCTGTCTGTATACACTAACAACAAGGCCTTAACTAATTTCCTCTCTTTATCAGATGCAAGGTCATCTCCTTGACAGCAGTGTTGCCCTCTGCTGCCACGGAGGTGAACTGCAAAATACCGGTTTTATTCCAGATACTCTGGTTGGAAGCTCGAATTGTGATATAAGTGACTTTCAAAATATTCTCAAAGATGTTTTTCTATTCCTTGCTATATGAGATCTGCCCTGACTGATTGCATATCGATTGTCTTTGAGTAATTTAGTCTCAACAACCGAGAATGTACAGCATGAATAAATTAAGATATTGTGCTAATTTCAGCCTCCATGATCCATTATACACAGAATTTGAACGTAAAAACACCCTTACAAGATCACATCCAGGACTACAGGGAGATCTATTTGTTTTCAACTTAGTCTGAAAAATGTAAAAATCCTTATTAAAGATTCTACCAAGGTCAGTCTGAGAAAATAAACACCGCAATCATAATACGGATCATCAAACGGTAGGTAAATCCATTGGGGCCTTATTATTGGGCTTTGAGTTTGAATGTAGATATTCAATGATCATCAAGCTTTGGATAGAACCCCCAAATGTTGTGTTATGATAATTATTTTAAGTAATCATACCATACTTCGTTCGTTGTTAGATTGTGCACTTTTTCCCTCCAAAAGTGTGTGTCATTGGATTGATTGATGTTCATAAATGTTAATTACACTGTGTAACACAATTTTTGTTCCTGGGTATTAAGTGTTATTTCCTAATTGCTTATGCCTCAAAAGTATAGAAAAGGGCTATTATTCGCCACAAACTTTGCTTTTGTGACCAGGACAGTGATATTTTGAAATGTACCTATTTCCAATGAGAAAATGGGTGAATTTGTGTCTTTTCAGTCACATAAAGTCAGAAAAAAACAACATATGAATCCAAATCAACATGTATTTATACTAAAGTAATACAAAAATGACTACAATTGATTTAGAAGTAAGTCGAGATTTACAATTATACCGTGAATCACTTTCACGAATCAGCCCCCAAATAAACTCATCATACTTCAAGGTGTCCAGCAAGGTCTTGATGCTGTTGTAATACTCTTTGAGGCACTGGGTGAGCCGGGGGAAGAGACAGTTACTTGTTACCATCATGGAGCAGCACGGCTTTGAGACTCATGGCAGTGTGGCTCCAGGGCGATGAATGAAGGAAGGTCCGGATACATGATAGCAGGTGCATTCTTGCCAGTCGGACGTTTGGAAGGGTCCACCATGCAAAAGTATCAGTTCCTTCAGTGGGTCAGTGGGTTCCTGATAAAATGTCTTGGGATAGCGAACTTCATGGCTTTCTTTTCCCCTCTGTACCATCCTACAAAAATACATTTATTTCACCCATGACTAATGTGAATCTCTAAAGTGATTCTCGCAACATTTTTCATATATCATATATTTTTTCAATAACATTGAAAATTGTAAAACATTTTAAAATTAAAAACTTTTACAATTTAAAAAATTAACACATTTTATAACATAAAATTCTGAGCAACAATTGTCCTTCTTACCTTCCAGAGATTTTTTGCAGTGCTTGCAGGTGAAATGAGGTGCCCAGGGTTTATCTTGATCCCCGACAGGCATGCTGAAATATGCCTTGTAGGCCTCACACATCTTAGCAGATGCTTCCATGGAGTATTTTTCGCTCTTGTCTTGATAAATTGGCCGCAGATATAGCAAAATGTGTCTGCCTGATGCTTGCAGCCTCTTGATGCCATCTCAGAAAAATGCAGATATGTATCCACTTAGGCAGCTGGAACTAAACTGAACTGGTGGGCTTAAGGCCCCTGTATTATACTACTATTTATATTACTGGACAATTCTAGAAAGTTCTAGATCTCTCCTCCATTAGTCTCTACTCGGCAATGAATCTATCTGGAATGTTCTGGAAAATGGGTACATTTCAAAATATGTCTTGGTCACAAAAGCAAAGTTTGAGGGGAATAATAGCCCTTTTCTATACTTTTGAGGCATAAGCAATTAGGAAATAACACTTAATACCCAGGAACAAAAAATAAGAATTTTTGCTACACAGTGTTATGATTGCCTTGGTCACAAACTATGAATTTCTGCAGGTAATTATTTTACAGTAATTAAACATTTAGTGAAAATGTACTAACGGTAGACCTGGTCCTGCAAGGACACAGTCTAAAAACTGTGGCATTTCCGGAAAAAAAAAAGATCTGTGTATTATGAACTGCAAAGTTCCACTGAATGTAATAAAACCTGCCTTCAAATTTACCACGTGGTGTTGGATGTTCTGTAGAGCTTAAATTTGTTTTGAAAGTTGACAAGCTCTAGTACTGAACATGATAACGAAAATGAATCTTCGTCTAGATGTGACATCATCAAAAGCAAACTTTCTGTGCGTGAACGTTCTCAAGGCTGTAATTATGATGGCAGGATGTTTTTTAACTAAATGTTGCAGGGTGATAATCAAGCGGTATCCTTTTGAACATTCGTGTTTATTTATATTTTTCAATGCAGGGAATGGGGTCAGCTCGTGAACTGGGTTCTGCCGTGGCATTTCAACCTCTTGCAAAACGACACGCCTCCATCAGGAATTATTGCCTGTTTGACAAAGCTGCGTAGTCAGCAACGCAGGTGTGAAACCAACATCCGTGGTCTGGACGAACCACTCTGTAAAATTAAACGCAGTCATAAATCTACAAAAATAAATATCAGTGGTTGAACTTTTTTATTTATCTTGGTTGAAACCACACCGTCAGGTTTACATCTGATTCTTCTATACTGTGAGTAAAGCCAAACATACTGTGGAGGAAGTGAACTTAGCTTGGTTGCGTACATACTGCCTGTAAGATAACTTAAGACTATCGTTAAGTGCAACTGCCCACTGGGGTGTTTTTATGTAGACTGGTGAAGACAGAGCTAACGCTAATGACGCCTCCGGCCGATAGCCATATATCATAAAAATCACCTGTTTCGTTTCATACAAGCAGAACTCAGAGTCAAACGAGATGCTTTGCGGTTTGTCTTTGTTTTGTGGTTAAACGGCATACTCTTAAAAGCACCTGTAACTTGTAAGGATGAAAGCGGAGTGATTGGGAATAATAACTGTGGTGTTTTTTCAGTAGAGACAGTAGAAGAAAATGTCTGTTCTAGATCCATAACTACATTTCAGTCAGTGTTCTAGTTATAAAAGAATAAGAAAAAAAAAACATTTTGTCTCAGATGAATTCATTCTAATTTATGTGTCGGTTTGTCTCTTTATCCCAAATGTTTTAATCGATTTTATTGTAACAGATACTTGTTTACACTTTCAGAATTATATGGAGTTTATTAACTGTGTCTGGAGAGCTTTGTGTCTGACTGGTTGATTGGATGGCTGGTTATTGGGCAACTGCTATGCCTAGTCCTTAATTCTATATAAATATATAAATATATTTTGTCTAATTATTGGACTGAAATGTTCTTGTTTTTTAATTTTAATTTATTGTTTAAATTTTGTTTTAATTTGGAGGGAGTTGCAAGAATGAATCTATAACGCTGGTTGCGATGAAGTGTTTTGTATATATTTGCACCTTCTTTTTTTTTACTCAGTGCATTTTATTTGAAGATTGGATTCTAACAATGTTTAAAGGACAAGCATGGTGTTTACTTTTTTTTTTTGCTAATTAAAAGATATGTGGATGATGCTGTATATTTCTTGAATGTTTTTTTTTTGTTTGTTATTGGTTTTGTATATACTGTATAATCATCTGCAAGGACTATTTTGTCTCAAGAGCTTGATGTTTTCATTCAAATAAAGACAAGTGTCTCAGTGAAACCTACGGAAATCACACCTTGATCTTTTTGATTGTGTACTTCAAATATTTGTTGTGACTTTTCTTTCTAAACTTGCATTGGAGTTGTCTTGGTTGTTTCTCCATTCATTAAATGTGATTAGATCAAAGACATTTAGCTATCAGGCAAGATCCTCAGCAGTTCAGACAGAGACTGTCGTTTTAAAGTAATTACAACATGACAAGGTAAAAGGTTATACATATTCATGCTGAAATAATTTATTTTTTGGCTTAGCCAGCCCTAGACGTTTTGTGCGGGACTCATTTTTGGGAGTCACATCAAGCTAACAACATCATCTTATGTCAATTCTTCTGCCCACGAGAGATTAAAAGACAGACTTTTATCAGTTGCCTGTTACAGAGTTCATGCTTCCTACATAGCCAGGGCAGTCTTATAAGGGAGGCGTAACTGTAATGACTTTTTGCCGTCATTGTCATTCAGTTCTCATCTCAGTTTACAGTGCTGTGGAAAAAGTAAGTGAACCCTTGGATTTAACAACTGGTCCATCCTGCTTTGGCAGCAATAACCTCAACCAAGTGTTTTCGGTAGCTGAGGATTAGACCTGCACAACGTTCAGAAGGAATTTTGGACCATTCTTCCTTACAGAACTGCTTCAGTTCAGCCATATTTTTAGGATGTCTGGTGTGAACAGCTCTCTTGAGGTCATTCCACAGCATCTCTATTGAGGTCTGACCTCTTACTGGGCAACTCCAAAAGGTGTATTTTCTTGTTTTGAAACCATTCTCTTTTGGATTTACTTTGATGTTTAGGGTCAGTGTCCTGCTGCATCACCCAATTTCTACTGAGCATCAGTTGGCACACAGCCACCCTGATATTATCCTGTAGGATATCTTGATAAAATTGGGAAATGGGAAACCCTCATTGATGGCAAGTCCAGGCTCTGAAGCAGCAAAACAGCCCCAAATCATGATGCTCCCTCCACGGTACTTCACCGTTGGGACAATGTTTTCATGTAGGTATGCAGTGCCCTTTTTTACACCATGTCCTTCCCAAACAATTCAACTTTAGTTTCATCAATAAAACATTTTTCCAGTAGCATTGTGGAGTGTCAAGTTGCTTTTTTGCAAACTTCAGGCACAGCAATATTTTTATTGGAAAGCAGCGGCTTCCTTCGTGGGGTCCTGCCATGGACACCATGCTTGTTTAATGTTTTCCGTGAAGTCAACGTAGCTCTAACCTACACCTCCAATCTCGTTTCACTAATTGGATGGCTGTTTTGCCAACTCCTGACTGGGGTTCACATACTTTTTCCAACCTACACTGTGAATGTTTGAATGATGTATTCAAAATGTACAAGAACAATTCAATAATTTAAGTTATTCTTTAAAACAGATTGTGTTTGTTCATTTAAAGCAAAGTCTTTCTAGCAAGTCAGTCCACTGTCGGCCATCTTTGAAACACTTTGGAAAGGTGATTGGCTCTTTTAACTGTAAGGCGGGACTTCCTTTCTACATCCGTTGACCTTTAGGCATTCAGAACTCCTTGGTTGAGCGTTCTAATTTCTCCCATTCATTTTAATAGAAGTGGCCAATCTCTGCTGAATAATCTCTGATTTAAAGTCTTCTGAAACCAAACAACAACTCTGTGTGAACGTTGACTATACATACAGTATAAAAACATTCATGTTTGAAATTAATAATGGTTTGAAATATACAATATCCAAACTAGTATTGCTTTATTCCATGGAGCACAAAAGGAGATGTTACACAGAATGTTAGCCTCAGTCACCATTTACTTTCATTGCATCTTTTTTTTTTTTCATACAATAAAATTAATGTTGACTGACATTGTTCTTAATATTCTGCCTTTACATTCTACAATCATTCATGACCAACACTGTCTCCTTTTTGTGAAATACATCAATCTGTCTGTTCATCTGCTACAAACATATTCCATGATTTGTTTGCAATTCAGAGGCATCTCTTATAGTTTTTTTCTCAGTTTTTTTTTTTTTTTTGCTGGGTGATATTTTGGAAAGACAAAGCAGAACGGGTAGAATATTTATTGAGAGGTGCTGACCATCTGATGGGAATACACAGAGAGAGAACGGAAGAGCTGCACCCCCAAACAAAAAGGAAGGATTATAGAAACAGAGTGGGAGGAAAAAGGCGCCGGCAAAAGACTTATAAATAAATAACGCATACTGATGGGGGGGACTCATTAACCCAGCTCTCTCAATTCTGAGGGGACATGAAATGTGTTGCATGACTACGCAAGTGCTGCATGACACACTTGAAAAACACATACCTACAGTATAGCATGCAAATCGGTCGGTCTGAGATAGAAGAATTATGTGGTACAAAAGAACTGATATTTTACATTATTAACTGATTTCAGTAGGTAGTGGTCGGTGCTACAAGGATCCCTAACATTTTGATCAAGGGATTTCCACAAAACTTTCAGTCATTTGCTTTATTATTATTATTATTATTATTATTATTAAATCTAATGCCATTTTTTTGACTGGATTCATTGATTTCGTCCATGTTTTCCCATCATGGAAAAAGAGCCCTACATGTTATAAGCGGACTCGGATAATTAAAAAAAAAAAAAAAACATTTACTTTACATCCCGAGGCCACATCACCACGCTACTACCTCTGCGTGTGAATTAATTTATCAATAAGTTTCAATGGGGACATTTTTGTCCTGGAGGTCCTGAGTGTAACTATTTTATGTACACAGTCTATTATAGATGTGTTTTAGGTTGAAATATCAAAATTCCCCCAAAAATACACACCTTTGGCAAAATGTATGCCGTTGACATTAACGCAGCCAAAATGATCGCAAAAACCCTTTAGAGACAAAAATGTCCCGAAGGTCACACAAGGGTTAATATTTAACAATATAAATATTTTTGAATCTTCTTCAGGCACTATGAGAACTTGGCAGTGTGATACTGCAGATATTGATGACTTGTGCAGCAAATGACTTGCTATGTTCCTCATTTGAAATTTTTGTATACAAAAACGTAATAATCCTGGAAAAAAAGGCATTTATTCTCTTGGCAGATGCATTTAAGGTATATAATTTCTGATTGTTTGTTCCCTGGGAATCAAACCATTGACCTTGGCGTGGCTAGCGCCATGCTCCACCAGTTGAGCCATAGGAACCATTTTCCTAATATAATTACTTTTCATTTTGTGGTGAAATATGACTTTCTTTTTTTTTGTGAAATTTGCTCATTTATTTTACAAAAACATGCTTAGACATCTACAGTAAATAATATCACTGTTCACTATATATTCCAAAGTTTTGTCTGTCTAGTTGTCGCGGCACACACCACATCCATTGAAGCTTTGCAATAGTTGCTAAGCATTCTGCTCAAATCCATTTGGCTGGAAGGGAGGCCTTTTTACCAAGGGCACATTTCAAATGGATTCCCTGCACTTTGCGTCCCTTCCGCTTATACAGAGCTACATTTCAAACCACGCAGACCTCTCTGGATGAAAAGGGTCAGGGACTCTCTACCAAAGCACTCCATCATTGGAAGTCTAATTTAATCCCAATCCGAAGGCGTCAGACACTGATTTGGAACCACTTTGGAAAATTAAAAACGGCCTCTCCCTCTACCAGTAATGTCTCTTTGCCAACATTTTGCCTGCGAGTGCAAGCATCAGCCATTTCAAATATTTAGAATTTCATTAATTTAGCTTGAGTTTCTCTTGCCCGTCTCTCTCCCATCTCCCTGAAATTCCTGCTGTATTGATTTTATGATTAATGATGGAAAGGTATATAGCAACAGGAGAAGAGGGGCCCAAAAATGGCAACCAGCCAGGGGGAAAAAAGGACATGCCTGTTAACAGATTTGCCTGCTCATGTTATGATTAGGAGGATGGTTGCGTGCAATTAGGTAATTGCATTTTAAAAAGTCACTTGTCTCAGGTATTCTCGCTCAATCTTAATAAGAGTGAAGCATTCTGCCCCGCATCAAAAGGCATTCATGGCTAATTCATAAAATGAGCTTCACAAACTATTATTGCAAATTGCAAAACATTTTAAATGAAAGTGACATTTTAGTTTCTGTGCCATGAATGTCTGTGCGATTATTTAGATTCTGGTCATGCAGGGAAGGTTTCGCTTGCCTCAAAATGGGAAAGTCAATGAACCTTATCCAATTACAATACTTAAACTGACTTCAACACAGAAGTCTAACTTTTTTTTATTTCTTCATTCGTATCCCCACTTTTTTGGGAGATAATCAGTACTTCTCATTGACCCATGCTTTAAGAAATAGTTCACACATAAATGAAAATTCTTTTATCATAACAACTTAAATTTCAGTCTGTTGCCAACACAAACCTACTGTATGTCTCTAGAAGACATGAAATGTGATGCACTAGTGATATGATCTACTTTTATTATCATTTTATGTTTTTCTATCATTTTTCATGCTGGAAATTCCCCATTCATTGTAACTGCCTAGAAAAGTGTAACCACTAAACTAAAATGTCTCCTTTCATTTCCCACAGAAGAAAGTCATATTCTCAAAAACTCTAAATGTCTTAACCTCTAAATCCTGGCAGAGGTGAGAGAGTATG
This sequence comes from Xyrauchen texanus, assembly GCF_025860055.1. Lineage (NCBI taxonomy): Eukaryota > Metazoa > Chordata > Actinopteri > Cypriniformes > Catostomidae > Xyrauchen > Xyrauchen texanus. The sequence goes on from NC_068302.1 coordinate 36,538,365, forward strand.
AGTTTCTTAAACACTGGATGTGTTTGAGAGAGAAGCACCGGCTCCTTTCAGGACTCCAACGCTCTTATCACACCAAGTTCTTCCATGGTGGAGTCATTGAACCATACATAGCCTGAAAGAAGCAACTGCCAAATCTCTCCCCGGTGGTCTTTAAGCCAAGTACCAATGCGGCTACAGGTGCAGTTGAAGGACCCCGACCGTCCCCGAAGATCAACTGGCTCACAACTATAAATAAATGAAGGCTATACCTTGAAATCAAAGTAAATGCCCTTAAGATCCAACAACCTTGGGAGGATAACACTTTTAATGATGTTTCAGGTAGATTTTTTGTTTATAGAAATAAGGGTTGTAAAGTTATAAACAGACCATTGAAGCACTTCTGGTTGACATACAGTATATGGGTCTTTTACTGGGCAATACCATTATCTAGAGATGAAGGTTGCCAATATAATGTTGATAACAGCTCTCTGGAATACTCCATTCTGATTGGTCAATCACGCAATCCAGTGGTCTGATATTTCTGAATAATGACCGCATGTATTGAACACATTACAGAACTCTGATGAAAACTGTAGGTGGAATTTAGCTGTTTCTGGATACTCCATCTCTTTCTTCTCACCCTCCACTCTGTATCGGGATCCTGACCACCTTGGTGGGGTTTATTATAGAATAATGATCAGCTGACTGTAGATTATGCCTTGCATATACACTTACTGAGCTCTTTATTAGAAACACTATACTTATACTGGTTAGGGCCTCCCTTTGCTCTCAAAACGGCTTCAATTCTACATGGCATAGATTCCACAAGATGTTGGAAATATTCCTTTGAGATTCTGGTCCATGTTGACATGATTGCATCACGCATGTTCTGCAGATTTGTCAGCTGCACATTCATGCATGATCCAGTTCTATCACATCGCAAAGGTGTTCTATTGTATTCAGATCTCGTGACTGGGATGGCCACTGAAGAACTGTGAACTCATTGTCATGTTCATGAAACCAGTCTGAGATGACTTTGTGACATGGTGCCTTATCATGCTGGAGTAGCAATTAGAACATGGGTAAATTGTGGCCATGAAGAGACATTAAGGCACATGGTCAACAACAATACTCAAATAGGCGGTGGCATTCAAGTGATGATTGATTGGTATTAATGGGCTCAAAATGTGCCAAGAAAATATTCCCTACACCATTACACCACTGCCACCAGCCTGGACTGTTGACACAAGGCAGATTGGGTCCATGGATTCATGCTGATGCTGCCAAATTCCGACTCTACCATCTGTGTGCCTCAGCAGAAATCAAGATTCATTAGACAAGGCTACATTTTTACAGTCTTCAACTGTCCAGTTTTGGCGAGCCTGTGCTCACTTCATCTTCAGCTTTCTGTTCTTGGCTGACAGAAGTGGAACCCGACATGGTCTTCTGATGTTGTAGCCCTCAAGGTTTCGACATGTTGTGTATTCTGAGATGCTATTCTGCTCACTGCAATTCTACAGAGTGGTTATCTGAGTTACTGTAGCCTTTTTGTCAGCTTGAACCAGTCTGGCCATTCTCCGTTGTCTTCTCTCATCAACAAGGCATTTCCGTCCGAAGAACTGCCGCTGACTGGATGTTTGTACTGCAGCTGGGATGGATGGATGGATGTACTGTCCATTCAATATGTTGTACTGTTGAAGTACATGAGAGTTGATGCTATATTGTGTCTAATTTTCACAAACCATGTTTTCTTAAGTTTTTTCCACTGGAAAGTAATGGGAAGGTGTATTTTTATTGTTTCACCAATTGAATCATTAAGTATCACAGATCGAAACCCAGCACCACCATAGTATGACAGTACTTCTGTCCCACTTTCACATTAAATATGACTAAAGACAAAGGTGTAAGTGAATATAATTTTACTTCATTTCCAATCTGGTTGCTAAAATGTAAAGCACTGGTAAAAGTATGGAACCTATGCACATCTTTTTTCATTAAATGTTCTGGTACCACTTTACAATAAGACTTTATAACAACAGTTAACATGAACAACAATGAACAATACTTTTATAGCACTCATTAATCTCAGTTAATTGTAGTTTCACCACAATACCAATAGGCTACATTTTTTAATAAAAAATTGTGTACATCCAACCTTAGTGAATGCATTATGAACTAACATGAATTAACAATGCACGTTTGTATTTTCATTAACTAACATTATAAAGATTAATAGATGCTGTAACAAACATGTTCAGTGTAAGTTCATGATACCTAATTCATTTACTTATGTTCACAAATAGAACCTTATTGTAGACTTACCAATGTTCTTTCTTGCAGGTATTTTATGTGTTTTCCTAAAACAAAGAATATTCGACACTGTCAGAGTTGGTCCTCAGGTTTGAATTCTCCTCTTTTACATTTTTCCCATTTCTATAATGAGCTCCAGTGATTAATTATTTTGTTGTTTAATACTGAATGATAAATATCAATGAGTATATTTGTGCTCCAATAACCTCAGTGTTGAAAGCATAAAATTGCTAAGGAAATAGCTCTCATTTATCAATTAATGTCTTGAAGGGCAGTGGGAAAAAATCATTATCTCTACGCACTTAGTTAATGTACCTTCCAGTAAGTGTCCAGTCCCTCGTACGGACTTCGGCGTAATAAGGAAAATGGTAGAATATAACCATAGGACAGTATAAAACATTAGCACATATGCAATTTAAAAGTCACAGGGAAATAAAACCATTTATCAGAGGGTAAGGGTGTAATTGGCCTCTCCACCGAATCCCGATTTGATGAATCATGCTCTACTTACTGCAGCCAATATTTTCTGCAGCTTTAGTTGGGTGATCAGCTTTAAGCCAATTTATAATTGGCTTAAATTGTGTTATAGTGATGTTTATATTTAATAGTGGCACTAGTGCCTTTATTTGACACCATTCGGGTTGGTATAGTTGTTAAATATCTAGGCTAATATCCAATGAGCTTTCACTCCATTGAGTAAAACACTTAAAAACATTGTTCATCCAATGTTATATATGTTGTCATCATTTACTCACCCCATGTCGTTCCAAACCCATATGACTTTCTTTGTTCTCATGAGAGGTTGAAATAATTGTTTGAGATGTCAAGTTGGCTCATACAAGAACATGTGACTTTTGCTCTCATGGACATGGAGAAACAAAAATGAACCAGCAAAAGTTGAAATGACTATTTTTCCTAAGCTTACTAACCCAAACCCAAACCTAACCATCAAGTGAAACCCCTGAGCCAGACCTTGAACTTAATAGGAAAATCACTGTTTTGTACCACGAAAGAAAGAGAAATATAAGGGGTTTGAACTAAAACTTTCTTTTTAGGGTAGTGTTTATTGTATTCATTTGAAAAACTGCTTATTGATTGGTCGGCCTCTATTGGCTCAATTGAACCATATCTTACGATTTTACAAATTATTCAGAGTTGTCATAAGACTAGGTTCTGAAGCACCATTCACTTGCACTGAAAGTGAATGGTGACTGAGGCTAACATTTTGCCTAACATCTCCTTCAACAATAGTCAACAATATGAGGGCGATTATATGATGACAAAATGTTCATTTATTGCATTCCACTGTAATTTTATAATTTAATGCATTCTGCGGCTATACTTATGTACTTACAAGCCATTTCATAGGGTCTTTAATACACAATTACAACCACAACAATACCTTTATGGACCAGCACCTTCTCTGGCTTTCCTGACTTCCTGTGTAAAAAATAACTGCAGTAGCTCACCTTTGTGTTTAGACAAAAGTCTCAGTGAATTACAGTCAATGTGTGTAATAGGACATACTTCACCCCTCCTTCAACCTCAAGTGTCGCCTCAGAAGGTTACAGGTCTAATTAACCTAGTAGCTGCGCCCTGACATGTCGGAATCTGGATTGGAGTGCCAAGAATATGTTTGGTGTCACATTAAAGATTAGCATGTGTCCGCCACGAAGTTAGCAGTGTGCTAATCGCCCACACCCTTTGATGTCACCCTCCTCTGCGTACGCAAACTCTGGCTAATAATTGAAACCATCAAAGGCTCTCGTACGTAATCCCTGACAACGGCAAATCCCCTACTCGCCATCTCTCTCTCTCTCTCTCTCTCTCTCTCTCTCTCTCTCCCTGTCTCTCTGAACCACACAGAAGAAAGGAAACAGGGAGTCTTGAATTAATGTGCTTAGCTTTTCCATCAAGACATGACAGATCTTTGCAAATTATCCCTTTGAATAGGTCACGGTTTCGCAGTTCTTCCCAGCTGTAGTTTCTCACTCCCCCCTCCCCTTCCAATTTTTTCATCTTTCTTTTCATATTTTCTTGGTTTTCATTTGTCACATGAACATTGATTTGAGAGCGCAATCAATTTTTGTTCATTTGAAAGCATTAATACTCTTGGGATTTGTCGGGGGAGATAGGAAGACGGTACTGTCTACTACTGCACGTCTTTTGTGATTGGAAAATTTTGCATGATTAATAACTTAACGGCTGAAATGAGCTTTGATGGGCACAAACCTCCTGTTTGATCTCAGCTGTCTTATGCTGGGATGTGTCGACACACGTCAGTCATTATCAGTTTTTTCATTATATAACTAATGGTCATGTGTCCACAGCACATCGATTTGACAAATTTTGTAAAGAGAGGCAATATACAGTAAGTCTTTTGTCAGATGGTCTTTTGCCAGAAAGGGAAAACTGTACATTAGCTTAGTTTTTCTTCAGTCGGGATGTCAATGCCATGTCAAATCAAGTCCACTTAACTGCCTAGTCAACATGAAATCAAAATCAAAATGTACTTTTTTAATACACGTTCCTGGTCTTATTGTGAATAATTCATGCAGTGTTCTAAATAATTAGTATTTGTCTTCATCAACATGTTGCAGAAATTGCTATCAATCAGGGGACCCGAGTAGCTCAGTGGTAAAGACGCTGACTACCTCCCCTGGAGTTCGCTGGTTCGAATCACAGGGCATGCTGTGACTCCAGCCGGGTCTACTAAGCAACCAGATTGGCCCGGTTGCTAGGGTAGAGTCACTCGGGGTAACCTCCTTGTGATCGCTATAAGGTGGTTTGCTCTCGGTTGGGTGTGGTTGCCACGGTGATAAGATGTGAGAGTAGATGGTTTCAGATGCAGAGGCAGCTGTGATCCATCCTCTGCCACCTGGACTGAGGTGAGTCACTACATCAACATGAGGACTTAGTGTGTACATTGGGAATTGGACATTCCAAATTGGGATTAAAAAAGCCATCAATCAGACAATCGCAGCCAAGAAACAGCAAAAGTGCTCTGTAGTGACCACCCACTCCGAATTGTGAATGATGCAATCAAGTTGGCCTCCCAAAACTCTAAAACTATGTATATATATGTGTGTGTGTGTGTGTGTGTGTGTGTGTGAATATTTAGCAATTTACGTTAAATATATTGATTCTATACTTATAGTCAACAACATTGATTCAATAGTTTTACATTTTTTCCCATTATTTTAAATTCAGTTTTGTCATTCACAATGCTCAATGGGATTGTAGTTCTTGCCTCTGAAATACGTTAAGTACACAGTCGTATTATACCTTTGTCTTTTTGTATAATTTTCAAATAATTATTTTGTTTCAAATCAAAGTTTTTAATGTTGTGATTCACATCGGAGCTGGTTGTTTTGGTTCATTGAGTAAAACTCATTTATGAAGGATTTTATAAAATCCCTATGGAAAAAATGAATAGGAAAAATACTTGAACCAAGATGGGTAAACGAAATGGGCGGTAACTGTTGCACTCTATTCAGCTGGTCACGCCCACGACATATTTGTAAAAAGTACAATTCATGTCTGTAGGTGTAAAACTGTTTGAGGAAATAATTTCTGAGTGAACCTTTCAGCAAATCTGGAATGAGTATTATTCTTTACAAAAAATAATAGCACAAAACATATGGATAATGAGATCCTAATTATCACTGTGTCATCTGAACAAAACCATCATCAGTGTGTATTCCAAGCAAATGTGCTGAACTTTTGCACTGGGATTAAACAGGTCATTTTGTGAATAAACCAAAGCCCCAAATTAGACCAGTGGCTTTATGCTGTTATTGCTGTATGTCACCCATGTGACTCATTTATCTCTGAAGGAGTCTCGGGTCATGTGTTACACTTGCGTGCTTTCTGAAATTGCTTTTCCTAATCCTTCATTTTAAAAGCCATTCCCCCAAAACCGCTAGCAATTAGGATAACATCGGGCAAATTTATCATCATTTTCAGCTTGAATATCTTACAGTGAAATGTGAAATAATGATGTTGATTATTCATGAAAAGCTCATTTCAAACTCCATCTTTAGCTGTTGTTGCATCAGTGTTATCTATCACGTCTGCTCAGACAATAGGCCTTATGGTTCAAATCACAAAATGCATAATCCTAGCACATCAAGGTAAATACAATGGGGTTCAAAAGTATGCTTGTATAAATGCGTACATTTTGCATTTTTCTAATTTAATAGTTTTTTATTTATTTATAATTGCTAAGTGTATTATTAGCACTACAATTGTGGATTTTAAAGTGAATTAAAAAATATACATGAATTGCAGAAATGGTTAGTGTTTTGTATGTTAAGACAACATGCACTCAAGTTAACATACAAAACCTGATGATCCATGTTATCCCGCATGATTTGAGAATATTCCATAGAGCATCTTGTGTGCTTCAGTTGAAGCAAGTAAATCTGGCCTTTTATACCAAAGAGTTAACTATGTCACAAATTTGCTTCAGTTTGATTAGTAATCTAGAAATGGCTCAGAATCTTAAATGTTTCGTCTTAATGTTATAAATTTAAAGGAATATTCTGGGTTCAGTACAAGCTGAGCTCAGTCAACAGCATTTGTGGCATATTGCAGAGATGGAGCCGGGTGTTTTTCAAAGGGGTGGCCAGGCAGGGGCGATCAGTCTGTGATGGCACAGAAATGTTCGGGCAGCATTTTTATATTGTCAGACTGTGGGGTGGGGGTGGGGGTGGGGGGTACAATGAGCGTTGAGTGGATACAATGACAGCCGGGATGGAGAGATGCGGCGACCTTGGTGTGCGCACATGTTAAGTTTGTACATTTGTACAGAGATGATTTCCCCTCTAAAGAACTAAATGACTAAAACATCAATTGCATGTGGGGTGGCCAATGGGGTGGCCAGGCTTCGGTCCATGGTGGCCACGGCCACGGCCACCCGGCCACCCTGGCCACCCCCTTGCTCTACCACTGGCATACTGATTACCACAAAATTCTGGGTTCCAGTGAGGCACTTAAAATGGAAGTGAATGGGGCAATCCGTAAAAATTAAAAATACTCACTGTTTCAGAAACATAGCCACAAGACTAAGAGAATTTATGTGTTAACATGATTTTAGAGTGATAAAAACGCTTACTAACCTTTTATCACAAATGCTGTTGATTGAGCTTCAGTTGCATTAAACCCAGAATATTCCTTTAAAACCTTTTTTTTTTTCCATATTTAAATTAGATTTTGAATCCCATGTTTTCAGTGTGGACTCACATTTTTTGAGCCTTGCATTATGTTAGAATAACAAATGGGATTTTAAAATACACAATTACAGTTGAGTCAATCATGTTCAATTATCCAAGTCCACTTTACAGTATTTATACACTCATTTAAGCTATAAATTGTTACACAATCAGGCTGGTTGATTAAACCAGTCAATGTGTTTGTTCATAGGGCTAAACTACCATTTCTAAATGTCAATAACATGCTTGGCTACATAAGTGCATTGATTGTGCGTTTAAAAAAAGGAAGCATACAGGCACACTGTTTGATGGACGCAGGGCTTTGAATGGACCTGATCAATAAATGGGCCGAGAAATATCCAGTTCCTTTTCCCTGTCTGGCCTCACAATGGGGAATCACAGTAGTATGTCTCCCTCTATATGAAAACAGTCCACACACACAAAAAGTCCTTTATCATCCTAACCCGACGACACAATGGCCCGACTCTCCTCTCTCCATGCCGGCGACTCAATGTCAGCTTGCTTCTCGTCTCCCCAAAAGCTGTTTCCAGCACCACCCCGACATTTCCATAATCACTTCATCCATGCGATGTGATCGGAATTGCATACAAAGAAGAAGACATTAGCCTCAATTTGAACTGCTAAAGCTTTGCCAGAGTGAAGGGGCTGTTTTGGGCAGATAAGAGGTTTTGGCAGGACAGCGACGGGGGAAAGCTGTGAAAAATCAACTCTGCCGCACACTACACCGCTGGTTATTACAGCTGTTTTTCTTTCTTGATATTCATTGTATTATTCATTTTGTCATTTATTTTGTGAATGTGCATACTGAGGCAGCACAGTTTCATTTGAATTCAAATTATTCGATTTGTGTTGATGTGCAACTAAAATCAAAGGCTGTTTTCTTTGATTATATCTATGTGCATTTATGGTTGGCAGTGTTGTTTTGAATGAAGCTGTGTTTCTCTATTTTACTGTTTAAATCTCTGGATTTAGCAAGTGTTGCAAAAAGTGGCCAACCGCATTAATATTCCTACATTTTTGCTGAATTATTTTTACGTGGGTCGTTAAACGTATTGCAGAATTAACGCATTAACACATAATTTAACCCATTTACCGTTAATACAGCATAAACACTGGTAGCCCGGAGTCATTACAGGGACGGACACACCACAAACAGACAAACAACAGCTCTAGGGCCTTTCTACTAAGATGAGCATACTAGCTTAGCATAAAACAGCAGAATGTGGTGGCCCCATAGACGTTCTATGGCCGATTCTTTCATAACATGCTAGTTGACTGTTACGCTCGCTCCTATGATAGAACCACGGTTGTTATCTCAGTAAATAAAAGAATCTATGACACCACTTCCCTGTCAGTGATAAAAAGATGGAGAAATTAGCTCTTAATGCTATTTGATGTACAAAACAAGCACAGAAGGAACTTGCGATAGAAATCAAGTATTTTTCAGCTTATGTAAGGTGCATTTCAAATTTTACCTATCACTAAAATGCAGAATGAGCAGGGATGGATTACCAACCTGTGCCCTTGACAACCAGGGGCCTTTGACTGCCCCCGGGGGACCCTGAGCTTTAAGGTTGCATGATCCAGTTTGGCAATTCTCCCGCTCGAAAGCCCATCAACAATGAAAATGTCACCTCACTCAACAACTTTTGAGCAAATACACAACACTACCCAACAACCAAACCCCCAACCTCCCCCCATCAAACAACTTTTGGGCAAACACCCAACCTAACTTTTGGAGGGGGGCTTTGGAGATATTTGGCCCTGGGCATAATCAGGCCTAATCCATCCCTGAGAATGAGACCTGTTTGTTTGCAAGCCCTTTTCATGGTGAGTGCAAAGTGGTGCTCGTCGCTGCCGTTTACATCATGACGCGACTCATGAACGCGGCTTCACGATTGCTGTAACAAAGCGGATAGCCAAAGTTTTTGTTATTGTGGAGGATGACAGTTTAAGGGATTTAATGCCCATTGCAATGAATATGCAACCTATGTGGACACTAGTTCTTTCAATTAGTCAAACTCCCACTTAGACTTTGGGGAATGTTTCATGTTACTTGAATTGGTGTTATTTTAGTGCATTTCTATCTTAATATTGTAGGATGTTTTGTTTGGAAATGTTAATAAAGTATTGTTTTGCTTCATATAGTTTTTTTTTCCTAATATGGAAATAAATGAACTTTGACAAGAACATAAGCATATAAAGTGTCAAATTTCAGCCCTTTTAAAATTTCCGATTAATCGTGATCAACTACCAAAAATTACGAGATTAAATCTTTATATAAAAACTCTAAACAACTGACAGCACTACTTTTATTCCCTTTCACACTTTATAACTGACATGAGTTCATAAACACTTACTTTTCAGCATGTTCCTTGCACAATGCTATTTTATGACATCTAAACAATTTTACTTTAATGCAAATTGCACAGTAGCTCAACTGGTAGAGTGTTGCACTTGTGACGCAAGGTCTTGGGTACAAGTCCTGAAGGACATGAGTCAACACGTGAGCTGCAAATTTCATAGAAGCACAAGAAATTGCTATGGCTGATTTACTGATTGCATTTTTCATCTCAGATTTGCTTTTAATCATTTAGGTTTAGGTTTAAGCTTTAGGGTAGGGAGGTCAATTTTGTTGATTTAGAACTCTGTAGACAATTAATCTTAATCTAGTTGGGAGAACATACAACTTGCTTTAAGCGCTACTCAGTGGAAATTTCACCTCTGTACTGCTGCGATAATTTTGAAAAATTGTCGCCTGCTATGTAACTTTCATGAGATCAGGCTACAAGTGGACCAGGCTGTTTTCACATTTGGTTTGATTTCTTGGTCTAAAGTTAGGTTAGGTTTTTTATGGAAACCATAATGCTTGTACCACAAACTAACCATGGTGTTAAATGCATTAAAGAATGATTATTCTTTATGTTTTATTACCATATTATTTCCTGTATTATTACTATAGTTGTACTATGAATATCATAGTTTAAATAGGCCTATGTTTTCTGTAGTAAAATCATGGTAAATTCTGTGTTAACTGTTGTTTTACTTCAAATACCATAGTTCAGTCATGGTTACTTTATGTAAGGGATTGATGAAACTATTGCGAAGGAATGCAAATCTTATTGTGAGGGAACACAAATCAATTTATACAAATACCCTCCCTGTTCTCTACAAATGGCTTACGTATAGATTTAATCTGGGTTACGTCACCCTAATTTAAAATTGTTTTAGTTATTATTTACTCCAGATTTTAGTGTAGGTAGTTATGTTGAGTATTGTTACGATTCTCTGTTGTTTGCCTTCTGTTTTTCCCCTGTCATCTGTTTCCCTTGGACTACACTTCCCATAATCCCCTGCTCTGATCACTTCCAGTGGTTCCCCATTGTTTTCACCTGTGTGTCATTTACCTAATTATCCCTCATGTATCTAATGCCCTGTTTTTCTGGTCACTTTTGTCAGTTGTTTATGTTTCTCCCCGGTTCATTCTCCGGTTTCTGTTGTTTGTTTTCATTTGTTTTGATTCCTGGTTTCCTGTCTTGCCCGGTCTCAATGTTCAACCTATTTTGTATTTAATTAAGCTGCATTTAGATCCTGCTCTTGTGACCTCCCTCATTGCTACACGTATTTTGTATTTTCTGAGGTCATCTTGCCAAGGGTGCTTGCGTAAAACAGGAGTGTGATGTCCCGATTCCAAGAACAACTTACAAGGAAAAGATTTTGCAATTTGCTGTTGTGACAGATGCCTCTGAATGAGCAAGACAAATGGTCATTCAGTCAATTCCAAGTGTTTTCACTCTCTAGAACAAGTGGATTTTTATCCACTAAAGTGAGCCAAAGTTGCCACTCCTGTGAGATTACCTGAGCACCATCTCTGAGACCCTATGATCTACGATTTCACATCTGCGACACAGCGTATGGTTTCAAGAATGAATGGATTTTTCTCTTTGCTCTGTCATGTTAGAAACATTTGTCCCTTTTGCTGGGCAGTGAAGCATTATAGTAGCTGTGGCGGGCTGTCTGAGTCGACTAGTGGGGTGAACTGGCCTGCTGGAACCAGTCACGGAGATGGACAGTGGCAGGTGTTCACAACACACCTCAGCGTAATTGCAGTTTCCATTGTCATCGCATATCCAGAAACAGGAAATTCATACGACTAAGACTCCCACCCCAATCTACATCCAAAAACTTTGGATCTTTTTTGAGGAAAATCACCATCTTAATTAAAATGAGTTATGCCAGATGGGAAGCAGATTGTGCCATGGAAATGAGCCAAGTTAGCAGTAAACACAGCTCTGTTAACAGTATACCCAAAATTTGGCTTGACGGTTATGTTTTTAAGTAATAGTTCTCCGCAAAATGAAAATTATGTCCTAATTCTCTTTCATCCTCTTTTCTCCCAGTTTGGAATGCCCTATTCCCACTACTTAGTAGGTCCTCATGGTGGGGCGGTTGATCACCTCAATCCGGGTGGTGGAGGGCAAGTTTCAGTTGCCTCCGCTTCTGAGACCACCAATCCGCACATCTAATCACGTGGGTTGACACCGCGATCCAAGCACCCCATTGAGCGCGAGAACCACTAATCATGACCTTACCTCATGTGACTCTACCCTCCCTAGCAATCGGGCCAATTTGGTTGCACTCCGCACACCCTGGATTCGAACACGCGACTCCAGAGGTGGTAGTCTGTGCCAGTACTCGCTGAGCTACCCAGGCCCCTAAATTCTGTCATCATTTACTAATCCTCATGCTGGCCCAAACCCGAATGACTTTTTTTTTCCATGGAACATCAAAGATGATGTTTGGCAGAATGTTAGTTTCAGTCCCAATTTACTTTCATTGTATGGAAAGAAGATGCAAGAAAAGTAGGGATATCCCGATAACTTTTTTTTTTTTTAGGCCGAGTATGAGTACTGCTACTTTTTTTTTGGTGCTCACCAATACAGTCCGATAACGGTTTTTTTCTGAACAGCATTTCAACAATTTAGATCAGTATAATCATCAAAGTGGTGTTTAAATAAATAAATTCATTAAAACTTTAATCAAATGAAAGTATAAAAATTTTCCACATGATATTGTATTATTTTTTATCAAATTAAGTGTTTTTATTAAGAACCTCACAGCACAATGTAAAATACATTTTACATTGTCAAATAGTAAAAGTGCTGCATAACAGAGCATCACAGATGTAAGATATTGCTTAAATATAATTCAACTACTATTGATTTATTTTAGTAGTAGTAGTAGTAGTAGTAGTAGTAGTAGTAGTATAACAGTGAATATTACATTTCTGTGATTTATTTTTTTCATTTAAATTGAGCTTTTATTTTGAAGTGTTTCTGTGTTGTTGTGACCAAGGAGCTCTCACATACCATGGGAGCTTCCCACTCTGGCTGCTATTAAAATAAATAAATATGTACTCTGTATGTGCCTCGTGCTAAAAAGTGAATTTGACCTCTGTTCACATTTGCAGTGCCCCGCTCATGCTAACTATGTATTTATGTCATCAATTTGCAGCATTTGCGGTAAAATAATCACACTAGGACATAAGTAACATGATTTTAATTTGTGCTCTGAATGTTTACATAATGACATTCGTACGTCAGATGGTATCGGTCTTTGGTATCGGAAAATTTTTACAAATACCAGTACATGAGTGTGGTATTGGACCCGATTCCAATACCAGTATCGGTACATCCCTAAATAATAGTGAAAGGTGACTGCGACGAACACACTGCCTAACATCTCCTTTTGTGTTCTACGGAAGAAATTGTGTTTAGAACAACATGAGGGTGAATAAGTGATGACAGTATTTAAATTTTTGAGTGAACTATTACTTTAAGTGTCAGAGGCCATGTCCTGCTTTCTTTGATTTACGAAGGCATGACTTGAGACCATAATTTGATTTTAGGTTAATTGTTGTTTTCCGAGTGTTTTTTGTTTTAGACTGATCTTGAGGAAACATCACGATTCACGAGATGTCTAATTCACAGGCACATGTAGACATGCTGGGAATGCAGACGTCACTGTTTCTGTATGACCTTTCAACCGCAGTTAAATGGACTAGACAGTTCAGGTGTCTAGAGCTGTTAGTGGTAATCCAGGTCACACTATGCATCACTCAATCCATCACTCTCACAGCCTGATTAAAAACCTCTACATTACATATTTATTCACTGCATTAGCTTTGGCCGTTCTGGTGGCATGCATGCACTTTCAGATCACGCTTCCAGGGGTGCTACATTTCTATTGGCCAGCAAGACATTTAATGGAACATCTTGACAACATGTTTTCACTGGCAGACTGTTTTCAAATTATTTAATACATAATTGCCTGCGGTTCTTTAAATTGCCTCCACATGACTCCATCGGAGCCACGATACCTTCAGGATATTTAATACTTTACCAAGAGCTGTTTTATTAAAACTGCTGTCCATGATAATAACAAATATTGTTGTTGTTGTCTCAGCACTTGTATTTTGCGAGTCATTTGCTCCAGAGGTTTGTTGATAATGTTAACAAAATGAAAACATTTTTGTTAACTGAAATTAAAAACAAATGGAAAAATTTTATTTGATCAAAAACACAATTTTATGACAAAATGACGATGAATTAATTTCTATGTTATTTAATTTGTATATGAAGTGTAACAATGTTTTTATACAAAAACAGTATATTACATTTTGGTAATGCTTTACATTATAAATGTTTTAATGCTTTATAAAGACAATTATTAATACTTATTGTAACATAAAATGCCATAATAATTCATGTCATGTTAAAATATGTAAAAGTCACATTTAAATATTTAAACATAAAAACAAAATATATTTTTGTATTCATATTTTATAATAAAAATATCAGTAAATATATTAAAAACAGTGATGCGTGTCAGTTATTTATAATGCATTTGTTTTATTTATTTATTTTTTTTATTTCAGTTATTAGTCATTATTAAACTCCTTTGTAACTCTGTGTGTTACAAACTAGCCCTACCAAACTAGTGCTAACACTATACATTTAGAAATACTAGAAATGTAGACTGTCCTAAGACATTTTATGCCATATATTAAAAATGATATCAGATATAATATTAGCTCAGACAGCATAAAAATATTAAATCTACATCTAAAATACAAATTTAAATCAATTAAAAACTATAAAATATTGGAGAACAAAATAATAAAATTTATTATTATTACTGTCCTACAAAATATCAAATTTAATTGAAATAACAAATTGAAAATAAAATATGAATGAAAACTACATAATAAATTCTAAACTTTAATTACTATGATTTGCACTATGTGTGAGAAGTGTGATCAAACATATTTGTGTACTGCCTTTGGACTGAATCTACAGCTGCTAAAAGTCTCTGGGTCACTGGGACATTTTTTTTCCCACTTTTAAATGTACAGTGAAAAGCTTTCAGGAATCTGTCTCATTAGTTTAGGACAAGGATGAATAACTTTCACTGTAAATGGCCTTCTGCCATGACATTTTTTTTTTAAATGCATGGTTTAATCAAGAAACCAAGCCATTAGTATAAACTACTAGTGTACTTATTCAAATAATAATATTAATAATTAATCATTAATGACCATTAAATAAGGGTGAAATTTGTAATGTTTTGAAATCTGCTTCTTGCAAAACTGCTAAAAAGAGTCCTACAGTGTCCCCTATTGGACTGAAATATAGCTGACACAAACAACACAAACATACAGCTCGTTCAAACTGTTAAATGTGTAATGCAAAAGAAACTTTGTTTTCATCAGAATATGAGAATAATGTCCCCATTTATCCCAAATTACATTTCAATGGGATAAATGGAGAGGGACAAAAATCTAATTCTACCTAAATGAATCTTTCAACCCAATAACATTCAATTACTGAGACAGGGTCTAAATAATAAAGCACTTTAAAGATATAGTACACCCAAAAATGAAAATCCTCTCATCGTTTACTCACCCTCATGCCATGACAGATGTGCATGACTTTCTTTTTTCTGCAGAACACAAACAATGATTTTTAGAAGAATATCTCAGCTCTGTAGGTCCGTACAATGCAAGTGAATGGTGGACAGAACTTTGAAGCTCCAAAAAGGATATAAAGTCAGCATAAAATTAATACATCTGAATCCAGTGGTTTAATAATGACTCCAATGGTCTTCTAAAGTGATCCAGTTGGTTTTGGGTGAGAACAGACCAACATTGACTCCTTTTTCACTCTACATCTTGCCATTGCAATATATACTGTTATATATATATATATATATATATATATATATATATATATATATATATATATATATATATGTATAATATCATGGTATTAACATCTGATATCATCACTGAGCCATGGCACTACCATAGCACATCTCTGTATGTGGTGGATTAAGTCGTAAACCATTGTTAGCTATTTGAGGTTTTGTGCACTGTACATTTTGGTGTAAACTATGTAAAGGAATCACCATAAACACAAAATGTGTAATGTGTGTTCACCTGTACGTGTGGAGTTATCTCCTTCATCGTCCTCCTCAGAGTGGGTTTTCTTCGTTAAATGATGTACAATGATCGTGGCATTAAATGCTCTCTGAAACATGATACCAGTGTTAAAAGGATAGTTCACCCAAAAATGAAAATTCTGTCATTATTTACTCAGAAGATAGAAATTCATACAGGTTTGAAACGATGTGAAGCTGAGTAAATGATGATAGACTTTACATTATTTGTGTCTACAGAATCTAGTGAATATCAGGAAATGCTTTCAAATGGAAATCCATGAACTTACACTACATGTGGAGGTGCTGTACAAGTACAGGGGAGTCAATTTGATGTTTTCAAAGCATTTGTTGTGCTAGCTCTGAAAGCCTTATAGTTAAAGTAATTACAGCATTTGCCCTTTTAAAAATACAATCTATAATTGTATGGCATGGTAGAGCTATTAAGAGAAGAGCAACAACAACTGGCGTCAAATAATAATGAAGGTTCCCTATAGCCTACTATATCTCTGAAGTAACTCTGTCGATACATTTTCAAATGCAAAGTGCTGTTTCGGCTTCAGAGGTCACGATGCAGGTCATATGGAGCCATTTAAGAGATTGCATATGGAGTGAGATGTACAGGTTGTCTCACAGAGCTAGACTCTAAGACTATCGGCATAAAGTCTGGTTCATTTGCAGCTCATTCTGGTCAAGTACGGCTCAATGGCCATCTTGGAACTACTTAAAGAAAAAGACTGAAATCTTCAAAATTGTTTTTCAAGAGAAAGTTTCAATAACATGTCAAATTAGCAGAAAACATGGTGTAAGGTTTTTAAGAAGCGATATGGTGAGGGTGAGAATATAGAAAGATCAATATTTAAGTCCTTTTTTACTATCAGTCTCCACTTTCACTTTCATTCTTCTTTTATTTTTGTCGATTCGCATTCTTCATATCGCCACCTACTGGGCAAGATGGAGAATTTATAGTAAAAAAGGACTTAAATATTGATTAAACAAAACTCTGAATTTCTTTAAATGAATGGATGCAAAGAACTTCACAGATTTTTGCAAATGTATTGATTAGTTTCTCTTCTGAATTGCTCATTGTATCAGCCTGGTACCTTGTGCATAAAACGTTCTCGTTTAACTAATAGAAACCTTTGTGGTTCCTGCTAGTTGCTTAAAGCCGATTTCAGCCAGCACTCTGCATTTTTTGTGTCCAACATAAATCCGATGGTGCTGCAGGTGTGCCATCTAAAGCTGAGACCAGAATGCTCCATCACTCTTACCTTCCACTGACTCTTGGCAAAGTTCTTCTAAATCTGACACTGAACCATGGGTGTTCTTGTCCAGAGCTGCACCCCTTGACATCCTGTGAAATTAAAAATTTAGCACTAATACAAATATATTACCAGACAAATCTAATACGCGTTTACATCCAGCAACAACTAATTTTAAGGGGCTTCCACATGACTTGCGTTAGCATTGTGAAAAACACTGGTTTATGGAGTGAAGCGTTTTAAACTGTATTTTTTAATATGAAAGTGGCGTGGACCAATATACAGTCAGGGGGCCCAGAATTACTTGCTGAGGGAGCAACTAATGTTTTTTAAATGTTGAACGTAGAATGTAGAATTTTTTTCTCGAGCACCCAGACTTCAGGGACCCACTTTATATCAGCTGTCTTTAACTGCTTTTTATATAATGTACTTATTATGTATATGCAGTACGTGTTATTGCATGGTTCTTACATTTAAAGTACCTGAATTAAATTTAGAGCTGTAAAAATTAACGTGATAATGTTAAATGGTCTGCACTTATATAGTGCCTTTTTTAACCTTAGAGGTTACCAAAGCACTTTACACTGTGTCCCAATCACCCATTCACACACACACACATTCACATTCACACTCACACTCACACTCATACACCAATGGCGGCAGAGCTGCCATGCAAGGTGCTAGCTGCCATTGGGAGCCACTTGGGGTTCAGTGTCTTGCCCAAGGACACTTCAGCATGTGGACACTCCATGTGGGCCGGGAATCGAACCGCCAACCCTGCGATTAGCAGCCGACCCACTCAACCACCTGAGCCACAGCCGCCCCATGCAATAATGCATGCAATTCATTTAAAAAGTCACTTTTACCGTCAATACAGCATAAATCAGAATAAACACTGGTTGGAGTAGGGCAGAACCTTTGCAATGTGTCTGCCCGGACTCATAACACTGACGCACACATCTCAACACACAAACACAACAGCGGTGTCAGTGATGAACTTATGGGAAAGTATTTCTTGACGCTATTTGTTGTGCAAAACTAGTCCAGATGGGACCGAAATCTAGCACTTCGTGGCCTCTGTAAAGTGCAATTTAATTACCACATTAGTACGTAAAGTCTTAACTATCACCAAAATGCGGACTGAGACATTTGTAAGCGCTTTTCATGTGGAGTTCAAAGTGATGCCTGATGCTGGCACTAATGCAAATAATGAATGTAGCTCGATGACCGATGTAGCAAAGTGGATAGCCACAATCTGCCAGCCGATTCATATTGTGGAGGATTAAACTTTAAGAGATATAACTAGTTCTTTCAATTTTCAAATTTCAGCACTTTTAAAATCAGTGATTAATCAGAATTAACTCTAAAAAATTATGTGATTAATTGCGATTAAAATTTGTAATCAACTGATAGCTCTAGACATCTGTAGTTATACTGCTAACCTTACCTCTAATCCTAAACCTAACACTGCACCAACCCTTACCCTAAACCGTACCCCTGCCCCTACCCCTATCCATACTTTAACCTCAGTAACAGCAAATATGAATCTTGTGAGAATTATGCAGAACAACATTTAGTTACATAATAAGTACATTGTTTTTTCCTAATGTTTACTCTGCCCACCTCCTGCTTGGCTAACTCAGAAAGTCGCCTTCCGTGACACTATCTTCAACGCTTGTCATGTGAATGACAAAGCAGCGCTTTATGCCCCTTTACAATGCTAATATCCTTTTCATATAAAATGTATAATACTTACATTTCCATGCTAAAAATACACATTACTCGCATTCTGCAACAACCTAAGTTCCCATAGGAAAAACAAATCTGAAATGAGAGCTCTTTAATATCTCTGTTGTTTCTCCTTTACAGCAATGTATTAAAAGCAAGAGCAAATGGAGAGATATATCAGCCACACTTGGTCTGATAAGCTTTATATATGAAATGCAATATTAGACAACACTAACTAGCCTAAAGAATCGGCTGTTAAAGCAACATATTTATTTACATTGAAGATCTGCTTCAACAATTATACATTAAGTGGAAGATACATTTAACAATGGAGCTTTTTTTAACATATATTTTTTTTTATGTAGTCTCTAACATTGTCTTTTTCTAATCAACACGTCTTTCAATTTCATGGTGACCATAAAGGTCAATGCGCAAAATATGTTCAGCCATCATCATGTGGGGTTTAAAATATTCTCCAATATGGTACAAATTAGTAGTATATAGTATATAATAAAGTATATAATATAGTGTATAATAAAGTAATTACTCACGCCCAATTTCTCTTTTAGCTCATAAACAGCATTGATGTCATCCGCTTCTTTATGAGGGTCTTTCAAAAGAGGCACCCTGATGCAGGGTGACTGTACATTATAAACACACACACACACACACACACACACACACACACACAGACACAAAACACCAATATGTGCATGTAAACAGAGGTGGGTAGAGTACCCAAAATCTTTACTCAAGTAAAAGTACAAAAGTACAGTTACTTTAAAAACAATTATTGCTCAAGTAGAAAAAACTACTTAATAGTAGGTAATAGTAAGAAAGTATCCAATTAAAAGAATACTCAAGTAGCAAGTAATTAGTTACTTCCACAAAAAAACATTATGGACGATTACGCCCCAATATTCCATTACTTAATACATATTTAACATGTATTACAGAATAATAATAACAATTATACTACAAATAATAATACTAGTAATAATTATTATTATTTTTATTAATGGAATTTGTCATCATGCACCCTCATGTTGTTTCAAATCATATGACTTTCTTCAATGCAACACAATTAAAGAGATGTCAGACAGAATGATAGACTTATAGTCCCCATTTACTGTCTCTGCATGTTTGTATTTTCCTCCATATTTTAAAGGGAATGGTGACTGAGACTGTCAGTCTCTAACATTATGTCAAATATATTTTTTGGGTTCGACAAAATACACAAAGTCACATAGGTTTGGAACAACATGAGGGTGGGAAATTATGACAGAACATTAATTTATGGTTGAACTATCACTTTAAGGACACTTGTCAGATTTGGACGAATCTGTCTATAAGAAGAGAAGTTTGAAAACCAGTTTCACATTAGTATGGTGAAAAATGCCTCTTTGCTTTTTTAGTCCTGTATGGATTCTTAGATCAGTGTAGTTACAGTATTTTAATGTTGAAAGAATTTAGATCATTTGTTGTGTACACTCTCTGTATTTGGAAGCATTTATAAATTAAAACCAGCAATGTAGCGACAGGAACGTCGCCCATTGCAATGAAGTAAAAGTAATTTTTCTAATTTACTTGAGTAAGAGTGAAAAGTACCCACTTTTAAATAACTCATTAAAGTAAATTTTTTCCAAGAAGATACTCAAGTAAATGTAACGGAGTAAATGTAGTGCGTGACTACACACCTCTGCATGCAAATAAGTACCGCAAATCACCAGAACGTTTAGTTTTACCCCTGAAGCGTTACAGTTTGTATGCCCTTTTACAACAACTAGCACTCAAGAATATATTTTGGAATAGAAAACATGCGATTACCAAAATTGGATTCCTTTTGCAGATCTGAATGAGTAGCAACAAGATTTGATTTGTTTTCTTTTCCTTTGCACAAGCTCAACACACTCCTTGATGTTTGATTTCCTTGACATGAAAAGATGCTACCGTGACTTCATGTTTTCTACCAAAATATGCCTCACTCATTGACATGCAAAAACCAGTGCGATTCAGTTGCATTCATAACAACAAATGAAGCAATAATGATGCATCTCTAATTTTAAGATTTCATAAATTGATCAGCATTATCAGTGATTATCAGTGACACCACCGGGCAGTCAAGGGCCCCTGGCCTGGGCGCTGGCCCCATTGGCCCGGTTGGTTGGTAATCCATCCCTGTCTATTGGGACACTACCAATGGTTGTTGTTGTATTCATTAATATCATCCTTTACAAGAGTTACTTACGCAGCAACTGACGTTATGCACTCATAGCAAAATCTGCGAGCTCGGTAAAGTTCGACAGTTTGACGTTCGACATTCGTCGGACATTCGGTTTCGCAGATGTAAGGGACCGTCTGACAACTCCACTCAATACGCTAAAACATAGGAGATGTCCACTCATTCTTTCAATTCACGTGCAAGTTATACATGAAAAAAAAAAGTCAAATACACTTTCATATTCAGAATGTTCTTATAACTTCCCAGAGGATAGACAGACATACAACAGGTGAGAGATTATAACAGTATAATCAATTATACATGTTCTGTAATCAGTTATTTTAGAAATAAATCACTAAAATTCACCAAAATGATATTATCTCATTCTAAAGGTTTTAGTAATTTCCCAGAGGATAGAAGGACATATTATAGGATATATTAGTACAGTATAATCAATTATATAATTACAGTAATCAATTATTTTATGGAAAAATCACAAAAATTATATTTCCTCATTTAAAAGGCTGTAGTTTTTTTTTTTATTTATTTTTTTATTTTAGTGATTAAGTAGTAAGTCCTTCTATCCTCTAAAATTGATTATTGTACTTATATAATTGATCATATTGTAATAATCTTGCCAAAATCTACCAAATGCATAAATATCACCTGTAGTATGTCTGTCTGTCCTCTGGGAAGTTATAAAGACATTCTGAATGTAAAAAATAATTTTACAGTGTTTTTTCATGTATAACTTGCACGTGAATTGAATGAATGAGTGAACATCTACACTCACCTAAAGGATTATTAGGAACACCTGTTCAATTTCTCATTAATGCAATTATCTAATCAACCAATCACATGGCAGTTGCTTCAATGCATTTAAGGGTGTGGTCCTGGTCAAGACAATCTCCTGAACTCCAAACTGAATGTCAGAATGGGAATGAAAGGTGATTTAAGCAATTTTGAGCGTGGCATGGTTGTTGGTGCCAGACGGGCGGTCTGAGTATTTCACAATCTGCTCAGTTACTGGGATTTTCACGCACAACCATTTCTAGGGTTTACAAAGAATGGTGTGAAAAGGGAAAAACATCCAGTATGCAGCAGTCCTGTGGGTGAAAATGCCTTGTTGATGCTAGAGGTCAGAGGAGAATGGGCCGACTGATTCAAGCTGATAGAAGAGCAACTTTGCCTGAAATAACCACTCGTTACAACCGAGGTATGCAGCAAAGCATTTGTGAAGCCACAACACGCACAACCTTGAGGCGGATGGGCTACAACAGCAGAAGACCCCACCGGGTACCACTCATCTCCACTACAAAGAGGAAAAAGAGGCTACAATTTGCAAGAACTCACCAAAATTGGACAGTTGAAGACTGGAAAAATGTTGCCTGGTCTGATGAGTCTCGATTTCTGTTGAGACATTCAGATGGTAGAGTCAGAATTTGGCGTAAACAGAATGAGAACATGGATCTTGTTACCACTGTGCAGGCTGGTGGTGGTGGTGTAATGGTGTGGGGGATGTTTTCTTGGCACACTTTAGGCCCCTTAGTGCCAATTGGGCATTGTTTAAATGCCACGGCCTACCTGAGCATTGTTTCTGACCATGTCCATCCCTTTATGGCCACCATGTACCCATCCTTTGATGGCTACTTCCAGCAGGATAATGTCACAAAGCTCGAATCATTTCAAATTAGTTTCTTGAACATGACAATGAGTTCACTGTACTAAAATGGCCCCACAGTCACCAGATCTCAACCCAATAGAACATCTTTGGGATGTGGTGGAACGGGAGCTTCGTGCCCTGGATGTGCATCCCACAAATCTCCATCAACTGCAAGATGCTATCCTATCAATATGGGCCAACATTTCTAAAGAATGCTTTCAGCACCTTGTTGAATCAATGCCACGTAGAATTAAGGCAGTTCTGAAGGCGAAAGGGGGTCAAACACAGTATTAGTATGGTGTTCCTAATAATCCTTTAGGTGAGTGTACCTATGTGTTAGCGTAGTGAGTGGAGTTTTCAGACGGTCCCTTACATCTGCGAAACTGAATGTCGAACGTGAGGCCAACGACATCCAGCTGGACAGTGAGTATGGCGCGAAAAGAGCAGGAGAGACGGAAGAGAAAGCAGTTCGCAGCGCCATTGTCGCAGAATATTGAACATATGTTCAAAAATACTGCCAAACAGGGTACGGTTGTTATACTTGGTAAGCAATTTGACAACATTGTAGTAAATATTTTCAGTGCATCAAAAAGCGTGCTCGTTAAAATACCAACAGACAAGCTAATCCAGCACAAATTATTATTGCATAAAAAGTCACCAAAATGAAGTATTTGAACCTCATAATTAAATACAAAATGAGGGGGGAAAAACTGCAAAAAGGTCCACTTTAAAAAAATAAAATAAAAAGACTACAATAAAGCCATTCTAAAATGTATGAATGTCATTGCATTAGATTTCAAAATATCAAATCAAGTGGCATCTGCAAACAGAGCTACTTCACTTATCTGAGCAGCTGGTGTCAACGTTATTTTCAGTAGGTGCGTGAAGTCAGTTTTATCATTTTTAAACCCAACATCTTGAGAAATAGTGAAAAGTGTGTTTGTGATATCTTGAAAAGAAAAATGACACTTGTATGAAATGAAATGTTATCTAATGCAATCATATTCATACATTTGTAAATATGTTTTAAGTGTCCTAATAATTTGTAGGGCCATTGTATGTGTACTTTGTAATCATTAGTTATATATTGAGACACCCAGCAAGGCCTTTGCACAGCAAAATATGTTGTAATAAAGAATCACCACTAGAGGGTAGCATTGATTTAATTTAATTCCATATTAGCATGAAACAGAGAACATATAGTAAATATTTGTTGATATATTGTCAACAAGCACAATAAACACAAGTTAGAAGTCCAGTATATTTTTGTTCAATTGTTTCTTTGCATCAATGCACACATTTTCCCATAAATCTATATTTACATTTATGCATTTGGCAGACGCTTTTATCCAAAGCGACTTACAGTGCACTTATTACAGGGACAATCCCCTGGAGACCTGGAGTTAAGTGCCTTGCTCAAGGACACAATGGTGGTGGCTGTGGGGATCGAACCAGAGACCTTCTTATAGACAGTTATGTGTTTTAGCCCACTACACCACCACCACTATCACACAATATTCATTAATATATATATATATACCAGAATGATTCATATGTTATTTTATCAATTAATATATAATTGTAATATTTTATAAATGTATGTGTATACATTTATACATATTTACATATGTGTTCCTGGTAAACAACTTTATAAACACTGTTTTGTAAACTACTCTTTCTTTAATGTACAGTAATGTATAGATATTTACATTAATTTACATTTTATATATAGTTTTATTTATATAATGTATAAATTAATATATATTATATGAATTACTATATAATATTAACATAAATATATACAGTACATACAGTATAATTAGCATGAAAATATGTCTCATTTATAAATAATATTTATATAATTACATACAGTGCACAGCGCTTCACTTTTTCCACATTTTGTTATGTTACAGCCTTATTCCAAAATGGATTAAATTCATTATTTTCCTCAAAATCCTACAAACAATACCCCATAATGACAACGTGAAAGAAGTTTGTTTGAAATCTTAGCAAATAAAAAAAAAATAAAAAACAAAAAAATCACATGTACATTAGTATTCACAGCCTTTGCCATGACACTCAAAATTGAGCTCTGGTGCATCCTGTTTCCACTGATCATCCTTGAGATCATTGAGGCACAGATCTGGGGAAGGGTAGAGAAAAATGTCTGCAGCATCGAAGGTCCCAATGAGCACAGTGGCATCCATCATCCGTAATTGGAAGAAGTTTGGAACCACCAGGACTCTTCCTAGAGCTGGCCGCCCGGCCAAACTGTGCGATTGGGTGAGAAGGGCCTTAGTCAAGGTGGTGGCCAAGAACCCGATGGTCACTCTGACAGAGCTCCAGCATTTCTCTGTGGAGAGAGGAGAACCTTCCAAAAGAACAACCATCTCTGCAGCACTCCACCAATCAGGCCTGTATGGTAGAGTGGCCAGACAGAAGCCACTCCTCAGTAAAAGGCACCTGAAGGATTCTCAGACCATGAGAAACAAACTTCTCTGGTCTGATGAAACAAAAATGTAACACTTTGGCCTGAATGTCAAGTGTCATGTCTGGAGGAAACCAGGCACCGCTCATCACCTGGCCAATACCATCCCTACAGTGAAGCATGGTGGTGGCAGCATTATGCTGTGGGGATGTGTTTCAGCGGCAGGAACTGGGAGACTAGTGAGGATCGAGGGAAAGATGAACGCAGCAATGTACAGAGACATCCTTGATGAAAACCTGCTGCAGAGCGCTCTGGACCTCAGACTGGGGCAAAGGTTCATTTTCCAACAGGACAACGACCCTAAGCACACAGCCAAGATAACAAAGGAGTGGCTAAGAGACAACTCAGTGAATGTCCTTCAGTGGCCCAGCCAGAGCACAGACTTGAACCCAATTGAACATCTCTGGAGAGATCTGTGAATGGCTGTGCACCAACGTTCCCCATCCAACCTGATGGAGCTTGAGAGGTCCTGCAAAGAAGAACTGGAGGATCTGCCCAAAAATAGGTGTGCCAAGCTTGTAGCATCATACAAGCTACTTTGTAAGCTTTGTAAACATTGTTTAAGAAGAAAAAATAAGTTTATTATTATTAATACAGTATGTATTATGCAATTACCACAGTTGATGCCCTGACCATTAAAGGGCCCATATTCTTAACATGTAGCATTTTATGTTTCGTCCACTTTTAATGTTAGTCAAGATTTCTTGCACCAAAAAGAGTTGTAATTTTGTTTTCCCATTTTTCACCTTCTCTGTGATCCTTAAAATTATTCAGGCTGTTACACTGTACGTTTACGATTTCAGCTATGATTGGCTTACCGCTGAATGTTGCCATAGTTTTACGAGTTAACACAGCCCTAGCTAATTACCAAGTTCACATGCATTTTTGAGGCCCCTCAACAATGCGGAGTTCCCTAGGCAATTGCCTAGTATGCCTGTAGCTAGTGCTGACCCTGCTGTGTGCCACCTTCTAAAGGTATTTCTGTGCAGAGGCTTCACCAATGGAAATTGCCCCCCTCCCCCCCAACAAATAGTCAAACAGATAAGCCTGCCCCAATCTCACAGCATGATGTTGTTTCAGGCTGGTCGGGATGCTCAAACAAACAGAGCAATGTTTTTATAGCACCAGAGAGACACAGTGTTCACAGTTTACCCTCTCAAATGGCATTCTTATAGATTTCTCTGCATGTTAAGCTGAGATAGGAGAACGTATTTTAACATCTAAAGAATTATGCACTTTACCTTTAAGACAAGATAGATACCATTTAGGTAGGCAACAAATATAATTTCAGTAATATGTGAAAAAGCTCATCAGTGAAGACGAGCAAGTAAAAGTTGGTCTTTTGAAAGTGTGCTTGTAAACATTTTGCACTGTTGGATAAATGACCCTCTGTATACTATTGAGGGTGTGACTGTATGACTGTGAATAGCGGTATTGATGGGGTTTTTTTTGGCCAGTTCTTATCGGTGGCATACTAAACTTGTTAGCCAAATAGGAGCAAGTTGGACCCCCACCTGTTTACTTTTATAAAGCAACACAGTGAACTGTTCTAGAATTGTAAAAACATTTGACCCCTCTGTGCATGTTTATCTTGACTATTTATACTTTCAGTGTCTGAT
The DNA here is from genome assembly GCF_025860055.1 of Xyrauchen texanus. Classification (NCBI taxonomy): domain Eukaryota; kingdom Metazoa; phylum Chordata; class Actinopteri; order Cypriniformes; family Catostomidae; genus Xyrauchen; species Xyrauchen texanus. The sequence continues at coordinate 36,565,365 of NC_068302.1, forward strand.
ACTATTAAACTATCTTCCTCTGTTACGATAATCTAATTAAGTTACTTTGATTGGCATAGTATTTGTGATGCCAATGTAAATCTGTGAATGGCCAGTGTTGCTGAATACACTGGCACCATTCCTGTTGCCCGGCAGGTCAACAGCTTTTGTGACATGTGATGCAAAGCATATGACTGAAGTTTCAGATGTGTTGTGTGAGTTACTCATACGATGATGTCCTCCAAGGATGTTTAACATTCCATTTAACCCTTTGTGGTAGGGTGTTTTTATATGGCAACTTGTAATTTTCCTTTTTCCCCCTTTATGACGAGAAAGAAAAGGAACATTATAAGATGCTAACAAATGGCATTGTTGGAATTAAAAGAGCAGGCTTTGAAGAGATCTGCTGTTTTTATGCCACACAACATCAGATTTTGAAGTTCACCTCAAGTTGCACTGTTGCAAGGAATGTTCTGGGTTCAATACAAGTTGAGCTCTGTATACCGCATTTGAGTCATAATGTTGCAAACCACAAAACATATTTTGTGAAAAAAATTTGATCCAATATTAACACTTTGAATTATTTTTGAATTGCTTAGTTTTTATATTTTGTGGCTATACCTTTGAAACAGTGTGTATTTTAATGTTTATAGACTGGCCTTATTCACTTCCATTGAAAGAGCCTTAGCGTCACCTATTTATTTTTATCTTTTTTATATATAAACAAGAGTCAAAAATATGTTTGTGGCAATCAACATTGTGAAACAAATGCTGTTGGTTGAGCTTAACTTGTATTAAACCTGGAACATTCTTTCAAAACCCTCATGAAATCCAAATCAACTTTTAGCAGATATACGTATTCAAATTTATAGTTGCTGCCTTCTGGGAATATGGATCAAAAATATTGATTACTCACACTGCACTCTTTCATTTTGTCCTATCAATTGCTCTCTAGAATGAGAGTGTCCTTCCCCCTAATGCCACCTGCTTCTGACTAGCGATGGGAAGTAGGAAATCATATTCATGTAAATTTTTGATTCATGGCATCAATTAGACCTATATTGTAGTAATTACACACACATAGCACTTTATTAGGAATACCTGCACACCTACTTATTCATGTGCCAATGGTGTGGCGGCAGTGCAGTGCAAAAAAACATGCAAATACGTGCCAGGAGCTTCAGGTAATGTTCATATCAACCAACAGAATGGGGAAAATGTGATCTCAGTGATTTCGATTGTGACATGATTGTTGGTGACAGACGGGCTGGTTTGAGTGTTTTTGTAACTGCAGATCTCCTGGGGTTTTCATGCACAACTATCATCAAAGTTTACTCAGAAAGATGCCAAAAACAAAAAACATCCAATGAGCAGCAGTTCTGCGGATGGAAACGCTTTGTTGGTGAGAGAGGTCAACAGAGAATGGCCAGGCTACGGTAACTCAGATAACCACTCTGCACAATTGTAGTGAGCAGAATAGCATCTCAGAATGCACAACATGTCGAACCTTGAGGTGAATTGGGTACAACAGTAGAAGACCACATCAGACACCTTATTATGACCATAGTGTTCCTAAGTGAGTGTATTTTATTTATTTTGAATATTTATAGTAATAACATTTTGTTCATTCATTTAATTATGAATTATGTTGTATATTTTAGCTGACAAATGTATACAGCTTTATTCTTTAGAAAGGCCCTTAAGAAAACTGCACAATCTACTTTAACAATTAAGATGAGGTCGGCTTCAAATAGCAATATTAAAGGATAGGCTAAGTATTCACTCAAATTCTAAATATATAAATTCATTTAGAAACATTTTAATACATTTAATCAGTGGAGAAATTGATTCTTTAAAAAAAAAGAATCTCTTTTTACTTTTGTTATTGGCACTATTACAACCTTATGCATCTCACATAAGGTTATTGTTCTGACATGATCAATTCTACTGTATCAGGCAATACCTAATATTGACCAACAAACTCAGTGCTATTGAATCAGCAAGAATATCAAAGTTGGAGTCTTGATGGTAGAAGGGTGTGGGGTGGCGATGGTTTTGCTCGGGTTATGACTCCACGCAGCTGCTATTTCGAAGGCGCTATAAAAAAGGGCCATAACCTTTGCAAGGCAGCTGCTCCTGAAGTCACAAGGTCTATTCTAAACTAAACTTAGACTGATAGAAACGTGAAAGTGCAATCGTTGCAGTGTTCACCTGTGCCTGAGGGCCCTAAACCAGCTTCACTTACACTGTTTGGCTTTGACTTGAGTCCATGCTTTATCTGACGAGGATGCCAATGTTCAGATCTAATGTTTTGCCATGGAAAATTACATTTACTTGAATGTTATGCCTTGTTCTTGCCATAACAAAATCTAAATGATCATCTAGGAAATTCCTCCCAAAAAAAATGATATGGATAAATGGACTAAATGATAATGTTTCAGTCTAAAAGAGATTCAATGAAATCTGTTACATTCATCAGATCATAACAAAAGAAACCACTTCAGTGTGATAATGACTGGCTGACTTTACACTATCCTGATTATTACAAGGCTACTAAAGCAAATAAATAAATAAATGGACATGAAATATTGATTGGAAAGAACTTATGAGAAATGAGAATGATATTAAAATAATGAAACTAGCACAGCTATGAGGAAAATAATGGCAAATTTAAATTAAACAGTTTAGCGGTCATTATACAAAAAAATATTTGACCACAGAATGAAAATGACATGCAATGCTGTCTTTTTGGTAATGCGTTAAAATAATGAGGCAAAAGAAACAAACAACCGCTATGGTATAACATATTTGGACATGATGTAACTTGACAGGAAGACGCTATTTTTAAATTTAAGAGAGAGACCTCTAGGATCATTAATGCTGTCTAAGTTTAAAATGTGTAGTGTGGCTTGTCTTTCAACTGACCTGTGAATCAACAGCAAACTGTAAATTATATTTATAACATCTACATTTACGCATTTGGCAGACACTTTTATCCAAAGCGACTTACAGTGCACTGATTACAGGGACATTCCCCCTGGAGCAACCTGGAGTTAAGTGCCTTGCTCAAGGGCCCAACAGTGGCATCTTGGTGGTGCTGGGGCTTGAACCCCTGACCTTCTGGTCACTAATCCTGAGCCTCAACCACTGAGCCACCACTGCCCTTATAAACATAGCTAATATATTTCACTTCTCTATTTCTATAACTATTCATGTGTATGATACACAGTTTTGTTCAGAGAAGTAACAACCTAAATACAGTTTTGGTTGCTTACCGTGATTGTGACACTGCCAGATTAGATAAAAAAATTAAGTGTTTAATTTCTGCGTCATTAGCTGCACCAAATATTGTTGCAAAAATTATGACTGTTTTCATACTGGTTTCCCAAACTGCGCCCATGTCTTCCGTTAGTTAGTCAAACAGATAGTCCCACCCCAAAATCACTCCATCTGTTGAGCCAAGATTAGCCTTGAATGCTTTTGCCTTCCGGGGCGGGGGATGACCTTCAATTAGCTCCCTCAACTATGTATTGATAGCCCCCCCTTTGTGTGGCGCTCCTATGTATTGCATATATTGCATTTACACTCACTAAGCTCTTTAGTAGGAACACTATGGTCATAATAAAGTGCCCGGCTGTTGTAGCCCATCTGCCTCAAGGTTCGTTTTGCATTCTGAGATGCTATTCTGCCCTCTACAATTGTACAGAGTGGTCATTTGAGTTACTGTGGACTTTATCAGTTTGAATCAATCTGGCCATTCTCTTTCCATTCACATTCACATAACCGACCTTCACTGGATTTTTCTTTTGTTTTTTTGGCACCATTCTGAGTAAATTCTAGAGATGTTTTGTGTGAAAAGCCCAGTAGATCAGCAATTACAGAAATACTCAAACCAGCCCATCTGGCACCAACAATCATGCCATGGTCCAAATCACTGAGATCACATTTTTCTCCCATTCTGATGGTTGATGTGAACATTAATTGAAGCTCCTGACCCGTATCTGCATGATTTTATGCACTGCACTGCTGCCACACAATTGGCTGATTAGATAATCGCATGGATGATTGTTGGTGCCTGACAGGCTGGTTTGAGTATTTCTGTAATTGCTGATCTCCTGGGATTTTCACACACAAAAGTTTCTAGAATTTACTCAGAAGGGAGCCAAAATAAGTGAGGGTGTTGTTGATGAGAGACATCAACAGAGAATGGCAAGACTGGTTCAAACTGACAAAGTCTACGGTAACTCGATATCTGCTCTGTTTAACTGTACAATTGTGGGGAGAAGAATAGCATCTCAGAATACCATACTGAGATGCAGGTTGACACTGTTTTGGCAGCACAAGGGGGACATACACAATATTAGGCAGGTGGTTTTAATGTTGTGGCTGATAGTTGTATGTTGTGTAAGGGGTCGTCTGAAAAGCCCATACATTGTGCTAAAATGGTGGATATTTTTATTGAAAAAGGTTAAATGTTCAAAAAGTTATAAAGACAAGAAGTACAGGTAAAGGAAAAAAATAATTACAAAATATATATACATATACACCAACACAGATGTACTATATTCATAAATAATATAAAGAAGATAAATAAAAGAAGAAATAAGTATAATTGAATTTTTTATAAGTCATGGGTCAGGAAAGTTCTCAGCATAAAAGAAATGGTATACATTTTTTATTCTTAATAACTCAAAGCATTTATGGCTAAAACTATCAAGGATGTGGAAAGGGACTATTTGAATACATTTCTTAGTATTATTCATATTCAATATGGTATTGCTGACTGGTACTGTCGCTCCCTATATGCATATTACTGCACCTACTCCCTGGGAGGGCACCAGAAACGGCTGCCGTTCCTCACACATACGAACCAATTATCACCCCCAAAATCTCCCTGTTATTCACAATCCGATGTTGACAGGTATGATATATAGGTGTTCCTAATAAAGTTCTCATTGAGTGTATAGTTTCAATGAGATAATTGTCACTGCATATTGAGATGGAATAGGAGTGATTTTTTTAACATCCCAAAAATTACATACTTCACTTTTAGGGAATATACAGATTCTTCAGTTCTATCAGGAAGACTTGAGTGATATTTAAGATGACATTTATTTGATGAATATAAAACAGAAAAGTAATGTCTCTCTTTGGCGTAGGCCCTGTCTGGCGGTCCGAGGAAGTCATATCCTGCCGGAGATAGGAGGCAGGTTAAGGAGCCTATCTCCGTGATGGACGGGACTCAACTGGTGGTGGTGGGGTGGTGGAGGTTGCCGTGTTAGCACACTGAAACAGCATTGAGATGATGTGAGCAGACTTATAAAGCAATGGCTATGTGGTTGGCCATGGTGCGATGATGTACAGCTGTTAGTCTTCCTGCTAGAACTACCCTGCGTTTACATTTCTGTTTTCATGGGAACATTGCTAGAAAGTTGTTATCATGTGAAACTGGCATATAAAGGTTATATACAACAATAACACATATAGTAAATATCTTCCTGGAATTGACCTACATTAGACTAGGTTGAGTTATTAGCCGTGGGATGTTATGATTCCAATTTGACAATGTATCAAGTAGATTAATACGGTTAAATCTGTAACATAAACACAGATGTTAGGAACATCAACATGAAACATTTGCCCAATTAACTTGTGAATAAAAACATGTATGTTCCCATGTTACCCAATTGCTTTGAAACCCTTATTAATGACTTTGCAAGAATGTTGGCGCATTTACAAGAATAAAATGCAAACAGGACACATATCATGATTCCCCATGACCAAAATTCACTCAAAATATGAATACTATTTTGATGTAGTACAGGTGTTGTTTTCTAAGAATGTGTGTTGCAATAATCAGAATCTTTCCATTTTGTGGGGGGAAAAAATGGGGTTTGAGAAACTTTTAGCGGTGTTATTGGTACAAACCTGACCTGAAGGAGACCTAAATGTTCTTAGGTGGTTTCACAAGGACTTAACTGTTTGTACACCGCCTTTATTTAGCCCCTGAAAATTACTTTGGATGATATAAAATAATTTGTCAGGTCAATTTAGTCATATTGGGGTATATAACATTTTTGAACTCCATAATATCAGTTCATTTGGATGTAACCATATGAAACACATTTTTTACCGTTACCTCACAAACCAGTTTTTACAGTGCAAAACTGTCCTAAAATGGTCCTAAAGTAGGCTTCGTTTTCTTTATGCTAACGTGGGGGAGGGGCATCATATTTGATGCCGCATTGGGCACCGAGTGAGCCACACTTGCTGTGCTGTATGCAGTAAACATTGTGTAGTATGCAGCGGCGGGGGCAGTGCGTGAGCGTTCCATTCTGTTTTCCATAAGCGGGACAGAGGAGGGGGGAGGGATGAGCTCTGACGTTACCGAGCCCGTTAAATCAGCGAATGGCTCGCGCGTACGCCTCATAGACAGTCCGTCCGCGCACACTGAGGGACAAAGCAGCAGAAGCCGCCGCACCTCCTATACACACCGAACTGCGTCTCGTTTATACATGCTGAGTGTTTATTACCGAATAAGACGATGGTCTGAAGAGATTTAGGCGATAAATTCACGAATGTAATTCCATTACATTCATCCGGTCAGTGCGTGCTCAAAGGGCCGCTTTGGTTTCGCCGTCTCCGCAGTCGCCTTCTCTTTGAGAGATATACGAGCCCATGCGATTCTTCAGACTCACCTTTAAGTGTTTCGTGGATTGTTTTTGAAGGTGCTGTTTAAAAAACGGTGTCTTTTTCTTTTACGACCTATTATTTATTTTACCAACGCGAATTTTGATTAAAAAAAACCCCGCCAAAAACCGTTGCTAATTCGTCGAGATATCTACCTGTGTCAGCCGTTTCTGCAACGGTCTGACGCTGAGGAGAAAAGAAGAAATACATTCTTCAAGAATAAAACTGCTGACTGTTTTTGTAAATACAAATAAATAAAGAAACGGACCAGATCTTGTTCTGATATTAACAGGATCGTCTGGGGGACATCTTGATAAGAGAAACAGACTTGAGCCAAAACAAAATATTTATTTTTACTGACGATTTAAGCCCTTCTTTCGTGTGGTTGAAGGTTGAGGGTCTCTTTGTTTACAAGTGAGATGGAGAAAACCTCTCTGGACGCAAACTGCTGCGCCTTGAACGTGGTCCTGGTGGAGGAGAAGAAGGGACATCTCATTCCCAATGGAAACGCGCATCAAGGCGTCAATGGGACCCTCATCGGAGGGGCCAACGGGGGCCCCATACAAGCGGCCCCTGGAGCCATAACAACGGCGGTGAGAGCGGGTTACCCCGAGCGAGAGACTTGGACCAGGCAGATGGACTTCATTATGTCCTGCGTGGGCTTTGCCGTGGGGCTGGGGAACGTCTGGCGATTCCCGTACCTGTGCTACAAAAATGGTGGAGGTGAGACATGCACATAGTTCTCTAGAACATATTCAGATATTCCCACCCCCTTTGACGTCACTGTACAGCGGAAGAAACGTCCTGACTCAGACCATTGATTCATTCATTCATTCATTCTTTCATTCACTTGCCGCATTGACTTACTGGGCATGTCCATCTCAAAAATCCTTGATAACACTTTAGCTACTTTCACTAATAAATCATGTAATACAGCAGTATCTGGCCACTTAAGCAACACATTATGCATGAATGCCATTTAATTTGCATTGCACAAAATCACAGTGGAATTTATTTGAAAGAAACATATTATATAATAATAATAATAAAACAATGTATGTACTGTTAAAATGCGGACAAACAAATATTTCCAGATACATTAGTGAAACATGTCCATAGTTAATGTGATTAACTACACCAGTGGGTACTCTGCAAGGACGCATGTGTGAACTTGAAGGGAACAAATTGATGACCTTGTGACCAGTTAGTTAAAAAGAATTGCGAAAAGTCAGTTAGTTCTGAGGAAATGCCTTGCATCATTTGTTTGCTGATGCACATTGGTTTTAGTTTTTTTTTTTTATGCAATGAAACTGAAAGTGTGCCACTGTTTTGTATATGAATCAAATTTGAACGAAATGTCTAATCATTTTAATATTAATTTAGCTATTGATTTGTTAAGGATTATATCAGTTTTTGTTAATCCTATTATAATAATAGTACATTTACTGTATATGTGTCAACGGTAACATGACACCAGCTTCCATTGCATGCTATTCGGTTCCTCAATGTACGTGCTGAACAGAAGGTTTGTAAGAGCGCTTGTCAGGTGATCCGAATCTTTGGGTTTTTCCCTTTACAAATCTGAGTGCGCAACGGCAGTGCGCACCTCGTTGTGCGCTGTACTGCTACGTGCCGCATCGCATACAGCCATATATGTAATGCTGCGCGATTAAAGGATAAATACTTGCCAAATACAGTGCGTTTAAATCTTGTTTCTTGTTTGCGTCTTAAATGCATTTCATAAAAGCAGACTTAGAGGTGACCATGTAACCATTAGAGAGGTCACCACTTTAATGACATATCTTGTCTATGTAACAAAAAGAGCAGAATCTTAGAGCTATAGTGTTAAGTTAGGCTACTTCATTACCATCTACAAACACTTAAATCAATCAATCAATGAATTTCACGTGTATTTAACTTTAGCACTAGTTTGCATCATTTTCTTTATAGCACCAGCTTGGTACAATAAGAGATTTATTGTTAAATCTTGCAGTTGCTATAATGTTGTATAATGACAGTTACATTGGCTTAGGTGTGTGAACCAGCATGAAGCAGTATGTACGACTGGAAAATTATGTTGATTCTATGTTTAAATGGAAGAGGACTTCCTACTTTGAAAGGTCGCTGAATGACATGCTGATATTGCTATCACTCTGAAAATGAAAAGAGACAATGCTCATATTTCAATGAAAAATAAGCCCAAAGATTATGCTACAATTACAATGTACGCATACTAGTGCTGAAATGAAATACAAGGAGCATTTATTGATTTATTTAGCGATTTAATAATTGTATAGTTTTAACACTTTTAACAATTCTATTGTGTATTTCATGATTTATTTAAATATTTATTTAATTAATTAATTTTGCGTAAATTGGCCCTCTATAGAATAGTTTACTTAAAATTATAATGCAATGTAAAAATGTTAATCATGATATGTTTTGTAGGGGCATGATATTGGAAATAAATTGGGTTGATTATTGTCAAATGGGTTTGTGACTTATGAGTGAAAAGTACACCAGGGGCGTCATGCACCTATTTGTTATTTACTGCAACCCCCATGTCCCCCCACACCCCTTCAGGCGGTTTTACATCACTTTTTTGCAATCTTGCCACCACTTTTTTCGACTAGGCATTTTCTATAAATGCCCTCGATAGGTGGTGCAACACAACAATGCACACAACTGCTTCAGCTCAAAAGAGTGTGAAAACATGTATCTGGAACCTTTCTCCCATTGAAAATACAGAACCCTCGGCTACCGAGGAACCATGTAAAACTGTTTTCTATACTTCAAGTTTTAAAATGACTGTAAAGGAGAGGATTTGCACTGGAATAAGATAATAAGCCGCTGCTTTCTTTGAACATGAAGAAAAGAGAGAAGATGCAGAGAAAGTCTGTCAAATGCATTTCAGCACCAAAGTAAATGAACAGCAACCATTCAAACAAAAACAAACATTGTATTTATATTATATTCGAAATCTTGATTAACCATTCCAAAGAGATCAGACATATTTGGCAAACATTAACTGTACTGAAGTTGATGCTATAAAAACACGAAGCATAAAGCATTACAAATATAATCACAGCCAATTAACTAGTATTGTTTTACATATCTATGATCCTCAAAAATGCTGTCTAGGTAGGCAGCTTGCTAGGTTTTATACACAGCCTTGTGTGATGACGAATAAGGGTAGCATTAGTAGGCATTGTGCACCACTCATCATCAAATCCACTGATTCGGCATAGATTCTTGCTCTTGCCCTCTATGAGTCATCTTCTGATGCCTTTAGAATGAGAAGCTTAAGTCTGCCTGACACTTTTTGTATTTATTTCTGAATGTTTCATATAATAAGTACATTATTGGAAACATGGAGTGAAGCATGATTATCCTGACAATCACACATTTTATGCATTAGAACACAGCTAGACTAATGTCCAGTAGTTCCTGTAGCTCAACTGGTGATTGCAACACCAAGGTCAAGTGTTTGATTCACAGTGAACGCAGATACAAATAAAATGTATACCATAAAAAGTAGCTTTGAAGAATTGTCTGCCTAAAATCATAAAATATAAATAAAATGTAGATATTTAGAGCCCGATCTCATGAAAATTACTTGACTGTGGTGACATTTTTGAAAGACAAAATTGCATGGCTCCTTAAACGTATTGTGGCAGATCTGATGTGAAATGTCCACTAAGTGGTGTCCAAAGCAAGATTCATTTTTTTCCCAAAGAGTTTAGTTTTTAAAGGGATAGTTTACCCCACAATGAAAATTTTCGCATCATTTACTCACCCTCACAACATCCCAGATGTGGATGACTTTCTTTCTTCTGCTCAACACAAACAAAATATTTAGAAGAATATTTCAGCTCTTTAGGTCCATACAATGCAAACTTTGAAGGCCTAAAAAGCACATAAAGGCAGCATAAAAGTAATCCATATGACTCCAGTTAAATCTGTATCTTCTGAAACATGTGGGTGAGAAACAGATCAATATTGAAGTCCTTTTTTACTGTAAATCTCCAATTTCACTTTCACATTCTTCTTCTTTTGTTTTTGGCGATTCACATACTTTATGCTTATTACCACCTACTGGGCAGGGAGGAGAATTTATAGTAAAAACAGTTGTACCCCCGTACTATACACTGCAAGTGCTAAATTCTATCAGTTAAGCTTCTGCGCAATTTGATCAATTTTGAACAAGCTTGTTTATGTAGTTGATTAAATAATGCAAACATTAAAATGTATCGCCTTACATTTCATACGCTATAGTAAAAGTGTTTAGATGTCATAAGATTGCAATGTCTGAGGAACATTTCCAAAAGTAAGTGTTTATGAACTGATAATCTTCAGTTTATTGTTTGAAAGGGATTAAAAGTGATTGTTGTTTTATCTACTCCAGTGTCCATTTCACTAGGAAATTGTTGCAAAATGTAAAAGAGGTCACATGAAAATAATTTTGAAAAAGGTATAGTATTGTTATGTGAGTCTATGAGACCAGGCTGGATATTTTAAACTACTACATCTATGGGATAGTTGTAACAATTCACTTTCTATAGTAGTTTACGTAATAACAACATTCTTTTTGTATCTTAGACTGAATGAAAAGTATCAAATGTCAAACAGTATATATTCTGATTATAGTCTCCCACTGTTCTTGGGAAAATACCAACGCTTTTTTTCCTGTCTCATTCAATTATGCGTCAGGACATAGATAGGCTCCAAAACTGACATCTCCTCATGGTATATAACCTTACATTGAATGTGTAAACTGTGACAGTGATCTTGGTACCTCATCTAAACGCAGTGTTTATCTTTGGCACTGCCCTGGATCCCTGTTGTGACCGAAATGTCAAGAGTTGATCAGTGTTGTATTAGCACTTGGGTTACAATTCCATTCTCTCTTGATGGATAACTTGATTTCGTTCCTTCTGGTTATTTAGACAAAGAATATGTCAGTGTATTTTGGCTCCAAAGACTCACCCACCTGTGGAAGAGGGGAAAGGTCATGGAAACCAACCGATGGGAACAGGCCTTCAGGACTATTAATTCTTCTGAAAACAATACTTGATTCAAATGGTACATGCCAGCTCGAGAAAGAAGAGATGTCATGAGCGTTGGCTGACTCTTTGAGCTCTCCGTGGTCAAATACTTGCTTTAACCCCAACAATGAGCGCTTAGGTAACAAAGTTTCGTCTCCTAGTGCTGGTTGCCAAATTCAGAGTGTCGTCTTTGTGTGTAATACTGATAGGCTCCTTAATTGTTTTGCCAAATCAAATCTGGGTTTTTAGAAAGTCCCAAAAGGTTCTTACTGGCAGGAGAAGAGTAAATACGGATCATTTTGCACATTCTTGACTATTGAAGCAATGTTCACTGGTTGATACTTGTGATATTTACTTTTAGAAGCTCATGTTTACAGTCACCCAAATTGTTTTAGTTCCTCAGACTCCGAAGACAAATTTAGCTGCAGAAAAATTCATACAATTTCAAACCCATATAATTTTTTTTTAAATCTATGTTTATGGATTTATTCAGATTCTTTCTTAAAGGTGAAGTATGTAGTAATTGCACCACTAGCATCAACATACGGAATTGCAAAAAATGACACTTCCCCATCTGCTAAAGATCGCAACAATCTTGGTTCCGAAATAATTTTTCCGATTAATTTTTTCCCCAAGGGGATTTCATAAAATTCTTAAAGCATTCTAAGCCATGAAACAAACCAGTCAGCTCCGAGATTAATCACAAGATTACAAACTTTGATTTGAAGCACAAAATAAAGCTACACAATGTATTCTTACCATCGTTCATGAGGGAATAAACTACAATCCCATGAAACATTGCGAATGCTGCATTTGAATGAAAAACGTTCGAAAAATACAAAACCTTTGATTTAAAGTTTTTGATTGTAAGTATAGAAACTAGTTATTTTTCAATTGCGATATATTCAAATATAGAAGTAGTTTGAGAGTGTTGGGAAACTGACTTGGTTGCGTCATTAGCAGTGCATCATTGAAGTGGATTGACACTACAGAGCCCTTTTTCTGTGGTTTGATGGCTGTGATTCTCTGATTTGTGGATTTTGCCCTTAGGATCATGGGTAGGGCAGTGTTTCGACTAGAATTCTACTATGAAACACAATTAAAAAAATTTTTTATTAGAAATAACACGGACTGCAGGCATCAGCAGAAGCATACAGTATACCATCAATTAACAACCTCACGTTAGATCTGTCTATAAAGGTTAGACACTTAAAGTTATTGTTCATAATCTATTCCTCTAGGGAATTAATTGGATTTTTACATCTGGATCCAGACTGTTGCTATACTCACAAACAAACAGAATAATTATTTGATAGTGCCACAGTTTATACTAGAGATGGGACCAAGTCACACATGTGCAAGTCTCAAGTAAGTCTCAAGTCTTAACCTTCAAGTCTCAAGTAAGTCCCAAGTATTTTTTTCTTGGGCAAGTCAAGTCAAGTCAAGTCACAGGCTATGTCAAGTCAAGTCCAAGTCAAGTCACAGGCTATGTCAAGTCAAGTCCAAGTCAAGTCACCTTATTATTGTAATTTTACCTGCAGAATCTGATCATAATAAAGTGAAAAGACAAGATATAAGTAACTGTCAGTAAATTACAATACTCATGTTCAGTAAAATACATCATGGAATCAAACAAAATTGTAACTTCATAAAATTATTTATTTTTCACTTCTGCCAACAGTGTTTGAAATGTTTTAAATTTTCAACATTGAGTCCATAAAACAAATAACAGCTTAACATCCAACAGACTCCTCTCAGACCACCTCCCTCTCTCTCTCTCTCTCTCTCTCTCTCTCAAACACAGTTACCTACATTAAACTTTGTTACATTTCTCCTCTTTCTCTCACACACACACTCCCTCTCTCACACACACACTCTCTCTCTCTCACACACACACACTCTCTCTCACACACTCACTCTCACACCCACACTCACTCTCTCTCCCACACTCCCACACCCACACTTACTCACTCTCGCGCTCACACACACACACACACACACACACACACACACACACTCACTCGTCTCTCGCGCTCTCACACTCCCACACCCACACTCACTCACTCACTCACACACACACACACACACACACACACACTCAGAGTATATCCATTAGTCATTACCTCTTTTAAAAGGTATTGCACCTTGAGGTACCAGCGCGCGTGAACGTCATGGCAACGTACAAAACAAAGTACCTCACGCGGGAAACACTTAACGTAAATGCGCGTAACTAAGGTAAATCAAGCAGGCTAGTATGCAGCATAAGCCACAAAGTGTTGGCGAAATAAAAAATTAATGGACAGATTTTTTTTTTCCAGAAAACTTCTTGCACAAAATAAATTCAAGCACTTTCAAGGACCTGTATCTATGTATGTTTATTTTCAAGAACTTTCCAGGGCCTTGAATTTTATTTTTCAGATTCACAAACTTTCAAGGATTTCAAGGACCCGTGGGAACCCTGCTATTATTACATTAGCTAACTACCAACTAACCAGATAAAATTAACAAATTGACAAGCACTTACTGGGCAGAATGGCTCTTCAAATGGCGGAAGAAATTGGAGGTTGTCGTCTGGCTGTCCGCGATCTTAACGTTGCATGTCTTGCAAAGCGCTGTTCGTCTTTTGCCATCTTGATAATAATTTTTGAAGCCGAAGCGATGACCCTCGGTAACGTTACCCCTCGGCTGACATGTTGATGTGTTATCTGATCTAAGTGGGCGTGGTGTGCGTAAGGTACGAGAGGGCATGGCTGATGATAGCCTATAGTGTCGTGAGTATTCTCAGCCTGCGCTCCAGCTGGATCAACTTTATTTTTTAAAATAATTTAAATATTTTATATTCAAATTGAAAACATGATGTCATTAACACTCAAGTCATTCAAGTCTTCGTGTCTCAAGTCAAGTCAAGTCCCGAGTCTTTAACTTCCAAGTCCGAGTCAAGTCTCAAGTATTTTATTTTTTGTCAAGTCAAGTCACAAGTCATAAAAATAGCGACTCGAGTCGACTCGAGTCCAAGTCACCAAGTCACAAGTCCCCATGTCTGGTTTATACTCTCAAGAAGTCGAAATACAAATGGATACAGTAGTTGCCTCTGCATATTAAGGTGGGATAGGAAAAAATATTTTAACATCGAAAAAATTTATATTTCTCAGTAATTGCTAAAGCCTCAGGGACATTTTTTTCTAAAGATGTTTGTATTCATAGGCTTTGCAGTTTTGAAACAAACTTACTAGTCTATTATTGCCAAATCATTTGTGATCTAAGCGTTTTCCCATAGATATCAAGAGAGGTTTCTCTGCACATAAGTTCACTAATTTCCTAAATTCTCTATAGAGAATTCGATAACAATTTACAATGGACCCTTTTCACATATCTGGGTTGGAGAGTAGAAGCAGATGCATAGCAGGATGAACTTGAATGGGGGACCACAGGAAATTACATTTTTGATTACCTGTTTGCTCCAACAGCAATATAAAAAAATCAATGATTACACTTTTACAGATTTCTAAAAGAGCACAGCTCCCTCAGCAGCTGTGTTAGAAGCATCATCGCTGCTATGGTAACTGATTTTTTTATAACGGAATTTATTCAAGGGTAATATAATACAAAGTACAATGTTATACATTTAAATATTTTTAAAACTGGAAATATAAAAAAGTTTGCTACATTTTCGTTGTTAAAGAAAGCATAAAAGCATTATAACAGGTCTGTGAAAAGAGTCAATAAGGTTCCATTTGTTAACATGTGAATAGAGAGGTATAAAAAACAATGAACGATATATTTTTTACAGCATTTATAAATCTTTGTTATTGCTACTTCATACAAATCCAATTGTTTATTGTTAGTTGATGTTAGTTCACAGTGCATTATCAAATGTTAACATATGTTTAATTTAAAAAATGTATTAGTATATGTTGAAATCAACATTAACCAAGATTAATAAATGCTGTAAAAGTATTGTGCATTGTTAGTTCATGGTAACTAATGTTGTTAACAAATGCTAAGAAATGCAACCTTATTGCAAAGTGATACCAAGAATTCAGATACTATTAAAACTGTCTAAAGTTCTCAATAAAACCAATTGAAGTGAAAAGACAACCCCTGTTGTGGTAATGTGTAGTGTTTGCTATAGCAAGCAGTATTACTATTTCTCATACTTGGGGTTAGGGATTTAAACAAACCCCTAACCCTTAGTATAAAATATGTAACCGTTTGTGCTACAGACATCAAATTATGCGTCTGATTTTTTTCCTGGCAGACAATAAATACGGGTGCTAAAATTCCATTACACTTGACCACATTAACCACCTAGCAACCACATTGCAAGGCCCTGGCAACCCCCCACAACATTGTTACGGTGAGTTTTGCATGGGAAAGCAACATTCTTGTTGAGCCCTAATCTTTATTAGGGTTTATGGTAGAAGGTGAAAGGTCACATTAGCTGTCTTATCTGTTTCTTTATTAAGCTTCACCGTCAACTCACTTCTCTCTTTGTGCTATCTGAGGATACGATGCGAATGAGCCTGTTACTTTAGTCAGACATATACAGTTTCTACCTTTGAAAAACTGTTTCTGTTGCCAGGTTACCTGTTTTGCAGTATTATGTAGCAGTACATCAGTGTCAACATTTCTTATTATAACTCTGTCTGGTATTATTTTTATTGGTCTTCAGCAATTGGACAAAGGTTATTTTTTCTTCCTGGTATAAAAAAGTTGACTGAGAGAATACACCCTCAATAAAAAATGGTGAAACAACATGAGAGTAAATTATGACAGATTTTTCATTTTTAGGTGAACTATCCCTTTAAGAAATGTGACACTATAATGGGTGAACATTTGATATTTTTTGTATTGACTCCTTTTAAATATAATGCATGACTGTTTTCTCTCATTAATGGATACTAATAAAGTCAATTGAATGAGCTTTGATACAAATTACTCTATTATAACGTTTTTAAGAATTTATGATTATTTTTATTTGCCGTCTTACATTCATGACACATCAACACGGTCAAACATTTATCATTATTATGCTTTGAAACAAAACCAGATTGCAAATCTTTATATTGGGTGGCTGACAAATAACATAGAAATGTAACAGAAAAAAATATTTTCAACATCTAGGTCTTAGGCTTTAATTAACATGAATGTATAAGTTAAAATAGATATTATAGATGCTGTGACTGGTGACAGTTTTACACAATTATATATATATATATATATATATATATAATATATATATATATATATATATATATATATATATATATATATATATATATATATATATATATATATATATATATATTATATATATATATATACAGGTGAAACTCGAAAAATTAGAATATTGTGCAAAAGTTCATTAATTTCAGTAATTCAACTTAAAAGGTGAAACTAATATATTATATAGACTCATTACAAGCAAAGTAAGATATTTCAAGCCTTTATTTGATATAATTTTGATGATTATGGCTTACAGCTTATGAAAACCCCAAATTCAGAATCTCAGAAAATTACATGAAATCAATAAAAAAAAAGGATTTTAAATACAGAAATGTCGGCCCTCTGAAAAGTATAATCATGCATATGTACTCAGTACTTGGTTTGGGCCCCTTTTGCATTAATTACTGCCTCAATGGCATGGATGCTATCAGCCTGTGGCACTGCTGAGGTGTTATGGAAGACCAAGATGCTTCAATAGCAGCCTTCAGCTCTTCTGCATTGTTTGGTCTCATGTCTCTCATCTTTCTCTTGGCAATGCCCCATAGATTCTTTATGGGGTTCAGGTCAGGCGAGTTTGCTGGCCAATCAAGCACAGTAATACCGTGGTCATTGAACCAGGTTTTGGTACTTTTGGCAGTGTGGGCAGGTGCCAAGTCCTGCTGGAAAATGAAGTCAGCATCTCCATAAAGCTTGTCTGCTGAAGGAAGCATGAAGTTCTCTAAAATGTCCCGGTAGACGGCTGCGTTGACTCTGGACTTAATAAAGCACAGTGGACCAACACCAGCCGATGACATGGCTCCCCAAACCAACACAGACTGTGGAAACTTCACACTGGACTTCAAGCATCTTGGATTGTGTGCCTCTCCATTCTTCCTCCAGACTCTGGGACCTTGGTTTCCAAATGAGATGCAAAATTTGCTCTCATCAGAAAAGAGGACTTTGGACCACTGAGCAACAGACCAGTTCTTTTTTTCTTTAGCCCAGGTAAGACATTTGACATTTGAAGCCCATGTCCAGGACCCGTCTGTGTGTGGTGGCTCTTGATGCAGTAACTCCAGCCTCAGTCCACTCCTTGTGAAGCTCCCCACACATTTGAATGGCCTTTTCCTGACAATCCTCTCCAGGCTACGGTCATCCCTGCTGCTTGTGCACCTTTTTCTTCCACACTTTTCCCTTCCACTTAACTTTCTATTAATGTGCTTTGATACAGCACTTTGAGAACATCCAACTTCTTTTGCAATTACCTTTTGAGGCTTTCCCTCCTTGTGGAGGGTGTCAATGATGGTTTTCTGCACAACTGTCAGGTCAGCAGTCTTCCCCATGATTGTGAATTCAACTGAACCAGACTGAGAGACCATTTAAAGGCTCAGGAACCCTTTGCAGGTGTTTAGCTGATTAGAGTGTGACACTTTGAGCCTACAATACTGAACCTTTTCACAATATTCTAATTTTCTGAGATTCTGAATTTGGGGTTTTCATAAGCTGTAAGCCATAATCATCAAAATTATATCAAATAAAGGCTTGAAATATCTTACTTTGCTTGTAATGAGTCTATATAATATATTAGTTTCACCTTTTAAGTTGAATTACTGAAATTAATGAACTTTTGCACAATATTCTAATTTTTCGAGTTTCACCTGTATATATATATATATATATATATATATATATATATATATATATATATATTTAAATAAAATGTAACATAGATTGATTTTTGTCAGTTAAATGTGCCAAATGTGTTTTGAAAGTTCAAATATTTCAAATATTCAGTGTAGTCAATTAAATTGCAAGTTCACCCAAAAATGTCATTCTGAAGCGATGCAATGACTTTGAATTTTTTGAATTTTCTAGTTCTAGAAAATTCAGAAAATTTGGGTGTGGAATGTCAGAATGTGAAAGTGAAAGTGGAGATTTATAGTAACAAAATGACTTAAATATTGATCTGTTTCTCACCCACTGCTATTATACTGTTTCTGTAAACATAGATTTAACCACTAGAGTCATATGGATTACTTATAAAACAATATAAAGTCATAAAGATTCATGCAAAATTTGAAAAGAATTAGAAACAAAATGCTCTTTTATTACATTAAGTTGGAGAATAGCATGTCACACTGCTGTGACTGCCTAATTGAAGATTTTTTTAGCACACCAGTCATGTTGATATTTAGGTTGTACTGCAGTAACTTAACACTATTGTTGTCAGTGTTGCTGTTTGTAAATGGTAAGGCATGAGAAGGCCTGTGATGCCAGCACAGCAGGGCTAATGTTGGCGTCTTGCCTTGACTGACATCAGTTCCCTGCTCCACGTGGATGGGCGATTAAGAAGAGCGCCTGTTAATCTTTTAATCCTCTTTTTCTGACTGGGGTCCAACGATGGGTGCTTTAGGGTTTAGGCAGCGTACAGCTGAATCCAGCTTTAAGACTCTCAGTGAATTTATCTTCACCTTATATCTCATTAAGCTGAGAATTAAACAATTCAGTTGTTCCTCGGAAATTCGAATAATTTTGTAAGATAAAACTGTTTTTCTAGAGCTTTTAATGTTGCAGGCATTGTGTGACTTTTGGGCCAGTAAGCAGCTACCTAGTAACGCTCTAGCGACAACAAAGCAATATGCTAAAATCATTTAGAACCCCATAACAACCACAAAGCTACACTCTGGCAACTACCCACAACACCCTGGCATTGCAGCAGAGACTTTTGCATGGGCAAGCACCACTCGCATTTTGGATGTTTTCTATATATCATACTGACAATATCAGTATACAGTATATGACTATCAGTGTTACTATTATCCAATGTTCTGAATTCATTCACCTGTGTTTATTGATAAATGCAGAACATAAATGTATGTAGGAACTTCCTCTTTTTTCAAGAATTGTCAGTGTCTTACATGTTTTTTACAATTATCATTTGCTAGAACAAGCACAATCAGTTTAGGTTGCAAAATATTTTATTATCTTTGTATCTACTGTATGGCAAGGTAAATAATCTCATAATCCACATGACTGGAAGAATATTGTGAGAAAATTTATAAATAACATGACGTTGACTAATCTTATTACAAAGCCCATTTTTCAGATATCTGACATGCATACATGGACTAGGGGTTGCATTTTTGTTCTGAAATTAGTGAAAGAGATTCTTGATCCCCAAGGGGCAACTGAGGTACAAAACAGGAACAGATCTTCAAATGTATAGTGCACAGTAAAAGCACTTGCTTACTATAAACACATGTGCATTAAAAGCAGACAAAAGAGTACAATGGTGCTATATAGCCTTCAAAATACCATCCTGAATTAATAAAAAACAAGGAAGTACAAAATATGCATACACACTAGGGATGTGCATCTCCATAACTGAGGCCGATGCGATACGCATTTCGATGCATAGCCAACGATAAGATACATATGAAGCAGCTACCGATGCGATACGATTCACCCCTATTACGATGCAGTGCGATCCGATTTCGATAAGATTCAACACAATGCGATTCAATGCAATGGGAAAAAATATGATACTATGCAATTCAATATGGTAGGCTACAGATAGTTCGCTTTTCTCTCTTTGGTTCAGACAGACAGCAAATCATAAATTTACTTAAGTGCCTTCTAACGCATGGACCTCTCACAAAAATTCTGTCTCCAACTACACTTTTAACAGTGAAACAATTTAAGGATGCTCAGGGAAATTTATACCATAACTTGCCAGCAGACGAATGTGCTTTCGTGTTGGCACTTCAAGTGTGTTGTTAAATTAGTCGTACTGCCTGTATGTTTTATAGTGGCATGACATATTTTAAAAACTGCATGGTTTTATCAAAATCTCCATCTCTTCTAAAACCTGAAGTGTTTGCATACATTGGATTTGTAATTATTTGGTCGAAGATGCAGCTCTTCCTCTGCCATGTTAATCTATATTCTATGTCAGGGGTGCCCACACTTTTATGCTTGATGATCTACTTTTAAATGACCAACTCAATAAGATCTACCAACTAAAAAACACAGTTTAATAAAAAAAAAAAAAAATGCTTGTTGGGACTACTGCATGTACATGTATCCCTACATGGAATTAATCTTCTAATTAATTTAAAAATATATATAATAATGTTCAATGTTGATATCATTCAGTTTTATCACTAAACCCAAAACACCTACAGCACAGTAGATTACAATAGCCAGGGCATTTACCTTATTCTGATGACTTGCACTGAATGGAATCAGACAGTTTTGCATAATCCGGGCAGTAGCTGCTGGTAGCTAGTCTCAAACACTGCTAGCTTTTTCGCGCTCTGTTCTCAGAAGCCCTTGAAAGGCACGGACCTAGTTATCATGTCAACGTCAGACAGAAACTAAAAGAAGGAAAGACATTTTATTTTTATGAAAATTTAACAAAAGCACATTTAAATTTTTTGCGATCTACCAGCATTGCCTTTACGATTGACTGGTAGATCATGATCGACGTATTGGGCACCCTTGTTCTATGTGACTCTCAGGACACGCCTCGGTGTCCGTAGTGTTGTGATACGTCATGTTCACGTAGCAGCAGCGGTGATGAGAGAATGCGTTGGAGAAACAGTTTAGAGAGGAGAAATCAATCTACATATAAAATATTGGTCTCAAATTATTGGTCACTTTCCAAATAATAAAAGTATTGCGCATCTACCATTTTTTACCGATGCAAATATGTAAGAAATGATGCATCGCGATACAAATGCCAACTTGTATCCGATTCACTCTTTTTTAAATCGATGCATCGCATCGTTAACTTTTATGCCGATGCACCAATGTGAATCGGTGAATCTTACTGTCCCTAGTACACACTGCAGGGTTATTATAGTTTTTACATTTTTATTAGTTTTTATTTTTATTTAGCTTTGTATTTAGATTTTCAGTTCAGTTTAGTTTTAATTAATTTAATTGTTCATAAATAGTTTTATTTCATTTTATCTTTGGAAGATGACTAGTTTTATGCCATTTCCACACTAATATTTATTATTATTTATATTAATTATTGTTCGAAAAACAATCATTTTGCTACGTTTATGCCTCTCATCTACACTTCTAATGGTGTTTTCCATTACTGAATACTGTGGAAAACGTTGATGTTAGGAAACTTAAAACGAAAATGGATTAGGGTGGATGTGGCCTTAGTTTTTCTTTTTTATTCTGTTTCAAAGCTACATCCACACTAATGTGTTTTCATTGTTTTCCAAAGTGTGCTGTATTGGAAAGCATTTTCAAAGTCTCAGTTTCCGGCATGAAACTCCATTGCAGTGTGAATGAAAGGCATAAACATATCAAAACCAATGCGTCTTCTGACAAAAATGTGGACGTGGCCTCAGTATTATTTGTAGTTTTTATCCCTTATATCTAGGCTTGGGATCAATGCCATTTTCACGCATCGATAATTGAAATATTTTCTTGATGATTATTGATATATATATCAGGTATTTTTCAGATATATAAAGGGCTGCTTGTTGGACTACAGTCTTTGTCTTTTCAAACATATTTATTAACGCAACTTTGGTAAAGTGCGAGCAGCATGGTAAATTAAAAGGGGTGGCACACCGGACACACGGACGGCATTGCTCGGTCTAAAATTCATAACTATTCATTTATACAAAGGAATGCAAACATCGCTAATGCACCATGCAACTAGCATAGTTTTCCATTAAATTCGGCCCAAATCATTATTAAAGGACAAAGATTATTCACTCTAGCAATCACTGTATGACATATTGTTTATATGTATCTTTCATATGGCCTACACAATGTATTTTCAGTTACAAGTATGTCGTTTTGTGGTTTGACAGTTTGAATGAAAGACCTACTCAAGGTTACATACAGAGAAATTGCATAATAAACGTCTAAACATTTCTAAATGTTCAGTTTGCACTGTTACAACAGTTTCATACACTAACCTGCAAACTCATCAACATCACAGTGTTCATTCTTGAAGTACAAAAACCTTTGTAACTTTGGACTGGCTTCTGCGGCGCTGCATCAGCTTGTGTGTGATACCGGTACTTTTCCTACCCACTACCGGCTTCAGAAAATTTTAAATCACCCTCTTTTGGTCTCCCAATGCTATTACACCACACTATTAATCAGAAGGCCAAATGAGTGAATTGGAAAGCATGCAAATTAGGCTTCTAAATTCAATTTTGGCTAATTTTAATATATCGATGCCTCAAAAATATATTGAAAAATTGTCTGATCAGTAATCGATATATCGATATTTTATGACATCCCTACTTATAACACAGCACCAAGGGGCAGGTGACAACACACATGACTCTTTATCAGAATATGCAACAAGCGAACTGAGATTGGTTGTTTTACATGTCAGTCAGATAGACAATTTAATGGGGTGGGTTACAGAATGCACCGATATTCTGAAGTTAGGCTAGAGAGTATTTTTCATTCTTTTGCAAACTCCTGTTTTATTTTCATTTAGTTTTTTTTTCTTTCCCCTATTGTAGTGCACATTTGTAGTGTCAGTTTAGTTTTTGTACTTTTGCAAACTCCCAATTTTTTTCATTTTATTTTTATGCAATTTTTATTTTTATGCTACAACATGAAGACAGCAAAGATTAAATATGTCAAAATTAAGGAATGGCAACTTAGTAAGGTGATGCCAAGGGTATATATTGCTTCCATTGAATGCATTTGCTCATGGCTAGTCGATAATTCCAGTGCCACACAATGACACTGTAGACATGTTCATTTTCACCTGGTAATACATGAAAACAAATGTCATTGGCTTCTAAGCCGAATGTCATATGTGTTGACAGTGAGACCATACCCATCTGTTGTGTAGGGGGAGGAGTAGGAATCTATATTTATAGCCTCCGTTCATCACTCGAGAATCCAATCAGATCTGATTGTGTTTTTATGTGCTCTTTGTAAACGATTGTGTTAAAGGATGATGTGAACTGCTCAGCTGGTCTTCACACACCAATATCACTAACTGGCAAATGGGATTGAGAGCCCTAACAATCAGTAACTCTCATAGCATTTTTAGCTCATCCAGAATAGAAAGCTTAGCCTAGCATATGTTCTCCTGTCTAGTCAGTATTAGCTTCACATCGTGCTGATATTTACACTAGGAGGAGTCACGGGATAGTTTAGCAAGTAAGTGTTAGCCTTATGAGCTACATAAATCTCCTTTTTAAAGGGATTACACCACCTTATTCCTTGATATATTTTCATTTCTTTGTACTGTAGTTAATAGTACCCAAGCACGCTTGCATGAACTAGAGGAAAATTGTATCTCAGATGATCCTCCTACAATTCCTAAAAACATTAAAGACATAATGAAATTAGATAAATGTTGACATAAAGTATAAACCTTTAAAATTAATGTGGATTTAATGTGTAAAATTACAGTCAAGTTCTACATTTGCTCTCCATTTAATCCCATTGCTATCTAAATAATTTAAATAGACAATGCATAAATTTAAAAGACATTTTGGCAATGTACTAATGCTATCAGGGTAGTATTACATTTTGGGAAGATACCCCAAACCGTTGTGTACATCTGATATAACATCTTCCAGTTTAATTATAGCAGTAGCAGACACCATTAGCAATGAAAAACTGGCTGTTTTAGACTGGAAGAAAGAGAGAGAGATATATAAAGATTCCTCGTCTTTTGTTTCTAATGTAAGAGATTTATTATTATGGGCACACGTTGATACAGAATCAGGTGCTCTATAGACGAGATTCCTCATCTCTCGGGCAGTCACGACATCAGCCACTGCAGTACGCACAACACTGTGTGTGTGTGTGTGTGTGTGTGTGTGTGTGTGTGTGTGTGTGTGTCGCGACTCACACTTGTTCATATTCCACTGTAGTGTGTGTGTTCTCCCATTGACCCGCAGTCACATTCTCATGCATCATCCGTTTGCTGTGTCGCACTCTCTTTTGTTTGCAAATCAGCCTCTTTCCTTCCTCGTGTTGTTTGACACAAGCCCACGTTTGCATATTTTGTAGCTGCAGTTACATCAAGGAATAGCTTAAGTCACGGCGTGTTTCCAGACATGCCTATTTGTTATCATTGTGTGGAACGCTCAGGAGATCTGTACCGCACATTGTGTTCTATGCATTGTCCTGTAGGCAGTTTATCAAAAGGCTTCTTTCTGAAGCAGGCGTCTGACAAAAGCTCTTGTTTCTGAATGGAGATCAGGCAAAGCTCCCAAAGAAAACTTTTCATTCATATACATTTAATTTGTTTTTTAAAGGAGCAGTGGTTTTTAAGTTTAATGATGTATAGATTTGTTGTTAATATAATTTTTTTTGATAAGATAGCTGTCTGTTTAGTCTGAATGGGATGTGTTGGCTGTGTTGCCAAGTCCACGGGTTTCCCACTGAATTGGACTATCTTCTATGTAAAGCACTTTGAATTACCATTGTGTATGAAATGTGCTATATAAATAAACTTGCCTTGCCTTGCCTTGCCTTGCCTTGCCTTGCCTTTTAAACTATTTAAGTGATTTGTTTTTTCCTCACGGGTTGAGGGTTTGACATGAAATAATAAAAAAATAATTACATTTGTATTTGGGTTAATGTCGTGACACACAATGTTTTGTCCGTATCTATTAAGTTATTCAAAAATATATACAAAAATGCTATTCAGAATAGACAATTACTATATACCTTTACTATTTATGAACATATTTTAATTTCATTTGTGTAATAAAGTATTTTTTTTATCCCTTTTCCTCCCAATTTGGAATGCCCAATTCCCACTACTTAGTAGGTCCTCGTGGTGGTGCGGTTACTCACCTCAATCCGGGTGGCTTAGGACAAGTCTCTGTTGCCTCCACTTCTGAGACCACCAATGTAGAGGCTAATGCTACCCTCCGCGATCCACGCACAACTTTCCACACGCCACATTGAGAGCGAGAACCACTAATCGCGACCACGAGGAGGTTACCCTATGTGACTCTACCCTCCCTAGCTACTGGGCCAATTTGGTTGCTTAGGAGACCTGGCTGGAGTCACTCAGCACAGTTTGGATTCAAACTCGTCGCTCCAGGGGTGGTAGTCAGCGTCAATACTCGCTGAGCTACCCAGGCCCCAGGTCTGTCATTTTAATATTTTTTCTGGGGCTTAAAGGAAAAACAATTACTTGGTGTAACCATCTGGAGAGTGTAAAAATAAATAAATTTAAATGCTCATTAAAAGCTGAAATTCTTGATTTTTTTTTTTTTTTTTTGCCATATTTTGTTTGGAATAATGTTATATTATTATTTCTTAGAAATAACCAGTAAAACAAATTTGTTTTATTCATTTTTAATATAATAATGTTAAATAATATTATTTAAAAAAAAATCTAAAAATGTGTATATATATTAGAAATGTTATGGATATTTGTGACTCAAAAATATTTTTAAATTTAAAAATGTGTGTAAAAAATATGTTTGATAACTTATAATCTGAAATTTAGCATTAAGATTAAGATAACATTCACATGTATTCAAAGTGCAAGGAAAGTATTTTAATACCTTTTATAGGATGGTAACACCACATAATTTTAAAATGTTTTATTTTTATTTTTTTTAGAATATGATATACATTGTATTCAAACATTTATGAAACCCGCATAGACACAAAGATTACATTTATACAAACCTGACGCTAAACTAGATTTTTTTAAAAGATTTCTCATTTTACTATTTTTTTTTAATCCATTTTTGTAATATTTATAACACACAAATACATACAATTTAAGTTTGAAAGAAATAAGTTTCATTTATTCAATTTCTATCTTACCAAACTGACTCCCAGTGACAAATAGAACAGTTCCCAGATGTAAACATGTCACCCACGACAATGCTTATCCATTCAACATACAGTGAATTTACAGGGTAAATAGTGTGTCAGCAGTATTAAGTTACCTATGGGTAGCACATATAGAGTAAAAAGCATAATGTAACAGTTTACCTTTATATTATGCAAGCAACCCCATTAAGCTCCTCTTGAAATGTGTTGCATTTACTGCTGCTACCTTTTATAGTGGTACTACAAATGCATATTTAAAAATATGGGAGTGGTATATTTGAGTGTTTGTGAAGGTTTTTGGGATAGGTTTGATTATTTTGATCATGAGGTTATTGGGCTGTTTTTATTACGCAAACCTGGCAACCCTGGTTTTGCCGCTAGCCTGCAGAGCCTGTGTTATGCAAAGAATGTCACTTCGTATAATGGCGCCCACTCTGTCATTCTCTCTCCATTTCTGTGTCTCATTTCCACTGTCTGATCTAGGTTTTTTTTTTCATTGTATCCCTCTCTTTTTCATACGCTGTCTCTCACACTCTCTGTCCCTCCCCTGCAGTCAACCTCACATCTGAGTGACAGGTGACATCATCAATAATTTCGTAGAGCGTGCCAGCACGGTATTCAATAGATAATCTGCATCACACCGGCGAGGAAACCCAACCGCCCCCTTCCCTGCACAACAACTCTCCCCCGCCACCCCCATCCATAACTAAGCTGCTACTGTGGCTGTCAATCTCAGATCAGTTGAGGGAAGGTTTATTGCTGCCGACGCATCGGTGTACTGCCGTGCTGACTGCATGATGAATACTAATGTGGACAGCAGTGGTCAAATCCTAACTGATATGCCGACATGTGAAGGTGTTGTGCTCAAATAGCTGATAATTCCTTCACACAAAATTGGCTGTCATGTTGTTATACCTTAAAAATATATGAAATGCAACCTTACGTTGTTGTTGTTTTTTTGGTGTGTGTGTGTGTGTGTGTGTGGGGGGGGGTTAATTAGTGCTATAGTATATGCATCACAATTCCCATAGATAAAATGTTTGTCTTTATACCTTCAAGATGTATAAAAAGCACTTATTTTTTCCGACGTGGCTCTGCTGTGTTGTAGTTCCTTTTAAGAGACATATAATGCCATCTTGCACTGTATTTGCTTTGGTTTTTTGGGGGGGTTGGAGGGGGTTAATTTGTGCTAATGTAAGTACATCATAAGACCTCGGTTTATGCTTTCAGTATATTACTTTTCTAGTAAATGCAACATTACCAACACCTCGTGACTAGATCTTTAGATTAAATTTGAATTGTTGAATTGTCCCCATGACTACAACCAGTCCCTCTTGCTCTATTTTACAGGAGTGTTCCTCATTCCCTATGTGTTGTTCATATTTCTGGGGGGCATTCCCTTATTCTTCCTGGAAATTGCACTTGGCCAGTTCATGAAAGCTGGAAGCATCACTGTGTGGAACATTGCACCTCTTTTCAAAGGTTTGTTGTTCATTGTGATTATTACAGATGCATATATCCATACCTGTTTAGCTGTAGTGCTCATGTACTTGTTTTAGGTGTCTAAAACTAACTAATGTAACAAATGTCCTATTTAATGTAACTCATTTGTATTAGAATTGTGTTGCAATAATAGGGAGCTGACAGACATGGACTAAAAGTCACAAAACTCCTATTTATTTATTTCATGAGGTATTATAAATACATAGCATATGTATTATTTAAACACATTGCACATGTAAATTGGTTCATGTTTGTCTTGGCTTGTTGTAGGACTGGGCTTCGCCTCCATGGTGATTGTGTTCTTTTGTAACACATACTACATCATGGTGCTGGCCTGGGGTTTCTACTACTTCATAAAGTCCTTCAATTCCACACTGCCATGGTCCACTTGTGACAACCCGTGGAACACAGAGCATTGTATTGAGATCTTCCGCCATGCCGACTGCCAAAATGGCACCATTGGCAATTTCACCTTTGGCAACCGGACATGCGAGGAGCTGGCCAATGGGCGTTCCCCTATTATTGAATTCTGGGAGTGAGTTGTTGCTATTTTATGCCATTCATACAGTATATATATATATATATATATATATATATATATATATATACAGTACTGTGCAAAAGTTTTAGGCACTTGTGAAAAATGTTGCAGAGTGGGGATGTTTTTAGAAATAATGAAATAGTATTAATTTATCACTTAATGTCATATGAAGTCCAGTAAACATAAAAAACCTAAATCAATATTTGGTGTGACCACCTTTGCCTTTAAAACAGCACCAATTCGCCTAGGTACACCTGGACACAGTTTTTCTTGGTTGTTGGCAGATACAGTAGGATGTTCCAAGCTTCTTGGAGAATTCGCAACAGTTCTTCAATCTATTTAGGCTGTCTCAATTGCTTCTGTCTCTTTATGTAATCCCAGACTGACTCAATGTTCAGTAGGGGGCTTTATGGGGACCATGCCATCTGTTGCTATCCCTATTCTTCTATACTAATATTTTCTATTTGCAAAAGTAACATATACTTTTGAAAAGTTGACAAGTCCTATCTTTTGACATGCTATATCCATTTTAAATGATTTTAAGCAGGATTTTGCTAATTATTTTAGAAGTATTATCCATGCTCATTATAATACCAATAGATGATTATTTCAGTCTGATCATAACAGTTTATACAGAACATTTGAGAGATCTTTGTTTTTCTAAATCTGTCACAATGCAAGATTTGCAAAATGGTTACTATTGAAGGATGAGGCAGTTAAACATTATATTGGACCCGACAGCAACCCTGCAGCCTGTGTTGTAGCGGAGCAAAGCTCTGTTGTTGATTTCAAATGCAAAGTTGGCATTTCGTAAAGGCACAGAAGCAAAAAGGGTCTGTTTAGTTGTAAAGGTCAAAGGAAAATAAAATAAAAAATGTTTTACTAACATTACAAGTGGATAACAATTGTGATTAATCAAAAATATGATGCACTATACGCTAGCTGTATACACATACTGTCTTATTTTATCTTTCTCTGTCTCAGAAACAAGGTTCTGAACATCTCTGAAGGACTGGACAAGCCAGGCGTCATCAACTGGGAACTACTGCTGTGTCTTTTGGCCGTGTGGGTGATGGTGTACTTCTGTGTGTGGAAGGGGGTGAAATCCACAGGAAAAGTAAGAAATTAAGTTATTTTCTTTGTCTGTCTGTCTCTCTCTCTCTTTTCTTTCTCTCTCTCTCTCTCTCTCTCTCTCTCTCTCTCTCTCTCTCTCTCTCTTAATTAGTCTGTCTCTATAAGTTTTTAATCTTTCTTAGGTGAGCAGGTCAAAGCAGTGCACAGCCACATGTCTCAGAGGGAATACAATTCCTGCAACATACCTTAAATTTGATTACATCAAAGTTGCTTGAGCTCATTGGCAATCAGTTTGAAACTAGCTACAAATAAATGTAATTACAGTCAAACTACTCCTTTGAAAGAATATTTGGCTTTATTTCAAGCTACTAACAAAAGTAGCTAACTATACTGAAGTAGGCTTATTAAATATAATGTAATATTTTATGTAGAAAAAATAGAAAACCCTAATTTATAGATTCAAAAACACTGTGATGAACAACAGCATTTAACAAAAATGTTCACAATTAAAAATAATAATGTTTGAATTGGTTCAATAACTAAACATTTTTTTTTTTTATTAGCTCTGATTAACATAGAAAATATTACTTTATTGCGTGTCGTTTGGCGTCTGAGTAGGACATGGTGTTACTGTAGCTTCCTTCAGCCCCATCTCTCTGTTTCTATCTATTCTTCCACTACAAACTCTTCAGACATGTTTTGTAAGTTCTGTTCTCTGGTTTGTGTGAAGCTATGTTGTGTTTTCTGTTGTTAATATTGCTGGTGGTCCTGTTGAAGCGGACAAAAATGTGTTTTCGCTTGAACGCCCCATCTTGCGCATGCTGCGTAAATACTGTTGCTCTCGTGCAAAGCGCTCTAAAACTTGCGTGCAGACTAATGAATGTGTACAGGAGAACAACAGTCAGTGAACATTTTTAATAAACAATACATAAGATATCGGTTTGTTTCACACCAAACCTTATTGTGTGCTTTCATAACAATCATGAGTCTCATGGAATACTTAATTAGACTTCTGAATTAAACTTTTATGTCCTTTTGAAGCTTGAAGAGGTGGTCACCATAAACTGCCAATGCATGACTTCACTGAGCACAACAATGTTAAGAAAAAGAAAGTCATATAGGGTTATAACAACACAGGAGGGGAGTAAACAATGGCTGAATTTCCATTTTTGGGTGAACTATCCCTTTAAAATGTAATTCACCCAACACATTTAATAACCTTCTCTTTTTCTCTCTCTTTTTCTTTCACACTCATGTGCTCTTAACCCAATTAAATCCAACCATGTTTATCTCATTTGACTCTTTAACAATAATTTAACAGCCTCTGCAGGACGTAAGGTCATTTAATAGGTTCATATAATCTTGCCTTGCTTTTATGTTGTACATAACATTCACATAAACATTCATATAACCCTTAAAAGGACTTTTATTTATCTGCATCTTATGTACTGTCGTTGACTTCTTTATTTGCAGTGCAATGTGACTTTCTCGTGTAACCTTGATTCGCATAGCTCCACCCACTGCTGTAGCACAGAAGTGAGGCAGAGCGGTAGCCATGGCAACGTTATTTGGCGGGAAATATTACAAAGTGCCCTGTCAGTGAGCCACTCTGTGATTGGTCATTCAGGAGCAGTTGTCTGCAGTGGGACGTGATAAGGCTCTCGTGCAAATGGCCAACAGCCATATTCCCTTTTTAGGGAGGCGGGATCACATGAAGCCTTAGTAATATAACAACTTTTTATTTCTGCTCCATATTTCTGTATTGAAGGTCAACCTCATATTATGAACACGTGTTTCTTATTTACTACACTGTAAAGCCTGCTGTATTACATTTGTGTACTCAAACCAGGGCTTAAAGGGACAGTTCACCTAAAAATGAAGATTCTGTCATCATTAACTCACCCACAGATTGTTCCTAGCTGGTATGATTTTAAATAATTTTTAATGCTGCACTTTTTCATACAATGAAAGTGAATGGTGACTGAGTTTGTCAATCCTTAACATTCTGCTTAGACAAGTTATACGGGTTTGGAAACGTTGATAAATGATGACACATTTTCATTTTTGAGTATATTATTCCTGTAACATTTCCAGTAAACAGTTAAAGAATGTAAACAGTGGAAATTACACAATGTCCAAGTTGTTTGAAATCCTATGTAGTTGCCAACTAGTGTTTTTCCTTCATAGTTCCTCAGTGATTGAAAGGAAACAGTAAATAAAAAATGAGTCAAGCTCATTCACAAGACACACAACAACCCATTGTTACTGTGAACTAATTGGCTACTTAAGAATCTGATTAATTATTATGGGGCCCCAATACAAAACAGCAGATTACCCCACATTCACAGGCCTCATTGGAATTAGAGCAGAGAATGTTTGTTTACTGACAGTATTTTTAGTCAGTATAGAGACTATTTGTGCATCTTTATAGTCACTCAATGAAGAGCAGACTGCTGAATCTTTGAATATAAACTAATAATGGAGATTATGGAAGGAGTTTTTGATTTAAACGGTGGTGTACCAGAAATTCTGATCCATAGGGATGTCGAATACCTTATTCGGAAAGGCACGAATAATGACTTCAAAATGAATAACGGATTAATCAGAATAATATAAAGATGTTTGTATGACTGATTATCCAAAAAGCAAAAGGATAAAGTGACATTTTAAATAAACTTATCCAAAATGACACCAAATTTATGAATCTGTTCAGGCAATATTTCTGAAGTGTAAACCTTGTAAATGAAAAGGCTCACATTGTTATTTCAGATCGTATGAGCACAGCCTCAACTCTGTTTCAGTCTCCATTAATTGTGCACGACTGGAGCTTGTCAAGAAACATTAACTAAGATATGACATCTTATATACTTGCCACTTCCTGAAATGTCTGTATCACACGATTCATACGTGATTCTCATGTATTTATTTATAGCCTAAACGTGAGCGCAATGTTAAATTCCTCACCTAAAGTGATTTAACGTCAGAGCTCGTATTTCATTCTCTTAAAGTTGACCACATTTATATCCTCATCAGCAATTAAGGTAATTATCTGGTTAATACTTTATAAAAAAAAGTTCAAATGCTCCATAAAAGTTGAAATGCTCCATAGAGTATTAATCTATTAGGAATATCCCTCCTTAAGTAAAAAAAAAGAAACTGAAACATGCACAATCTTTTTTCCTCTTCTTCTTTAAACAGTGCTAAATTTGAAAATGTTAATTGTTCTTGAACTCTAGTAAGGCACTATATAAATGTAACATTTTATTATTATTATTATTATTTAACTAAATAATGGTGTCCTATCTTAAAAATTCCTCATATACATATTCTGATTCACCTGGTAAGAAAAAAGTAATAATTGTATAATAATAATAATAATTATTATTATTATTATTATGAGGCTATTATTATGAAAAAGCATATATAATGCATATTTTATTAATAGAAACTATAAGGGTAAGAGTAACAGTGGGCATTTCATTTCGTTTTGACCCACTTCCGGGTTATGCCCCGCCCACATCCGGATCTATCCAAATACAGAGACAGATACAGATAATTTTGTCATATGAACAAGTACAGATACAAATACATATAATGGCTTCGCTGCACACTCCTATTAATCGACGAACCATACATGAAGATCTGTCCAAGAGGACAATTTTACAGCCCTGCAGTTGCTCTTTCTCTTGAGTTCACATCATGTTTCATTTAGGCATCAGCTAATAAAACAGATAGACATGAGAGACTTGTTGACTGGCGTCCTGTTGCTCTGACCCCCATCATCAGCAAATGCGTTGAGAGGTTAATCAGAGATTACATCTGCTCTGTTCTGCCCACTTCTTTGGACCCATTGCAGTTTGCCTACCGCAACAACCGCTCCACTGATGATGCCATTGCATCTACACTACACACTGCTCTCTCCCATCTGGAAAAAGGAACACATATGTGAGAATGCTGTTTGTAGACTACAGCTCAGCATTCAACACCATAGTGCCCTCCAAGCTTGATATGAAACTCCAGGCTCTGGGCTTAAACGGCTCGCTGTGCAGCTGGATCCTGCATTTCCTGTCAGGCAGACGTCAGGTGGTTAGAATGGGCAGCAACACCTCCTCATCACTGACCCTCAACACTGGAGCCCCAAAGGGCTGTGTTCTCAGCCCACTCCTGTATTCACTGTACACACATGACTGTGTGGCAACACATAGCTCCAATGCCATCATTAAGTTTGCTGACGATACGATGGTGGTAGGTCTGATCACTGACAATGATGAAAGAGCCTACAGAGAGGAGGTGCACACTCTGACACGCTGGTGTCAGGAGCACAACCTCTCCCTCAACGTCAGTAAAACCAAGGAGCTTGTGGTGGATTTCAGGAGGAATGATGGAGAACACAGCCCCATCACCATCAATGGAGCGCCGGTAGAGAGAGTCAGCAGTTTCAAGTTCCTCGGTGTCCACATCACTGAAGAACTCACATGGTCCGTCCACACTCAGGCCGTTGTGAAGAAGGCTCACCAGCGCCTCTTCTTCCTGAGACGGCTGAGGAAGTTTGGAATGAACCACCACATCCTCACACGGTTCTGCACTAGTACTGCAGAGAGCATCCTGACTGGCTGCATCACTGCCTGGTACGGCAATAGCACCGCCCACAACGGCAAAGCCCTGCAAAGGGTGGTGCGAACTGCCAGAAACATCATCGGAGGTGAGCTTCCCTCCCTCCAGGACATATACACTAGGCGGTGTGTGAAAAAAGCTCGGAGGATCATCAGAGACTCCAGCCACCCGAGTCATGGGCTGTTCTCACTGCTACCATCAGGCAGGCGGTATCGCAGCATCAGTACCCGCACCAGCCGACTACATGACAGCTTCTTTCCCCAAGCAGTCAGACTGTTGAACACTTGATCTATCACGATCAATAATTAGCACTGCACTTTATTCATCTATAATTTCACACTGGACTGTCAACATATTCTCCTCAATATACTACTTCATATATATATATATATATATATATATATATATATATATATATATATATTTCATATACTCCTACTTATTGTATTGTGTATTGTATATTGTGTGTATTGTTTACTGTACATTGTATATAATTATTGTGTTGTGTAAGTATGTGTACATTTGATTTGTAAATTGTGTTGTGTAAGTATGTTGTTTATTGTAATTGGTATATGTCTCGTCACTGTCATGACTGCTATGTTGCTCGGAACTGCACACAAGAATTTCACCTACTGTTGCACTTGTGTACATGGTAGTGTGACAGTAAAGTGATTTGATTTGATTTGATTTGATTTGAAGTAGGAGTGTAGATGAAATTAAATGAATGGCATAACTAAGATTATTTGTTCAAGGGAGAATTTGATGAGAAATGTTTGAGGTTCATATTGAAATCTCTGAATTTTTGTATCTGAGCACAGTTTGAGAAATTGTTTAGATCTCTTTTTAAATTCTAGTCACATGAGATCACTGGGTTTTTATTTATGTTTTTCTTGCTCATTGTTTGGAGGAGAAAAATCTACTGAAATTTATTATTTACCTATTTATTTTCTTATTTCTTTGGAATACAAAAATATTTTTTGAAGAATCTTTAAACAGATCTTTTTAATCCAATGACAGTTCATAGTGACAATGTCTTGCAAGCTCCAAAAGGACAAAAAATGCAATAAAAGCACATTAAAAGTTGTTCATACAACCAGTATTGGGTAGATTACTTCTGAAACGTAATCCAGTACTGATTTCATTTACACAACTAAAACTGTAATCATGATATTTGGATTACTTATTGCATGTTTTTAAAATGTAATCATTAATTTTAAATTAATTATTTACCAATTGTATTAAGTTAAAACTTCCCATGTTTAAGAAACAGCAACACGTTTTTTGTCCATCACTGAGTAAATCTTAAAGGTACTTTAAGGGTCATGAAAAATCTGTCTTACCTTTTTTATCATGTTTGATAGTATTTGTAATGTTACAAATATGTAATCAAGTAATCCATAAAAGTAACTCTTATCTGATTATGCACATTTTAAAGTGTAATGTAGTCATATTACAAGTATTTTGCTTTGTTTTACTGTAGCAGTGAGGTGTAAGTATCTCAAAGATATCTGAACAGTCAGAGAAAGGACAAAGACTTTTTTCTCTATATGAGTAACGTAGTGCAAATATAGAGACAATCACATCACTATTGATTGGGGTTTTTTTCACTCTATTTAGCAATGTCAGGATACATTATAATCTTTTGATGTCTTTTGACTACTCAAGACAACATGTTTTGTTGGCTCTGTACTCAAGCGAGCTCTGGACTGGAAAGGAGACAAAGAGTATACAAACAGAAGAAGTTAGAATGACGCAGTAAATCCAGAAAGTTCTTTCTATGCCATGCACGTCATAAATATCGGCCATGTTTCTGTCGTAACTGGCAGCATTGTACTTTGAGAGTGGATTCATCTTCCCCAGGGAATTCAGAAGACAGTTTTGCTAGAACAAGTAAAGTCTGTAAATAACTACGGTCGAGCAGTGTGCTTAAATGTGATGGGCTTGATCTAGAATGCCTGGCCTACTTTTATGTGGAATAACTGAAGAAGGCTGCCAGTCCTGTTGGACTTAACAGTAGCATATGAGCCTAGTTTATAAACCAGCAACACTGTGAATGAGCATGTCTCAAATGTTCCCTGATACCAGCCCCTTTCATGTCATAAGAGGTCAAAGTTCACACAGTTTAAAACCAACCACTGACTCGATAAACCACTCCTTGCTGAAGTATCAGAGATGATCTGATAGCAGAAGGGAGTGAGATGTGTGGTACGTGCTTCTCAACTTTATTCACATGACAGAATGCTGAACATGTGACTAACACTGTCTGTCCTTGCTGAGACCCAAGAAAGATAAAGAGTCTTTACAGACACAATGCAAGTAAATTGCAAGATAGTATTTGCTTGGACTAGATTACGTTTTATAGATTACATGAGTATAATTAGAAGATGGCATACTTTTTACGGTCAGTTTAGCATATGCAAGATCATTTATCAAACAATAACATTTGCTAACACCGTTTACCAATCATGGAAAAAACATAGGATTGGGAAAAATACCATCCCTCACCTAGCTAAAACATTTGCATTTTCTGCACTGATTTTGGTGGGAAATTTGCAGAATTCCTTGAAGTGGATTAAAATATGGTTAAATGTGTTAAACTATATATATATATATATATATATATATATATATATATATATATATATATATATATATATATATACCTGTATATATATATATATATATATATATATATATATATATATATATATATATATATACCTGTATATATATATATATATATATATATATATATATATATATATATATATATATATATATATATATATATATATATATATATATATGTATGTATATATATATATATACTTTTGTATTTTAATATTTTTAAATATTTAATAAACATACATATGTGCAAGGGATGGGGAATTTATGTGAAGTTTAAATGTGGGCATTAAGTTGTGGCCATTGAAATTTACATTTCAATTTAGTAATTTAGCAGATGGTTTTCCGAAAGCAACTTACAAATGATGAACATAAGTAATTTGTCATACAAAATTCAACAACATCTACAGCGTTGTACTGCCAAGCTCTCAAGTTTGCTTGATAGGTCATAAAATGCTTTTATTGCATTGGGGTTTAAGTTTTGAGTTCTTAAATTTATATTATGATTTTATAGTAGTAAGAACTCTCATATGTCAAAGTGTCAAGGAAAATGTGATTCCTCATAACATAACCCCTTTAAAAGAAATGGTGACCAGTCGGTTATAGCACGTAAAATATACAATATCCTTTTTAAATTAAATACATTTTAAAGACGAATAACACTATGTAGTCTAATATTCAATAGTCAAGACCTGGGTTGCTCAGCGAGTATTGATGCTGACTACCACCCCTGGAGTCGTGAGTTCGAATCCAGGGTGTGCTGAGTGAGTCCAGCCAGGTCTCCTAAACATCCAAATTGGCCCGGTTGCTAGGGAAGGTAGAGTCACATGGGGTAACCTCCTCGTGGTCACGATGAGTGATTCTCGCTCTCAATGGGGCGTGTGGTAAGTTGTGCATGAATCGCAGAGAATAGCATGAGCCTCCACATGCTGTGAGTCTCCGTGGTGTCATGCACAACGAGCCACGTGATAAGATGCGTGGATTGACTGTCTCAGAATTGAAGGCAGCAGAGAATTGTCAACAAACCTTCAACATGCGGTTTTGCATTAAAATTTTAGAATGTTTAATATCTAGTTTGGGCCTTTTTTTTACGTTGGATAATATTTTTTATATATATATATATAAACAATTACACTACACTATTTGGGCAATACCAACTTGACATCGGAGGGGGGGCAGAATTCTCTTTATTTGTCAACTACAATACAATATGTGTAATGAATGTTTTTCTCTGTTTCCATTTTTACAGATTGTGTATGTCACTGCCACGTTCCCGTATGTGGTACTGATTATTCTTCTGGTGAGGGGTGTAACTCTTCCTGGTGCATATGATGGGATCTTGTATTATGTTAAACCTGACTGGTCCAAGCTAGGAGAACCACAGGTAAGACCTTTACAGAAATGTTCACATAATGGTCTGCTTTTATCCAATTATTTCTCAACTTCTTAATTTTTTCTCCCTCTATTGATCCCTCTTTTTATTGTGATAAAAAATTCTGTTTAGTCCACTCGTAAAATGTTTCTGTTTTGTTTTATTTTTTTTTTATTAAAAATAATTAATAATTTCAAATGATATGATCAGAGTGAAAAGTTAACATGAGAATTTCTTTGTATATGGTATATCCCACTTTTGCTTTGTTGACACCATGCACTGAGACAGGCATGGACAAAATTTGATGATCCATGTTATCCCAGCATGAATTAGGAATGTTCCAAAAAGCATCTTGTGTGCTTCAATGAAATCTTTATATATAAAGGAGTTACCATGGCCAATGTCACATATTAGCTAAAATGTAATTAGTATAGAATCTAAAAATTTTCTTATTCACTTTGTCTTAACATCTTTAAACTTTCCACATTTTATCAAGGTTAAATTAGATGTAGAATCTCAGATTTTCAATGAAGACATTTGTACGCCACTGTAGGTCCCATACAAAATACTTTAATTCTGCTTTATTCTACAGATTCAAAGCACTTTACTCTAAGCAACTTTAAACTTACTTTGGTTTAACATCTCTCTCCAGAGTACTTTGAGCTACTTTGTGTTCAATTATCAGAGGTAGATGTATGTTTGTCTGACTGTCATAACTCATTCTGTCTCTCTCTCAGGTCTGGATCGATGCTGGTACTCAAATCTTTTTCTCCTACGCAATTGGGCTTGGGGCCCTCACCGCTCTTGGCAGCTATAACCGATTCAACAACGACTGCTATAAGTAAGCCACCACCGCAGCCTTGAAGACACAAAGGACAGATTTTGTTATGACGTTTCACTAACTTTGAGAGCCACAGTGTTTTTATTTCAAAAGACATTGTGTCTGTTATATTCATCGAATCAGAGAGGCTCTATTTTAATAATATGGCAATCCAGCAGAACACACTGCCTCTGTTTTCATAGATCTCAAATTTCCTGGATGCATTAGTAGCCAGAAGTGTTGAATTAGCAATGCTTTGCTTTGACTTTAATGCACAAAGCACTTTGATTGGTTATTTATCAGGTTGCCATAATATTCATAATATCCATTATTGTAAGTTCTAACATGAACTTCATATAACAAAAACAAAAAGTTTGAAAACAACCCCTGTGGTCAGAAATTGACAGACGTTAAAGAAACACCCATATATAATGTGTTACCCAACCTGTAGTTAATGTCTGTTTCTTCCTCTCCTCTCAGGGATGCGTTTGTGCTGGCTCTTATTAATAGTGGCACCAGTTTCTTTGCTGGTTTTGTCGTCTTCTCTATCCTGGGTTTCATGGCATCCGAGCAGGGTGTGGACATCTCAAAAGTGGCTGAATCAGGTAAGAGTCTAGTGCTCCTGCTACCATATACTTTATTACACAAGATAGATTATGCACTGTATTGGATTTGAGTGGTAAAGCAAACTGTGTATTCATAAAGTATATGTGTCTGCTTAAAATTACATTTATGTGCCATGCAGCCGCAATATAAGTACCAGACCTGAAAAACATGTATCTTAAAGCAGATGTTGAATAATTCACTTCACACACTGTTGTTTTTAGTGCACATAAGTGAATGCCTGTATTGGTCCAACTACTGGTTGTAGTAAATAATTTATTAAATCAATATTTAATGCAAGGATGTTTTTGTGAATTAATGAATTAATGCAGAGTGATATGTTGCTTGTATTGTGTATTACTGTTAATGTCTGTTTTTGTTTTGATATTATTTTTGAAGGTATAATATAAATGGAAATCATGAGATTTAATTAGAATGTTATTTGCTCTTAATCATATTTTTGTATTTTTTAATCATATAAGGGACTATAGAATCAGCTGTGTGTGTGTGTGTGTGTGTGTGTGTGTGTGTGTGTGTGTGTGTGTGTGTGTGTGTGTGTGTGTGTGTGCATACTTGTCTTTGTGAGTGAGTTAATAATGTTAATAAGAAATAATGGTTCAGAAATTAACACAACTGTGTGTCACTGTAAGTTTCTGTATTTCAAAATTTGTACAAGGGTGGGTAAGAGAGTGTGTGTGTGTGTGGGGGGGGCGGTAACTTAGCTAACTGGGGTCTATTACGAAAAACAATCCAGGGATATCATCAATTTAAAAAAAAAAAAACTAAGTTAATTTGTTTTTCTATAACATTTTCTTTTAGGGGTGAAGTTTTAGTTTTCTTTAGTACTCTGGTATGTCCTCACACTAAAAACAACTGTGTGTTTGTGTGTGTATTTGTACATACTTGGCTATTATTTGGGGTCAAAATTGTGTTAAATCTGACCTGCCTTTGAGGACATTCAGGGACATCCTCAAATGGAAAATCTATTCATAAATAAAGCATATACTGTTTTTTTATAATTCTAAAAATTATGAAAAACAGTTTTATTTTTACAGTTAGGGTGTGGGTTTGGGTTAGTCTGTAGTAATTATAAATAGAATTCCATGGTGTGTCCTCATTTAGATATCTTAGTAAATGTGTGTGTGTGTGTGTGTGTGCGTGCGTGCATCTGTTTGTCTGTCTGTCTGTTCTGAATGCAGGTATATACAGTATGTGTGAGACAGAAAGATATTGATTAGTCTCCTTTATCAAAATAAGAACAGTCTCACTTGTTTCTGCATACTGCGTCATCCACACACACAATCTGATTCCCGGGATGAAATGCCTTGATTTGCCCACATAGAAGTCGATCATTGATTACCGTATTTTGAGTTTTACTTTAATATTAAAAATAATCTTTGTCCATGTCCATAATGCAACACAGATCATTTATGATAGAAATGAAATTATATTAATGAACAGATGTCTCAGACTAGACTAATAGTATGCAGCAGGAATATAAAGCCCAGCATGCTCTACTTCGACACTCATGAATGCAAAACCTGTTACCACATTTCACGTACATGTCTCGCATTTAATGTTTGAATACCACTAGTCCTTCTGCCTATTAAAGTTATTGCTAATAATCTGTACATAACACAACATATTATATCTGTATATAACATCTAATGATAACAATCTACCATGTCAAAACAATCTTTTATAATAGACTTTGTACAACGTCTGTACAAAACTATAGGATCATGCAAAATGTTGAAAAATACATTTAAAAATGCACATGAGCACAAAAAATTTATGTTCTTTTTACAAAGCCAAGACATTGTTCTTTACATCACAATCAGTTGTTGTATTTAGGTAGTTTATTAAGGAGAAGACATTGAATTTATGTAACTTCAAAGCAATTTATGGCTTACTTCATGACAGTATAGCATGGTATAGCTAATTTATCAAGAACAGTGAACATGGCTGGTTAAAGGTCACTCATGTTTTGTAGCTGGTTTCAACATGTCTAATATATAACTTTTCCTAAAGACACGTATATATTAGCATACTTAACATTTCCTTACATGAACTTTAAATCCTAAGAAGCTTCGCTATGAAATTAAAGTGTTGTTACACTCCTGATAATGCCTTGGTAATAGTGTTATTTCTCTCAAATTCATAGGGTAAACTAAATTAAGTTGTGTGAATGTGAAGTCATTTTCTGAACATTGTTTTCATTAGAATTATTTGATTGAAACATTTAGTTTTACTGACATTCAGTTTACCCATCAACTGTATTTAACAGGGTGTTTTTAAAATCATTAAACCATATAATAATGTTTGAGCATGAGATTTATCACTTAATGCGAACCATAGCTGACCCCACAATTTAAACCAATATAGTTTAATCTTATAGCAAAGCATATTAATTGGATGTAGACTTTTGAAAATGGTTCCTTGTTATAGCCTGTTTTTTAAAACAAGAACATATCCAATCTTTAATATCATGAGCCCCATGGGCATTTTAGCGATAATGGTTTTACTCTGTTCCTCTGCATGTTCAATTTGTCCTGTGTGCCATTTCAAAATCAGTTTTACCTTGAGGCACAGAACTAGTGCACTGGTTTGTTAATGCTCTGTAAAGGACAACATGTTCTTGGCCTGAAGGAGAGAATGGACAGTGAGGTTACGAAGTGCTAATTTTTTTAAATGACCTGGCAAGGTGCCACTAGGTTCATACAAGTGACTCAAATCCTTGTCTCGCTAGCATGGATCACTAAATAGATGTGGCATGCAGTGACCATAAAAAGAACGCTAATATTACACAAGTGTTAATTATATCATAGCAGTCTACATCCCTTATAAAACATTTCTATAGTAACCATAGTTCCCTCCACCATGCCCTAGTAACTACAGTTAAGGTTTTTACTCTATAATGAAGAACACCCCTTTACAAACATACCTTTTCTGATTTTAATAATCATTATTTTTTAGCAGATTTGTTTTGTTTTGCCATGGTATGTATGTCTGATATAGTGTCTAATATGGCTAGTGCATACATGTAGCTATGTAGATGTATTCAGGCCGGGACTATTATCAAACATGTGAAGTTTGGGGCAGATTGGACATTGTATGTATGAGTTATAACAACTTCCTGTTTCATGGCGAAACATAAAAAATGTTCAGACCGCCACGGCGTGCAGTGAAAACTCAAAAGCTTTGCAATTTAGCATAGCCAAGGTGTTTAGATTAGAATAACCAAATAAGAAGTAGATCTGATGAAATCTCTTGGACGAGTTAAAGTACGAAGCCTGGAAATCACAAATATTTAAGAGAAAAATAAAAATGGCTGACTTCCTGTTGAGTTTAGGGCTTGGGTTTAAGAGACTTTTTTGTAGGCATTGGCATGTTACATGTGTGTACCGATTTGTACGTGTAGGTTAAATATAGCGTAAAGCACACATCAGATTGTAGGTGGCGCTATTGAGCCATTTTGCCACACCTAATTCTGAAACCAATGAAATACATTTTCCCCAATTCTGATGTGTGTGCAAAGTTTCATGAGATTTCGAGTATGTTTAGGCCCTCAAAAATGCAATTAATTTGGGGAAAAAATTGTAAAATCCTAGTAGAACAATAGGGTCCTCGCACCATCAGTGCTCTGGCCCTAATTCATTGATATTTTCCATTTCCTTTCTTCTTCTTGTAATATGAAGGTCACATTAAAACTGATTCTGACCTTTTACCGGTCCTTCGTCATTTATTTTTGGAACTTTTCAAATTCCTATTATTTATAGAATTTATTGTTTCAACCTTGTCCCAGATCCAAATGTGTATTATTAAACTATGAAAATCCAACATAAAAATACAGATAATGACATCTTTAAAACTATAGTCTAAACTAAACATTTAGTCTGAAATAACTAAAACTAAAAGTCTGAAATGAACATTTAAACCATTTCAGTGTTTGTGTGAAAACTATTTTTATACATTTTTAAAAAATGACTTCTGTCCCAAAATTGTTTCCACCATACCAAATGATTTTGCCCTTAATAAAGTTATTCACTTATGAAAGAATATTTTTATTGGCCATTTTTACCATTCAAGCTGTAATTTTGTCAAATTATGCAAAAAGTGTGATAATATTACAGAATTGTGTGTATTTTGAATTCATAAAAAGTTAGCTACGTAATTAGCCTTAGCAATACAAAGGATATACAAATAAAATATTCGTTAAAAATGTAATTTCCATCCCTGTCATGTCTACCACAGAATACTGTTGAACACAATTCAGAATTTGAGATGTGTGGGAATTACACTGTTGTGGGAGTAAAAAAAAAAAAAAAAAAAGAAATGACAAATGTGATATAAATCTACTGTGATGCATGTACATACTCTGTTGACATTGCAAGTAGACAAATAAAAAAAACTTGTTAGAGAGTAAATAAAAAAAAAACATTTAACAGTACTTCCATATTGCTGAAGGTACCCGAAGTTGAAAACACACCCTAATATTGGATCTTAAAACAGTGTTTGAAGCTATCTGAATCTTTCAGTCATATTGGCAAATTTTTTTCTTCATTAGATTAGGCAAAATATTACCTTACACAGTTTTGTTGTAGTAACGTACCTGTAGTAACTAGGGTGATTTGGTGGAAACTATGGTTAACAAGGTTAATTTTTGTTATAGGTGTTACAAAAATATCAGGAAGAACAGCAAATGTGGACACACACATGCATGTTTTGAAAGTGTGTGTGTAAGAATGCATGTGTGTGTTAGCCCTTGTCTTTCCCCTTATGTGTTTGTCTGTTGATGTGTGTAGAATGATGTTTAGAGGCAGATGCCAAGGTGCTGTTGTGTGTGTGTGTGTGTGTGTGTGTGTACTTAAAGAACAATGTTGTGATGTTCGATTGGGTTGTGATGTGGTGTATCCAGAAACATTTGAGATGGAAACCATTGACACATTGTTTGTGGCTTTTTCTTATTTTTCATTTTCCTGCAGCACACAATCGGAATTACAGTTACAGTTAGAAAGCAAACTAGAT
Source organism: Xyrauchen texanus (assembly GCF_025860055.1). NCBI lineage: Eukaryota > Metazoa > Chordata > Actinopteri > Cypriniformes > Catostomidae > Xyrauchen > Xyrauchen texanus. The sequence continues at coordinate 36,610,277 of NC_068302.1, forward strand.
TCCCTAGTATAAATTTTATGCTTTGACTAGATTTCCTTGATTGTCTTCAGTCCCGTTCTATATCTTGTGATTCATATATATTCATTTATATCTCTATATCTATATTTTGGCTTTATTTAAGTATTAATTTAAGGATTATTTAACCAGGAACTTTGCCTCTTGAGATGTGCACATCTCGATTTCAAGAGGGGTCCTGGAGCAGTCTGCCAATGCAGGTAAACCTCTGATATCTAATGTTAGCATTTACACCTCTACTACAGCCTAGCCCTAAAGTCAGACCCTATGACTGTCCGCTTCACATGGTTGTGACACAGGCAGGCCCGAAATGCACAGCATAACGTAGTTCCAGAATTAGGCTCATCCATCCTCTGGTAAGGATAGGGAAAATCAAAATGTATCAAATTTATAGTTTTCAAATCCACAAATCCGTAAACCTGAAAGTGCCAGACGTACCGCTGGCATCTAAATCTATTTGAACTAAACCACAATGCAATAAAAAGCTTACATCTAGCACTAACCTTTTCCAAACATGAGACTTTGTTGAATCAAGGAGCACAGTCATTCAACTGTAACTCATGACATTAAAAATAGAATAGTTCCTCTGGATGTCACAGCGTATTTCCATTGGCTGACCTCTATCATGTCATCTGTCAGTAATCAAATAATTTCATTTATTTTATTTAAAGTGTAAAAACTTTGCTGGTAATATACACTGGCAAAACATGACGTTTTACCCTACCCCTGTAGTCCCTTCAAGGGGTCATATAACAAGAAATCAAAATAAATCTTTTGTTTGATATTTTAAAATAAAAGTGTTGTACTATGTAAACATACTGTAACTATCAGAACTTGAAAACTTCCTCTTCATTCCAAAACTAGTCTTAATTGAAAATAGCCTAAAAAAAAAACAAATTATCCTGGCTATGTGTAGCACCTACTCTCTGCATCTGCAATTTAGAAACAAGCAGCTGAAGTGTATTTTTAACAAGCTCCCTGATCATTTCAGTCTGATTAACAGTCTTAGCAGCACATTTACAGTGGCAAGAAAAAGTATGTTAACCCTTTGGAATTACCTGCATTTATGTATACTTTATACAGTATATTATACTGTAGTATATTTGTCTTAAAATCTGGTTTGATCTTCATCTAAGTAATGAACAAACACAATCTCCTTAACTAGTAATCATTTAAAAATTCACATTGTAGGTTGGAAAAAGTATGTGAACCCCTAGGATAATGACGTCAACAAAAGCTGAATAGAGTAGGGAGTTGGCAAACCTGGCATCCAATTAATAAAACTTGGGTAGGTAGGTATTTGAATATGCGTGCCGAGGGTATACTTTTAATGGATAATATTTGTTTATGTTTTTTTCCTATGCTGTTTTATGTGATGTGCTGGTGTTTTTATTGTGTATGGTGAAGCCGAAGACAAATTTCCACATTGTGGATAATAATGTCACTGAACTGAAACAAGATTGGAGGTGTGGGTTATAGATACTTTGATTTATAAATAGCACACAAACATTTTGAGCTTGCAATTCACAGGACGCATCTGCTAAAGTAGACCATGCCTCGCAAAAAGAGATCTCTGAAGACCAATAATAAAAGAATAGTTGCTTTGCATAAAGCTTGAAAAGATTACAAAGTTATCTCAAAGAGCTCAGATAGTCCACAGTTAGACAAATTGTTTATAAATAGGGATGATTTAGTAATTTGGCTACTCTCCCTAGAAGTGGTCATCCAGCCAAGATGACTCAAAGGGCACACCACAGAATGCTCAATGAGGTAAAAAAAATAAAGACTTGAAGGAATCAAAGGAACTGGTTCACAACTCTGTTCATGAGTCTACTATACAGAAAATGTTTAACAGGCATGGTGTCCATGGCAGGACACCACAAAGGAACCAGCTATTTACCAATAAAAACATTGCTTTCCCAAAAATGTTGTGGACTGATGAAACTAAATTAGATTTTTTGGGGGGAAGAATATGCAGCACTACGTATGGCACCACAATCCAACATGAAAACATCTTCCCAATGGTGAAGTATGGTGGAGGGAGCATCAAGGTTTGGAGCTGCTTTGGGGCCTGAACCACTTGCCATCATTGGGGGAAATTTAAAATATATCCTACAGAATAATATCAGGGTGGCTGTGTGCCAGCTGAAGCTCAGTAGAAGTTGGGTGATGCCGCAAGACAATGACCTAAATCCACCTTCAATTAAGTAAATCCACCAAAAAATGGCTTAAAAAAATATATATACACCTTTTGGAGTGGCCCAGTCAGAGCCCAGACCTCAACCCAATAGAGATGCTGTGGAATGACCTCAAGAGCCGTTCACACCTAAGAATATGACTGAGTTGAAGCAGTTATGTAAGGAAGAATGATACAAAATCCTGACTAAACATTGTGCAGGTCTAATCCGCAGCTTCCAAAAACGCTTAGTTGAGGATATTGCAGCCAAATTAAGATCGACCCGTTATTAAATCTAAGGGTTCACTTACTTTTTCCACAGCACTGTGAATGTTTAATGGGATGTGCTCAATAAAGACATGAAAGATTATAATTGTTTATGTGTTGTTAGTTTAAGCACATTGTGTTTGTCTAACTTGCAGAAAACCAGCTAAATCTAAAAGATTCAAAAAAAAATCTTGCCACAGTAAGCACAAGTTGTTTTGTGAGACTGATGTAATCCAGGCTGCGAAACGAGGCTGTTATTAAAGAATGAAGCCATTAAAAAACATAATGGATTCTACAACAAATCTGCCCTCTGTTCGTGAGAGCAGCAAAACTTGTAAAGAGGGTGTTTACTTAGAAGTCTTAAAGTTACAACAGCAAAAATATAAAAATGGTCATATTAATTCAAAGGTTTTGAAAAAGGATACAAATTTGTTATGAAAAGCAAAATTATGAATTTTGGCACAAAAAACTTTACTCACATTATACAGAAAGTGGATCTTAGGGAATCAGTATACATCATACAAATTTATAATATTACTTTTTTAAGAGTTTGGCTTTGTATCTGTTGTGAGTAGTAACTCTCTCCCACTCCAATACAGTATCTAATTTTAGATCGAAAGAGTGCACAATTTCATGTCATTTGATTACTGCATCAGCCAGCTCAGTTCAGTTTACATTTATTCATTTAGTGGATGATTTGATCTGCTTTTAGTGACTTACAATGTTTCAAATGACAAACTCAAGACTAATTTGCACTTAACAAAGTTAAACTTACTTTTTACATTTGTCTGAACATATACTAAAAAGTATACATTTTTGGACTTTGGTGTGATACCAGTATTATGATAAATGACCAATGTTAACATAACGTTAACTGATAGAACCTAAATATTAACATACATAGATGTCTCTGAGACACTGGCGTTTTCTCTTAAATGTCTAAAAACATTTCAACATCCTCAGTTATGCTAGTGATAAACAAATTCTACATGCCATATTTCTTACAACCAATAAGAATAAAAACTATAAAACAAATAGGAAAATATTAAATTGTCCCTCCCCTTTTTTCACGAGCTATCACTCAGTATCACCTCATCCAGGTGCTTCTTTCTCTCATTCTCTCTCTTTTATTCAGTGCTGTCTCTCTGTTCCGTTGGTGCTGTAAGTGTGTCTGAGTTGCGGGCGGCGTGTAGCCCGTGATGACATCCCTCTCATGCAACTTTTCTCCCTGCAGGCCCCGGTCTGGCATTCATAGCGTATCCTAAAGCCGTATCTCTGATGCCCATGGCTCCGGTGTGGGCTGCCCTGTTCTTCATCATGCTGCTACTGCTGGGACTGGACAGTCAGGTCAGTTCACTAAGAAAGACTTGCAGAGAGTGATGAGGTTAAAGGTCAGGAGGTATAGGTGGTGCGCCTGTCTGTAAGAGACTGGGCCTACATCAGTGTTTCCCAAACTTTTTTGCCATAAGTACCCCCACTGCAACTCCAGTAAGGCTCAAGTACCCCTTTATTGACACTAAACCAAAGATATGTACCAAAGACTAAATATAATTTAATGTTATCATTAACATTGATTATAATTAATCAAGTAGTATTGGGTGTATATATTAACATCCCTAGTAGGGCTGGGTATTGATAAAGATTTCCTGATTCGATTCCAATTCACAAGCTCTTGATTCGAATTCAGATACTTCTGGGTATATTATGTCCATTTTGCATCCATATGATAGAAAATGTCTTTGCTTATATTGGTAATCATAGAGAGGACCATCTAACTTGGTACATTATGGAATATTACTTTTACAAATTGTGTTGTATCATTAGTTTTTAATAATTTTGGTACCATTTAAGCTTTTACAAAATGTACAAATTCAGTGTATTACATCAGTAAATGATACCTTGAAATTGCATATATACATATGTTTATGGTAAAACGCGAACCAAACCAAACTTTTACTCTCGACATGCAGTGAATGGATCTGGGTGCTTTGCATTGAGCAAAAGATCGATCTCTGGATTTTAAGAATCAATATCAGGATCGTTCAGATGGAGATCGGAAAATCTATATTTTTAATCATCCCTAATCCCTATTATTTTTATTTTAAGCAATGCATTTTGTTTTAAAGGTTCAAAATAGTAAAATCCAATTATTTTCATGTACCCCCTGAAACCTGCTTACATACCATCATATCACTGGCCTACACGATATCACTACCATATCTGTGTGTAGGGAAACTTTTAATGCCACCCTCTTTTTTTACGGTCCAGTGCTAGAAATTAACTTTTTATTAAGCGATATTTTCTCCTTTTGAATTATTTAAAATTATTAATAAATTTCTACCTTTTTGTTTTGTAGGGATGTGCTGAACGACTAATTTCACTGACGTTTAAATGGAAATTTTGAAGCCGACTAGTCTAAAAAGAAAACAATCTTCAGAAAACAATCTTTTAAATCATAAAAAATATTTATGCGACCCATTTAAATTACTTCATATAAAAATAATTCATAAGCCTTTTATTAAAAACAAATGTTTTAATTATTAGTCACCTAGAGTAACAGATATGTTTTTCACTTTTCTTCACAGTTTGTTGGTGTGGAGGGTTTCGTAACTGGGATTCTTGATCTTTTCCCTGGAAAGTATTACATGCGTTATCAGCGCGAAGTTGCTGTGGCAATCTGCTGTTTATTATGCTTCATTATAGATCTCTCCATGGTTACACAGGTGAGTACCTTTTTTAAAACACCCCTTTATAATGAGATCAAGAGTAATATTGTCGAGTGTGAGGATGCAAATTGAATGCCCTTATCATCAATAGAGTGTTATACATTTTCAGATAAGAACATATTAGTTTAACACTTTCATTGTGTATTAGGTCATCATATTCAGATATTGAGAGACTGATCTTCCTTCAGTGCATGTTGTAGTAAAGTCTGGGGGTGATCTAACTCAGAGTTGTTTTTTCTACAAGGAAACTTCAAAGAATCTTAATGAAAAATAAAATAACTGACAGGTAGCATTAAATTAGGTTGATTGTTTTTTCTAACATGGATGACATTTTAACATTGTTCCTATTTAAAGACAATATGCAATGGCTTTTAATTGCATTTACAGTAACTTCCATAGTTTTACATATGTTCTATTGCAACAAGAATATTCATTGGGATATAATGTGGGATGGGACTTAATTGTTTGGATTATCAAAAGTTAGGTTATGATATTATTGGTTAATAGAATAGAAGAGAAAACTTTTTATTAATCCCTCATGGGACATTTATTGCTACAGTAGCAACACTTGTAAAGTGCACATTATACACATACAGTAAAAGATTATCAAACAATAAATATATATTGTTTTAAATATCATGCTGATTAGTCATGCACCATAAGACCAGGGACAATTATTAACATAGTAACTAGGGTAGATTTTAATTTCCTGTTGACCCATATACAATTTCTGCTACGTTTGCTTTTCTAGGGAGGGATGTATGTCTTCCAGCTTTTTGACTACTATTCAGCCAGTGGAATGACCCTGCTGTGGCAAGCATTCTGGGAATGCGTGGTTGTCGCGTGGGTTTATGGTGAGAATCGCTTAGTGTAATTATTGTTATGTTTTATCTCTCATCAGTTTTATTTACATTACATATGTATTACTAGCATTTATCTTGCCGTGTTTGTTGCAATAAGAGATAAAAATAGAATATTGGACTGAGAGTATACTGTCTGTGTGCTGACAGTAACACTTTTTAATCTTAAATAAAAAAGTGCTGAGTTCGTGTTGCTGTCTGCAGGTGCTGACAGGTTCATGGATGATATTGCTCGTATGATCGGTTACCGGCCATTCCCGTGGATAAAGTGGTGCTGGTCCTTTATAACTCCATGTGTTTGCATGGTGAGTACTTGAAAACTCTCCCATTTGTTGACTTGTTCATGCTCATGTTTTAGTAGTGGTCGAGTTTTTTAATGGCCAATAGCCAGTATAATACAATTTAATGGTGACTAATGAGATGTACACACAATTCTAAAATAAAAAAACATTTAGTTTACACAATTTTTACAGGTGTTTCTTTAATTATGGGCACTTTTATGTTTTGTACTTGTTTTTTTTTAATTAAAAGTAACAGATTTCAACTTTACATGAAAGTCACATTAAAATGGTGATGGAAATGTTCTGTCATGCCTTCATTATTTACTTTTGCTACTTTTTAAATAACTTTTATATATTGATTTTATTGTTTTACCATTGTTCCAGACCCAGACTTTAAATCTTAAAATATGAAAATCCATCATAAAAATATTACATTTTCAAAACTAAGATAATTTAAACAGAGTGAAATAATGAATAACCATTATACCATAAACCATCACTAACCAAATATTATTTTTCATTGTGTTCTTAGGATACAAATAAACACTAGGCTTGAATTAGCCTTAAAAAGCAAAGAAGTCTGCCATTTTATTTCAAAATTGTAATTTTTATCACTGTCATTTCCATCACAGAATTGGAAGTTTACTAAAAAGACTGAAAACAGAATGTTTATTTTCTGTTGACATGGCATTTTGGAAGATTTTTGAACTGATAACAGGAGGAACTAATTCTCCATTAATTGGCCAATCGGCACGATTATTATACAAGACAAAAAAATCTTACATTTTTGAAAGATACACTAACTATTAAATTAAAAAGAAATAGATGTCTGCCATTTTATTTCAAAATTAAAAATGTTATCACTGTCATTTCTATCACAGAATTTGAAGTTCACTAAAAAGACTGAAAACAGAATGTTTATTGTCTGTTGACAAGGCTGTTGTAAGATGTTCAAATTGATAACAGGAGGAACTAATACTCATGTTAATTGGTCAAGTGGCAGGATTATTAGACAAGATAAAAAAATCTTACATTTTCCAAAGATATATGGGTCTATGATGTGCATTCATTACTACAATCAGAAAGGAAACTTTATCTCTTAGAAAGCTGCCCTCATATATTCTTCAAGAAAGTTCTTATCCTGAGTAGAGTATAGGTTACAGAGTTCAATGTCTGTAATTGTACAGTAGCAAATCAGAAAATGATTTTAAATCTGGCACTGATATGGATGCTCTTCTCTCCTGTGTTTTCAGAGTATCTTCCTTTTTCATTTGATGAACTACAAGCCTCTGACCTACAATAATGTGTATGTGTACCCATGGTGGGGAGAGGTGATTGGATGGTGTCTAGCTCTCTCGTCCATGCTCTGTATCCCTGTTAGCCTTGTGTACAAGCTTGCTGGAGCCAAGGGAACATTCAGAGAGGTATGTAATGTGTAATCATAATTTTATTTTCCAATGACTGCAACTAGCTAAATCAAAATGCTTTGCAATAAGCTGTATTTTTATTCATGTATTCCAACATAACAAAAGTTAAGGAGAGTCACATCAGAGTAGTATTGTTTATTTGCATGATACCTGACCAGCCCCCACTTTTCAATGATTGAACCCACAAACAAGTAAATCAGATTCTAAACAAGAATTAGAAAGCAATATTACAAACAAAGAAGTTTAATTTAGCTGTTGGGTGCCACTGAAGTTTGGACTATTGGTCAGTTACCTCAATCAAAGGCATTATAATTACTCATGAGAGAGCAATGTGTGTATTTATAGTAAGTAGGCTAATGGTTGTCATTCCACTGTAGATAGATCACAGTGCTTTCTCTCCATCAGTTTTTGCTTTCAAACACACACACATGGAGTGTAGTAATGTGGGAAAACCTAATGAAACTAAATAAAATTTTTGAGTTTAGTTTTTCAACAACCAAGTGCAAGATTCTCATTATAATGGACATAGCTACATTAACTGTTCAGGGTGATATAAGACTGTACATTATTCCTTATTTATACATTTACACCTAATTATAATGTGAACTCCCTAAAAGCATAGTATTGTTATTCGGTAGAGAATGTAATTGCATGGGATTCATTCAGTATGTGCTTTGTGTTTGTATGCAGCGTTGGGAAAGTCTGACCAAACCAGTGTGGGGAGCCCATCACCTCGAATACATGGCCCCTGACACTGATATTAAAAGCCTAGCCTCTCTGTCTCCTGGAACTGAGGAGAACAAGGTGATCATTTTTGAGAGTGTTATGTAGACAAAAATCAAAGGGAAAGCCTATGACAACCCTCCTAAGGCAAGCTGGTTAATCAGTATTAATTTAACATTTTATGGAATTTGATGTCAAATTCTATCCTCTAACAGTCTTAATACAAATAACAGTTTATGGAAATTAATGATTACATGAAATCCCTCATGGACACCAGATTTCATTTTTCATGAGTTTAAAGACCCCATGAAATAGATTAACAAGTTTTGTTTTCTCCGTTGGTGTATTTCATATAGAAACAGGAATTTTGGGCAGGGAATAAGTCAGGGATCTTGACCCCTTTTTAAAAATGGCCTTAAAAGGCTTTAATTACGTCAGTTGCAAGCTGTATTTGGGGGAGGGGTATTATCATTCTCATATTTGATTGGACAAAAATGTGTTAAGTGCAAGATGAGTCATCAATATTTCTGGTCTGTTTTAATGTGTATATTGGCTAAAGTTTTGTTTAGTCAACTTTTAAGAGTACACTTGCATATAGATGGCTTCAAAGCTAATAAACATTAACTAAGAGCCACAAAATTTTGATTTCAATGGGTCTTTAAACTGCAACCTAAACTTAAAACATTATGTGCAATGTTTATTGCAGATATCCACACTTGGCAGGGCAAAATCAGCATGTCTTTGGAGGGGAAAATATAGTGTCTAATCTGACAACTCATAGCTTTGCACCTGGATCAATTGTTAAACCTGGGTGAAGTACATCAATTCTGAAAAGGGCACAATTCCCACAGGCCAATTTCCTGAACATGTCAACGGTCTCTTTGCACTGACACATAAGTATAAAACATATCCAAATGAGAAGCACATAGTCAAAATGAAGGTTAGCTACAAACGTTTTACCAATATATCCTTGACACAATTTGGCCCATAATGATATTCACAAAGTGGGATGATAAATAGCAATCCACTTTCTTAAATGAATAAAATCTTGTGCAGATTATTTTTTAAACTAAAATAATGTATGCTACTTATTAGAGCAACAAAAAAAAGAATCAAAAGATGTTTTAATAATCAAGAATAAATCTTACGTTCATACTAGCAATCAAACTAAATGTCACATCAATAAGACCACATATATTTGCCAAACGTGCGTTTTTATTTCTAAAGAGTGTAAAGAATGTCGATATGCTTGATGTGTCTTTGTTTGAGACAGGTGACCTCAATACCTTGAGCATGATATCACTGTGTTAGATATATGTGCCAAATGGAGCATGATTTTCCATCTCTGTTGGTCAGAAGATGGTTTCGGTTGCCATAAATCAATATCTCATCTACCTAGTACAGCTTAAACATACTGTGTCCTTGATGTGTCTTCCAGAAAAGTAAATCTTTGGAAACATCTAGAGAGTTTTTACTGCAGACATTTTGTATGAAGAGGTGCAAAAAAAAAACAAAGAAGAGTCAGAGACGCATTTAATTGTTAATCCAATTTGAGTACTATATTTTGAATTTGAGTGCCAGTATTAGTATGTTCTCAGACTATTTTCTTTTAATTTTTATGATTTAAAATTGTCACTTAATCATCCAAAGAAAGATATTTAGGCATTTTTTTTAAATCAGTGCAAAAAAAAAAAGTCTTTTCATAATGTCATATATATATATATATATATATATATATATATATATATATATATGTATGTATGTATACTGGCGGCCAAAAGTTTGGAATAATGTACAGATTTTGCTGTTTTGGAAGGAAATTGGTACTTTTATTCACCAAAGTGGCATTCAACTGATCACAATTTATAGTCAGGACAATGACATTATTGATGTAAAAAACAGCACCATCACTTTTTAAAAATAAAATCCTTTTTTATCAAATCTAGACAGTCCCCATTTCCAGCAAAAACTCAAAAACCTTATCCTTGAGTAATCATGCTAAATTGCTAATTTGGTACTAGAAAATCACTTGCCATTATATTAAACACAGTTGAAAGCTATTTGCTTTGTTAAATGAAGCTTAACATTGTCTTTGTGTTTGTTTTTGAGTTGCAAAAGTATACAACAGACTGGCATGTCTTAAGGTCAATATTGGGTCAAAAATGGCAAAAAAAAAAAAAAAAAAAAAAAGAGAAACAGCTTTCTCTAGAAACTCGTCAGTCAATCATTGTTTTGAGGAATGAAGGCAATACAATGCTTGAAATTGTCAAAAAACTGAAGATTTCATACAAAGGTGTACACTACAGTCTTCAAAGACAAAGGACAACTGGCTCTAACAAGGACAGAAAGAGATGTGGAAGGTCAGATGTACAACTAAACAAGAGCATAAGTACATCAGAGTCTCTAGATTGAGAAACATCATTGAGAGATTGAGAGACAGCTTCATTGAATTCTACCTACTCAACACTAGTTTAATGAACAACAGTAAAGAGAAGACTCAAGAAAAAGTCACTTTTGAAACAGAAATACAAAAAGAAAAGGTTTGAGTGGGCAAAGAAACACAGACATTGGACAACAGATAATTGGAAAAGAGGGTTATGGATCTTAACCCCATTGAGCTTTTGTGGTATCAGCTGGACTGTAAGGTCTGTCTTGTCCCGACAACATCTATGGCAAATGCTACAGGAAGCGTGGGGTAAAATGTCACCTGAGTATCTGGACAAACTGGCAGCTAGGATGTCAAGGATCTGCAAAGATGTCATTGCTACACATGGAGGATTTTTGGTGAGAACTCTTAATAGTTTATAATAAGAAGTTCTGAACAATGTTTTAAATTGTAATAGTAATTTTTCACGTTATTAATGTCCTGACTATACATTGTGATCAGTTGAATGCCACTTTCGTGAATAAAAGTACCAATTTCTTTCCATAAGAGCAAAATCTTTACATTATTCCAAACTTTTGGCCGCCAGTGTACAGTATATATATATATATTTCCAATAACAACAGTAACAGTAATGTCATATTTTACATTTTAAAGCAATTTGTCTCAATGGAAAGACAAAAACAAAAAAATGAATGTTAACAATGATTTGTCAATAAAATCAATTCAAAGTCAATCCAAGGTTTCAAGTAGAAACTTTTCCAATGTCAGGTGCTTGTGCTGTTTTTCACAGGTAAACGTTATACAGTAGGTTGACACATAGTTGCCAAACTTTGCCTTCAATTGTCTTAAGTTGGGAACCCATGGACAAATAGCCAAGATTTTACAGAAGTGTCCCAGAAAACTGACCTCATTCCGACCTGTGGGAATTCTGCCCTTTAGAAGTCACAACTCATACACTAAATCATTGTGACATCGTAGATGTAATCAGAATGTACAAATTAGACTGTATAATGTAAGGCTTCAGAATACATTTGCACATTTTTGTAAAATAATCTGCTAGCACTTTTTAATCGTGTTAGAATTTTTTTGTTTGTTTTTATTTTACATACTGTAAAATAAATCAGAGATTTATTTTGTGAAGGCTTTTATTTTGCTTATATGCATAAATAAATACATATTGGATAACTGTGTGTTATATTTTAAACATTTGATGCTGTATGTACTTTTGATAAAAGATACAAATATGGAGTGGGAATGATTACTGAAATGCTGCAATGCAGTTGCAGGAAGGACTATGAGACAGATAGCACAAGAAAATGATTTTATTTTGAATATCAAGTGCTACAGTTGTTAAATGTATTAGATTATTTGTGTGTGTAAACATCCAGTATTCTCTGCCGACCACCCAGAATCCAGCTCAGTTTGGTTCTCTTTGAACAAATCACCTAAATTGGAGATGTTTACTTGTGTTTATGCCTATTATTTCTTCGCTCAGTTATACCCATGAAGCTAGCCTACACCTGTACAATTCACAAATATTATGAGGGAAAATTAAACCTTCCTAATTCAAAAATGGCAATTCAGTGTTTTTACCCCTTAAACACAGAACAAGTTATATAAGACATTTTATTGACATGTACCCGTTGAGGAGGCAAAAACATTTCCCTGTTTGAGGTGAACATGCCTTTGTGACTTTCTCGGGCAAGAATGAAATGTTCTAAGTCAGTGGTTTTCAAACTTTTTCAAGAGAGACCCTTTTTTTTTTTTATTTTTGACGCGACCCATAGGCTTGTGCGCAGAACAAAAAGCACTTTTTTTTAACCACTTTTGATGATGCACGTGCACTTGCTGATCCTTGACGCGATTGGAACGCAAAGTCGATTCTGAAATAATTTGATCAAGCTATAGGCCTACATACAGGAATGTTAACCAATTAATAGCCTATCGTTTGCTGCATGCTTAAAAAATACACAAAACATATTCCACAACAAACTCTTTAAATGTAATATTCATTATATACAGAACAGAACAATAATTAAAAAATAATAATAACTTTAAACAAGCCAAAACGAAATAATTTAAAGCGAAAGTAAATGTAAGGGGCATTATGCTCACGTAACTCTCTCATTAGAATCACGTTGCAATATCAACAGGAAAAAAATCATCCTTTTCACATGCGCAAAAATGTGCTTGGAGCGGTACGTGCTTACGCTGAATAGTAGGCTACGAATTGTAGGCCTACTACTGACTATTTTAACAGAGCAGTGTGATTTTTATATTAGTTGACTATTTTATTATCATATTTTGCCAACTTTTCACCGCATATTACGCACATTGGTATTGCTGCATGGACTGCGTCCGAACAGTTGACAAACCCAAACTTCAAAAAATCATCTTTATATGGCCTTACTCCGGGTTTCTGCTTTTTCTTTGCTGGGAAAGTACTGCTACTCTGTTGACATGCATCGCCTTCATTATCTTCCCTGCTGATCTCCGCTGTTCGCGGCAGGGTTTGATGGTTGACCGCGTTTTCTGCTTCTTCATTTAAAGGGGTCTCGGTCTCTGACCCTCTTTTTCTTGTGAAAAAATCATAAATGGTTTTTGACTTTGGTTTGCTCATGTTCAGCATAAAATAAATTCATTACGGACTACTAATTTCACGGTACCGAACATTTTCATCATCTCATGGGAAAATAAAATAAAATGGCTGCATATCAACAACACTGCGCACAAGGTTTTTTGTTTTGTTTTGTGTTGCCTAGGGCTACGAGTAGGTCGGTCAGCCGGTCAGGTGACATGTGGATTATTTATTTTGCATGAATTTGAATGTTTTTTTTTTTTTTTGTTGTGTGTACTTCTTAATCAAAGCTATTATTATTCATATTAATATTATTAAAAAACGAAATAATTATTTTTTTTTTTTATTTTAATTTTAAATCACTGGCGACCCATTTTTTAATTCTCGCGACCCAGGGTTTGAAAACCACTGTTCTAAGTGACACTCAGAAACCTGAAGACATTAGACTGAACTGGACTGTTGTAGTGGTCAGTTTTAGTCCTATTAATCAAGCATACCTGCAAACAACAAATCAAATTTAAAGGGATAGTTCACCCCAAAACAAAATTATGTCATCATTCCAAACACATATGACTTCCTTTCTTGCATGGACACAAAAGGAGATGTTAGGTGGATTGTTAGCTCAGTCACCATTCACTTTTATTGTATGGAGAGAAACAAAATGCAATGACAGTCAATGGTGACTAAGGCTGTCATTCCGCATAACATCTCCTTTTGTGTCCTACAGAATAAATTAAGTCATATGGGTTTTAAATTATGACAGAATTTTCATTTTTGGGTGAACTATCCCTTTAAGAGCTGACCACTCATAGATTGATTTATATTTTAAAGACAAAAAAACAATTTTAGTTTTTAAGGCATTACTAAATATGCACAATTTTAAACATAATTTTAACTTTCCATCTAAATAAGAGCTTGGGTTGGTCAGTAGATCAATTATTATATAGTGATTAGTAATGTTTAATGTAGAAATGATTATCTAGAGAAAAAAAATTATATGTGTTAACAAAATAAGAAAAAAATGTTGTGTGTCATTTCTTGTGCTCTGCCAAAATTGTTCTCGACAGTATCTTTTCACGAAAAGTTTGCTGAATGAGGCTGGTCGAGATAGGAAGCAAAAATTACACTAAAGTGAATGTATCACAGCTAATAAAATTTTTTTCTCAAATTTAGATTTTTCTGGCTCTAATGCATTCTTTTATTAACTCAATGTACCTAAGCCGGGATAGACACCATATTTCCTTACATCAAATATAATAATATGCAGTCTATACTGACCAAGGTCCATTAGGAAAAAATGCTGATTCCAAAGACAATACTTTGTGAGATGGTTTAGACTTAGTTGCAGAATTCCAAAATCTTAATATAGTTGATGCGATAGGAGTAGAATGAAATGATAAAGCAGCTCTTGATAGAGTCATCTAATGAGAGGCAGTCCGAAGCTTTTTGGGTGAGGATACTGTCTTGAAAATTCACACTGCTGACCTGGTAATTATCTCATTGACGTCTTTCATTCTTGTGGTTTGTAACATAATGTGATGTAACATTGGTTGCCATTTTTAAATCTAACATAGTAATTAGGGTAAAGTGTACAGTAAATGTTAGTGTTCCATCTATCTAACAGTATCCCTCTCAGTGTAAGGAGGGCTTTGTGCTGATCCACCTGCCTAAATCAAAGCAACAAATGGCAATAAACTAACTCCATGAAAAATATGTCATTGCATTTTTTGTTGTCACCAAAGTACAGATGTTGAATGTTGCAAATGTTGACAACACACCACAAGACCAAAAAAAACAAAACAGCAAATGAGCGTTTCATTATTGGGTTGTGTAAAATCTTTATCGTCAAAATGAAAATAAATTTGACCCTATTGTACGTTATTCAGTGTTTGATAGGTTACTCAAAAAAAGTAACCCACTACAAATTACTTGTGACTTCACTAAAATTGTAATCAGATGGCAATGCATTCACATTAAAAATTACTTTTAAGTTACTTTTTTAAAAGCTTTTTTTTTCTACCAAACGAATTGAAAATATCTATTTCCTTCTTTCATTGTCACACTAATACATTCATTCACTCAGCACTATTCAGCTGTCACAAAAATGTAGAGACATAATTCATGTTTAAAAGATTTTTTTACTTTTATATTTTTTATAAAATTGTATATTATTTTAGAGATATTTCTAACCCAAGTAATGAGCTTGACCCTCCTACTGCGTTCAGAATCTGCATACACCTTTTGCTTTGGATCAATTTTGACCTGGTGGAATACAAGCTTATAACCTATTCATAACCCGATGGTTTATTAATACGTTCTTAACTGTTCATACATGTAAAAACATTTAGATCTGATAACTGACTAATATATTTTTAAAAGAAAATTAAATGTAGAGATTTTTGACATTTCAAAATATACATTTACTACAGCAAAACCAGTGTGATACATGTGAAGACATCTTTTTCTCTAAATATAAAATAATATACAATTTATATAAAAAATCTAATATGAGAATTACTAGTAAATTACATACATTTTCTATTACTTATAACTGCTAAATACTTGGTGGTCAAACGTTATGAAACCAACATATACTTTTTCAACTAAACTTCATCAAAACAACTGTACAACTATATAAGTATACAGCATTAATACTTCTTTACTAAGTTTTTAAGCAAAATCTATTCTATTTATTTGCATGAACTGCCGAATGTTGATGTGTGAGTATGCTGTAAGCTGGTTCAGCTCAGATGGCTGCAGAGTAAAATGTGGACAATGTCCTCTTTCGAGCTCTATTTAGACTAAAGTGTACATGACCTTTTGCTCTCACCACACCCCCTTTTGACAGTAATACATCCCCAATTCCAAAAAAGTTGGGACAGTATGAAAAAAAAAAAAAAAGGAGTGATTTGTAAATTATATTCACCCTTTACTTTATTGCAAGTTCTACAACTAAACTTTATATGATGTTTTACCTTGTGAATTTCTTTGTGTTTTTTAAATGTGCAGTAATTTCAAATCAGATGATTGCAACACAGGGGCAATTTAAGATTATTAACAATATGACGAGTTGAAATAAAAAGGCAATGTGAAACAGATGTTAAACAGGTGAGGCAATTGTGTAATAGTTCTGTATGAGTCTCCCAAAACAGCCTAGTCCTTCAAGAGCAAAGATAATTAAAGACTTATCAATTTGCCAACAGATGCTTCAGCAAATAATCCAGCACTTTAAGAACAATGTTCCTCATAGACCAATTGGAAGGATTTGGGGCATTTCACCCTCTACAGTCTACAATATAGTTAAAAGATTCAAGGATCTGGTCAAATCTCAGTGAGTAAAGTGCAAGACGATAACTACTTCTGAATGCCCGTGATCTCTGATCCCTCATATGTCACTGTCTTAAAAAACATAATTCATCTGTAATGGATATCATGAACATGGGTTTGGGATTACTTTAGTAAACATTTGTTAGTCAACATCATTCACTGCTGCATCCACAGATGCAAGTTAAGACTTTACTATGCAAAGCAGAAGCCGTACATCAACACTGTCCTGAAGTGAAAAGTCCACAGTTCAAACGTTTTCGAAAAACAAAGCTATCGTGTTATCCTTGTGAAAGAGGAAAATGACCATCCACGCTATTAACAGTGTCGGGTCCAAAAGCCAGTGTCTGTATGGGCCAGGGGTGTGTCAGTGCCCATGGCATGAGTAACTACGCACATCTGTGAGAACACCGTGAATGCAGACAGATTTGTACAAATTTGGGGCAACATATACTGCCATCCAACACCGTCTTTTCCAGGGACTTCCAGGAATTTTCAGCAGGACAACTTCAAACCACATACTGGCCAGAGTACAAGTGCGTGGCTCTGTAAGCAGAGAGTGCGGGTGCTAGATTGGCCTGCCTGCTGTCCTGACCTGTCTCCAATTGATAATGTGTAGTGCATTATGGAGTGCACAATACGGCAATGAAGACCCCGTACAATTGTGCAGCCGAAGACCTACATAATGGATGAATGGGGGAAAATTCCACTTTCTAAAATTAACCAACTTGTGACTTTAGTCACAAATGCTTAATAAGTGTTATTAGAAGAAATTGTGACGTTTCACAGTGGTAAACACTCAACTGTCCCAACTTTTTTGGAGCGTCTTGCAATCATCTGATTTGAAATTACTGTACATTTTCAAAAAACTATGAAATTCACAAAGTAATAGATCATTTAATGTGTAGTTGTGGTGCTTTCAATATAGCAAAGGGTGAATATAATTCACAAATCACTCCTTTTTGTTTTTATGATAATTTTTCATACTGTACCAACTTTTTCAGAATTGGGGTTGTACCTTTGATTTAGTTTATTTGTTATGCTTGTTACATGTTATATGTCATGTTTGTTTTATGCATGATGTGTGCATGTCTGTAAACAAGATCCAGTGAGAGTAAGGGAAAGAGGCAAAATGTAAGTGATGCTTATAAGTAAAAATGTAATTAATAGATGTACAAAAATCTCGACATAATATCATGTGTAAAGCCACAATTGATACCCGGGTCAAAATTGACACATGAACACAAAAGATGTAACTTTTTTAAATGGTTATCTCTAACAATTTTATTTAAAAAATCTGGAGAAAAAAATAAATACATTAACAATATGTGTATTTTGATAGTCTTGACAAAGTCCCAAAGTTTGGTACCTATTCTAAAAACTATGTGGTATTTAAAACATTATAATCTACCTCTCCCGGGTCAAAAATGACCCGAACGCAATATGAGGGTTAAAAGTAATTAACTTAATTGAAAGTAGCTGTAATCTGATTAGACTAATATATAATGCAATGTGTTACATTACTGTTTTATTAAAAACAATTCAATTACAGTAAACTAATACATTTGTAATCAGATTACACCCAACACTGCCTTTTATTTCAAAGATGTCAATATAATTTTTTGGCCAAAATGCAGTAACTTGCGCTGCAATTGGTATGGAGCACCCACTTTTAATTATCCAAGCAATTCCTGATGATTACAGAATTAAACGGCTGTTTCATGTTGACTTTAAAAATGTCTTTGCACTTGGCTCACTCTTACAAAGATTTTCCGTGGTAACCATATACACCATACTACCGTTTTGTAATAACTGAATTAATGGAAGTAGAAATGAAAATGACAGAAATATTCTTAAAGCTGTTTTCACGGTAGAAATGAACTATAGTAATGGTGGTATTTTGGCAGTAGGTTAGTCTCAATTTACCACTTATTTTCATTGCATTTTTTTCAACACAATGAAAGTGAATGGTGACTGAGGCATGTTTATGATGTTTAAACAGAAACTATAATTACATCAGTGCATTTTTGTAAGGGCTGTTTGTGTCAAGATCTTACTTAGCTCCACCATACACAAGATGATCACATGAATTTTCCTGGCTGCCTGGTTGTTGTCTTCAGACCTGATCACCAGGACAGATAGGTCATAATACCAATGCGGTTCAGACTGGTTTTAAAGACAAATGCCCATTTTGTCAGGAGTGCACAGCTGCCATATTAAGCCGGGACTGTGGCTGGCAGAAGTTTGTTGACTATGTTTAGCTGAGCTACTCTGCTCTATTTCTGTCCAGAGCTTGGAACAGACGGGCGTTCAGGATCAAAACAGCTGAAATCAGCTCCCACTCACTTCACCACATGTTGGCATGATGTAGTGGTGTCATTTTTGCACAATTATATTATGTGGTTCCTTACACGTATAACCTTAGTTCCGAGGCAAAATGTCTACTGTGTGCCGCTTTTATATGCAAGTTCAATTTTCTCTCAAACGAACAAGGTTTTTAAAGGTTATGCTCTATTGAGTTTTAAATCAACATAACCTACATCTCCACCTTAAACCTAAACCTAACCGATAGTGTCATAAAGAGTAAACGTGGGATGAAAGGATTCATTCATCTTCAGGATTCATACACCGGTCCTTTGCATTGCAAGTGCAACGCTCTTTCAGTTGAGCTACTGGCCAATTTGATTGTGCATGAACAAGTTTGTAAATGTTGTCATTATGTAAAGTAAACAATTCAAAAAAGAGGTACATCACTACGTTTCCCGGCTGATCCAGGTGCTCTGACCAAATGATTAAGTCCATGCAAGAGAACAAAATGAAGATTTTCACTCTGGAAATGTCTTACAAAAAAATAGTGGTTCTTTATTGTCTAATAACAGACGTTTCGTCCCAAGGCCTTAATCAGTGTAAACAGTTATGCAATATAGCTTTGATGTCATAAGATAACATTATGTGAGGAGCGGAGCAAAAAGTAAGTGTTTCTGAACTGATAATCTAATATTTTTGCTTGTTAATTGTAAGAAAAAGAATAAAAGTTTGTTGTTATAGCACCTCCAGTGTTCATTTCACCAGGAAACTTCCGTTATACATACAACGAGGCACGTAAAAATCATTTTGTAAAACTGCCGGTACACTAACGTAAGTCCATGAGACCAGACTGGTTGAGTTTGGTCTTATCAGGTCTCGTTTTACAGTAAAAAAAATTCACAAAATGCAAAACAGGTATTTACAGTAAGTTTCAAACAGGTTTCCCTGAACATTCCCCCATATTCTATTGGACGGGCAAGCAGATAGTCTATCTACTAATGGATTACATATAGTTGTCTTGTTAAAAAAAAGAAAGAAATCTGTTGTATTTTTGACTACTGTATGCAGTTACTAATCGAAACTCTGATAGAAGCATGACAGGCTTGTGTAGACATTACATAATAATATGTGGTTATGCAACATAGGTTTAAAATGGCATAACCATTCCTGATCCGGGCCTGCTATACAATGCTGTCAAAGTGGAATAAAGTTGCAGACTGATAACAGAATATGTTATTCAGCAAATACTGTAGTGGTATATTAGCAGATCTTGCCACGTCCTAACTGGGGCACATACTCTCAAATGAGACTTTGGCCCAAATGTTAGTCTGTAGTATCGTGGTATGTAGAGAGACTGAAGTGCGAGCAGTCACGACGCAGCATTTGTTTAATATCAGCAGCTCAACAACTGGAACACTGGCATACTGACAAAACAGGATGAAATGCAAGAAGAAATATTCTGGAAACATGGAACTGGGTCAAAAAAAATCAGTATGACCCATTTGTACTGTTGTGAATCATTTAGTAAAAGCTAAGATTACCAAAACTCCAACGGGTGTGTGCCTACATTTGAAAAAGCTCTGCAAGAGCTTGATGCAAAAAGGTTTCAATAATCCAGGAGTCCGTGGTAATAATGGTTTAATGTTCTATAAATATGTTCAAGCAAAATACATTTTTGGCAACTTATTCTTGTACTTAAAGCCAAAAATGAAAATTCTGTCACCGTTTACTTACCCTCATATTATTCCAAACCCGCATGACTTACTTTCATCCATGAAACGCAACAGATATTAGGCAGAACTGTAGAACTTGACAGCCTCAGTTCCCATTCACTTTCATTTATGGATGAATATATATATATATATGCAATGCAAGTGAATGGTACAGAGCTTCTTAGGATTGGGGTGGAATATATTTTCTCAAATAGTTTTGCATTCCCTTGCAATAAATGAACTATTTACTATACAGTAGCCATAGTTGAACTGTAGTATTTGTGGTAAAAATCATATTAACCACAAAATTTACCATAGTTTTTCTACATTCAGCATCTTTTTATTATGATATTCATAGTGAAACCAGTCATACAGGAAAATGAAAAATTAACCATGGTTAATTGTATCCAAACCATGTCTTTCTACAGAAAAACAATCATTGTAACTCTAGCTGTTGTTGCTACAATATTACAGTATTAAAATCATCAAAAACTCTATATAAAAATACAAATATATGGTTAATACAATCATGTTAAATAAAATATTACTGAACTAAATCCATGGTTACTATACTAGAGTATCACTGTAGTAAAACCATGGTTAATTGTATCCAAACAATGTTTTTTGGCCCAAACAAATAAATAAATATAAATTATGAATATAGTTGTTTTTACTACAGTATTGCTATAGTAACCATGGTTAATTTATTGGAGTGAATTCAACATAATTGCAAAGGAATGCAAAGCTATTCGAAAAAAACTAAATTCCCTCCCTATCCTGAGCCCCTTGGTGGACAGGGAGAGAATTAATTTTATAATTAATAATTCATTGTGAAACCATAGTCATGTAATAGATTTGTGTGTTTCAAGCATTTGAACGCAAAAAGAAAGAAAGAAAAAACAGTTACATTTCTTGTCTATGCAGATGATCTGGTGCTGCTGTCTGCTACTGCACAAGAACTACAGCAGCACCTGGACCTGCTGGAGAACTACTGTCAGAACTGGGCCCTGACAGTCAACTTGAAAAAAAAACTAAAATTATTATCTTCCAGAAAAAAGCCAAATTACAGGAAACCAGATGCACATTCACTCTGGGGAAACACGGCAATAGAACACATCCTACACTACGTCTACCTCGCTCTAAAAATCAGTTTTTTCTGGCTAAATGCACTAAAAGAGAAAGCTAGAAGCGCACTCTCTGCTATTGAGGGCAAATTTACCCAAATAGACATTCCTGTAACCATTTGGTGTAAAATCTTTGATGGTATTATTATGCCTATTGCTCTTAAAAAACGTTGTTATCTGCTTAGAGAGTGATTTATTTAACTTTTCATTAGGCTAAGAACCAATCAGAAAGAAGTAATTAAGTATTATTTGAGTTACGTATGCAATAAATGTATAATTTTCTTTGGTAGAGTCTCTACTGTGAAGAGATCTCTTCGGCTGTATACTAAAACACAAACAGAGGAGAAACTGGAGTCCGGGTTGAGTTAATATGCTGCAGCACAAGTCTAGATATATGTGAGATGAGTATTCTGGTAAAATCACTAGCGTGGTATAGCAGGATAAGAGACTCTCTGGTCTGAGTGAGTACCGACTGCCAACTTCTCACTGGACTCGGAGTAGTAATAGCTGGGCAACAGTGAAACCAGCGTAGTTTGGTAGTTTAGGGAATTTAATTCCATTGAGTCAGTATTTCGAATTTCCGTAACAATACAGGAAAATGAAAATTATGGTTATAAAAATCCTAATTTTGTGGTTATGGACTTACTATACAAATACCATTGTTTAACTATGGTTTCACTATAGTAATATTATAAACTGTTGTAACCATAGTTTTTGGGTGGAAAACATGTTTCTAAAACATGACTGTTGTATGCCGACCGTTTTAGTTTTTTTCCAGAAACCATAGTTTTACTATAGTAACATTGTAGTTACTATGAAAAGTAAGCTAGTAACAAAGTTTTTGTTTTTTGGCAGAAACCATGGTTTTAATACAGTATATTTGTGGCGGTGGGGGCGTGATCAAGTGTTCCTCTGGAGAGAGAGGGAGAAAGCGGTAAGGGTGCACACCGGAGCGCTATAATGTCTAATACGGTTTCTGATTGCAGTAAGCACTGGGGAGGGCAATAAATGGAGAGACCGCTCCAGAGTCCCGGAGAGAGAGAGAAAGCCGAGCTTCTGAGCGGTGTTTGTGTTAATAAAAGTGATTGGCTGAAAAGAGCCTTTTTGTGTACACAATAAATTACCCGTTTGAGTTGAACATACCTGGGTCTCACTTACTCTTTCCATAAAACTAACTTAATTACAATATTTGATCTTATAGTAACTATGGTTTTACTAAACAATGATATTTGTATAGTAAAACCATACGAACCACAAAACTATGATTTTTATTACCATAGTTTTCATTTTGATGTATTATTACTATGGTTTTACTACAAATATCATGATTAAAGTATGGTTAGTATAGTAAAACCATAGTAAATGTATTGCGCGGGAATGCAAAACTTATTACCAAATTCCCGCCCTACCCTCTAAGGGGCTCCGTACTCCGGTAACTGATAAAAAGATAAAAAAATAAAAATGACTATTCCTTTTTTTTCCCAGTCATTGTGACAAAAAGGCATTTTATAATGAGTTTGATGACCCTTTGGACATAATTCACTGGTCAAAAGTTCAAGGGTGTTTTTTGTTTTTTTACCCCTTATTTCAGGAAAACCCTTTATGTTTCGCTTTAGATCCTAATAACTGACTTCCTTGCTTTTGTTTATCAGCATCCCAAATAAAGCATATCACCAAAACACAAAATACTCAGAATTTGATGTGGAGAAAAGGGAGATGGACGCTTTGGCAGACAACAACAGCGCATCTATCAGAACAGTGTGTCACGATCATCTATTAATGATACAACGCGTTCCACGAAGGCCAAAGATTGTTAGTCCATCATTGCCGTTACAGTGCAAGTTCTTTCACAAAACAGATTAAGACAAAAATATACACAAATTAATAAGAACAAGCTACAAAGAAAGAAGCCCCTTGACATTATTATACAGTCTGTTTATTTATTTATTTGTTTGGTAATTACATGACATAACACGAGTTGCTTTTGCTGTCATCCTTCGTACAAAAACCTCCATCTTAATGTATAGATTGACATTTTGTGACTCTGGTAAAGTTTCACTAATGTAGCCACTCAAACGAACAAAACCATAAGCTATCATCATGGTAGCAGACAGCATTTCCCACATTGTAATGATTGCGAACAGCCCAGGTGGTCTTGAATCGGAATTATCTAACAGCATGTCACCGAGCCAATGACCTTTCCCCATGGGAGCGCAACAAAGCACAAACGGCATTCCGACACAAACCAATTTAAACTTGGCTGTGATGTCATTATGTTGGATGATTCAAAGCAACCTTTCAAAGCTATACATTTACATATGCTAGACTGTGACATTCACCAAAGAAACCAAGAGCATTTAACAACGTGTAAAATATTAGATTGTAAACAACCATGAATATTACCAGCAATGGCAAGTGAAGAGTTTCAAGTGGAAAGTCCACCTAAAAAAGGAAATTCTGTCCTCATTTATGACTTTATCTTCCATGGAACACTAAACATTTCCATGGAAGTATAAAATGTTAGACTGGAATACGAAAGCTATCCCACACCCAGGACAAATACCACAAGGATATCTTCCAATAGCATCGAGGACGAGACGGGCGATGGCCAAGAATAAAAAGCAAAGGTGGTTGATGGTAAACTGGAGGGATTTTCTGTTTTAAAGGGATAGTTAAATCCTGTTATCATTTACCAACCCTCAAAACTCGTATAATTTGTTTCTATGGAACACCATTCACTTTCATTGCATTTAACATCTCCTTTAGTGTTCCATCAAGGATATAAAATCATATGGGTTTGACAAAAACAGACATTTGTAAATGACAATTTTCATTTTTGGTGGAACTATTTCTTTAAAAAGGTGCTGTAAGCGATTTGAGCCATTCTAGAATTTCCTGAGCCGTTGGATAAGCCACGCCCCCTTTTTCCAAAATGCTGCACTCCAAAGATACCAAATGAGCTTTATTAAGACCATCATGAGCAGAAAAGGTTGTCAAAAACAACAGCAGCAAAATAGCGCCCTCAGCTGGCAACTGTTATGAGCAGCATGGCATAAAAATGGGATTATGTCTCAATAATGATATGCAACTACAACATAATGAGAACAAGCAAAATGATTGACAGGCAGAAAGCATCATTGCCATTAATATTTTACAGATAGTAGTATCATTTTTGGCATACCTTTCCATGAAAATAAAATCGCTTACAGCAACTGCATATTGGGTGTATAGTGTAAAGTGGAGCCTTGTAAATCAACGGTCTAAAATGAACCAAGGCATGCATTTGCACTGCAACTAAATATCCAAATTCACAGTAAGGAAAGAGCAAAGGTTTCTTGTAAGGCAAGAAAAAAAACTAGTTTTAAACATCAATAATGAATGAATTATGAATTTCTTGAAATTTCGACTCAAACCTCAGATCGTCATGCGGTAACGTTGTTCTTGGTCCTTTTAAAACAACAAACCTCGTTCATGAAACATAAGCAGAAAGAAAAAGTGTTCTCCTATAAATTTTCACATTAAACACACATTAAAATTAGAAAACAATTGCTTTATGAATGATTTACAGTTACAAGTTTTGGGTTTCATAAATGAGGCCAAATTATTAACGGTGCATACACACTGACACGTCAAGATCACATTCAATGTATTACACATGTCAGTGAACATTCAATAATTAACTTCAAGCTGGATATTTTATGCTGTCTTTATGACCAAATCTCTAGAAATAAACATTAAAAACCAGAAAAATCACAGAAAAAATTGAAAGAATACATTTTACAGTGTGTCAAAAACCTGTAGGCTATTAATAAATCATGTATTAAACACATTTATACATGATGAACCCTGCTCTTACACTCAGATGCCAGAGGAGTGATGCACAGCCAGTGGAGCTGCTGTCAGCCAATGAGGATGCAGGAAAGAGAGCGCGCAGTGCTGTATTCGTTCAGTCGGATTTCTTATCCTGTTGAGCATCACATTTGGCCTGTGTTCAAAGACAGGACAGAAAGAACTTGAATATTCAACATCCCCAACTAGCTCAAAGATTTACACAAACCTCAAGGATTTGGATAGGGATTTCTTTGGGTAGTTGACATGACATTACAAGCATTTCTAATTAGAATTTACATTTCTAATCTTGTATCTTTTCATCATTATTATACATGCAGTTTTAAGGATTTAATATTAATGTAGAGGCCACATGAAATATATTTACTTTTAAAAATACATTTGCCATACTGCAAAACTAATGAACAACAAAAAGGTTATTAAAATGTGAGGAAATATACAAACAAATGCTTACCAGTTACAGAATCTAAAATACACACTTTAAACATTTCAATAAAGTTGAACTTAAAATATTGATGTGGACTAAAAAAAAAAACATCATAGCCGTCACATATCCATTTTCATACTTCCCAGAAGAACTTCAATGAATGCTATATATATATATATATATATATCTCATGCGTAATATTAATTATGGGTATTTTTTTTAGTCCTTAAACCAGGATCTTTCTGCAGCGCTGTGATATGCATTGCACTTTAAGCACCTTGTCGACATGGCTGCTGTATGCTGCATGTGTAACATGCTCATGACTCACAGCCTTTTATGAGCTGACGATTTATATGTAAACGAGAGAGACCCATCTCCATAACCGCCACTCGCTTTCTAACATTACCCACCCCACCCCACACACGAGGCCCACTGCAGTCATAAAAGTAATGTTTACAGTGAAGTGGGCTGTAAGCAGGTGCGCATTGAGTTTTGTGAAATAAATGAGAGATAAGCGCCTATGATAAGAGGATGAGATCATCTTCAGAAAAACATTTCATAAATAATTTTATTAGATTATAATTTAATACATCTAATAACAGAAAAACAACTTTCTAGGGTTATTTGCTAGGGCTGGATGATTTACTTAATACTTATGAGAATAAAAAAAAAAAAGATTATTTTGTGTATATCACAGTATTCTAAGTTCCCAATTCAGGTTTCCCATAGATCAGTATTTCCCAAACTGGGGTACACGTACCCCTGGGGGTTCGTTGATGTGACGACGGGGGTTCAAAAACAAAATTCTGAAATGTACAGTTAATTAGTTAATTTCATCCCAGTATAAAATAACATTCAAACCAAGATCATGTATTTCTCACTGGCAAAACAAATAATATTTTGTGGACCCTCAAGTGTAAAAACACCAAACTGGCTGTTATAAAGGTCAGATAAACAGCATGCAATGAAATAACCCTATATTTTGTGGTTAAAAATGCATTTACTCATCTGTCGTCAATGAGAGCGCAACATACGTGATGCAAGTATATTTTTCGCCAGCCCAGCACACTCCAAGGTGACGTAGCTAAATGATAGCTAGTAAAATAGATACATTGCTGTTTTACCAGACACACACACACACACTTGTCAGACATCCACGATTTTAGTTTTGCTTCTCATGCACCGGCAGCATTAATAAAGTGCTGGAACTGTGTCCTGCTCCAGTGACATGATGAGGGAGTAGTTTTGTCATATCTAGCACACCCATCTCAGTAATTCAGCCATTTATTCAATATGTATATGATAAATACAAAATATGCACACATATGACATGCATGAATTAAGGGAATTTTTTCACAAAGCTAATTGTGTTAAATATACATATTTTCAAAATACCTTGTGTGAATGTTATCAATGCGTAGAGAGGGGGTACTCAACAGGACGTTGAATGTTTGGAGGGGTACATCACTGTAATTTGGGAACCACTGCCAAAGATCATGTCAGTAAACTAGTTTTACATCTGTTTCTTGCGTAAGACATCTAAACCTCAGTAGCAAAAACAGCGTAAGAGTTGGAAAGTTTGATTCACTTCTGCGAATCAGTCATTACAAACTGTTCGTTTGTGCACTGGATCAGTGATTTGCGTGCGTCATTAAATTGGTAAGTCAAAAATGTTCATAGATGTCCACGTGTGGCATTAGACTTGCTTTAAAATGTTTCAGAAAAATGTATGCAGGTAAATATTGCTGTTTATTAAATTGCACAGTTAAACTGGTGCATATAAACAAAAATAATTAATATTGTGTAAAATTTGTGAAAAATAGAAAGAAAAAAAAATTGAACATTTACAATATTCCTAACAATAAAAACGGTTTTGTAGAAATTATTGAAAATTAAAAATACACTTTAAGCCTTTTAATACATGTTTATAGTTCATATATCTAAAAGACTGAAGTTTGTATTTTTTTTATTTAGCTACATGTGATTCGATCTCACAATATATTTTAGGGATGTGTTGAAATTTTATACTATTATCTGATTCAAATGTACCGTGGCTTTCAATTTTAGAAACAGGCTGATGTCAGCACGTCTGTAATTTCAAACTTTACTTGGGATACTGATGTCATCCATTTCTTTTAAACAAGAATCACATGTTAGCGGTTGTCAACTAGTCATGTGCCAATGGTGCCAATGTCACTGACCCTTAGTTTTGCATACATGACACCCAAAAGATCTCAGAGACATGGAGCTTGCTGGATAGGTTTTCTAACCAGGTCTAGGATAACACTTTAATTACATAGGAATTGTCCTTCTGGTTCAAATATGATTTTGTGGTAGAAGCTGAACCAGTATTAACTGGTTAGATGTTCTGTTTTGTAACCTTCTGTTTATATCACAGCAAATTTAGAGTAAATAAAGACTTTAGAGTAAAAATCAGTCAAACACAAAAATGTATGTGATTTCAATCCCCTAAAATGAGGACAGTTTAGATAAATTACAAACAATTTTTCTCAGAATCCCATATTTCTAAGAATAAAAAGTACAGTAGTGGTGCTAATGAATATACTTTTAATTCTGTTTAAGGTTGAATTTACAACCGAATTGTAACCCGTTAACAACTGAATTGTTTTATATATATAAATAAATAAATAAACTCTTATTTAGCACTATATTTACTCAAATTCACACAAAACTAAAAAATAATGTAATTTAAATGGCAGGTAGCAGTTTCTTCAGATATCTCTTTAATCATAACATTTTTGTAATTTTGTTTATTTAGCTATTTATTTATTCTTTATTTAAATGGTCAGCAATTGACTTTAATGCAACCTTCTGAGAACCTTTGCATAGTCATATCGGTACAGAAACAATGGCACATAACAAGATTTGGAGATGCAATTTATTGTGCTTTTTGTTTTAAAGACATTTGTCATTAATATACTTCCACAATGTTGCCTTAGAAGGTTTCTGCTCTTGTAGACTCTGAGGCATCTCAGTTTGGAACAGAGCCATGGTTACTGTGTTTGTGGGAAAGATGTTAAGGGTGTGACACATGCTTGAGCACTGACCTGCAATTTGGCGTGTTCCTCCAGCAGACGGTCATACTCTGTTGTGAGGTTCTCTGCCTGCTTTTTCATGGCCTTCACATCACTGTCAGACTTCTGAAGAGCTGCACACACAAGCAAACAGCATTGAAAGTCAGCAAAAACATGAGTCAGACATCTAGATTTATATCTTTTCAAGCCATGAATCTAAAACTGTATTTTCAAAGGATTACAGTAGTCTTAAATTGCTAGACTATGACTATTGACAGTCTGGTCCACTTTATAGTTTATTCTGGCCACAAACCATCCACTTAGACAGAGATCATCTGATTGAATGTAAACTACCATTTATTTTTTGCATGATGTTTAAGGATGATTCAATCTGAAATCATTGATACCACAATAATAAACAGGCGTGCAACAAAGTGATAGATCATTGCGGACTCAAAACAAAACATGAAATGTGTTAATTAAGTGAAGTGTTATGCATCGCCCCCAAAAAAGTGCTTTCTCATAACCAGGAAGACATGAGATCTTAGGTCTACTCTACAGCATCATCAAAATACAGTGTACTGTATATGTATTCAAAGTGGGAATCAAGCTTAATTCCTGTGAGAAGGCATGTTCTGCTGCTGTTATCATCTTGTTTTGCTCATTATAGGGTCATAAGAAGGGCCAAATTACTTCAGTCAATTTTGCAACTTAAACACCTTACAGACCTCAGATGCAAACCTGAGGTGGAATTCAGTCATTTCTGGAGACTCTGTAGTCCCTTTCTTCAAAAATAAGAATAATAATGTCATTTCAACTCCAATTAATATTTCATATCCATTTAATTATTTAAGTAGCCATGTGAAATAATCTACAGTCAGTCTGTCATTATCGCTAAATAAACCTCTTCAGGATGATACAAGACCCTTGCCATTAACAACCACTTCGAACAAGGCTCATTCAATCAGATTTTGGAGCCTGAACTAATTGAGCACGATTCATTCTTTTGAATATATATTTACACCAGTGAATTTAAGCGTGCACTCCAGTGGGAAACATTCACAAGTGATTCAGTACCTTTCTTAGTTGCTTCGAGTTCATCCTTCAGTTGTCTGACCTCTTCCTTCAGATCTCTCTTCTCCTCCTCCTCTGTGCCACTTTTGGCCTTCCCGCCCACTTCAGGCACTTCCACGCCCGCTTGCCGCAGTTTCTGCCAAAATGCAGTCAGTGTTAGTCATATCTTGGCATATTCATCTATTTCTCAAAAGTATTATGCAACCCTTCGTTTTCTCCTGGGGGTCATGGGTCTCCAGAGGGTGTTGGTTCTGTGATTGGAAGCGGTTCATGTGGATATCTTAAAAGGAATATTCCGGGTTCAAAACAGGACAAGATCAACCGACAGCATTTGTGCCATAATGTTGATTACCACAAAAATAATTTCAACTCGACCCTCATTTTATTAAAAAAAAAAAATGCAAATACCGAGGTTACAGTGAGGCCCTTACAATGGAAGTGAATGGGGAACATTTTTGGAGGGTTTAAAAGCAGAAATGAGAAGCTTAAAGGGTTGCAAAGCCCCCTTATTTAGCAGTTGAGCCCTCATCACATTTTTAAAAGATGCACTCAAAGTGGGCGTGATCAGTAGCGAGTGAGGGAGAAGGGCAGTAAGGATTCAGAGAAAAATAGGCAGCTGGCAGCAGTCAATGGCAGCCGGAAGTACTTGCCAAAATAAACGGAAGAGGGAGGAGCTTGCCATTGAAACAGCCAATCACTTGCATGCTTGATGGGAAGTATTCTCTTCCTCCATAATAAAAGCACCAATGTTACATTTGATAAAAGCTCTAGCAAAAAGGTCAAACTGAACGCATTTCAAATAAAACTATGCTTCTGGAATGTCTTTTTTGTTTTACTTTTATAAAATCATTGGGGATTGTCATATAACTAGCTTAATGGCTTTAAGGGCTTGTTTAACACTAGCAATACAAAATTCAGCTTACTTATGGAAAGTGTTCTAAATCTTTTTTGTATGAATGGTTATTTACTTTGCCAATAACATCATTGAGAGTTTTTGCTACTCGCTATTATACTTATAAATGCAATGTTTTATTGCTTATGGGTCATTTATTAAGCATATCTTGGTTACGTTAAATGTAATCATGCACATCATTAACAGCCTAGTTTGTTCTGGTGGATAATGTGAAGTTATGCAAGTTGTTTAAGCTTCTGTAGTGTTTCAATCGTTTTTGTGGTGTAATTTAAGGTTAGATTAAATGACAAATACAGTGAAGATGCAGACTTTCTGTATGCACAGATCATGATGTTGTCCAATATTACATTTCTTTGCTTATTACTACATGACAAATTAGTACTATATTCACCACAGTTATTAATACATAATATCGATTTTCTGTGCAATGATGGTGAATAATCAGTCTCTCAAATACATGTATAAGAATACCATATCCCATGTGCATACTTATGGACAGTTATAGTGCACTTTTAAATAGTGCTTTAAACCGAGTGTAACAATAAATGTTAAAATTTTTATGGCATATTTTTTCCATACAATGATAGTGAAAGCTTACTGAAGCGGTCCTAAGAACATGGGGGGGGGGGGACTAATCTTTTAACAAATAACTGATTTTTGTAACGTGGTGTTTGAGGCGTCAAATAAGGAGTGTGACATTCAAAATAAAAGTGGCACAGGTTGGACAATCACATAACCGAATTTAAAGCAAAAGATACTAATACATTTCTAATGGATTATTCATATCATTAAATGTAGGTTTAATTCATATTACTTGCAATCAGTTAGAATAAAGAAACAGGCAATATGCCAGGAAGGCACTAGACGGCATAAAAGCTTGCCCTCCTGTCAACAATACAAAGAGTTATCTGGAAACTAGAACCAACAACTGACTCATCTGTGGTTAGCGTGTTTGCCAAGTAAATTCAAATTATACTGGACACAATGTTTGAATATATAACAAGGCCTTAGAATTCTGCCTTGTATGTACTGAGGTCATTCGTTTTTTTTTTTTTTGTGAAGTGAAAAAAAAAAAAAGTGAAGGCGGCCTCTTTAAAGTGATGAAACTTCCTTTTATGGTGAACTATCGCTTTAAAAGGTCCGGGACTTAATCTCCATCCCCCACTGACAACAATCAGAGTTTTATTACCAAAGACGACGTCTGGGCTAATTGCCATCTGAATTATTGAAATACTATTTTGCATAACCAATCGCTGCAATTAAGCTAAATTTTATGACACAGATCCTTGCAAAATTCATGATCTAATTCACACTTAATTAAATGCAAGAGCGTTCTAACACCTGGATGGGGACCAAATGATGGGAAAGGTCGGACTCTGGACAGATTTATGAGATCAATACAGGACATTTAGGAGGTCATGTGTCACACTGATGGTGTTGTACCCTTGAGGAAAGAGGCAAGGACAACAAATGACTTATGCAGGACTTTCACATTTATCAATAAAGTGCAACAATAGGATTCCTAGACTAAAAATGCAAAGAGAAATATAATTTTAGAGATTATGTAAACCTTTCAAGCCAGACCTACCATGAGCTCGGAGGTTAAGCGGTGATATATGCTTCCAAAGAGATCATTGTGATTTTAAACTTTTTAAAGAACTACACTACCAACACATCTACAATCCTGAAAAAAGCTCCACAACTCTGAGCAAAATGAAAATGTTCTAACATGAACTCACCCCATGTCATCCCGGATATGTATGGCTTTCTTCTGCTGAACACAAAGATTTTTAGAGGAACATTTCAGCTCTGTTGGTCCATACGATGCAAGTGAAATTTGAAGCTCCAAAAAGTTAATCAAGAGGCATAAAAGTAATCTATATGTCTCTATGGGTTAAAAGGAATGTTCTAGGTTCAAATTAATCGACGGTATTTGTGGCATAATGTTGATTACCACAAAAAAGTTTTGATTTGTCCCTCATTTATTTTACAAAAAGTTAAAATCATGGTTACAGTAAGTCACTTTCAATGGACAAGGTTTTAAATTAAAGCCACAAAATGAAAAAAATTATATGTTTCACAATTATGCATGATGAATCTGTTTACTAAGGTTATATCCAATATTACCACTTTGTTGCCATTAAGACACAAATGTAAAGATTTTTGAGCTGAGCAGAACTACAAAAATGTAATATTAACTGTACAAATTGACATGAATCTTTATAATTTTCTATGACTAGAGCAGTTATAAAAACGTATTGAAGTCCATCTTTTTTTCTGAATTTAATATATTTTTGCTTTGATGCAAAGTTTGTAATGTTGTGATTAACCTTTGAGCTGGTTGGTTTGGTTCATGGCTTATTTAACTAAAATGTCAAATGGAGAAAATTAACAGGAAAAATGGAAACCAACACCACAGAAAAAGTGATTGCTTTTGCACTCAAAGGTCAGGCAGGTCATCTCACCTTGCTCAAGGTCAGCCGTGCTGTCCTATTGCTTCTCAAGAATGATCAAACACTCATTCTGAGAGAGATTCACAGGCCTCATTCTGTTAAAGTTAAACTTAATTTACTAAATTAAAATATACAACCATCTGTTATTCAGCACGGCTTGTGCTCGTTTATGGTCCTGTCTGTGGAGTAATGCCATTTGACAGACGCGAATAATGGCAGTATGTGTGTGTACGAGTTTGTGTGAGAATCATGTGTGACACGCCTCTGCATGGGGTGCGGCATGCCAAGATCAATGCAGTGACATATTGCACGTCAGCGCTGCAATTGAACATAGTCTCAGCATAGGTCTGCTGATTCACCCCAGCATTCTCCAAGATCAGGCATCTGCATACTAACACGCACTACATGATCTGTGCTAAAGACAATAAGACAGCATATAGTGTTCCCAAAGCTTTTGACCATAGAATTTCCATGACTTTTCCAGTCTTTTTCGATAAAGATTTTAAATAATAACCTTATAGAAATTGCAATCCAGAAAGTACCACTTTTATCCAAAGCAACTTGGATAAACAGTGCATTCAAGATACACACTTTTATCTCAATAGGTGTGATGCCTGGGAATCAAACCCATAATCGTATTGTTACTAACACCATGCTCCATCATTTAAGCTACAGTACAAAGAAGTTCTGAGATCAAGGCTGAAACATGCAGCTGATCACGATATGTGTAGTGGCTTTTGTTATCTGCAGTCTGAATGCAATACGGTCAAAAAGCTCTAAATAGACAACCCAACATTTGGGTTACCAACCCTACTTTATGTTATTAAACAAACATGACTTAAATTATTTCAAATTTACCTAATTTCCTTGCAATGAAGTTTCCTTCCCACTTCTATACAACTGTACATAAATTAGTCAAATTAACATTGAAAACTACTTAATAAAACTATTCTGCCTATTAATACTAAAAATGGTTTCCTAGCAAAACATCTGATGGTAAATTCTCCACTGTGCTAAATGTATTTGAGATGCAAGAAACTGATCTTTTCTTTAGGAACTTCTTTAAGTGATGTAGATTTGATTCATTAAAAGAAATGGGAATTAATGAGAATGATTCACCATTCACTCTTTAAATGCATCTTTTTTGCATACAATAAAAGTGGATGGTGACTGAGGTTAAAATGTGATGCTAAAAAAAATGCTAAAAAAAAAAAACGGAAAAACTAGTCATACATGTTTTGGTGAACTATCCCTTTAAATGAATAAAATGTGTATGATAAATTAAATATGCAATAAAACCCATGACATTAATTTTATACGGTCAACAAATAAAAAAAAAAATCTTTAAAAAAAGCAAAAGTGAGGCACTTACTATGGAAGTAATTAGGACCAATTTTTGGAGGGTTTAAAGGCATAATTTTATAAAAGCATTTAAATGAATTGCTCTGTTAAACTCATATATTATTTGAGCTGTAAAGCTGTTTAAAACATCAATTTGAATAGTTTTAGGGTTTGTTGACACCACATCGTCTTGGCAACAAAGTTGTAAAATTGGCTATAATTTTACACAGAAAAATGTTAGTGAACTACTTAATCACACTAAAATCATGTTAACGTGTCTTGTGGTTTCACTTTTGAAACAGTGAGTATTTTAAAACTTCCATTGTAAGTGCCTCACTGTAAGCTCTGTTTTTAAAGAGAAGCAGGGGCAAGTCAAGATACATTTTTGTAGAAATCAATATTATGCCACAAATGCTCTCAGTAGAGCTTAACTTGTTTTGAAACTTTAAAAGTCCTTCTCCATTCACTGGTTTAACCCCTAAATATTAATCTTTTGTTATCATAATTACATATTTTAAAGTTTTTTTTTTCCCCCATGAAAATAATCCCTTCATGCCTCTACACCTTTGCCTCATTTCATATGCGTGGATCTATGAATATGCAAACTATTCTCCGCCTCCATCACCACTCACCCCTGCACCGCTCGCATGCAGCTAGGGCTCGCTGTGTTCCCAGAATAAATTGATGTTGGGCTTCAATGTAAGTTTAGTGGTAAAACCAATCTGTTTTTGGGTAAAATTTTCAAAACATTTCTCTCGAAAATGACTACAGCAAACCCGAGTTTTCTCTGGAAGTTCTGCTGGGACATTACGATTTTTCCAAATAAACTGCACCCATTTATCTCGGATTTTCCAATTGTCATTTCCTAACTTTGCATCCGAAAACAGAACATGTCTTGAAAAATACCGCTACGTAGCTGCAGCTGGCTTCTCCTGATACCCCTTGCTTCGCCGTAGCATTTGCTAATGACATGGAAAGCCCCAACACACAAGTTGATGGGATTGGTTCCTTAGATTTGTGACGCATGAAACCCTTGCTGTTTGAATCAGTGTTTTTGAGATTGTCTTTGGAAGACTGCAGTTCCAAGGTGAAAATGCCCAGCCACGGCATTGACTGCTGATTTCACTCATGGTATGTCTTCTACCAAATAAAAAACACCATATGGACATGTAAACAAGGTTAAAAATTTGATTTTCACTGGAGGGGGTCTTTGAGACCTACCCACAGAGACCATGTGAAATGCTGCACTCTAGGGGTGAAGCACATTAAGAGTAAAGTGTGCTGGCATGAGCTTCTGTGACATACTTACAGATATGCTGATTTCCAGTGTTTCTCAGAGGAAAGAGAGATAGGCAACTTAATAAAACAGAAGAACACAGACGAAGTGTTCTCTGGGATTTCGGGGAAATCAAACATGTTTGCAATCATTAACAAAGTAAAGGTTAATTCTTGGTACTCTTAAAGGAATAAAGTTGTCAAGATTTAAAGCTTTAATAAAGTGTACAAGTACTGTTAAAAGAGTCTCAAGGTCTCTCTCACCTCCTGCAGTTTCTCATTTTCCTCCATGTACTTCTTTGCAGCATCATTTGCTCCCTCCGCCTGCTTCTTAAAGGCTTCATTAGAGGCCATCAGTGTTGCCTGCTGGGACAGCAGTGTGGCCAGACGCCTCAACAGCCTGCAGGGAAAACAACAAAATAACTTCATCAGAAACAAGTGCGCTTACAAAACAGTCAGTGCATACCTGATCGTTACAGCTTAATGTGGCAGCCTACATTGTGATTTTGGCATAATTAGTGCCGTTTGCAAAGGCAGGCATCACTATTACTATTAATCATACTTATACGGTTAGGGGTTGTTTAAACCCCTAACCATATATATTAAACTTCAACATGTAACTCGCCCCATGCTGTTTGTGCTACAAACATGAATGATCCCTCAAATTGTGTGGCTGGATGAGGAGAGGTTCGCCATTATCTTTCTAAGTGATCAGACTAACCATTTTCCCCTGACAGACAACTGCGATGTGATGTGAATATGCTGTAGACTTTTATGTTAATGATGAACTACGTTAAAAGTTCCCCCAATAATGAAAATGATCTCATAATTTACTCACCCTCATGCCAGATGTGTATAACTTTTTCTGTTGAACATAAACGAGGTTTAGAAGAATATATCAGTTCTGAGACATCAGCAGAAGAAAGAAAGTCATACACATCTGGGATGGCATGAGAGAGTGTAGTTGAGATGATTGAAATTTTTGGGTGAACTATCCCTTTAAATTTGGGTGATATTAACAGTAAAAACCTAAACACTCCCCCATAAATGTTAAACCTAACTGTAACTATATGAAATGCATCAAGAATTAGTTCCTGTCGTACCCGAAGTAAGCAATGCACCATGAATTTCAGACAATGTACTTTCATAGTCCACAGCATTAAAAAAAGTTGGCACACTCACGTCTGGCCTTAATTTGTAGAGAATATGACTTGCCCCTTGGAAGCAAATTTAAAATTCAAAACAGAGCCTTCAGGCCTTTACAACATTTCTAAATGGATTGCAGAATTAACATCTCTCCACCTCAGGAAAAATGGTCCAATCCAAATGCAAACCAGGTCAGAGATTGGGTTACGTAGCATCACTCCACAGGCATGAGGACTAGCACTTCCAGGAAACAGCGATGTGCTTTAAATTGCATCTGACCGACAACACAACAAAAATCTGCATAAACAAATGACTTTGTCTGCCACTCTGAGATACAATCAAATACAAAAGTGGAATATCTTTCACTAATCTAATATCAAATTATGCCTTTTCACCATTCACTTATAAAACTACTATTGTAACTGTCAGATCTTGACAGATGACATTTGTAGTGTGCGTCCTTGAATTCAGCAGTGTAAAGGCCATAGGCATTGCCTTTATATTTGTGTTTTCATATGTAGAAGGGTTCAATATTTCATAGATGGCAGTCATAACCAATATGCAAATGAGGTTGGTGGGGTCAACCATGCTAACTTGCATTACCGCAAGATTAGAGAAACCCACATCTTGCTCAAACACTTTGCATGAGATAACCAGTTCACCACAGATGACTTGCATTCACTTTAGACTATTCTGTATAACATGTTTTTATTTGCCAAATATGAGATTAACATTTCTCTTGTGCAAAATACAACTACGATATATATTTTAAAAAATTATGCTGGAATTTTCATTTTTGGGCGACTATCCATTTAATACTTGCATTAGAAGCAGATTAGCAATTTCCAAAATGTGTTACCGGATCTGTTTCAGCTTGTTTCAGGCTGCATGGTGACTACTGCACCCAACACCCATGCAGCATATGTCAAACTGTCACGGGCCGCTTCAGTCACCTTTCTGGCATCTACACGTCTGCTGCCAAGATGGGAGAGGTCCATTTTGTAACAGGAGTCGTGACCTTTCAGCCAGTGAGAACGTCATGAACACAGGCTAAATATAATACCTGTCACCAGTTGCTTGATCACACGTCCTGCAGCTGTCCGTATGATTACGAAAATTACACACAAATCGTGGCAGTCAAGGGAAGTCTATCGCTAAAGGATGTAGTAGCTATCTGCCAGGTTATAAATAGCATGTCATTCAGAGAATTACGGTGAAACCCCTGTAAGGAAAAACTATGCAGCCTGGATACCTGAGCTGGGAGACTCTCAAACGTTATGTACAGTACGCAACAATAAAGCGGCCAATCAAGTTGCAGGAAGTTAAGTGGCCATGGATGAGGTTTGTGAATGGAAACAGTGTGGGGGGCCCCCCATCAGATTAACAAAAGATTCTTTCCACATCTACTGTAATATAGACATATTTGCTTCATTTGTACACAACTTATTCACCTTTCTTTACTATAAATAGTCACCATTTAAAACAACCCTGCTGAAAACAGTCTAAGATGGTTTGCTGGTCTTAGCTGGTTTTAGCAGGTCTCCCAGCCTGGTGAAGCTGGTTTATGCTGGTCTTCCATCCTGACCAGTAAAAAAAAAAAAAATTGCTAAAACCAGCAAAAAAAATATAGGCACAGAGAACAGCCAAGACCAGCAAACCACCTTAGGCTGGTTTAAGTGGTTTCAGCAGACATAAGCTCAACTGTACAAGTTAAACTAGTGAGCAAAAGTCATTTGGCAGGAGAACAGCATTGTAGTATCTTTTGTTTTTGTGCTTTACATTTTCTGATATTTCAGGAGAGAAACAACATGAATAAATTATGATTTTATTTGGTTTTTGTTAAGATTTGACTTAATGCAATAATTTGCTGTTTGAATAACTAAATGTTCAGAATACATTCAAATATCAGCCAAACAAATAAAAAAATAAAAAAAAGTTAATAAATATTTACTTTGTATGATTTTATATTACCTTTTAATATGTAATTTAACATTCTAACAGCCATTTTCCTGAAGTGACCTTTTGTTCATATAGCAAAAGAAAAAGCAAGATCTCATGTTTTAAAATCGGTACAGGAGTCCTAATTTTAGATATGTTTACTTACATACACAGTATATTATATATATTTTATTTTTTTTACTTAGTTGATCTCACGAAAATGTAATTACTAAATAACTAAAATTAAGAAGTTGAAAATTTCTATTTTGTTAATACATTTATACAAATATGCACATTATAAAAAGGTAAGAAAAATTTAAAGTTACAAATCAAAAACATTTTAGCAAAGTTTCATTAGTAAGTTGATTTGACTGTCAGCAGGGCTAGACTGTGATTGGCTGCATTCCACATGGGCTGTGGACAAAACCAGTAGAAGACAACCTGCTAGTGTTTAAAAGTAGACCCAGGGACAAAATGTGCAAGAACTGAAGACCCTGTTCTACTAACCAGGCTGATGTTCAGTACAAAACTCTGTCGGGTGCCACCGACTGAAATAGAACAGTGTTCATGAAACTGATCACTTTCAGAGAAATTTTGCCAAAGCTCCATGAGGAGGGTGACATGTTGTGGTGGGGAAAAACAAAGAAACGAGAGAGATTTGTGGGACTGAGAAGAACAGAAACTGAATGAGAGACACTCACAAACACAAGAGCAAAGCGAAGCCAGCGATGTACTCGTTCCTCTGGGCTCTGAACAGCTTCATGTGGATGTGTTCGACGGCCACAGGGTTGTTAGTCAGATCCACTTTCTCTGTCACACTGTACTTTTTCACTTCTCTAAATGCATCTGTAGTGGTAGAAACATCAACTTAAGTTTTATTCATTCATTGAGACAATATTACAAAAACTAACAATATTTTGTCCTTCTTGTGACCTTAAAGGGACCGTATTGTACTTTTTTTGGTTTATCCCACCCATTCTCTGACCCATCAAGTTTTTGCTACTGTACCTTTAAGAAAAGCATTTATAAATGGAGCATATCTATTTGCAAAAGAAGCATGTCCTCCTTACCTGGCCTGGTTGCCCAGTTAGGTCCGCTGTCGTCGAATGTACAAGATCATGTTAGGAGTCTAGGGGTAATTTTAGGCTCATCATTACTTTTCAATAAGCAGATCAGTGATATTGTCATGGGTAGCTTTTTCCACCTGAGATCTATCGCTAAAGTAAAACATTTTCTTTCCAATAAAGACCTGGAAATTGTGATCCACTCACTAATTTCATCAAAGTTAGATTACCATAATTAATTGTACATTGGTCTCCCAAAAATTGCATTATCCCACCTACAGCTGGTTCAAAATGCATCAGGTAGGCTGTCAAGAATGGGGGGGAATCACATATCCTGTTTTAGTCTCCACACTGGCTTCCCGTGAAATTCAGTGCCAAATTAAAAATTCTGCTTTATGTCTATAAGGCACTTTCTGTACTTGTGCCCCAATATATCAGTGACCTTCTCCCCCACCAGAGTGCTCAGGTCTTCTGATCGATTTCTTTTGAGGGTTCCTCATTGTTGCTATAGATCTAAGGGTGATCGTGACTTTTCTGTGGTAGGTCCTGATCTCTGGAACAGTCTCCCTTTCCATGTGAGGTCAACTTCTTCATTAGCCATTTTTAAATCTTCTTTGAAAACTTATTTTTATTCTTTGTGTTTTGAATAGGTTGAAATAGGTAAATACATGATGCTGTGTTTAAAGGTATTTATTTATTATTATGTTTTATATATATATATATATATATATATACACATAACTCTGCCATTGTTTATTTGTTTGATCTGTAAAGCACTTTGGGTCATCTGTTGTTTTTAAATGTGCTCCGTAAATAAAGGTTGACTTGACTATAAAATTTGTAACAAAGTCCCTGCGGACGGATGGACAGGAGGATTTGTTGCAGTTTTTTTTTGTTTTAAATAAGTTACTGTAAGGCACTTGCAATGAAGTAAATGGGGCCAGTCCATAAACATTCAAATACACACCATTACAAATTTATAGCCACAAGACGTAAACATTATAAGTGTTAACATGAATTTAGTGTGATAAAAATCACACATAGGGTTAACCAGCGTTGCATTGTCATGGCAATGAAGTTGTAATATTGGAGATAACTTTACACTAATAAGGGACACTGAAACACTAAAATCATGTTAACATGTAAAATGTTTATGTCTTGTGGCTGTACTTTTGAATTGGTGTGTATATATATTAATGTTTACGGACTGGCCCCATTCACTTCCACTGTATCTGCTTTTTCTTTTAAACAAATAAGGAATGAGTCAATCATTTTCTGTGGTAATCAACAGTATGTCTCAATTGCTGTCAATTGAGCTTAACTTGTAGAATTATGAACAAGACTGCTTAATGAGAATGATATAGAAAGGTTTTCCAGGCTCACCTACGAGCAGAAAGATCAGGATACATATGATCACGATGAAGGCAGTGTTGCCATACGTCGTAATGACAGTGACCAGGCGAGATTTGAAAAACTTGCTCCATCTGGAAAAGACAGCACAATTAAGAGACAGATATATGATGCTGATAAACAGAGGGCAAATATCACAAATTTTATTACACTAATCTTGATCAACAATACCAAAGAGGGGGGTCGGCAACCTATGGCACGTGGAGGGTTAATCACTGGCACGCTAGCAAGAGAGCTAGACTATTTTATTTATATAAATTCCGAACCTGTACTCCAATCTACATCAAACACGCCGAGTGATTGTGAGGAAGGATTACATCAAGATGTAGATTGGAATAAAGGTGCGAAAAACTCTTGCGGATGCTTGCCTGCTAGTGATTACATGATTACAATGACAATGAGAAATATTAAAGATTCCACACAATTTTGAGATCAGTAATCAAATTCATTTTGTACAAAAGGACAGGTTCTTTCATTAAAGCATTTTTACAAGACGCTCTGTGAAAATTAACATGCAGGATCATGATTAGATCATAATCGTCGAGTGTTTAAAAAAAATAAATAAAAAAAAAAATCACTCAAACTGTTATGCTGATCATCATCATTTGTAATGAAAAATAATTAAATTATGAAAAATTCTAAATATGTGTTAAAAAAAATAAAAACACACACACACACACACACACAAACAAACATGTCAAAAAGGTCGCCGACCCCTGATCTACAGACTTCCTGAAAATCAGGCATTTCTCTCCTTTTTTTGCAATTCAAAGAAATTGTTGTTTAACAAGTTTCACAACTTTTTATTACCTAGAAACCTTTAAAGTAATTGTAAAATCATGTGAATCATCTCAATTTTAAGAAATGACATCAGAAGCACATGTGTGGAATGAGAGCTCTGAACAGAATTCAATTATACTGCCAGCAGCGGAATCAAAACACTCAAGTCAACAACTACATATAAGAATCATTCATGTTTAAGGAGTTCAAGAAACATTATTTCACAACAACTGGACAGAATTGCAGCGTTGGGAATACTCAGAGCTTTCCTGGAATCAGGCTTCCTGGATGTTTTGAGGAGATCATCAAAAACCTTTAAAAGGTGATGAGATTCCTCTATATTTACAATCAAATACTTCGTCCCATGCCAGGAAAAGGTTATTAATGATCGTATTTACAAGTAAAACAAAGAACAAAGTCGTAATTACGAGTGGGAAACTTTCCAAATTGGGGACGTGTCAATTTAAGGATCATGGCAGAAGCAAGAGCACAAAAGTGACCAACCACTTTTTCAACATAAAACAAATTAAGAAATTGCAAAATGGGTTGGTTCTTTCCGGCTAAAAATCAAGGAGGACTTAAAATGCACTGTTAGCCCTCAATGCATCTTTTTTTCCATTAAATTGTCGGACCACTGGCAAACAGAGGTTCAGGGACTCATTTTTGCAGTTCTGTTTGCTGGTTCTACTGGTGCAAAAATTACACACTTCACCTTTAACCCTTGAGCGTCAAAAAAAAAAAAAGTAATCAGGTCCTTAAAGGACAATAAGGTCCATATAAAAAAATAATTAAATTATAATATTATTTCCACTTTCAAGGAGATTTCTAGTTTTTAACCATCAGTCCTGATCATAACCAAATATTCATTCATTTTCAGGATTTTAACCCTTTAAATGCCAGTGTGTTTACATAATGTCACTGTTGTTTTTTATGAAACAAACACAAAATAAATTTTTTTTTTCCATATACTAAATGCTAAGGGGATTGTTATTTTTTGTTTAGTTTTTTGGATTATCACAGTCTGGGGTGTCAATGATTAACAACAACATTGATTTCGATGCATTATAATTTTTTTGTGCAGTCAGATAAAAAAAAACAAACAAAAAAAACACTCAGGACCTTAGAGGAAAAAAATGTCTGCATCAAAACTGCAATAAAAATATTACATATATATTAATATAATTTTTCACTTTAACTGACTTAAGATTTTTTTTAACGTTCTGATCTGATCATAACTACCAAATATTTGTTTATTTTCAGGATTTTAACCCTTTAAATGCCATATTACACACATAATGCCACTGATGTTTTTTACACAAACACACACATTTCCCAATACACACATACAAAACACACTCCGACAACCATATCAACACACCCACACAATTTTAGCTGCAATATTTATTCAATTAGCCTGCAGTGCTCTATAATACAGCAAACCGAAAATAGGAAAAAAGCATGTATTTGCTCCATAGGATAACATGAGAATAATGGCGCCATCTGGTGAAAAAAAAGAAATGTGAAGCCAGGGCTTGATAGTAATG
Source organism: Xyrauchen texanus (assembly GCF_025860055.1). NCBI lineage: Eukaryota > Metazoa > Chordata > Actinopteri > Cypriniformes > Catostomidae > Xyrauchen > Xyrauchen texanus. The sequence continues at coordinate 36,654,432 of NC_068302.1, forward strand.
AAGGCATACTATCATAGAATTTAAGATTTTATGCTTTAATGGCACTAGAATCAAATATTGCATTTTAATGGGTTTCAATAAGGACATCATTGTCCTGAAGTTGCTTAGTGTAACTATGTTGAGTACAGTGTATTATAGCAGTATTTTAGGAACTGAGGTTCCCCAAAAATACACGCCTTTGGCAAACTTTATGCTGTTGGTATTAAAACTGCCAAAATGATATAAAAAAAAAATGAAAAAGATAATGTCCAGAAGGTCGCACAAGGGTGGCTGTCTCGAGATCAGACACCAAGAAGAAAAGGGAAGTTTAAAAGGACGTGGACTTTTAAACATAAATGAATTGTAACGTGTTCCAGCAACATGTGTTTGGTAAAAAAAAAAAGAAAAGAATTACATATGACAAAAAAGTGAGAAACTTACCGTTTTGGGGAGATAAATGGGACACAAAGCAGTAGTACCGCAAACACTTCGGCATACAGAAATGTAGCCACGGCTGTCCACTGAAGACTCATGGCTGCAACCTGCAAGTCTATAAGTTGATATCAGCAACAATCAGTCAAACTTTACCCTAAAAAAAATATGAGTCATTAAAGGGACTTTTTTATTGGCATCAGTTCACTGCCTAACATAAAATATGTGATTGCACAAGGTTAGTGACAAATACATTTAACCAAAGAGTAAACACCTCGAGGCAAAGCAAAGTTATTCCTTTAAACGGTTAATGCGCAAACATTCAGAAAATCCTGTCTGCGGGGTTTGCATGTATGGTTTTTATATGTTACCCCTAATTGTATTCAAAACACATTCAAAATTGAAGCAATAGCACCATCTAATGTCTCCCAAAGAGAACCCAACCCACAAGATAAACCCATTTGTCCAGGCCTTTGCAGATTTCGAAACGTGATCAATAACCAAGGCATGACACATTCAGTTTGTAGTGAATCACCCAACTGGTAAAGTCTAGGATTGACGTTAGATGAACAAGAGCAAATCTCCACTTTCAAGAGGAGAATATTCAAGCAACAATAGTTGGTTTCACTTAATTCTGCTGCAAACATAACAATAAGTAAAAACGATACAGATGAGACAAAAGGGAAGATTATCATGACATCACACCCAGCTCTTTGTTCAAGAGGTGAGGAATGAATATTTACATACAGGCATAAATTAATCAAATATATGCATACATGAATTACAAATGATTCCCAGCCAAAATAATCTTAGACAGACTTCAAATTAAAGCAATGTATGATTTTAAATTGCAAGACAATATTGGAAGTATATCTGGGAAAAGAATGCATAATAGTAGGAATACATTTGTAAACAAACACGTTTCTATATCGGAACAGTAAAACATAACATATTCAAGATTATCTGCAGTACTTTATTCCACTATTAAGAACGCTAACTACGTCTCAACGTAGGATGAAACAATAAAGGAGTTAAAACTTACAGAATCTGAAGTAAACTGAGAAATATTCGCAGAAAGGCCAGCAAGAATCTATCAAAACTTCTGCTGCACCCTAAATTGTACTTCACTATAATCTGCTTCCGGTATGCATGCCAACTCACTCTTAAAACGGCATGACAACATCCGGTGCGTACTATTTAGCAGAGACGGGCCACTGTCCGTGCAAATTAATGGGAGAATATGGAACGTCCAACCCACCAAGAAGCGCGCCCCCAACGGTCAACGGATGTAGAAATAAAGTCCCGCCTTACAGGGAAAATAACCAATATTTTTTAGACACAGACATCGCCTGTCAATCAACTCGTGAAAGCGCATGCGCATTAACGAGTCAAGCAGTTAAAATTTAGTTTTTCAGCGAAATCTGAGGTAAATACGCACAATTTGTGACACCAGTGTTGTTTGATTTTACTGCTGATTTGAAATATGTCGTTTTAACGTAAGCTAGGCAAACGGGTTTTGAGATTTCGGTGTTCCCCCATTAAAGTAGATAGGAGCTGAACTGGCATGACTGGAAATAGAGTCTCTGGAGCGTTCCAAAGATGGGCGACAGTGGACTGACTGGGACTGCCATCCCAGATGTGTATGACTTTCTTTCTTCAGCTGAACAAAATATAGAATATTTCAGCTCTGTAGGTCCATGCAATGCAAGTGAATGGTGACCAAAACTTTGAAATCCAAAAAGCACATAAATGCAGCATAAAAGTATGGTTTAATTCACATCTTCAGAAGATATATAACAGGTGTGGGTGAGAAACAAGGGACATTTAATGCTCCAAAAATACGCTTAATTTTCTTTATGATCAATATAGTATCTTATTTTTTCTTTTGATTTAGGGGTGGAGGTGACCTGGATATTTTTGTGAGAGTCACCCAATTCTTCAATCTATTCATTATAGAAATTGAGAAATGGATTAGTTTGTTTGATTTTGTTTTACACAGATAAACACAAGCAAGATTGACTTCTGAAGCTCATATAAGACACACAAACTCTATTCTCTATTGGGTGTTTATTGTTAGCCTCATTGAAATATGTTGTTTAAACGTAAGCTTGGCAAACAGGTTTTGAGATTTCGGTGTTCCCCCATTAAAGTAGATAGGAGCTGAACTGGCATGACTGGAAATAGATTCCCTGGAGCGTTCCAAAGATGGGCGACAGTGGACTGACTTGCTAGAGAACTTTGGTGAATGGGGAAAGCGTCATGCTAGTGTAAAAGTCTCCTAAATAAAAAATAAATAAAATAAAAGTATGTGACAAAAATTCAACTAAAGATTATATGATACTAACGAACAGTTTGTGGATTCAAATAGTAAAGCATTCATTGATATTCAAAGAACATTCATATTGCAAGCACACACAAACAATAAAATGTGTTTGTGAAAAGAGCGAAACAGAAGAACAATTGTTAAATGCAAAGCAAAAAAATCAAATAAATAAATAATAATAAAATTCTTTTTTTTAACATTGACACGTCAACGAGGCAAACTGCCTTTATTTTGTCCATTGAAAACACACATTCTTTCACGTGATATTTATTTATATTTTTAAAAAAATGCATAAGGGCGCTGCTCATCTAATATAAATGCAATATAGATAAAACAGTTGAATTCTGAAATAAAAATATTCTTTAAAAATATGTCTGTTTCTATTTAAATTCTGTTTAACATAATACAGTTGATATGTATAAAAGAGAAAAGCACCAATGAGGAATTAACATGGAAAAATCACATGTCAATCCCACAAGAATAAATGAAAGAATACAACTAATTAGACAAAATGAATGAAGAAAAGGCAAGAAAACTATTTCACAATAAGGCAGCACCTTTTGAGTTTAGCTTGATAAGGCCACTGAACAATAGACGTATACTTTCTTTTACTTTTCCAATTCTGGCAAACAAAATACTATAAAGTTATCTACAACGTACATTAGTATCATAACTTCAGTCAATCATAATATGAAATGCAAAACATTAATGAGGTATAGGTATAAATATGACATTTTTAATACTAAGTACCAGTTGTAAAACAGAGTTTAAAACTGTCAGCATAATTAAGGCATTTGAAATATAACCCTGCATATTTTCCTTTGGAATTGGGACAGGAGTGTGTGAATTTCAGGTTCAGTATGTTCTCCTCATGGCTTCTCATGTAAATGTTTCTAATTTCAGTTTCCTTTCTTCTTTCCAGGGGTCTTGGGACTAAAATAAGAGAGAGAGAGAGAGAGAGAGAGAGAGACATTATGTGGTTTAAAAAAAAGATACATTTCGAGTTCATTATATACTCGTTTTTATACGCTCAAAAAATATTACCCTATTTTTTAGACTTAAGCATTCCAGTTTCATAACAAAATTCTGTCAAATTGAAGTGTAATGTTTGACTAAATTAAACTAATAAAAACTAAATGATTATTTATTGTTTTATTAAAGATTACTCAATTCAAATTGATAGAAATTGTTATGAAATTGAGAGTGTACACACTAATCAATGCTTTCTTAAATATCATGATGCTGTGTAGTTGTAAACATTTAAAACATGCTGGGCAATCTCACATTGCATGTTTTATTACATTTATTTATATATTAGAGTTTTGGGGTATAAAGTGTATTCTCATTATATTTGCATAAAAGGTACATTCTCAATATTTAGCAAGATTAATGTCAATGATTGTTCATGTTAGTAGTTAGTATGCTCACCCTGCATTGGGCAAAATCACCTGTGATAACCTGTTTTGGTTGCTGGCTCATTTTTTAAGACAGCATGTGCCCCAAAAAGCCTGTTTCATGTTGGTGAGGCTGTGCAGAACACACCATTACATTTGACAGTGATTTAATACAGAAACTACAGTTGGATAGTTTTACTATAAAGTAGCCAATTATGATTGACAGGTTAACAAAACACTTTTCGATTTTTCAATTCAATGGAAAGAAACATGACTTATAGACAAAAACTTTATGTAAGCTTTCCTTATTTAGATATTTTCTTAAGTACATTTTCCTTTAGGTTTGCTCTATGGTCATTTGCTCAACTATTGCTTACCTTTACTCTAAGGCCCCGTCCCTAATTGGCCAATCTCATGAAACCAGTCCAAAAAATGTCCTGGTCACATTTCAACCAAAAATCAACAGCAAGATATTTGAAATATTGTTTTGCTTAAAAAAAAAAATAATAATAACATTTTCATTAATGCAATGTGAAAACAAAGATATACTATATTTATATATATATACAGTGTATACAAAGAGTCTTAAAGGGACACTTCACCCCAAATGAAAATTCTCTCATCATTTACTCACCCTCATGCCATCCCAGATGTGTATGACTTTCTTTCTTCAGCTGAACAAAATATAGAATATTTGAGCTCTTTAGGTCCATACAATGCAAGTGAATGGTAACCAAAACTTTGAAATCCAAATAAGCCACATAAATGCAGCATAAAAGTATGGTTTAATTCACTTCTTCAGAAGATATACACTCACCTAAAGGATTATTAGGAACACCATACTAATACTGTGTTTGACCCCCTTTCGCCTTCAGAACTGCCTTAATTCTACGTGGCATTGATTCAACAAGGTGCTGAAAGCATTCTTTAGAAATGTTGGCCCATATTGATAGGATAGCATCTTGCAGTTGATGGAGATTTTTTGGGATGCACATCCAGGGCACGAAGCTCCCGTTCCACCACATCCCAAAGATGCTCTATTGGGTTGAGATCTGGTGACTTTGGGGGCCATTTTAGTACAGTGAACTCATTGTCATGTTCAAGAAACCAATTTGAAATGATTCGAGCTTTGTGACATGGTGCATTATCCTGCTGGAAGTAGCCATCAGAGGATGGGTACATGGTGGCCATAAAGGGATGGACATGGTCAGAAACAATGCTCAGGTAGGCCGTGGCATTTAAACGATGCCCAATTGGCACTAAGGGGCCTAAAGTGTACCAAGAAAACATCCCCCACACCATTACACCACCACCACCAGCCTGCACAGTGGTAACAAGGCATGATGGATCCATGTTCTCATTCTGTTTACGCCAAATTCTGACTCTACCATCTGAAAAAAAATCCCAATTTTCCTTGCATTGTATGGACCTACAGAGCTGAGATATTCTTCTAAAACTGTTATTTGTGTTCTGCAGAAGAAAGAAAGTCTTACACATCTGGGATGGCATGAGGGTGAGTAAATGATGAGAGAATTTCCATTTTTGGGGGACCTTTAATGCTCCAAAAATAAGCTTCATTTTCTTTATGATCAATATAGTATCTTATTTTTTCTCTTGATTTAGGGGTGGAGGTGACCTGGATATTTTTGTGAGAGTCACCCAATTCTTCAATCTATTCATTATAGAAATTGAGAAAATTATTAGATTGTTTGATTTTGTTTTACACAGATAAACACAAGCAAGATTGACTTCTGAAGCTCATATAAGAAACACAAACTCTATTCTCCATTGGGTGTTTATTGTTAGCCTCAAGAAAGAGGCCACTATCTGAAATTAGCCATCAAAGGCTACTTCAACTTTTCATAGACTACTTACAGTATTTATTTTTTTTGTTTAGGGTTTAACAAAGACTGTCATTTTTGATTTATCAGAATGAAGAATTTGTCTTGACAGCGGTCACAGAACATAAAATCTCAACTGGACATGTGCGTTGTTTTGTATTGTTTACATGAAATCATCTTTACACAAGTTATTTAATTCATATCTACTCTTTTCACCAGTGAGACAAAAATATATAAGAAAACAAAAGACAATATCTTCTGTTTATGTCTCACTGAATTGTCCCAGAATTATCTTTTTTTATTCACAAAAAATGCTTTCATCTTTTGCAACCCTTGTAATATCAGCTCTTTTGAGGGCTGTGTTCTGAAATACAACAATCTGTGCTCAACAAACAAAATCATATGAAAGATTTACATGAAGTTTAGCATTGCACAATGGTGTTTTGTGTCAGAATATGGCTTATAGTAAGTTCTCTCGTCCCAAACCACACTCATCTATTTCATTATATATATATATATATATATAAGTAACCTGAATTGTTTTTATTGTTTTGAGTTTGATGAACTTGTCTCTGTAGTGTATACTGTATGGGACATCTTACTGAATATTTGAAGTTAAGAGCAATTAACATGCATGTGTAGTACAAAATCAAAATCTGAAAGTTTGATGAACTTATTAGGGTTTACAGTATGTACGTGTGTACATACATACATATGTATGTATATATGTATACACACACACACACACACACACACACACACACACACACACATGCAATCACTTCAGCTGCCTGAGGCTACTATTGGCTCATTAGTTTCTAAAAATGTTTGATATTTTCACTTGATGGAATTTAAGATCTAGACAATGAGCTTGGATAGTCTCTTTTAGAGCTTTGGAGAACTACAATCATTTAAAGTCAACATGAAACAGCATTTGCAACACATACTGCAGTTTTGATGGTGGCCTTTGTAAAACGAATACATGGAATCACTGTAGCCCACTTTTCTTCATCAAAAACAATGAAGAAACCAATTAAATTACTTTCTCTGCAGTTTAGCGATGCAAAACCAAGTCCTGTTAACCCTATATGAATTATAACATACATTTTAACCCTTTAAAAGTGATAAAGCAATTTACCAAACCAGACATCCCAAATCACTATGCGTTCCATCATCAAATAAAGTTGTGTGTTCTGAGAGCATATTTTGTTCTCTTTTTTTTATAAATCAAATATTTGCACAATATTACATTATATTTGTACAATACATAAGAGTAATCCACAAAAATGTGATTCATTTTTTGCATCATAAAAAGAAGATATTATATTTTTATATTAAAGTGCAAGAACTATATTAACATCTGTAATTACCATTCAGTCACATGTGGATTGAGAAAGGCACAGCATTAACCACTGGTTTATCAAGCAAAACTAGTCCCTCTCACACATAGAAACACGCTTGTGCACACATGAGAAAAATGGTCTGATGCCATTTGGTTAGAAAATGACCACGTTAGCCAGATAACGCTACAAGCCAGAATTTAATTGCACTGTGTCAAATGATTGCTCGTCAAATATTTAACTAGTTCTGGAGTAAGCCACGATTCAGCATTTTCAGGTTTATAGATTTCAAATTACATTATAATACATTATAATAGTATTAGTGTAGAATCATGTCAATTAGTTAAAACATCACTTATAACATTGCATTATGGCTAAAGAGGTTTAACAACTTGGGTTGTTTAATATGAACTTCATTACATCGATTACAACGGATCTTAAACATTCCTTTGTCTGGCTCCTTGTAATATTAGGTAGCTTTTTAGCACTCTGCTATTATTATACACATCTCAAAATCACTCACAATGGGACTGAACTCAACAAAGTTCCACATGTCTGATAAAGCTACGAATGCATCAAAAGCTCTTTGCCACTGTACAAATAAACCTTAGAATTACACAAATGAGGTATTGCCATGTTTTCCTACCTCCATGTACTAAAAGTGTAAACAAGGTAGACATTTACATAGACTTTCTTAATCATTATTTTCTTTTTCTTTCTATTTTACATAAGACAATTATTTTGGCAAAGGGCTTTAATTACATGTCGCAGTTGCAGTAGGTGAATCTCACAAAAACCTGTCAAGAACATGTCCATAATTCACCCTGAAATAAAAACCTTTTATAATAGGTTAATAATAAAATCTACAAAAAAAAAAAAACAAAAAAAAAATGAATACTCTGCAGGAAGCATTTTGTAATTGTGATTTTCATGACAATTAATATATATATATATATATATATATATATATATATTTATACTTAAAATATACAAATATAAATGTGTATATTCTAATAAATATATACATTTATTACACATGTATATTTAAATTATAAATGTATATATTTAATAGAATATACACATTTATATTTGTATATTATTTTAAATATAAAAAAAAATATATATGAAATGTTAAGTGTTTATATATAATGGTACCATTTGTTATACTGATTTTAGTTTATAATGATTTTAAATCAACATAAAACAACAATACAAATCCAAATATAAAGACAAAAAAAAATACAAAAAATAATAATTGTCATCATCAATGAGAATGAGATTTCATTGCTTAAAAGTAATGAGCATTTGGGAGGAAGGGTGAAATATGATCCAGACATTTCTTTGTGAGATTCACCAAATGACATCTTAATAAATCTTTTCCAAAAATTACAGCACATTCCTTTGCTCAGTAGTACCATAATGATTATGTTTACGTCAAACTCTCCCCCAAGATTGCAGCGTAGTGATCTGTCTAACAAGAAAATGTAGTTAAAAGGAATAGTTCACCCTAAAAATTCAACTCGTCATCATTAACTCACCCTCATGTTGTTCCAAACCCAAGAGACTTTATTTCTTCATTGGAAAACATAAGCAGATGGCAGAATTTTAGCTTTAGTCACTATTCACTCAATGTATGGAAAAAAACAACCGAGACATAAGAGTAACATAATGTGTTTGGAACAACATGAGGGTGAGTAAATAAAATTTTTGGGGTGTACTATCCCTTTAAGGCAGACAGGAAAGTTAATGCATGGAAATCTAGAGCTACATCTATCTGGTTTGTGCTTCTTTCCCAAAGAACAAAATCAATTCAAGACACTGGATTAAAAGGGCCGCTCATAAACGACCTAGCCGGAGAACCCTTAAGGAACTCTGAGGTTGTGGCGCTTCCATGAGCACTAAACCCTAACGACAATCTGCTTTAGAAAATGGCAGAGCCCAAAACCCCACAGCAGCAGAAAGAAACGGAGCGGAGAGAGTTAGGACGTCCAGTGAGAGAGGTAAAGAGTTTAATGGGAGTTAAAGGGATAGTTCTACCAAAAAATGAACATTTGGTCATCATTTACTCTCCTTCAAGACATTCCAAACCCATAAGATTTTCTTCTATAGTACACAACAGATATTAGAAGACTGACGGCTCTTTTGTGTTCAACGGAAGAAAGTCATACAGGTTTGAAGGTAAAAAATCCTAGAAGTTACATTTATGGGTGAACTGTTCCTTTAAGAAGGAAGAAGATGTGGGACTCAATTCATTTAGCCAGCACTGACTTTGGGAGAAAAGCATCCATCTCTGAGTCTCCTCCTTTGCTGTGGCCTGACGAGGATGTATTGGTACTGGAAGTGCTGGTGTTTGGTTTGGGGAGACTGTACATGTAGACGGCGCCTATGACCAGTCCTGCGCCCAGCGTGAAGATCAAGTCCACGTGGAAACCAAAGAGGTAGACAGACGTGACGGTAGATACAATGATGGAAAAAGAAGTAGCGAATCCTTTGAGAATATTGTCTGCGTATTTCACAACCACGGCCACCAGGAGGCCACCAAACGCTTGGTTGAAGATGACGCCCCACACCATGGGCGTGTAGCCAAACAGGAAGCCTTTTTCGACAATGACATCTCCATCGTTCCACCAAAGGCCGAGAAGACCCAAAAGAGTCCCGAAGATCCCGAGCTGCACGTTCCTCATCCACACCGAGGCAGAGCTGCCCTTCAAGATCTTCTCGAAGTAAACGCCGGCAAACCCAGACGACAAACAGGACACCACCACCGACGCCAAGCCTTTGACATAGCTCTGGTTAGTGCTGGTCAAAGCCTCTTTCTGCTTTCCGCCCTCTTGTTCCATTTGGACGATCGCCACACCGGCGAAGAGCAGCACTAGAGAGATCCATTGGACTTTAGAGAGACTCTTCCGCAACATGAGAACTGAAAACAACGCTGTGGTCAAGATCTTCAGCTGATATGTGACCTACAGAGAGAGAAATATAACGTTATAATAGCCTCTCTGGTTTAAACTTCAGTAGAAAAAATGGGCTTAGTGTTGGTTGGCTTGATACATTTCAATGAATCAATTTAAACTGTTTTAACGAATCAATTCAACAATTTGTGTGAATCATCACTCAATGGGAGTTTATTAAAAATATACGGTATGTACGTAAATGGGTGTTTCTTCAACCTCGGGCACTTGCATATCCCAGAGGTTGATTTTTATTAAAACAAATATATTTATACTTTTTTCTTTTGTTATATTATGGTTTCGTTAAAACTGCATTTGAATTGTTTTTTTCACCAGACCTTTATCATTTATTTTTTGGTACTTTTCAAATGCCTTCTGTATACAAATGTTACTGTTTTAGCCATGTCCTGGTCCCAGACTTTTAATATTAAACTATAAAAATCCATTATAAAAATTATAATCATTACATATTTAAAACTATGATAATCTATACAAAGAGTGAAATAAACAAACCATTGTAATATTTATTGTGTGAAAATTATTTCTATCAGTTTTCCAAAGATTACAATGGTCTCATTTGTGGCTGTAATTTTACCAAATTATACAAAAAGTTTGACAAATGTTATTTAATTAAGTGTATTTAGGATTCATAAAATGTTACCTATGAAAACAGCCTCAGCCAGACAAAGTGGTTGGCTATATTCTTCTTTTTTTTTTAAATACAAAAAGTCAAAAATGTAATTTCCATCACTGTCATTTTCACTACAGATATCTATAAAACAATTCAGAATTTGAGAAGTGCTGGAATAGACACTGTGGTGGGAAGATTCATGGGTTTCATAAAACATTGCAAATCTCTTGTGATGCACTGTTGGGAAACATTTTTTAACAAGCCTTTATTTACTAAACATCCACAGTGCTAAAAGTGTCCTAAGCTGAAGAAACACCCATATTCAAATACTGTTAACTGTTAGCCAGAAAATGTATTGAAACAAAAATGGGTCAAATTAATTTCGCACACAGTTACATATATTAACCTTCAGCAACTTGGTCTGGAGAAGTTAGCCAAACTACAAGTCAAAAAGAGATCATTTACATAAAGAAACCTTAAAGGAATAGCTCACTCAAAAACGATAATTCTCTCATCATTTAAGTCTCAAACTCATATGGCTTTCTTTCTCGTGCCAAAGTGCGAGGGAGTGAAATCGAGCTTCAAATCAAGATTGTGCCAAGGAGACTGAAGATGTCAAGATTTATAGAAAAAAGGGGGGTACATTTTGGTCTGTTTCTCACCCAAAATAAATCATGATGCTTCAGAAAGCATACATTAAACCACTAGAGTCATATAGATTACCTTTATGCTGTCTTTATGTCCTTTTTGGAGCTTGAATGTTTTGGACCCCACTGACTTATATTTTGTGGATAAAAACACACATCATGTATCCATTAAAAATCTTTCTAAATCATAGAAGAAATAAAGTCATGAGCCTGAGCCAGCATAACGGTGAGTAAATCAAGAGAGAATTATAATTTTATTTTCTATATATAGTCTAGGGGGGGCCTGGAGTCGCGAGTTCGAATCCCAGGGTGTGTTGAGTGACTCCAGCCAGGTCTCCTAAGCAACCAAATTGGACCGGTTGCTAGGGAGGGTAGAGTAACATGGGGTAACCTCTTCGTGGTTGCTATAATGTGGTTCGCTCTCGATGGGGCGCGTGGTGAGTTGTGCGTGGATGCCGTGAAGCCTCCACACACTACGTCTCCGTGGTAACATGCTCAACAAGCCATGATGAGGCACGGGTTGACGGTATCAGATGTGGAGGCAAATGAGATTCGTCCTCGAGAGCATTGGAAATTGGGCATTAAAAGGGGAGGAAAGAAATGTGTGTGTAATATATATATATATATATATTTGTAGTTTATAGTCTAAATGGTATAAAAGTGTTGAATATGGACCCTTTAAAAAAAAAAAAAAAATCACAAGAAAAGTGTGATGTAGGGCAGCCTTACCTGGAAAGTGGCTGCAGGTAAATTGGAAATGGCCACATACTGCAGGTTGTTTTGTAATGTGTAGATGAGGGATGGCACTGCTAACTTAAGGGTGTCTGAATACTGTATGACTATAGAGTCATACAGCAATGTTACAAAGTCCTTCACATTACCTGTATTTACAAAAAAACAAGAAAGAACACTTATCACACACAAACTTCTGTGAATACAATACTGCCTCCAAAACATTATTTATAACAGCAATAAGCCATGAGAGGCCATCCGCTTCAGTAATTATACTAAGGTTAACAGGTTTTAGTGGTAAAGTAGCTTGAAGAGCTTGTTGCTTTTATAAAATGGCAGCAACAGCAATATGATAAAAGACACCAATGTTCAATAAATAATTACATTTATTACAAAAATAATTATCTCATAGTCAGAATAAACAATTCTTCGCCAAGTAATATAGTTCATTAGCCTAACTATATGATACTTACGATTGCCAAACAGTCACAGGTGAGCGTACGTTGCTATTCTACACGACTCAACAATTTAGAATCTGAACGATCCATTTTATATTTAGCATAATGATACACATTTTATTAAATTTCATTTTGATTAGGCCCATTATTTGTTTTAGGGAACAAAAGTAAACAACACCACAGTGTAATACAATCATACGATATTAACTTTAATATAATTTTTTTTTTATATATATTATCCTGATATCCTTAAATTCATATTATAAATATATTCACATTATGATATATGACACGGAGGATAAAAAAGGGTATCTGTGGGGGGGTCGCGTGACGCCATGCATGGAGCGGACATGTGAGCGACGAGCTTTGGTTATTTACATGTTATAATCCGGTGAGATTCGATACACCATGTTACAAATTTGTTCTTTGAAGTAAACATGGCAAAGAAGTCCAAATCCTCGGGGTCTGGAGACATTAAAAGACACTTATGTGCTCAAGCAGAAACCTCTGATGGGCCTGCAGACCAGGGACTCGATTAGAAAGGTGCGGCGGGAGTGATTCAACGCCAACTGTCCAACATGTTTGTGATGCTGACGAAGGTTGTTGCTGCCATGGAGGATCTTGCTGTGATATGGAGTGCTGGTGGCATAGTGGACTAAAGCACTTAACTGGCAATCAGAAGGTCGTTGGTTTGATCCCCACAGCCACCACCATTGAGTCCTTGAGAAAGGCACTTAACTTCAGGTTGCTCCGGGGGGATTGTCCCTGTAATAAGTGCACTGTAAGTCGCTTTGGATAAAAGCGTCTGCCAAATGCATAAATGTAAATGATATGTCGATCGATTATGGCGATGGAAACAAACAATTCTCTGAGTTGGTTACAAGAGTGGTAGATGTTGAGAAACGGATCGATTATTTGGAGTCATCGGAAAGGGACTTGTCCACTGATCTGCTCATGTTAAGTCTACATCTAGAGATGCAAGGGTTCGCCTTATGCAATTTAGGATTTTACATAGATTTTATTGGACCCCCTCTAGATTACATAGGCTTGGTCTTAAAGACACACCCACCTGTTGGCGATGCCAATCAGAAGATGGAGACACAACCCATGTCTTTTGGGGATGTGTTAAGATGCAAGATTTGTGGTTAAAGGTTCAGAATTATTTGTGTGATGTTTTGTGCACTCAAATTTTACTTTGCCCCAGACTTTGTATTTTGGGCGATGGGGCAGTTATAAATTTGGGGGACAAATATATAAAAAATTGGGATTTGAGTAGCATGATGATTGGCAGACAAATTAAGGGGTTGGAAGTTGGATGGAGCGTCACCATTTCCAGAGTGGTTTGCGGAGATGGAGAGGGTGACGGCTTTTGAGGAGATGTCAGATAGAAGGCTGGGGTTGGGGGACTTGTTTTTTAGGAAGTGGGGTAGGTATTTGGTGGTTTTGGGGGACTCTCAGGGAAGGGATGAGGAGAGAGAAGTTTAGTTTAATTATGTATGTTTATTATTCATTTTATTTGTATCTATTTTTCTTTGGTGCGTGTGTATTATTTTATGTGACCACAGGGGTGTTCTTAAGCAAATTAAACTTAAGCATTCAGTTTGGTTTGTATCTCTATGTATAGTGTCTTATAATGCATTTGCAATTGAAAACTTAATTTTATCTTGCCAGTAAAGCTTGATATGAATTGAATGTGCCCATTTGATCCCATTATTAAAAACTACTGGAAAACACCAGAATAAAATTTTAATTAAAGCATATCCACTGATTTTATGGCATGTACACATATACTTGAATCAAAGATATATACCTGTAAAAATGTGTGTACTTAAATCTATCCGCAAAAAACTGAATATTTTCATATTCTTCGGAACGACACAGACACATAAATGCAGATATAAATACAAACTACGGAGCCTATGGCGTAGGTTTGATGCACAATCATAAACCTGCCTAAAGAATCAAGAGAATGTAATTTATGAACGCACCTCTCTTCTGCATCAAGATGATAACCAGACTTGTAAGGACTTTAAGAACCTCTGCCATGACAACAGCTGATGTGGTGAAGAAACGGTCTCCCGGCAACGTCCGCACATAGCGGATGCTGAGGATGAGTGATGCATTCTGGATCACCAGAATCGCCAAACTGATATACTTTAACTTCTTATTAACTGCATTGGAACACAAGCGTGAGACAACACAAACCAACTTTTAAAGTATGTTCCAGGTTTGAAAACGTTTAATGTGTACAGTAATTACGCACTTACAGTAAGGGAAGTCTATGGGGCAAGGCATTGCGGAGGGTTTAAAATCAGAAATGTGAAGTTTGTATTTTTGTTAAAGCACTTATATTAATTATTATTATTTTAACATTTATCGCGATGCAATACCTTGCCCACCATCATGTAAATGCATTACTGTGTTTTGTTTTAAGAGAAATTAGTCAAAATGAATCTGTGTTAAATGACAAAAGTCACAGATGCTGTCTATAGAGTTTGACTTGTATTTAGCCCTCCTATGGTATTCAGTCATTTTTGACCGAAATTCATTTATAAAATTTTATACAAATGGTTTCCATTATTTGAGCAGTACAAGACTTGGTGACTTTTCCTCCATTTCCCATCTGAACATACCCAAAAAATTGGGCTTGATTCGTTAAGTCTAAGTGGTCGTTAAAAAAAAAAGTGCCACCTTTGGTATTCAAATTGACCGACCATTGAAAATGAATAGGAAAGACCAACAAACAGCATTTTTTTTTTTTAATCTGTCAAATACAATCAATAAATCAGACAGAAATGATAGGGTGAGACTCTAAAACATGCACACCCATTTAAACAGACTTTAACAACAATATCTATATTTATATACATGATATTTTTATTAGGACACTCGATTTAACGCGTTAATTCAGTGCGATTAATTTTACAAAATATACTGCGTTAAAAAAAATTCACGCATTCGCAATGCCCCCCCGGACCATAATAAGGAAGATTCCGGAGAAATGCAAGCTTGTAGTACCACCTGTTTACTCCAGAGGGCAGTAAGTGAAATTTCAGCTGTGTGAGCAACGCGCAGTTTATATACAGTGAAGAAAAACAGCAGAACATCACTTTGCGATTAATTGTGTTAATTTATTTAACATGTTATTTTTTGTCAAATTAATCGCACAGAATTAACGCGTCAAATCGACAGCCCTAATATATATATAAATATAAATATTGATCACTTAGTTATTTTAATTGCTTTTTCGTTTTGTTTGGAGTGCAATTTGAAATTAGAAATGTGGTGGCCAAAAGTTTGGAATAATGTACAGATTTGCAGATCCTTGGCATTCTAGATGTCAGTTTGTCCAGATACTCAGGTGACATTTCACCCCACACTTCCTGTAGCACTTGCCATAGATGTGGCTGTCGTGTCGGGCACTTCTCACGCACCTTACAGTCTAACTGATCCCACAAAAGCTCAATGGGGCTAAGATCCATAACACTCTTTTCCAATTATCTGTTGTCCAATGTCTGTGTTTCTTTGCCCACTCAAACCTTTTCTTTTTGTTTTTCTGTTTCAAAAGTGGCTTTTTCTTTGCAATTCTTCTGATAAGGCCTGCACCCCTGAGTCTTCTCTTTACTGTTGTACATGAAACTGGTGTTGAGCGGGTAGAATTCAATGAAGCTGTCAGCGGAGGACATGTGAGGTGTCTATTTCTCACACTAGAGACTCTAATGTACTTATCCTCTTGTTTAGTTGTAAATCTGACCTTCCACATCTCTTTCTGTCCTTATTAGAGCCAGTTGTTCTTTGTCTTTGAAGATTGTAGTGTGCACCTTTGTATGAAATCTGAATTTTTTTGGCAGTTTCAAGCATTGTATTGCCTTCATTCCTCAAAACAATGATTGACTGATGCATTTGCAGAGAAAGCTGTTTTTTTTATTTTTATATTTCTGACCTAATATTGACCTTAAGACATGCCAGTCTATTGCATACTGTGTCAACTCAAACACAAAGACAATGTTAAGCTTCATTTAACAAACCAAATAGCTTTCAGCTGTGTTTGATATAATGGCAAGTGATTTTCTGTTGCCCTTCACAACTGCTGTAAAGCCATCGTTCAAAAAGTTGAAAATTAGCAAGTTAGCATGATTACTCAAGGATAAGGTGTTGAAGTGATGGCTGATGGAAATGGAGTCTCTCTAGATTTGATCAAAAATGACTTTGTCATAGTGATGGTGCTTTTTTTTTTTACATCAGTAATGTCCTGACTATACATGGTGATTAGTTGAATGCCACTTTGGTGAATTAAAGTACCAATTTCCTTCTGAAACAGCAAAATCTGTACATTATTCCAAACTTTTGGCCACAAGTGTATTTAATTAATAATTGTTTTAAATAAGTTAAAGGGGTCATGACATAAGAAACCAAATTTGCCTTGATCTTTTGGTATATAAGAGGTCTTTGTATCATTAAAACGTCCTGCAAGTTTGATATTTTAAGACGTCCTCCCCATTCTAAACGAATCATTTATTTAATCAAACTCAAAATACAGCTCGTTCTGGATTCATGGTTAGAAGTGACGTGTCGGTTAGAAGTGACGTAACAGCGTTTGCATATGACCGCCTCCAGCACAAGATAACTACGCTCTAAGCGCCAAGACAACTACGCTCATTTCAGTATCGCCGTGCGCCTCACAAGTGTTCAGTCGATGGACAGCGAGCTCTGACAGAGACTACTTGTGCACAGGAAAATTACGATGCCACACAGATGTGCTGTTCCTGGCTGTGGTCAAACAAAACCTCTGAATAAGCTGCCGAAAGATCCAGACGTCAGGGAAAAATGGATGCAGTTTATTTTTTGCGGACGCTCCAGTCACGGCAGTGTTAACTTAAGCGTTTGTTCTGTACATTTTAAGGATGACTGTTTTGAGAACAAATCTCAATATGATGCTGGCTTTGCCAGAAAACTGTTGCTCAAAGATAAGTCCGTGCCGACTATTCTGGGAACAACGACGACGCAAACTGTAAGTAATCTATTTTAAACTTTAAACTACTTTTTAAAGCGCAATTTCATTCATTATGAATAATCACAGTGTTTTTACTTAGTTTACTTGCATATTGTTCTGGCTGGGGCGTCAATAATTGATACATAGGCACTGACGTTAGCCAATCATAACAGTGGGCGTTAACACTGAAGTCTTAAATGGAAAACGCCTCCAAAACAGACTGTTTGAATCAGAGGATGAGAAACAGGGTGGGAAAAGGTCATAAATCACTAGATTTTAAAAGTTTTTCTTAAAAAAAATATATTAATACTATAATTGCACCTAAGGGAACATAATAATACAATAAAAAAACCATGTCATGACCCCTTTAATTTAATTTTTAACGCAAAATCACTAGAGCAAGAATATTCACAGATCCCTCAGCACTGGGGTTGCTGATATAATTTGATATTGTGGTAAACATATATATATATATATATATGAAGGAGGGAACAAAATAAATTTATTAACATGCATTATGTATTTTCCCGGACAAAGAAATACCCGGCCTGTTAAGAATGCACAGATAAAGTAGGTTCTTGCCAGAGAGATGTTACCCTTCACAACTGTTGTAAAGCCATCCTTCAAATAGTTGAAAATCACACATTTTAATTGCAATTATTTTTTCCAGTTTCATTTGAATTTTTAGTTAACATAAATAAAAAAATAAGGTTCAATGTTTGAAATCAAGGTGTCTTGCTTTATTGTGTAAGCTTCACCATAACCCTGCTTAACGTAAATTACCCCATAGTACCACTTAGCGTCCAACCAGCGGTAATACCGGTGTTCGTCGGTACACCGCAGCACCCCGATCATATCGGTTATTGGCATATCAGATAGGACTATCGGACTATGGAGAAGATCGCCCAACCCTACATGTAATAACTTTGTTAACTCTACATTAAACTGAATGGCATTGTATGGATCTGACAGTCAGAGGCAAACAGTGACATCAATTAGCGATATTTAGGAGATCCAAAAGATGAGCGAGTAGATCAGTCTTACCTTCATTCTGTCTTCGGGATGTTTTATCTTCACCATTTTTGTTTGGACTCAAACTGCCTGGTGCCATCATCGTCAAACATGGGTCTGACTTTCAACACAAATCCTGCTCTTCTCGATCGATCTGTGAGTAATGCGGATGTTAATGGTAATTTCTCCACCGCTGCGCCATGGAACAGCTCATGGGAGACTGTATATGCAGACTGGATGTTCAGTGGTATTCGAGGAAAAGTGTTGACGTCCCCCACACCACCAGCACACAATAATTTCCCTGTTGCCGTCAATGAGCGCAGCGACCAATCACACGCGCCCGATGACTTCTTCGCGGTATTTTATGCTTCAAAACACATCAGCGACACCTGTAGGTTTGGAGTGCTGTGGGAGTGCCTATTTTAAAAAATTATTATCAAGAATATAATTTGTGCCCTAATTTCAAAGGTCTTACAAGAAAAAATTAAATATTATCAAACGTGAATTTCCTTGATAAAAAAAATATATGATCGTGTCTGGTAACATGTGCATGTAAAATGGCTAGAAATAGCATTTTTGCTTAGCGTAAAGCTGACAATTTACACAAGGTTTATTTATATTTCTTCTGCTCCAAACTTACATAAAAAGTACTTCTCTGTCTGCTCGTATGAATGTAACACATCATAAGAAAGTGTTTCACCACTGTTCAAATGCACTTTTGATCGCATAATTTATATGTGTAAATGTTTTCCATCTGAAAGGACTAAATATTAAAATAAATAATGACAATAAAATGCAAAGTAATCAAAAAACTTTTTGAATGTAACTGTATTCTAATTACCAATTATTTAAATTGTAACTGTATTGGAATACAGTTACTTATTTTTTGTATTTTAAATACATAATCCTGTTACATGTATGTATTCTGTTACTCCCCAACCCTGCTTATTCCTCACATGACATACATATTCACACAGCTTGGGGTGATGGTAAAGCATTCAACTTGTTTGTAAGGTGCCGTCTTCACAGAAGTTTTGCTAGTTGCCATGTTCACCTCACCATTGTTTTATCAACTGTTCATTCCGCTAAGGGGGGCAAACAGCAAGCACTGAGTGCATGAAGTGTCCAACAACCGGTGAAAGGTACAATGTGTAATATATGTACTGCACTAATAATATGTTATCAGAGAATTAGAAAACATGCTAAGTTGAAATACTGGCTTCTCCGAAGACAATTCTACAGCTAGTATATTCTACTTTGGAATTTATGTTTGTGTTTTACATGCTGCAGCCATAGAAGCCAGCTATACATCTAGCTAACATTGACAGAGTTATATAAAATCCACAGGAGATGGTTTATAGTTTGCAAACAATAAAAACATTGCAAACGTATACATTATCTGATCAAATTACTGTGTAAGGCTCGTGGCTTGCCATTGTCAGTTTGCTCGTTCCTGTTGCGTGTCCTCAACCTTACAACTCACGTGATCATCGAGTCTGGGGAGGAGGGGCAGGGGAGACAGCTCTCTCCAATATTTTGAATTGGGACAGCAGTACCCATTTTAAACGCTTGATGTCAATGTTACATATTGCTCCTTTAACGAAGTACATAATCTGGGTACTTGTAGTACATGTCTTTTCAATGCACTTTCATTGTGAGCATACTACTCACTACATCCCAAACTCTCCTAAAATCCCAGAGAGGGATATTGAATCATAGCCTGAGGTGATAGTCAGTTAAAGCTACAGTCTATATGCCCACTAGTTCATGTGCCCCAGTTTGTTTTGGTTATTGTTTTGGTCGGGAGAGAGGGGTGGGGGTTGAATCTGATTGGCTGTCGCAGAGTATTGTACTCAGTAACTTTTGTCTTTGTGTCATCTTGGACTTACACTGACACCTAGTGGCTTGGATGCAGCATCATTTAAAATCAATAGTTTTCAGTTTCAGATGCCATTGTAGATATTTAGTATTCACTGTCAGACATGATTAATGTAATCAATGAGTGAAAGTATCCCGCAACAGGACGGTTACTGAGATTAAGCAAGTAGTATTCGGCTGGTCATGTGATTCTAACATGGCAGCCCCCATGTGTGGACCCTCTCCATGTAGAACAAAACAGCTTTTATAAGTTTAATGATATGACTGGAGTCTTCATTCCTACATGTATTGCAAAATTACAATTAATGTTTTTAGGAGTTAAAGTTTTTTAATGAGGAAAAATTTACTGATTGCACCTTTAAAGTTTTTCTAAACTTTAAACTTTTTGTGAGGATACAAAAACTAAACCGTGGTCAATATTTGTAGTAGTTTTAGTTAAAACACGAAACACAATTCATGTAAATAGGATGACATCTACTGTATACTTACATAATGTTGTACATTTTTAACGTTATACAATTTGAAGACTATGCAGGGCGTTTTTTATTTTCTCACAATGCATCTTTATTTGAATATATACTGTGATATACTGTCATTACTTGTGTGGGAGACTGCATACAGGCAAGAAGCAGATGTACAGGCATTGTTCCCCAATGGCCACTAGGGGGCAGCAGCACCAAATAGACGCTGCACAGTCTTATCATATGCTGAGACGTCACACTCGAGTTTCAAGTTTACTGTTTCCTTTAAGGGATAGTTCACCCAAAAATGAAAATTCTCTCATTTACTCACCCTCATGCCATCCCAGATGTGTACAACTTTCTTTCTTTTGCTGAACACAAAGATTTTTAGAAGAATATCTCAGCTCTGTTGGTCCATATAATGCAAATTAATGGTGGCCTGAACTTTGAAGGTACAAAAAGCACATAAAAGCAGCATAGAAGTAATCCATAAGACTCCAGTGGTTAATTCCATGTCTTCAAAAGCAATATAACAGGTGTGGAAGAGAAACAGATCAATATTTAAGTCCTTTTGTACTATAAATTCTCCTCCCTGGAACCATTCCAACCAGGGATCCCCAATTTTTTTTAATATTTTCTCGGTAACACTTTAAAATAACATTTATTAAAAACATTGACTAACATTTTGACATTCCCTGGCTTTAGATTAATGACTCACCAAATACCAGGATCTGCCAATGACTTGAGGGAAAAACAATATTTAATCAATGTTTGATTGCATTACAAGAGGATTCAAGGTGAAATAACCTAAGATAATCTAACATTAAGATGAACATTAACATAGTTACAGATTTTGGGGGGCTGAGAGATAACGTATTCACCTATGAGTGGCACTAATTAAATGTATAAGGACCCATTTGAAATCTAAGATGCTTTTACACTTCCAATCAACAGGTTTATTGGTAAGTAAGGTCATCCCATGTGACAGGTGTTTGATAGTTTCAGGTGATCTGAAACACATGATCTGGAAAGGTAGCTTCAGTCATTACAGGAAAGCAGGGACCAAGTATGACAGGTATGTGGTAAAAAACATTCCTGTCCATGTCAGGAATAACAGACCGGAATGGTTTAACTGGAGCAGCCTGTTCAACCTTTCCTTTAAGCTTTTCTCAAAGTATTATCATTAAACTATGATCACTATTCAAAACAGTCTCTCTTTCATGAGCAAAACTAATAGAGGAGACAAGACAGATGATGTTTCTTTAAAAATAGATGTTTCACATCTACATTTTATTAACGGAATCTCTTAAATTAAACATTGTGACAACTGCCACATCACATATTTCAATACACAAGTATTTACAACAAAAATGTGCCAACCCAAGCAAAACAGCAAGGATTAAAAAAATTAACAAAATTGGGGGGATAGCAAATGCTCACTGTATATAAAAAAACAAAAACAATAATGCATTACACAATATGCTGGGAAAAGTCCAATTCTAGAACAGTAGTTAAATTAATTTCATTCCTACTAGAATTAAGTCTCATAAATATTTGAACATGCCAATCTGTATCCAAAGTCAGCCAATTACACAAAAACAAATCACTTGTGGACACAATGGACATCTGACAAATTTAAGTGTTTCTACAAAAAAAGAATACAGGATGCACTATTGAAAGTCACACTTTAAAAACAACATTTACATGAAATAAATATTGCATTATGAATATTTTTCAAATAAGGCAGTGGGTACTTCATTCTCTTTTGCATTAACAAAATCAAACAATTAGGGCCCTTTTAGTAAACATAAACACTGTGTAAGTAGTTGGAGTCTGTGTGATGTTAGTAATTAAAATTCACTCTAACCTTTGGGAATTTTCAACAAAATGTCAGAGCTTTCAGTACAAATTGTCCTGACAACATAACTTAAGTTACAGCCCAGTACTTGACAAACAATGCAGATGGAAACCAAAAGCCAACTTGCTAATAGCTTTCAGGAATCTATCTAGTGAACTGATTCATTTATAGTAAACAGGATCAACAGGAATGCTCCTCATCTTTGAAGTGTGTGTGTGTGTGTGTGTGTGTATATGTGTTTATAAAAGGGAACATGTCCACATGAGCCTGAATTATTGTTATTCCAGCACTCCCATCAAAGGACTGGAAACCATATCCAAAGACTTTTTGTGTCACCCCTTATAACAGGGAGAGAATATCACTGTACAACGGAAACCTGTAAAACCAGGTATCATCGCATTCTAATGCATGACTGTAAGTCTAACCATTATCATTTCTTAAGTCAGTTAGAACTTAAAAAATCAAAACAAACAAAAAGAACACAGAGTACTGCTTCTGAAACTTCACGAATCACTGAGCGCAAAAATAAATTAGTATGTGGCTGAAAAAATAAATAATCAGCAATAAATAAGAAAACTTCCACTGTTGTATGACGTTTTCATTCATAAAGTAAAACTGCAGCAATCCAGGTCTATATTTGGCGATCCCAAGTCCACATCAAACAAAACGATGCATGAGAATCTTCTGAAGGCAGCCGAACAAAACTAATAAATTAAAGAAGTCCAGAAGGCAGTAAATAGAGTTTGAAAAGTCCAGTGTAACATAAAACATTGTGTGTGAAAGTCCTCCGCGATTCAAAGGCTTGGGTTAATATTGCTTTGTGCTTGCAAATCTCCAATGTCCTCCGAGTTCTCCATCATCCAAGGATGAAGAAGGATCTGCTCCAAGGTTGGTCGATCCTCTGGTCTGTATGCAAGGCACCACCGAATCAGAGACTGGCATTCTGGAACAAAACAGAATCAAAAACATAAGTGCCAAATATCAATCAAAACAACGTCTCTTTAGAACATTATACAGTAAATGTGCATTAGACATGGTTTGTGTATTAAGGAAGTCAGTTTTTATTTCATGTTGACTTTTGTGTGTTCTGTAGCTACCTTTGGAGATGTGTTTAGTGAAAGCTGGAGTGGCTTGAATTATGTCCTCGTCCCGCTCAAAGGGAATGTCACCATTCACCATGTCGAACAGAAGTACACCCAGTGACCAAACAGTAAGCGGATGGGCGTTGTAGCGCTGTTTGAGGATCCACTCTGGAGGACTGTAAACTCTGGTACCTAGAAATACGGGATACAGGTTGTTAGAAACACGGTCACGCTCATGTTGTACTTATGCATATACAATTACTACCAAAGAGCTACCTTACCTTCAAAGTCAGTGTAAATGGAGTCCTTCAAAAGAGCCCCAGATCCAAAATCAATGATTTTGATGTCTCCAGTGCGGGTGTCTACCAAGATATTTTCATCCTTGATGTCCCGGTGCACAATTCCCCTGGAGTGGCAGAACTGGAGGGCTTTAACAACCTGTTTGAGGAACCTGTAAAACAACAAGGTTCTAATTAGTATTATACTTATATAAGAGGTGATTGCAGGTGTTCAAGATATATATTTTTAATAGACTTCAAAGCTTTTTTGTTGCATATAAAATTTGAGCTCAAAGTAACTCTTTCAAAGAAAATGTAGAGAAGGTTCTCAAACAATTTTGGGAAATTAGCGTAAAAAAAGGTGACTTTATCTGAAAGGTGAGTAGTTTGCATCCCTGCACTACATAGTTTTCCAGTCAAATGTAAAATTATCTTATATTCTGATATTTCCAGATATTTCATGACCATTTGAACCCTGAAATTAGTGTCAAATTTGCAATTAAATAGTATACCAAGCGTCTTTTTTCTTACCTCTGTGCAATGGGCTCCTCCAGGGCCCCACGCTCAGTGATGAAGTCGAACAGATCCTGGCA
Source organism: Xyrauchen texanus (assembly GCF_025860055.1). NCBI lineage: Eukaryota > Metazoa > Chordata > Actinopteri > Cypriniformes > Catostomidae > Xyrauchen > Xyrauchen texanus. The sequence continues at coordinate 36,679,314 of NC_068302.1, forward strand.
GTGTTGCGGTTTCTCAAACACAATGAGGTACCCCTGACCTGGGACTTCAAACCAGTCCAGCATCCTGATGATGCCTCGGTGACCAGGTACTGACAGCAGTAGAGCAATCTCCATTGGAACCATGTTTGCTTCACCAGGCTGTGGGGGGTCACATAAGAAAAATGTTCCTTTTTGAGATGCTGGTTGTAGTTTTGTTCCACAGTAAAACTTCAGCTAAATATTAACTCAGATTGAGGATGACCTTTTGTAATGGATCATTACTATGAAAAATTAACAATATGCCATTTCATGTGTTCTCCCAGTTTGTTTGTTTTTTTTTATTCTAAAAAAAGAAAAAACATTGTGCGTGCTACATTTTTATTATCGTCTAAAAAATATTTTAGATCTATTGCTATCAAACTGGTATTTTTTACAAATTTAGGAAAGATCCACCGAGTTCCCCTTTGTGCTGTTTTGAAAAATCCGAAGCGTCATCAACATACGTCACTTTCAGCATTCGACGATGCAGTTCCGGTAAATATCAAAACAATCGATAGAGGGCGCTATTATCCCTATTTCAATCCATTTACCATTTCTTCACCTACGATAATGCGCCAAAAAAATATATATATATTTCTTACTTGGAAGACTATGATAATAACGAATTAATTGCACTTATATCAAATTGTACTCACCAGTCTGGCCCACTGTTGAACTCTGTCACGGGATATTTGTTTAATGGCCACCTAAAATGATAATGCAAATGTCGGCTCTGTAAGTTACAGCGTTTTTATTGTGCTTTAGTCTTATTTTCTTTAATAGTTGTAAATAATGCATTACCTGTTGTCCGTCTGAAATTCGCTGTCCGCCGTAAACGGAGCCGAAACCTCCGCTGCCCAGAAGCGCTCCAAACTTGTACTGTTTTTCAAATGGCTCTTTAACTAAAAAATATAAAAATAACACACACACTTAGGAAAATCAAGGATTCATTTCAATTTCTTTCAGGGTTATGCATCTGCACAATTATATTATAACATTGGACAGAAAGCGCAATTCATTTTATTGATATTATTTGAATTAGGACACAATTAAATTTGTATACGTTTTAAAATAAATTCAACCATATCCACACGCACACAAATATGTATAAAATATTATTTGGTTCAAGTATTAATCTGAAGAATCTTACCATTTTTCGCTTTCACGTCTTCCAAATGATCAAATCGCAGGTCAACAACACGTTTGTCCAACATTTTCTACAAATAATAGAAAAGAATTGCAACTGCAAATACAACGAAATAATTATTTCAGCCCGCACAGTAAACAGCCTCAGAATAAACCCATGTTTGTCTGTGATTGTTCGCCGTTTTCAGTGAGCGTCTGAACGATATCTCCCTCTTCTAGCACTCGCACACTGACTGACTGAATAAGTTCAAAGTTTGTTGATGTTTTAAGTTCACATGTGTAAACACGCCCACTCTTACGAATCTACCCAATCGTGGCCAACACGCTTGCAGTGTTTTGAACAGAAAGCCAATCAGAGAGCTGAACATATGAATATTAATTAGCGGTGGTTAAAATTCTAAGAATATTTGCCGCTCTTACAACGTCCCTGAAAGAGCGCGCGCGCAATGTCAGCAATACGTGTGGGGTTTTATTCCAGCAAGCGTACATTTAGAATTCAACCATGCACATTAATATTTACAGGTGTTTACTTGAAATAAAAGTCATTTAGCAGCATAATGCGTAGGTGTTCATTCGCTCATACAATAGAGGGGTTATAAAGCATGCGTCATTCTCCAGGACGCAGCCCGCGGGGCAGTCCCAGATAATTTACTGGCAAAAATCGAATGTGGTTTTGATCTCTTAGTAATGTTATACCAAGAAAAACTGAACTTTTAATAGCTAATAGATGTGTTAGATATATATTTTTTTTATCTACCAGTCTTCACCGGTCAAAACTTTGGACACCAATTCATTATTTGTTATTACTATTTTCCAAATTTTAGCTTAATAGTGAAGTCATCAAACTATTAAATAACACAAATGGAAGTATGGGAATGATGAAGTGGCCAGCAAATGTTTAACAAGTCAAAACGTTCTTGTATTTTATAAGAAACTTGACCCAGCTCCTTTCATGTAGTCACCCTTTGCCTAAATTAGAGCTCTGTCTGCTGCACGCTTTGGGCATTTTCTCTACCAATACTCTGACACAATTTATACTCACATAAGCCTTTAGTTTAAAAGGTTTCAACCAAGTGTGTCCAATCTTTTAGCTTGTAGTGTTTATGCAGTCTTCAACATTACATATTGTTTATGATATGCATAGCACAGAAAATACAGCAAGAAAGATTTACATTTCTTCAGAAAGTTCTCCTTTTTTTATTCCAAGAAAAAAAAAAAAAAAAAGAGCATTTTCATCCCAAACAATAAAATAAAATAAAACAAGATTATATTAATCAATTATTATGAGGATAAAGTATGACTTTTTTCAATAACTTTTCATTTTCCTGTGTATTCTATAATGATATCAGTCATGTTTATTGTCACATGCACCTAAAGAAGTCCAACGACTGAATGGCGTAAGAAATAAAGGAGTGGTTAGGCGACAACGGGCCATTTTGACTGGATGGCTCGGGCTAGTGATGTATGGATAGATGGATGGGCGTTCGAAGGGAAGGAAAAAGTGGACTGCATGATGATGGAAAGAATATGATTGGTTTGATCCCCATGTATCTGCCTCCTTGCAGATTGTGCCTTCAAACCCTCCTTTATCAACTGCTGTCCGGGGAGGGTTCTCTATGTGTGGCATTTTTCTTCATGCTATCGAGGTATTCCTGTTGTGACACAGCCAAGACCGAGGCCAATATCTCATCGTCTTCCCAGTCTGTTAAGCCTATTGTAACACAAGAGAAACACAACACATGATATAACGATTCACCAAAAAATGAACATTAGGTTATCACTTACTCAAGCATGAGTGTTGTTTCAAGTGTGTATGACTTTCTTTATTCCGTGGAACACAAAATGAGACATTAGGCAGAATGTTAGCCTCAGTAACCATTGACTTTCATTGCATTTTTCCCACCATACAATTAACATGCATGGAGACTGAGGCTGTCATATGGTTTGGAGCAACACGATGATGGCTTGTACGACGGGCCTATCCCTATCAAATATACAATACAAAGAGTTCACATTTGTGTAACAATCCCATGAGAAGAACTATGAATATGAGCCATCCACTCCCTGCTTGCACCTTCTTAACTTCTTAACCAAAACAAACAGTTGTCAGCATTAGCTGGGGTGTGCCGATACTCAACTGCAATCAAGTGTATTTAACTGTGCATAATGACTGTACATACAGCTTTCTGGATGAGATCTGATGCATTTCACAAAGCTGTACCCTGAATCACACACATCACATAGAACAGAGAGCCACGAATAATTGTATTTCTGGGCCCTATAGTGACTCAGCCAAGCAAGTAGTCGAGCAAAAAACTACTTCCTCATCGAGCACAAAACCACTTCCTCACCAAAAGCAGTAGGGGACATCTGTCGCATAATGGCCCGGTAGCCCAATGCTGGATACAGAGACACCAGAGTGGATGAGGTGGGCCTGTCTGGTCCACCACAAGCCTGGTTACTGGGACCTGGCAAGCAAGATAGAGTACTACATGTATATCTTTCAATTGGAAGTAGAGAGTTTGGTGAAGTTCAGAGATGTATTTTTTTTTATCAATTCAGCTTCCACTGCAGAGAGTTTATGGGTGAACTCTGAATGAATGGGTGAAATATTTAGCATAAAGAGAACAAAGCATATTTTGAAGACTTCAGATTGATTGTTTATTAAAACAAAGAAAATTAATTGTCGTTGTAGCACCTTCAGTGTTCATTTCACCAGGAAACTGCGATATGTTCAACACGGCTCATAAAAATAGGCACATTTTTCAAAAATGGAGGAATAGTAATGTGGATCTATCAAACAAGGTTGCGATTTCTTTGTTTTGCAACAGTATTTTCATGACAGTTAAACACATTTTTCCCCATAAATTGCCATTGTCATAAAGTATATAAACATTTTAATTCTGAGTTTTCTTAATAATGATTCTCATTAGATTCCAATTACAGCAATACAGTTATATTACAACAATATAAAACAATAACAATAAAGAATATTTTAATTAGTACTGTCCGTCAATTCTCATTTTTAATCACATAATTTTTCATAGTTAATCGCAGATTTTCAAAGTGCTGAAATTTGACTATGTTTACTTATTTTCTTGTCAAAATGCATTTCCTTTTTAGGAAAGAAAACAAAACAATATAACAAACAATATAAGTGCTAAAACAACAAATTAGTTTTATTCCCTTTCACAAAAATTAAGGATAAAACAGTAGCATAAACACTTGCTTTTCAGCCTGTTCCTAACACAATGCTATCTTATGACATCTAAACACTTTTACTTTTTGTAAGGCGAGACATAACGTTTGCATTGCATAACCAACTACATTAACAAGCTTGTTCAAAGTGCAATCAAATTGCGCAGTAGCTTAACCGATACAGCATTGCACTGGCGATGGGGGTATGAGTTCTGAAGAGCATTCAAGTCTACACGTGAGACAGAAGTTTCAATGAATCACCATGTTTTTTCATCTCTCATTTGCTTAAACACCATCGGTTAGGTTTAAGGTTTAGGGTAGAGAGGTAGGTAGGTTTTGTTGATGTAAAACTGGATAGTGCATTAACCTTAAAAACCTAATTTGTTTGGAAGAAAATATAACCCTTTCTTTTTTAAGCAAAAAATATTTTCTAATTTCTTTCTATTGATTTTGTGGTGAAATATGACCAAGATATTTTCTTGACAGTAGAGTTCAAATACAGTTATAAGAAAAAGTATATTAACCCTTTGGAATTACTTACATTTATAAAGAAAAATGTCTTAAAAATATTCAATAATCAACTAACACAATCAGTTTTAACTAATAACACACATTATTGTATTGTTATTGTACACATTTAATGCATCATTCAAACATTCACAGTGTAGTTTGGAAAAAATATGTGAACCCCTAGGCTAATGACGGCAACAAAAGCTAATTAGAGCCAGGAGTTGGCAAACCTAGCATCCAAATAATGAAACCAGATTGGAGGTGTGGGTTAGAGCTACTTTGACTTATAAAAAGCACTCAAATATTTTGAGTTTGCTCTTCACAAGAAACATCTGCTGACCTAATAATTCAGCAGATGTTTATATTATAAGTGTTCTCAGAAGACCTACGATCAAGGACTGTTGCTTTGCATAAAGTCTGAAAGGGTTACAAAGTTATCTCAAAGAGCTCAGATATTCAACGGTCCACAGTTAGACAAATTGTCTATAAATGGAGATGGTTTAGTACTGTGGCTACTCTCCCTAGAAGTGGTCGTCCAGCCAAGATGTCTCAAAGGGCACACCACAAAATGCTCAATGAGGTAAAAAAAAAAAAAAAAACAGAGTGACAGCTTATGATTTGTAGGAAAGATTGGAACTGGTTCATATCTGGTTCATATCTCTGTTCATGAGTTTACAATGCAGAAAAAATTAAACCGGCATGGTGTCCACAGCAGGACACCATGAAGAAAGCCACTGGTTTCCAATAACAACATTGCTGTGCATCTGAAGTTTCCCAAAGACATCCCAAAACACTACTGGAAAATTTTTTTAGTAGACTGATGAATCTAATGTTGATTTATTTGGGAAGAACACGCAGCACTTAGCAGTGGCACTACATATGTTGTAAAAAGGGCATCACTACAGAATGGCTTCTAAAAAAGAAAATCCAACTTTTGGAGTTGCCCAGTCAGAGCCCATACCTTAACCCAATAGAGATGCTGAGGAATTACCTCAAAATGGTTAAAATTATTTCTGAATGTTGTGCAGGTGTAATCCACAGCTACTGGAAACACTTGGTTGAGGTTATAGCTGTCCAAGGACGATTAACCAGGGTTCACTTACTTTTTCCACAGCACTATGAATGTTTAAAGGGATGTGTTTAATAAAGACATGAAAGATTATAATTGTTAGTGTGTTTTTAGCTTAAGCACATTGTGTTTGTCAATACTTGTGACTTTGATGAAGATGAGATCACATTTTATTACCAATTTATGCAGAAAACCAGTTAATTCCAAAGGGTCCACATACTTCTTCTTGCCACTGTATCTGTGAATGCCATTTACACTATAAAGTGGTTTGCAGAGGAAATGCATCATACAGTTACACACTGATAATTGTAATTGCATTGATAACAGACCTGGTGCACATGGTGATGGTGGTTTGGATAGTGCAAGGGCCGCTCCCACCGGGGAGGGGGGTTTAGCGGGTGTGTCCGAGTGAGAGGGATCAGGAATCTCCGGAGAGGGGGCGGAGCTTCGTTGCCGCGGGGACCGGGCATTCCATTCTTCCAAACCACTTGTAGCTGCAGCAGTGGCAGAGCTGCACGTAGCGCTGGCTTTACGAGGCTGGTGGAATAAGAAAAGTAAACAAAACGCTTTCATTCACTAATGACAAGCAATCTGGCTCCATAATCAAACTCTTACAACTTTCGGTTCTGAGTTTGTCATTTGAAGTAGTAAATATGCTTTCATAACCACTTTTTATACAATACCAATCAAAAGTTTGGACTCAATTAACTGTCCAAACTTATGACTGCTAATGCAAGTTTACAATTTCTTTTTTATAAGATAATATAACAATATTCAATTCAGAAGCACAATTCAAGTTTATTTATTTTGATCAGTTTCTCTATGATAGGCTGCTGTTAAGCTCAAAGACTGGTTAATAAGAAGGGCTGTTGTTTCTCTGATGAAGGGTCTTCTTCATTGTTGGTTTAAGTGTGAAAATGCAAACCACATTGTTTGCACAATTGGTACTATTGGTAAAATATTTGTGACTTTCGGAAGCAATAACCTAAGCAGTTTGAACACATATGTGTTCACATATTCACACATATTCATTGTTTGGACCGTCAATTTGTTTTCACTCTTGTAAAAGTGTAATGTTTGGGGCCTGGTTAAATCAGCGAGTAAAGACGCTGACTAACACCTCTGGAGTCGAGAGTTTGAATCCAGGGAGTACTGAGTAACTCCAGCCAGGTTTCCTAAGCAACCAAATTGGTATGGTTGCTAGGGAGGGTAGAGTCACATGGGCTAACCTCCTCGTGGTTGCTATAATGTGGTTCGCTCTTGGTGGGGCACGTGGTGAGTTGTGCATGGATGTCGAGGAAAATAGCGCGAAGCCTCCACATGCGCCATGCCTCCGCAGTAATGCACTCAACAAGCCACGTGATAAGATGCGCGGATTGACGGTATTAGATGCTGAGGCAACTAAGATTCGTCCTCCGCCACCTGGATTGAGGTGAGTCACTACACCACCATGAGGACTTAGAGCGCATTGGGATTTGGGCATTCCAAATTGGGGATAAAAAAAAAAAAGAAAGTGTAATGTTCTCCCTGTTAATATATTTTATCCTATCCCAGCTTAATATGCAAAGACAAGACAACCATAAGTAAGCCATTTGTAGGCTGATTCCCTCAAAAAGTGTAAACACCATGTCTCTGTGGTGCTTTCAAAACATTGCTCGGTTTGTTTGAGCATCCCAAACAGCCCGACGCAGCAACATTGGCTGAACTATTGGAATGAGATTGGGGCGGGACTATCTGTTTGACCCTCCAATGGTAGATGAGGGAATGTTGGGAAACCTGGTTGAAAACAGTCATTAGTTTTGCAGTTCAGTTTGAAGATGCTAGTGCCGGAGAAATTACACATTTTAGCTTTAACCAAAGCAGCAATCATCACTTATCTCAGGCGGGTTATGCATGACTTTCAGAAATAATAACCGAAGGAATATTTCAGGTTCGATACAAGTTTATCTCAATCGACAGCATTTGTGGCATTAAGTTGATTACCACAAAAAATTATTTAGACACTTATTTAGAAAAGAAAAGCAAAAATGTAAGTAACAATGAGGCACTTAAAATGAAACTTACAATGAGGCACTTAAAATGAAAGTGAATGGGGACAATTTTTTGAGAGTTTAAAATACAGAAATGTGAAGCATATAATTTTATAACAGCACTTACATTCATTCTTCTGTTAAAACTCATGTATTTTATGAGCTTTAACGTAAATCAAATTTGTTTTGTCAATTTAGTTTTTTTTTTTTTTTACATTATATCGTCATAGCATCGAAGTTGTAAAATTGTCTATAACTTTACACAGATAAGGTTAGTCAGCCATTTTATCACACTTAAATCATGTTAACACACATATTGTTTATGTACTTTTGAAACAGTGTGTATTTGAATGTTTACAGATGGGTGCCACTCACTTCAATTGTAAGTGCCTCACGGTAACCCAGATTTTTTCATTTTTTTCTTGTGGTAATTACATTATAGCACAAATGTTGTCGATTGAGCTTTACTTGTACTGAATCCGGAATATTCATTTAATGACGTCTAAGGTTTTCGTGAGGTAAATATGACACATCAACTAATTGACACCTACTAACAATCTTATTTTGGTATGCAATTTGTTTCATTATCTTAAGAATTTTAATAACATTTTTGACTGTACGATGCATGTTGTTAGGTAGTTCAGAGGATAAGCATTTAAAACAGGTTGGTCAAAATAACATCTGCTGGTATTTTCATACCTGTCGTGCCTGTTTCTCTTGGTCTCGAAGCCACTGTAGGTAAGATTCTCTGGCCACTTGCTCTTCTATGGCTTCATTGGTGGCTTCCCAATCTGTGGCCCTCTTCTTGTCCTCCAGCATTTGTTGCTCAATCCAGGATTCCTCTGACGTTTTAATGGCATTTTTCATAAGTGACTGGTCTGCAAACTGTGTAGAGAGCAAGACAGAGACAGAGAGAGAGAGAGAGAGTGAGACAGAGGAGAAAGGCCAAAGCGTCACCCCACAGGTGACAGGTGAGAATGCTTTGCGCTCAAGCACTTGTGTCCTGAGAGAAGAGCAAAACATTGCTGAGTAAATTGAGCAATAGATCATTTTTAAGAGACGCATTCTGAGCAGCTTTGACAGATATTCTACTTGCTCTGTTTCCTGCTGGACGTGTTCTAACCTGACAAGATGCAACGATGTTTCCAGCGGCAAGCAATTTGTCTGTCCACAATGAACGCAAAACTGCTGTGCATTGTGACTCAATTGCAATCAATCAGAACATATTTGCCAATTCATCTAAATGAATGTGGTGCGGAACTTTAGGAGTTTGGAAGGTTTGGATGATAACAGACTAACATCAACATGGCTGTTTGTGCCCTGCTTTGTGTATTTCTCTCATTGTCTTATTTTCTATCTGTAGATGAAAATGCTTAGCTCTAGAACAGCATGCCCATGCTCACCCAGACTGTTACACTAAACTAACTAGACATAATATTGGCGAACTCTTGGGACGATAAGATCAAGTCCTAGAGATATACACCATCATCACTTGAGTATTTCATCATTTGATTCTGGGTTCTCACTGTAGCAATAAAATTCACCCTACAGATGTCTGAATTTGCCTATGTTCACACTACAGTTTATTTCTCTCTCTCTCTCACATCACACAATAGCTCTGTTCCAAAACCTAGTGAGTGTGTAGAGTCTATGTAGAACATTCCAGATAAAAGTAATGTTGGCTAGGATGCTGCAATAATAGGATGGTGCCTATGTAGGCGGGAGACAGCTCACTAAGTTTTGGAACAAACCCTGAATCTGACATTTACGTATGATTAAATAAATTGGTTAAGTGCCTGATTTTGTTCAATATGATTCAGTGTGAACATTCAGGTTGGTATTCATGCAATTTTATGTCAATCTAAATCATCATCATCATAATTGCACACTTTATTTATCCTTAATGTAGTCAAGTCATTAGACCTCATAATTACATGAAATGCCTTATATGATTAGTAAAGTATTGACTCCTAGTATATAAATCCAATCTTAAAACTTGCCCGATTGCTTTATTTTTGTATTTTGTTTTATTATTAATATTATTTTGAAATACATGTTTATAAATGTTTACATTTTACTCTTTTTTTATTTTATATCTCTATTTTTTTCCTAGGAAAAGAGACTTGAGAAGGTACATTTAATCACAATATAAAAATAAATGTAGATTATTATTATAAATACAAAATTGATTAAAAATACAATTTACATTTTAGTAAAATATTTTATACTTTAGACTATATACATACTTTTATATAGACTATATAAAATACTTATATATTAAGATAGTTTTTTTTTTATTGTGTATATTTTATGATTTTGTTATTTTGTCTTGTTTTTTTCCTATGCAAAGTGATATAATATACAAAATAAAGCTTATATTATTAAAAATAAATTATAAATTAAAAATACAGTTTACATTTAAAACAAATATTTTATACTTTAGTTAATTTGTCTTATTTTTTTCTATGTAAAGCAACTTGAGAAGCTACCTTTAAAAGTGCTATGTACTATTATCTGTATCATTATCACAAACATAATTACAAATACAATTACATTTTAGTAAAATATTTTATACCTTTTATAGACTGTATAATATATCAAATATTTTACTCAAATTTAACCTATTATTGTGTATATTTATACTTTTACATAATAGTTTATATTTATATGTATTTAACTTAGTTTATTATAATTATAAAATACAAATATTATAATAAATACAAATAAAAACATGCATATATAAAACATAAAATACTAATTAAATATATTGCCTCAGAGATACAAACTCTTTCCTTTTTGGACAAAATCTTAACAGCCCACAAATAAAAAGATCTCGGTGTTTCCCACATAGCGCTCCATGTTTTTTTTTTTATTGAGTGGTAGTGTAATAAAGGAAAATATGAAAAAGCTATTGATCGATGCTCTGTTTAAAGAGCGATAATGGAAATAATCACATTGGCGTACCCTCTTAATCACAAATTAGTCAGAGAGTTCCCAGTACACACTCACTGTGCCTCAATTTTTAATAGGAAGGCAAGATGTGTCTTTGATGCAGCTCTGCTTAAATTATCACAAGGTATTTGGCACTTAAACAAAACAGTGTGCTGTTAATAGGGCTCCCCCAAAACCACAGACATGTGTGCTGTTGCCCCTCTCTCCATGCAGAGCAGTCTGGGAAACGAGACACTGGTCACACTTTGTCGTCTCTTTGTGGCTTTGATGATGATTGTTGCCAAATTCCAACTCTTCTGCAAACATGGATCAGCTGACGGAACTGACTGGTCGCAACTGAATGAGGGGAACCTATTTAACTAGACAATATTTTCAATGGACTTCTCAATTCACAAAACCACAAAGATTTTATTACACATTCCTGGGCAAGTAATATTGAACATGGCAACAAGCAATGTACCAGTAATGTTCTGTAAAATATGTAAACATGCCAAAAAAAATGCTTGTTCTACTGAACTCTTGTACAGGGAATTGGAGGTGTTATGTAAAAGAATACACATGGACAATAGTGACATCAATCGAGAGAGGTCAACCAGGGTAAATTAATACATTTAACACCACAGTCACTAACAATCGCCAGCTAGTCTCACATAAATGACACTTAAAATAAAGACTTCTTCAGTAATGGCTAGGTCATTTTATGTTACATTTGTCATTTTATGTAAAATTTTCTTTATTTGAATTCATTTTTTTTTTTAAATATAATTTAAAATGGATTTCATTCTTTAAAAAAAAAAAAAGAATGAAAAAGATGTAAAATTCTCTCATTATTTAATCACCCTCATGCCATCCCAGATGTGTATAGCTTTCTTCAGCAGAATACATTTGAAGAAAAATATCTTTGCTCAGTAGGTCCTTAAAATGCAAGTGGATGGTGATCAGACCACTGAAGCCCCAAAAAGAACATGCAGTTAGCCTAAACGTCATCCATATTACTGCACTGATTAAATGGATGTCTTCTAAAGTGAAAATCGATTTTGGTGTAAAAAATATTAATATTCAAGTACTTCTGAACTATAAATCATCGTTTCCGCTCAGCGGCAGTATGCGCATTCACTAGAGGGCGGAGTTCACGCGGTCTGTCGTATGACATATTCGCGTTGGCATGTTCAGACGTAATCTCACATTTTTCTCTTGTTTGAGACATCCAGGATGAGCACACAAATGCACCATTGTGAGTAAATAAACTGATACAAATACAGATCCATACCAAATCCAATTTAGCTTTTATACAGCGTTCCTCCTACTCAGTTGTAAACAGCTCCGCTCTTCCTGTGTTGCACGTGCGTCTGTTCTTGCGTGAACGTGCCAGCGCGATCGCGTCACATGCATGTACTGCTGCCGACGAGAAGCGATGATTTATAGATAAAAAGTACTTAAATATTGATCTTTTTCACACCAAAAGTGATCGTTTCACTTTAGAAGACATTAATTTAATCAGTGCAGTTGTATGGATGACGTTTATGCTAACTACGTGTTCTTTTTGGGGCTTCAGTGGTCGGATCACCATCCACCGTCCGCTCATCACTACTGAGCTAAGATATTTTTCCTATTTTTCTTCTGAAGAAAGAAAGTCATACACATCTGGGATGGTATGAGGGGGATTTAATGATTTTTGGTTGTTAATGCTTTAAGACCCTATACAATTAATATTGGAGTTTTTTTTAGTTTTGATCCATGTCTGTTAGCTTTGAGGTCATCTATATGCTAAAAGTTTACCAAATGAACTTTGAGTAGATTGAAATAATTCAAATTGACATCTTTTCTATGCTGCATAAACAAATAAAAAATATTGACGAGTCATCTTGCACTCAGGGGCGTAACTACTTTTGTCCAATAAAATGCTCTCTAGAATAAGAATGTCCCTCCCACTAATACCAAGTGTCGCTGACTAGACATAGCTAAAGGTAATAGGCTATTTTTTTTTTTTTAATTGGAGCCATTCAATATACCCCTCCCTAAATGACTGTTTTAACCAGGAAATACATCAACACAGAATCAAAAAATTTGCTTGTCAAGCAATTACATCGCATCTTGTAACATTTCATGTTATAATTTTTTTTTCTATTGTTAAGGCAGCTACAGGTACCCACCCCTGGTTTGAAGGCAGGAAGTCCAAGCCCGACTCCAATCGTGGCTTTGTTGGGGTTCACCACAGAGTTGTAGTGAATGTTCCCGTGGTAACTAACTCTGATTGGTTCATCATTATTTTGATGGATGCCATGGAACGTGTTGATTGGTTCTAAAATGAGACATCAAAAATTATTTATAAACATATTGAAAAAGATATGCAGGTTTCAATACAAATTAGTAACACAAATGCAAAGTAATCTAGTGGAATAAAGATACAGCACATCTAATTATATGGACACTGTAATGCAAATTAGGCCTTGTACTCTGCTCACCTGTGCCGTACTGATAAACCTCCACTGGACGATTGTACATCTCCGCCATGGCTTGCATCTCAATGTGGTTCCCATGGCAATTGTTCTTCCTCTTTCTGTTGATGTATGTAGTGAAGTCCTCTGTCACATAGTTCGAGAAGTAGTCTGCGTTTTTCATCTGTAAGTGAAATAAAATTCAAATGTATTAGTCCATAGGGACATTTAGCTTGCCGTTTTTTTTTTTTTTTTTTTATGACACCATACATAAATACATACAGAATCTGAAGGAATTTAATAATAATGATAATAAAATAAAAATATTTATTTTGCTTTATACTCTGAGGATAAAGTACATACCAAGTAATCCATGCAATGTTTGCGGACGACTTCATGCATGTCTTGGTCTCCGTAAACTTGATCGGCTGCAAAAAGAAAAAAAAGGAAAAAAGAGTTAGATAAATATAAACACAATATTATTTCTTTATATGTTCCTTTCAAGACAGTTAAGAAAAGATTTTTTGCACATCATTTGTTTATGCCTTTAACTTTAGACAATTTCTAAAAATAGACAACTTTATACAACCTTTGTATACATTCAGTATTTCATGTCATTTAAAAACATTTATCGTTTTTACAGACCCTTTTCACATTTACTTGTTTGGAAGGTGAAATGTAAACTGTAGCGGGTACATGTAAACTTTTATAGTTTTGAAAGACCACAGCAAATATTATTTTTGTATTCCTAAAAGCTCCAAAAGCAAAATAAAAAATCCACTTTTATGTTTCCATGACTTTCCAAGAGGAAAATATTGGGAGAGATGGATTTGGCTTTTAGAAGACAATAAGATTTAATTAAAATTTAATGAATCACTCAATCAGCAGCTGAATCTGAAAACCAATAACAGCAATGTTACATGTTTATTTTGTATTATTCATTCAGGGGTAATATAACACAAATTATAGATGCTAGATAAAATTATAAAGTATATTATAAAATAAATTGCTGCATTTAAGGCAGAAATGCAACATTACAGTCTATGAAAATTACATTCTTTTTTGAGCATTAAAATAACCTATATCAATACACACAATATGATCTGTGCATATATTTATTTCATGCCAATTGAAGAACATTGTTTATTATTGCATTTTATTATTTAATTGCATTTGTGTTTAATATAACATAAAAACAACAACCAAAAAAATGAAATAATTCAATGTAAAAACTATGGAAAACAAATGTAATACACAAAGACAAATGGGTGCGTTGGAAAAAACATTGTTAGTCATTAGATCTAGTCATTGTAGGTGCATGAAATTTGCAAGTAGTTCTTTGTTTTAACATTTAAATTATAGTGCACAGGCAATTAATCAGTAATCCTAAGATCTTGACAACAGGCAAATTTCATCTGCAAGTGTTTGATGAAAAACAAGACTAGGGGCCCCAAAAAATATTGCAGATGTAAACAATCGAGCGTATGAGCTTCTTTCGTAGTCCGACACCTTTTCCTTCCAAAAGCGGCGATATGCAAATGAGATCCAGCCTCAAAGAGTATTCCGGCTAGTCACATGACCACTACCCGCAAAGATTCTGAGAATTTCTTAGTCAATTTCCCCTTTCGCAGTACCGGCCTACTTCTGTTGTGACACTTTTAAACAGACCATGGAAGCTGCACTTTAAAAAGGTCTAAATGACAGTTCAAACACAGCAAAACAGATGCTTTATTTAAAGACAGTTGCACTTTTTTAGTTCAACAAAGAGGCCCATGAACCTGCCTATACGTTATCTTATTCGATGGAAAAAGGTGTTTAAAGAAAGAGGAAATTTAGTTTGTGTTTCTCAAGAAATGTCATTCATATCAGTAGCTTTAAAACCTAATTGCAATGTTTGCACCAACAGGCTTCCTATCCTGTTATTTAAAATGATCAAGACTCCTTCTGAAAATTATCACGCTTCGTTGTATTCAAGCATTCATTTCAGACCCCTTTTCCAAACAATATCCAGAAACTAACTTACAGAAACATCAAACAAACCTAGGGGTTAACATCAATAGCTAACTCAGAAACAACGTGTACATGCCAAAAAATGCAGACAATAGTTTCTGTCTGGAACAGAAGGACAGGTACATTCAGATCACATTAAAATCCTAAGAAAGCACAGAACGATCACTCATTGCTGGCGTGCCAACTTCAGTGCGTTTCAGCAATAATTAAATGGTCTGTCGATAAATCAAACTCGATGTAATGAAAGTAAATGGTGACTCTCCTTTTGTGTTCCATGGAAGAAAGAAAGTCATATGGGTTTGGAACAACATAAGGTGAAGAAAGTAAAGGTGAGAAAATGATGACAGAATTTTCATTTTAGAGTGAACTATCCCTTCAAAAAGGACCCTGACATTTCAAACTGCCTGATGCAGCTCACATGCAACAGGAGCACAGCTGCTTATGGTTCGGTCTGCTTTTGGTTCCCAATTTGGCGTGTTGTTGGTATTTTCCATCTCGCCTTACCCTTTCCACTCATAACACTGGGGTGTGGATGGATAAGCGTCGGAGGGTGCAGCAGGGGAAAGGCAGGGAATCCCCCTCTGCTCCATTTGCATTATTCTGACTCATATGTAATAATAAATACTGCCTTCATTTCCCGATTTCAACCCAAATTTGAATACCAAACAACTCAAGCTTAGTGCTGATGCCATCTGTGGCACACATTTGTGATATAATGGGGATATTCCTTATTTATTTATATATATATATATATATATATATATGAATATCCTATATATATATATATAAATAAGGAATATCCCTATTATATCACAAATGTGTACCACAGATGGCATCATCACTAGCTTGACTATCACATATATGTATATATATATATGTATATATATATATATATATATATATATATATATATATATATATATATATATATATATATATATGGGCCAGTCCATTTATGCTAAAATATATAGTTTCAAAAGTTTAGTCACAAGACGTAAACATTAGTAGTAAATCTTTATTAGATATTAACATTATATTAACAGTCATGAGTGCTAAAATTGCTTACTAACATTTTCTGTGTAAATTTATTTCCAATATTAAATATTCATGACGATGTACATTAACACCGGTAAACCTGGCGTCTTTGACACGCAAAGATGTGGACTGTCTGCAGTGTCTAGAAAAACTAGGCAGCACACGGAGAATCCATGCTGCGCTAATGCTGAAATTTGCATCATGAGCCCTGTGCACAAGACGTAGCAGCATAAGGAAAACCTTAGTATAGCCTTTGGCTTTCAGTATTAAACTTTGGTATGTAACCACACTTTTTGGGCTGCAGACATGTATAATATTAATAATATCAATAAATGCATGCAGATTTTTGAAGACAGATGTCCCCATTATATTTCTAACAATCAGAACCTAGCCAGTAACTACACAGAACACCCTAGTATCATCAAGGGAAAATTTGCACAGCAAATGTTTTAACACAATATTGAAGCAAATCCTTTCCCAGTATTTGTCAAAGTGTTCTGAGCGGTTTCTAAGGGCAACGCTTTGGTGTTCTGGGCAGGTGCAAGGGAACATTTTATTGCTTACTGCTTAGTCAAAAGAGCCCACCACTGAGTTTCTATAATATTCTGATGCCGAGATGCATTCAGAAAGAATTCGGACCCCTTTATTGTTTTCACATTTTATGTTGCAGCCTTCTACTAAAATGCTTCAAATAATTTTTTTTACCATCAATCTACACTCCATTCCCCATAATGTCAAAACAAATACCAGATTTATAATAACTTGCAAATTTATTAAAAAGAAAAAACTTAAATATCACATTGAAATAAGTATTCAGACCCTTTGCTATAACACTTTAAATTTAGCTCAGGTGCATCCCATTTCTCTGGATCATCTTTTAGATGTTTCTACAGTACAATTTGTTTGGAGTCCACCTGTGGCAAATTCAATTGATTGGACAACATCCAAACATGATTTGAAAAGACATATCAGAGCAAAAACCAAGCCAAGAGGTCAAAGGAACTGCCTGCAGAGCTCAGGACTGTGTCAAGGCACAGATATGGGGAAGGCTACAAAAATATGTTGACTGCATTGAAGGTTCCCAAGCGCACAGTGGATATTTCTTAAATGGAAGTTTGGAACAACCAAGACTCTTCTTAGAGCTGGCCACCTGGCCAAACTGAACAATCGGGGGAGAAGGGCCTTGATAAGAGAGGTGACTAGGAACCCGTTGAGCTCTAGAGATCATGTGTGGAGATGGGGGAAACTTGCAGAAGGACAACACTCTACCGAGCTGGGCTTTATGTCAGAGTGGCCAGACGGAAGCCTCTCCTCAGTGCAAAGTACCAAAAAGTACCTAAAGGACTCTCAGACTGTGAGAAACAAGATTCTCTGGTCTGAGGAAACAAAGATTGAACTGTCATGTCGGGAGGAAACCAGGCACCACTCATCACCTGTGCAATACCATCCCAACAGTGAAGCATGGTGGTGGTAGCATGATGCTGTGGGGGTGTTATGTTTTTCACTTGGTCAGGAGTGAAGGATAGATGAATGCAGCAAAATACAGAGATATCCTTCATGAAGAACCTACAGAGCGCTCAGGACCTCAGGCTGGGCCAAAATCTTCCAACAGGACAATGACCCTAAGCACATAGCCAAGACAATGCAAGAGTAGGGTTGCAATGGCATGAGATTTTCACGGTATGATAACCGCCTCAAAAAATATCAAGGTTTCACGTTATCATGGTATACAGTATTACACAATTACTATTATGAAAACAGTGAAAACAGAAGGGTTATTTATTTATTTTTGAGCAAAACTTTATTATAATTAAAACTTGAAACCATTAGTACGTGTAAAATGTCTCCCTTTTGAAAATAAAATAAACTGAAAAAATAAGAAAGCTAACAGAATTATAAACATGATAAAAAAAATAGCATGTAACTATAACATGTTATATAACTAAAGCATAGTTTACATGTTAGCATAGCATTAACTACTTAATGAAAAATAACATCAGCTGTGTGATGACAGCGCAGCCAGACTGCTCCCGTCTGTAACTTTAACTCAGTGCTTCTCAACTGTTTTGCTTCAGGACAGATTTTACATTGGACATCAAGTGTCGACCTGCCATAGATTAAACATAACCTGTATTTTATGTATCCTGGGTTGCATTTCCTTTTATGTTGTATAGTTATGTCCATGTTTTTCCAGTACAAGGACATGCATCAAGTGTCATTATTTTTGTTGTTGATCTACAGGACTCTACAGGAAGTTTTCTCTCCCCCTTTTAAAAATTGAAGAGCATATTTATTTATATGGGCCCATTATCATCCCGTTTGTTTCTAATATTACATATTTATACACATATTACACAGAAGGAAAGGCTCCTCATTACCATGGTTAGGTCAGTGTGCTAGTCTTCAATAATAGTAATATAATAATAAATTACAGTATTTATGAAAAATAAATATTAGCTGAAACACATCTTGAAACTAACTACAACTGCCACTGTAGATATAAAATGAGGTCTAATAGATTCTCCCTTTAGATTATCTCAAATAAAACTATAACATTTTGTCAAAATATAACAGTTACTTTTACTCATGTAAAATCTTTTTTTGGCGCATAGCACAGTTGCTCTTTATCTCCTCAGTGCTGTTTGGCATGTCACGGCTGCTACTGTTGAGAGATTTGAATTGACAATCTTTTAACTTTAAACTAGAAAAGTCTCACTAGAATTGAAATTGGTCGCATCAGTTTTGATGTCTGCGCTCCGCAATATCGAGGGAAGCCCAGTTGTTGAACGCACGTGCCAGTGAGAAGAGCAGATCATTAGCGCGAGCTTGTTACACTCGTGAAAGTGCAGATGAGAAGTTTTAGCTGTTTGCGAGATTATCATTAAATCTGCCTCGGCAGTCCTACATAGTCGATCACTTGTGCGGCCGCCGAAATATCTTCAAAGGGAGAACCATGGCATTGTTCTTTCCCTGCTGTCCGAGACCCAGTCCGAATAGACCAGTTGATAAACACTGCTTTAACTCACACACACACACTCATGCCCCTCGCATTGCTTCTCTCCGACATTTTCTCGGCTGCATGTTTGTGTGTGTGACGCAAGTTGACGAGTCTGACAGGCAGACGAGGAGGAAAGGAGATGCGCATGTGAGATTCTCCGTCCGGTTGCTTTTTTTTCTCAATACCGTAGATAAGCAAATGTACATGGTATGATAACCGTCAATTTTCAAACCGTGGTATACCGTGAAACCGGTATACCGCTGCAACCCTATGCAAGAGAGGCTTAGGGACAACTCCAGCCAGAACTCGGACTTGAACCCAATCGAACATTTCTGGTAAGACCGTTCCCATACAACCTGACAGAGCTTGAGAGCATCTATAGAGAAGAATGGCAGAAAATTCCCAAATCCATGTGTGCAAAGCTTGTTGCATCATACCCACAAAGTTTTGAGGCTGTAATCACTGACAAAGGTGCTTCAACTAAGTACTGAGTTAAGGGTTAGAATACTTATGTCAATGTGATATTTCAGTTTTTTCTCATTTATAAATCTGCAAAGTTATCAAACATCTGCTTTTTGCTTTGTCATTATGGTGTATGGAGTGTAGATTGATGCAAAAAAAATATTTCAATCATTTTAGCATAAGGCTGCAACATAACAAAATGTGAAAAAAAAAAAGTAAGTATTTACAATGTAAGACTATGGGATTTTTCAACTGTTTGGTTGTCTATCAGACAAAAGAACGTGCAATTGCTTAGAAACATTATAGCATACATCTACTCAATAGGTTGCATTACTTGAGGTATCATTCATGTCTGTAGCACAAACTTATGGGATGAGTTATTCAAGTTTACTACTTGGGGTAAGGGGTTTTGAAAAAAACCTGACATACACATCTGGTCGCTCTACAATAGTACGTTTCTCGACATCAAATGTGGGCTGTTGACCTTTGCGCCGCCAGCGGTCACATTGATGAGAACAAGCGTAATGTTAAAAATAAAAGCAGAACAGAGAAATTTCACTTGGTATGTCTACCACGAAAAGGCAGATCTAGCATTGATAGAATTCATGAGAAAAGAGAATAGGGCCACCAAGTAAAAGCTAAACCACAAGCATGCTTCAACTAATGTAGTCCTAAGATAGCATCTTGATGGTAACCCGTGTGTATGATTCTAAGAAAGGGGCGGGCCCATCTTTCCTTTATTGAAAAGAGAAGAGAGTTAGCCCTGCCCTGAGGTCTGGGGGCCATTGATAAGGTTTATCCTCAGAAAGCAGGGGCACTGTGACATCACAATGGGGGAGTTAGGGGAATCTATTATGTCTCCCGGGAAGATGAGGAACACCATTAACGCATTTCAACAGCAAGAAATACGTCATATGAGCACTAGATGGAGAAGAGCAAATTAATGACAAAAATAAGGGGTCCTGAATAAACAACAGGAACAATCTCTATCACCTTACCTTACTACATCTAAGCACAGTGGGTTCTAAAATTCTGGTAGCACATAAAATAAAATCCCCCATTAATTTTAATGTTTATAGACTGGCCCCATTCACTTCCATTGCAACTGCAATTGTTTTTCTTTAACCCTTTAAGGGGGTAGCACCCCTCCAGTTGGCATGGGGCGCTGAGAGCAAATTAGTAGATGGGGGGTGTGAGGTTACAAATGTGGGGTGTTAATCAGTCATGTTAATCAAATCTATAGCCAAGTTCCTATTTGCATTAAAATGTTTATCTAGACTCTATTATACGGGTTGGTATGCATTTGTACCACGGTTCATCTTATTCTGAAATTCTGAAGTCACAAGCACCAGATGCCAGATGGGCTGGTTTGAGTATTTCTGTAACTGCTGATCTCCTGGAATTTTCACACACAACAGCCTCTAAAATGTACTCCAAATGGTGCCAAAAATAAAAACATCCAGTGAAGGGCAGTTCTGCAGATGGAAATACCTTGTTGATGAGAGGTGTCAACCAAAAAATGGCCAGACTGGTTCGAACTGACAAAGTGTATGTTAACTCAGATAACTGCTCTGTTCAATTGTGGTGAGAAGAATATCATCTCAGAATGCTATTCTGAGATGCGGGCTGGCGCTGTTTTGGCAGCATGAGGGGGACATACACAATATTAGGCAGGTGGTTTTATTGTTGTGTATGTAGAAAAATAATACTTTATTGTTAAAACATTTATGTAATTTTAATTCTTATGACTATTGTTATTGTTTTGTTGTAGCTGGTTGATAATTTAGATTTTTGTGAAATCACCATGTGGGTGCCTGTTAATTCTACTTTTCTCAATTGTACGTTACAAAAGTGCAGATTCATATACACTAAAATGTACCGAGTAGAAACCAATGTGCCATATGGCTAATACATGTTATAACCCATGTTATAACCCAATTTAAAAAATTGAATCAACACAACGTTATTCACAGATTAGTTAAATTTACTTATAACTAATTAACGTTACTTAAAAAAATTTTGTTCAGTTTACTTGAACCAAATAAGTATGTTTACTTAGAAAAAGCATGCAAACCAATTGCCTTGAAAAATCTAAGGTAATCTAATTAGCTTTTACAGTGTACATGACAACCTTTGAATTTACTATAGTAACAATAACTATACTTTAGGCAGAAATAGATTAACAATACATAACACATCACTAATTCAGCTCTCATTTGTCATAGGCTGCATTAGAGTGAGGGAATATAATACATTTTTGTTACAACTTTTAAATGTTTATATCTCGTATTTATTGTTTTAACATGCGTTTAGAGTAGGCCTACTGTTTTTAATTACAAAAATGCCATAATTTGTTTGATAGAAATCATGTTACATCTAACCACGGTAGTGAAGATGATCCATGCTTGTATGTGCTTACTATGGTCTTGTTACAAATATCACAGTTAAAACTATATAAAAAAAATTATACATTTAAATTTTCATAAGGGCAAATGCAAAATATATATTTTTTAGATGAAATAAAAATGCATAAATCCTAAAAAAAAGAAAGAAAATAGGCTAAAATATTTTTGATTAAGTGTATGAAAATATAACTGGTTTTGTTTGCCTTCAGAAATTCCAAAAGATTACTAATTTGAATCAATAAGAACCCGATGAAAGAAGTTCCAACTCAGTCACACTTTTAGAATAATTTTGTCACATATATTAGATGTTAACTTTGACTTTTTATAGATGTTATAGATAACCGTACTGTTGTTGATACCAGTAAATTTATATCTACATCCAACTCAAAGGGAATGAAGTGTTCATCAAAAACAGGTTGAGAACCACTGTTTTAAAGCTCTACTTTACAATGCATGAAGGCATTATGACTAAAACTGGACAGGTGCTTTGAAATTTGCAGACAAATCAAAAGTGTTCCATTTTGATAATGTATTAATAGTTTTGCACTGTACATATTATTGTAACCGGTAAAAACATCAATCTGATCAAATAGTCATGTGTCATATGTCATTGGAAAGTTCTCAAAGAGTAGAATACAACCAGCCCATTTGTTTTACTCAGACAAAAATATAGTGAGTTATAGCTAAGTACATGTCATTGACATACATATAACACAGTGTTGCTTCTAAGATGTGTTTTTGCTTTTAACTTCACCAAATATAAAAATAACATAAAATATCACATTATACATTCCTTAGAGGAGAGGATTCCTGTTAAAACAAGCCCACACAAAACATAACAGGATGCATAGATCATTAGATAATACACATGAAGCACAACGTGCACATAATTTCCAATCAGGCTAAAAACAAGTTAACTTTCCTGGATCAGATGACTTCATCGGAAGTCATGTAGTAAGTTTTTCCAGCTTTATGGAACGCTAAACCAATCAAATTAGGATTCAGATTGCTGCAACCAAAGGTGGAAGTCATTCAAATATGGGCAGAGAGGATCGTTCACTCAAATTACATATGGCCACCAGGAGACAAATACATGACACAGACTCAATGATGGCTCAAATGACACAGAATGGAACTGAATGAGATCTCGTTACTCGTGCTTACATGTTTTGGAAAGACTGCATACCTTTAGTCATTGTTGTATTACGTTTGTAGTTAGCTCTTATATACAATCATTATGTTTTATTTGTTTAGAGGCTTTTGGACACTTTGAGACGTTTTTTGGACACTAGGATAAGTTATTTTTGTAATTCTATAACTTTTGATTTATTTTTTGTATCAATGTTACAAGTGACATGATTGGGAACAAAACAAAAGCTGTTTTTCAGAGCTACTTTATTTATACCCAGAGATATATAATGTCAAATAAGAAAGAAAGTTAAGTTTT
The DNA here is from genome assembly GCF_025860055.1 of Xyrauchen texanus. NCBI lineage: Eukaryota > Metazoa > Chordata > Actinopteri > Cypriniformes > Catostomidae > Xyrauchen > Xyrauchen texanus. Next base: position 36,703,032 of record NC_068302.1, read on the forward strand.
GGCTCAAGTATTTTTCAGCAGTTTTCAGCAGTCTCATAATTTATCATAATCTATATCATTAAAAAAAAAGTTATCTTTAAAATGATACCAAACAACTGACCCTCTTTTTTTTTCTTGTAAAGTTATAAGCCTTTAATCTTGGGAATGCTACAGAAAGAGGAAATCTTCAAAAACACCTTCAGAGCTTTAAGGGTTAAATAAAATAGGGACGAGTTGAATTTTTTTTTTTGGTGGTAATACATATTATGCCACTAATGCTGTCAATTGTGTTTAAAGTTGTATTGAACCCGAAACATTCCTTTAATCAAATGCAAGCAAATGTGACATTGGCCATTTCAACTCCTTTGTATAAAAGGTTAGATGTCCTTGATTCCATTGAAGCACAAAAGATGTTCTTTGGTACATTCTGAAATCATGCTGGATAACAAGGAGCAGGTTTTGCTTAAACTTGTGTAATTCACATATATTTAAGTGCATTATGTCATTAAAGCAAATGGAATACTAAAAAATATATGTAATTCATCAATTATAATCTTCATTCAAATTGCTATGCTGAGATAATTTATAATGGAAATATTGTACTAAATTAGAAAAGTATTTTCACAAGTGGTCTCAGACTTTGGCCTTAAAGCAATAAGCCGTGAAAGGCCATGCATTACAGTGATGCTACCTTGGTTCAGGGGTATTGGCATGTTGCAAATCGTTTATTCAAAAACTATGATAAAACACACCAGTGTAATAAATAAATATACTAATAAGGATGACAATCACAATTCTTCTGCAAACAATATATGGAATTAGATAAAGTGTAGACTGCTTGATGTTACAACTTAATACAGAGTTCGACTGATGTATGGTCACAAGTCAAATCTATTGGCTATTTTACAATGCTGTTCATCCAAACAAATACAACTTATTCATGGCCTAAAATTTGGCATAGGTATTGCATACAATTTTAACCATTCCCGTATGTTACACGTTCATATTGCAGCAATCTAATTTTGCAGCCTTTCATGTCGTGGAGCTCCCTCATAATAATACAGCACCAAGAAAGGCAGAAATAGAAAAATGCTTTGTGTGCAACCATAACTGCTCAGCTGCAGGGTGTATTTTCTTTCATGTAAATCCGTAAATTTTTTGAAAAATGTAATAATATATACAAACAATAATAATATAGCAATTAGTGATATGAAAATGTTTGGCTGATACCGATACTGATTTGTACAAAACTATAGGCCGATACTGATCCCAATATTTTGCCTCTTATCTTATTTTGACATCAGGTCACTGTTTTACATAGGAAAGCATAAAATAAACTAATAAAGAGGTACAAAAGCTTTTTTACTATTCTAACAAAAATTTCCAATATATATAATTTTCGATAGGTACGTTCTGCTTTCACAACTGTGACATAACATTTTTGTTTATGAATTTAAACAAAATGTAAACGAGAACAGGATTGTACATTTGAGTTCAGAGTTTTTACTGTTGGAAACTCAGAAGCAAAGACCAGGAGACTTGTATCTTCAGCAGGATTCTTTATTGAGAACACGAGCTGGCGGTAGCTGCAGTCATCAAGTCTGATTAAGGGAACTTTACATTGTAGTTTATCTACATTTAGAGGGAGACAAATGGAGACAAAGCACCTAGGTGACGACCTTAAACAAAGCATGCAAATGAAGTATACAAGTTTAACCCACCCTAGACTCTAGAGTGTTACCAATCCTAATCCAATCAGCCTAACTATTCAGATGCATAGATGCTAATCCAACTCAACTATTCAAAGACTGGGGCTGGGGTTCCAAGAGCCATTAAAGACAAAGGGTGAGAGTCTCAGTAATCTGACTCATTTAATTTACAATAGAGAGAACAGGACTGGCAGGAATCTCTTGCTGGAAAACTGTTTAACAGCTGATATTATCATCATCTATACCTCAAATGCTAAATGCAATCTACTCTACTTTCTCAGTTTATATACAATTGTTTTGAACCTAGATTTAACATTTTATACATTTGTAATACAACATTACAAAGTGTGTTACTAATTAATTATAAATAAGCCATCAGTTTTTCATATTGCCATTTTCATACTTATAACAGACGATGGTTTTAAATTGGTCAATATATGGCCGATTAATATCTGCAACCAATACATTGGTGCATCCCTATTAGTAATATTAATACTATACTTAATATGAAATATAATAACTATCTATCTTTAATATACATAAGCAATGTTCTCTCAGGATTTAATCTGTTAGCATTTTCAATGCATTTTATCAACAACAAACGTATGTAATGTAACTGGTAAGAATTGACTTGTATTCTTAAAGGTATAGTACATTAAAAACAAAAAATTCTGTCATTACCAACTCACCTTAATGTTTTTGCAAACCTGTATGACATTCTTTCTTCTGTGGACCTCAAATGGGGAGAATGTTAGTTTCAGTTACCCAGGTTTGAGGGTGAGTGTTGATTACAGAAATTTCATTTTTGTGTGAAAATTAGCCCCCTGTGATATTAGGTCACAGGTTTAGTATAAAAAATTTTTATTCCCCATATGAGCCATCTAATTCCCCCTAAATTTCAGAAATGAATTTAATTAATTTGACATTTCTACTATTATTATTATTATTACACCAGAGATTCTTGATGCCATTACATCCAAACATGACCGTGTGGAACATGAGTTGCAGAGTTCACTCTCAAAGAGCTTAGGGCATCGTTTTGACCTTAACAACCATGTGCTACTTGGTTCCACTACTTGCAAGAGCATCTGATAGGACATGTCCACCATGGCAGCCGATCAGTAAACACACTCTTCAAACAAATGAATCAAACTCAAAAAGGTAACTCCACTCCATGGCCTTAATGATTAATGTCTGTTGTGTACACTTATCTGTGCTCCCCTAATAGACCTTAGTCACAGTAGTGCCATGTTGGAATTTTGACAGGAATTAAAACCAGGCTGTGAGGGATAGACTAACCACCTCTTCAATGACATGCACTGTATAAAGCTATCAAAAAACTCCTAGATCACATCTAAGTTTCCACAACTTTTTCATGGAAAGATATTTTTTTCAATGTTTTGCCAGCAGAAAGATCCAAAAACACTTTAAACACCTGTACAACCCATTGAAGATACTGTGTGTCTATCCCTAACAGCCTCGTTGTTTGTGCATTCCAAATTAGGAGAAAAAGGGGAAAAAAAATTTCAAAAAACAAAAAAGAATGGCTAGGTTCAGCAAAGCATACTAACATCCTATTCTTAAATACTATTAAGTATATTTGTCTTGCTTTACAGTAGAAATATCTAAACATCCTCAAAACAAGATACATTTACTTATATTAGATATTAAGACTTGTTTTCAAAGAATAAATCTTGAATTAAGTTGACATATTGTTTATTATTGTAAAACAAGAAAAAAGAAAAAAAAAGACCAATGGGGTAAAATATACCTTTTTTTTTAAGAAAACATTAAATGTTTTCAGGATGCTCAGATATGTATTCTGTAAAACAAATTGATAAAAAAAATAATTAAATTAATAAACATTTAAAATTACATTACATTAAAATGTATTTAAATAATTATTATAATAAATTAATTTAATAAATATCACATTATACATCCATCCATCCATCCATCGTCAACCGCTTATCCTGTGTACAGGGTCGCGGGGGGCTGGAGCCTATCCCAGCTAACATTGGGCGAAAGGCGGGGGACACCCTGGACAGGTCGCCAGTCCATCGCAGGGCCACATTATACATGTATTTATAAAATTAAAATGACTTAAATTGGGGTGTAAATATCCATCGATCGGGATCCATGCATCGATTGAATTACCAACATACATAGATGCATGGATTACATTGGGGTGAAAATAAATACTGAATTGTATCCTACGAAACAACGCTCACTATACAATACCATCTGTATCATACGATACATAAAGAAACACATTATAGTGTAATTAAAACCAAGCAGTGCAATATTGAGATCTGTGGAACAATCTCACCGTCAGGTAAATAGGTCGATTTTTCAGTAGGAGGTACTTTTTCATATTGTAACCAATAAAATATATGATGCCTTTAGGTGATTAAAAACATACACATCATATTTTGAAATGCATAACATATGATCATGCATTTGTCTTCATATCTCATATCACTTCTCACGTGTACTCTGTTCTGAAACGTAATTTGGAGTCCAGGCAGAGTCGTCGGGGATTTGTCAATAGTGAAATGTTTTGTAATGTGTTCACTCCAGTCGCCAATTCAGAATCAGCTTTATTGCCAAGTATGCTTACACATACAAGGAATTTGTCTTGGTGACAGGAGCTTCCAGTGTAAAACAATACAAACAATACCAAAAACAGCAGCAAGACATAGGTAATTAAAACAAAAAAGGTAATTAAAACGTATAATTATACATATACGTACACACTCACCTTCATACAAACCCACATACACACACGTAGTGCAAATCTATTACAATCTGTTATATAAAGAACAAAAATATAATTTGAAAACACCATGACAAGACAGTTTTGTCTAAAAAAAAAGGTATGTATACATTACACTACAGTATACGTTGTCATATCATTATAAAGTAATTATTTTGTTGACTAGATGCTGAATTAGTAACAGCAGTATGTTTGCCGACAAGGCTGAGAGGATGCTAACATTAAAGCTAACTTCAAGCGGTTAGAACAATGTGACAAAAATACACGCAATTCCTACTCAAATGTTTAAATGTCACGATTGTTACCATCTAATTGCATTAGTTTATATCCAGCTGGTCACATTTATGCATTCGTTAGCTGCATATTTAAAGTTAGTGATGTGAGAAAGCAAATTAATATCTTCATGCAGCAGAGAGAAACGTATAAACAAATTGAGTTCAATTCATTTTTTTTATCCTCACTGTAATACGATGACTTCAGATCGATCACATTCTTGCTCTAAAAAAGATCAGACACAGCAAATACAGTTTAACAGGACGCAGGCGTCTCTATATGCTTTTAAAGTACATCATCTTAAAAACAGCACTGCTGCACGAGACACTGAAAAAACAATAACAAAGGGAAACAAAGACGTTTGTCTAGGGTGTGTTTACATAGAAAAACAAATGGATGGCTGCAAAAGCATTCGGTGTGAACTGCCCCTTACAGTTGGTGGAGATTTTTCGCCATTGCGTCTTGCTCTTTTGGAAGCGTTTCTCAAATTAAGCATTAAGTTGTTTAAATGCTTTGTCAGGAAAGATGTTAAACTTGGAAGTGTGTGTCTGGAGATCCTCGTGTTCGGTTCCAGTCTGTTGATTTCCATTTGTTTGAACAACCCCTGGCCTGGGCTCATAGTCTGAGCAGCTTCACCACAGAGTTCAGCCGAATACCACTGCTATCTGTGAATATTTCTATTCTACATTTAACTGTACTGAATAAAAAGCAACGTGGTCTTTCGCTGGTGTGAAGCTCGAGTCTGGAGTAGTAGGAATCAGTGGAGGTGTAACACCATGTGAACTGTCTATTGAAGCGCTCATTTTCCTTGACTTAAATTATTTTAGTTGGCCCATATTCTCAAATGTTATTTATTTATTTTATGCAGATTAGTTGAAAACGAAATGCTCTTTTTTTTACAGCCAGGATAAGAATGCTCTATGCAATAATATAATATAATGGTGCTGAATGGTTTATGTATTTATTGCGCCACTTGTGGACGCAATAAATCAGACTTTAAAGTTTGAATATTAGTATATATTAATATTTATATATTTATTTCATTTAAAAAAGTACAATACATTTTAATGATTCAGTCAGTACTGTTTATTTTTGTAATAAAGTTCAGCACTATTTTATTTTCAGTGTTATTTTTTCATTCAGTATCAATTTTAAAAACTATCGGTTGATTAATCCGTTATCGGCAGGTACTGCCCAACATAGTAGACCTCTACTTCCTATTGCCCTAGAAACACTTGGAACCCACTGACTCTTTACTCATCCACACTCAAGAGACTGAATTGCAACCAGGCATGCTGTCTTGCAGACTTGTCTACTCGTATGCCGTCTACAAGCAAGTCACTGAGGTCCACTGACCTTGAGTTCACTGTTCACACACCAGTATAAACTCCACAGTTGTGTCTAAATAATAGGTTTAAACTATTTCGTCAATGGCCGGTTCTGTAAGAGCAAATGCCAAGAGTCTGTGATGACAACGTTTTTTTGATAAGAAAGATGCAGCTCCTAAAATCATGGTGGTGTCTAGGTGAAAGGCTGCAAATGCATTTCAAAAGTTGGACATCCTCTGAGTTCCAGATGTGCAAAGGTTCAAAGGCCAGTTGTGACTAAGAAACTAGAAAACTAAGTAAAAGGTTACAGACAGTCTTACCACAATCAACGTCTGTACTGTAGTCAAGTGAATGAAACATTTTTTCAGTGCAGTTTCAAACACGTTTTTGGTTAAGCAGACTTATAGTTATAATCAGTGTTATATATATATATATTTATTAATCTAACTATTTTCCTAAGAAATACTTCATACAATACAGTACTTTCCCTCTGAAACGTACAGAGCACATTTGATAAAAAAGCCAACTTTCTCCACTTATTTTTGTGAATAATAACATGTGAAATTGTGTTTTTTTTTTTTATTTTAAATCTTCATTTTTATTAAAGGCACATTGTTAAATTTAATTTGTAGGGTTTTTTTCTAAAGAAAAGCACAGTTTGAAGTTATCTTATTTTTAACCGTTCTTGGTAACATTTGTGAATAAATTGAAATATAAATTTCACGCATGTGTCATCCTTGTAATTTTTTACTTACATTTGAAATTACAAGTAACCGCTTTCTTGTTTTTTTAGGGTAAAAGTACTCGATTACAAAATTAGAATTAAATGCCCACCCCTAAATCTGTAACAAACAACCCAAAATTCAAGTCATTATTCAGTGAAAATATTGACATCCATTGAACATTTAGAAAAGAGTCTCATTTTTAGCATTAAACAATGCAAGTTCTCATGTGAACGTGTGCCACCGTGAACAAGTTTCTCTCATATCACACGTGAATGCGCAACAGAATTTATTTTCTGCAGAAAAATTACTGACATTTCTGATTGTTTCTACAAACACCAAATGTGTCATTTCAAAAGAGTTGGAATATGACGCACGTTGCATGCCCTACTTTTATTATACTTTTGGCTGCTTTAAATTGAGGCACTTTCAACTTTGCTATTGTATTGAAATACAGACGGTTATCATCATTAAACAACTCTTTTTGTGTTCTATATAATAGAAAGTCATGGGTTTGGAATTTCGTGAAGGTGAGTAAATTATCATAGAATTTTCATTCTTGGGGGGAATTACTCCTTTAACATCGCCTCTAAAGCTCACTAAAATCATGTCAGACAATTCAAATTCACTACTGTGCACATTATTGTGATAGCACTGAATTATGCTGGATCAAATTATCCAACATCATCAGTGTCTATTCCATTTCCTGCCTCATAGAAACCAAGCAAGCACTATAAAAAGATGTTATGTGAGCACTGCTTGTGTTGTAACCTGTATTTTCCCACTCCAGCAGGGGTTGATCAATGTTACGACAAGGAATCTACAAGCAACACTTGATTCCAGCATGGCTTTAAACTTTGGCCCATGCTCACCACAAAGTAGTACATGATGTGCAGGAGTGAAATACTATGCTGGACCAATAAAGAACTTGCTAAGATGGACAGATAGTTGAAAGAAAGCTGACCTATGCTTTGTCAAGACACATAGGCACATTTGAAGTTGCCTTTGTCCTCATCATCCAGAGGAATCCACAATAATCAAGCATTCTGACCAGCTCATTGATTTTAAGACTTATGTAAGCATTCCAGAGTGTGGGATTAACTAGTCATTTGATTTGATCAGATCTTCAACTAAGTCACAAAAATAGAAAAACAGTCTGCTTAAGCAAATAACTCAAACAATGATGCCTTTTCATTCGGCTCCATCCGAAAGCTAAAGTAGCTGCATTGCTGCCTCACTACCCAGTTAGCTTCACAGGCTGCATTTTGTGCATGAAGGCACTTCCTTAAGGATTCTGGTTTCAAACAGACTTCCAAGATACTATTACATCATGTCTTATGATCTAAAACAAATTCAAGTGAGCTTCTGAAATAAACAAGCAAATATTTAATGACTACAATGCATACTTCTCTATAAATTAATCCCAAGTTAAAAAAAAAAGAAAAAGTTATGAATGAATTCTCATTCTTATTCGTACACCAAACAGGATGGTGGGATATCAACTAAGTGAAATGTGAATCTATGCTGACTTCAAAAACCCACCAGATGAAGGCAACTTAGTTTTCTGTTCACAAGAAGTGACCAACAGATTCATGAAACCAAAGTGAATTGGTGAAAATACAAAAGAAAAAAGTTGATACTTTTAGTCAATGTCTGTGAGCTTTGAGGACATCTACATGGTAGCAAATATTGATTACCAAAATAAGAATGTTGACTCAAACCTTGTTTATTTAAAAAATATTCATTTACAGTAAGAAACTTACAATGGAAGTGAATGAGGCCAGTAAAATTCACACCGTTTCAAAAGTGTAGCTACAAGATGTAAACATTGTACATGTTAATGTGAATTTTATCATTATAAAATTGCTTACCGACCTTTAAACAATGTGTAATTTAGCAAGTTTGAACTGGCCCAATTCATTTCCATCGATCTGCATTTAAAACTGTCTGGGAAAATGGACCAAAATATTGATGACTCATCCTGCACTACACAGGTTTTTGTCCAATCAAATGCTCTCTAAAATTAGAATGTTCCTCCCCCTAATAGCAACTGCAACCGACTAGCAATAGTATGTATACAAATCATGGTTCATGGCAGTGATGTAACTAAAGCATTTGGGCTTTTATTAAAATTGGGACCAATGTCACAAACCCCTTGAACAGTCCCATCCACACTTTCAAAATTCACAAGTTATTTTAAAGTCTTTGCATATTATGGCTAGCAAAATTGGGCCAAAAAAAAGCTAATTTCCCACCTTACATTTACATTTACATTTATGCATTTGGCAGACGCTTTTATCCAAAGCGACTTACAGTGCACTTATTACAGGGACAATCCCCCTGGAGCAACCTGGAGTTAAGTGCCTTGCTCAAGGACACAACAGTGGCATCTTGGTGGTGCTGGGGCTTGAACCCCCGACCTTCTGGTCAGTAACCCTGAGCCTCAACCACTGAGCCACCACTGTCCTCTTTGCCTACATTCCATAACTTCATATTTTGTAAGAGCAAAAATCCCTATGATAGAAATGTTCTACAAAAGGTTTTAGGCTTAAGTTCTTAGGGGCAAGGTGGGGAGAACTGACGAACGAGGAATTTGGGCCACACCTTCACTTCGTGAGGGGGCCTGCCTTTTCCACTCCGTCTAATCATGTTATGGCATTCACAGCATGTGCTCTACAATCACAACAAGATGACGAACAGCAAAGCGAAAGGAATGCATCTCAGCTGTCTGTCAGGGGTTCACATCAGGGCATAGGCTGTTTTGTTTATTATCGAAGCAGGTATCTGGAAAAGATCCCACAGTGCGTGCAGAGGAGAAAACAGGGCTTACAACAGAATGTGCTTTGCATACGCTGGGAATTTTCAAACACAGTTTCATCCATGCAATTCTGAATAATGCGGGCAGCGTGCACAAGTTAGTCGCCCCAGGCAAGGAGAGCTGTTATTAGCTCTCAATTCAATCAGACTCCTCCTCAGTTCTATCACAAATAACATCTAACTCATTCCTGAAATAGAAGCTTGTACAAGGGGAAGTAAATAAAACAACAGCTGACTTCACAATGGGAATTTCACCTATTTAAAATAAATTGAGGAAATGGCATGAAAGGAAGAAGCCGGGCTGACAAATAAAAAAGGGTACTGTTGCAGCATTTGTTGCAAGAGTAATAAGACCATGCTGTGTGTTACAATGACTTTACACTTATTGACAAGGGGTGCTTTTATAAATGCGGCAATAGCAATACGATAAAAGACAACGCTGCATGATCATTTATTTTATTAGTGGTGCTGGCTAAGGCAAGCATCACTATTTCTATTGTGCATATGGACAATGGATTTGAAGAAAGAAAAAAAAACCTAAGTATTACATTTTTTTCTGTAAGACATCTTGTGCCATTTATGCTACAGACAAGAACGTTACCTCAAATTGTGCATCTTGGTGAGGTGAGGTGTGCCATTAATTTCTAAGCCAGTGGTTCTCAAAGTGTGGGGCGTGCTCTGGTCAGAAGATCCTGTACTTACTTTCACATATTCAAATTTGCAGCGGTGACAATACACGGAAAAACAATATGCGCAATTTCGTGTCAGGTGCGCTCACTTCGCTGTGCTTGCGTAAACACAGATGTTCGAATGAGTGAACATTTCAGGGAATAAACACTTTAATTGCGGCCTGTTCTTCACACAACGCTATCGTGTAGATTCAACTGACTTTTATGACAACTTTGATGTGCTTTTAGTGCTTGAACGTCACAACCACTACACCCTCATCCTTCAATCTTATGTTTCACAGATGAAAAAAGTAGCACTGGTTTGGAACAAGGATGATGAGCAAATTGTATTTGTTTGAAGCTATTAAAGGGGAGGTCACACTAGGCTTTGTGCGCATGAATGTTTTTCAAACAATGCAAAGGACCAGCATATGACATCTTGTTGCATGGCTTCTGGTGTAAGTAAATAATACATCACAAATAATACTTAACTACAATATACAGGTGAAACTCGAAAAATTAGAATATCGTGCAAAAGTTCATTAATTTCAGTAATTCAACTTAAAAGGTGAAACTAATATATTATATAGACTCATTACAAGCAAAGTAAGATATTTCAAGCCTTTATTTGATATAATTTTGATGATTATGGCTTACAGCTTATGAAAACCCCAAATTCAGAATCTCAGAAAATTAGAATATTCCATGAAATCAATAAAAAAAAAAGGATTTTAAATACAGAAATGTCGGCCCTCTGAAAAGTATAATCATGCATATGTACTCAGTACTTTTGGGCCCCTTTTGCATTAATTACTGCCTCAATGCGGCGTGGCATGGATGCTATCAGCCTGTGGCACTGCTGAGGTGTTATGGAAGACCAAGATGCTTCAATAGCGGCCTTCAGCTCTTCTGCATTATTTGGTCTCATGTCTCTCATCTTTCTCTTGGCAATGCCCCATAGATTCTCTATGGGGTTCAGGTCAGGCGAGTTTGCTGGCCAATCAAGCACAGTAATACCATGGTCATTGAACCAGGTTTTGGTACTTTTGGCAGTGTGGGCAGGTGCCAAGTCCTGCTGGAAAATGAAGTCAGCATCTCCATAAAGCTTGTCTGCTGAAGGAAGCATGAAGTGCTCTAAAATGTCCCGGTAGACGGCTGCGTTGACTCTGGACATAAAAAAGCACAGTGGACCAACACCAGCTGATGACATGGCTCCCCAAACCAACACAGACTGTGGAAACTTCACACTGGACTTCAAGCATCTTGGATTGTGTGCCTCTCCATTCTTCCTCCAGACTCTGGGACCTTGGTTTCCAAATGAGATGCAAAATTTGCTCTCATCAGAAAAGAGGACTTTGGACCACTGAGCAACAGACCAGTTCTTTTTTTCTTTAGCCCAGGTAAGACGTTTGACATTTGAAGCCCATGTCCAGGACCCGTCTGTGTGTGGTGGCTCTTGATGCAGTAACTCCAGCCTCAGTCCACTCCTTGTGAAGCTCCCCACACATTTGAATGGCCTTTTCCTGACAATCCTCTCCAGGCTACGGTCATCCCTGCTGCTTGTGCACCTTTTTCTACCACACTTTTCCCTTCCACTTAACTTTCTATTAATGTGCTTTGATACAGCACTTTGAGAACCTCCAACTTCTTTTGCAATTACCTTTTGAGGCTTTCCCTCCTTGTGGAGGGTGTCAATGATGGTTTTCTGCACAATTGTCAGGTCAGCAGTCTTCCCTGAACCAGACTGAGAGACCATTTAAAGGCTCAGGAACCCTTTGCAGGTGTTTAGCTGATTAGAGTGTGACACTCTGAGCCTACAATACTGAACCTTTTCACAATATTCTAATTTTCTGAGATTCTGAATTTGGGGTTTTCATAAGCTGTAAGCTATAATCATCAAAATTATATCAAATAAAGGCTTGAAATATCTTACTTTGCTTGTAATGAGTCTATATAATATATTAGTTTCACCTTTTAAGTTGAATTACTGAAATTAATGAACTTTTGCACGATATTCTAATTTTTCGAGTTTCATGCAACAATAAATAACACAGCTTTGAAATATGAGGGCGCTGTATGATGTTTCGGTCTTCTGTTGGTCACACATCCTCATCATACGGATTCACAGGTCAGAGTTGCTAAACTTGAACTCTTGTATGCAGCGGAGTACAAGATTTCTTCGCATGAGCTTGTGTTTCCGGTCTACCACTTCTGAATGTGTTTGAATGGAGCACGAAATGTAGTGTGACTGCCCCTTAATGTCAATTCACACTACCCCAGCTATCTCCAACAAACACCAACATTCAAAAGTTGGATGTTGGATTTAGGATGTTGAAAAACATTACGGTCATTGTCAAACTGACCCAACAAACACCAACAGGGTGAACACAATGTTTGTTGGCAGTGTGAATTGTCCTTTATAAACATTGTTCCTGCAGCCACTTTAACGTTTGTCTCTATTCTATTTTTGGATGTTTAAAAAAATCATAATTTTATCAAAGAAAGCATAAAGGAAATAACAGCACAAGGTGTTGGCCAAGTGACAAAAAGTTCAGATAACTTCTGTAAACTGAAAGATTGTATTCTTTTTTGCATGACAAGATGAAAGAAAATACAATTAAAGATTTAAAAGCTTTTTTCGATCAGATTATAAAGTGGGTGGGGGCAAAAGTTTTTGTAGTTTCAAAAGAGGGCATGACCCCCCCAAAAATGTAGAACCTCTGTTCTAAGTGATCAGATTTTTGCCTGGCGGATGATAAAACAGGGGAAAAAGTCTGACTTTTACATGGATATTACTCCATTTTCTACAGAAATGCAAAAATCGAGTTAATAATAATTATAATAAATCACACACGCACAAATATTTAATTACTTAGTTCATATAGCCAAACATTAGGATATTGTAGATATTCAAATAAAGTATAGAATTCTACTATATAGAATATAGAATTCAAATGATGCATGGTCACAGGTTTGCACACACTGGCAATTTCACAATGGCTTTATATTTGCCACTTTATCAGGTATATATCAGTTCTGTGCAAAGGTCTTAGGCTCAGAAGATGCTTTACAATAACATTTGTCTTAAGATGGTTAACTATATTTTCAGCTTTAGTGTGTCAATAGGAATTATACATTTTAGACTCCCAAACATTCCTTTTGCAAATAGAAAAGATTAGAATAGAAGAACAGGGAGCCCTGCAACAGATGGCATGGTCCCCATAAAGCCCCCCACTGAACATTGAGTCAGTCTGGGATTACATAAAGAGACAGAAGCAATTGAGACAGCCTAAATAGACAGAAGAACTGTTGCGAATTCTCCAAGAAGCTTGGAACATCTTATCTGCCATCAACCAAGAAAAACTGTGTCCAGGTGTACCTAGGAGAATTGCTGCTGTTTTGAAAGCAAAGGTGGTCACACCAAATATTGATTTAGGTTTTTTTTGTTTACTGGACTTTGTATGACATTAATTGATAAATGAAAACTATTTATGGCATTATTTTTGAAGACATCGTCACTATGCAACATTTATGCCAAGACTTTTGAGTACTTTGTATTACAGACCGATTGTAATGGACCAGGTGGTAATCCGCATCACATGCTCTTTAAAGGAATATTCCAGGTTCAATACAAGTTAAGATCAATCAACAGCATTTGTGGCATAATATTGATAGCCAGAAAAAAATATTTTCTTAAAATAAAAAGCAAAACAAATTAGTTACCATTAAATTGGATTACCAGATTATTGGTATAGAGGCACTTAAAATGGAAGTGAATAGGGCCAATCTGTAAACTTTATAATACACACTATTTCAAAAGTATAGCCACAAGACAAACAATATGTGTTTTAAAATGGGGGCCTGGGTTGCTCAGTGGTAAAGACGCTGGCTACCACCCCTGGAGTTCAATTCATAGGGTGTGCTGAGTGACTCCAGCCAGGTCTCCTAAATAACCAAATTGACCCGCTTGCTATGGGGGGGTAGAGTAACACCTCCTTGTGATCACTATAATGTGGTTTGCTCTCGGTGGGGCATGTGGTGAGTTGTGCCTAGGTGTCACGGTGGATGGCGTAAAGCCTCCACACGTGCTACATCTCTGCGGTAATGTGCTAAACAAGCCACGTGATAAAATGCCCGGATTGACGGTCTCAGATGAGAAAAAAATCTAAAATATGTGTTAACATGATTTTAGTGTGATAAAATCATTTACTAACCTTTTCTGTGTAAAGTTACAGCCAATTTGACAATTCTGTTGCCTTAATGAGGTAGGCTTAATGTCACCCAATCCGTAAAAAACCCAAATGACTGTAAAAATTACCATTTAAATAAATTTACAGCTAAAATAAAACAAGTTTGTACAGAAGAATTAATCCAAGTGCTTTTTAAAATGATAAGCTTCACATTTAGGTCTTTTAACACATCAAAAATTGGTCCCTCACTGTAACCTAGATGTTTACTTTCCTTAAAGAAAAGGATGGATGACAAAATTTTTTTTTAAGGTAATCAGCATTATGCCACAAATGCTGTGGATTGAGCTGAACTTGCATTGAAACCGGAATATTCCATTAATCACAATGTATTTAGCTTTGCCAGGAAAGAATTTTTTGAAACAGTTCCGTCTTGATGACTGTTGCATTCCTGAAGAAATCCAAACCAAAAACAAACAACTGCACTGTTACTCAAACAAACACTTAACTTCCTCTAGCCTAGGATTACGATCCACTGTGTAACCTTAATCTTCAACGGATGACTAGAAAAAAAAATACAGGATTTAAACAGGCTCTCATTACAGCCCTAGAATTTGGCCACTCCCAGCACATTATAGCCTTAACATTCATAAGAATAAAATATTTCTTAACTACTAGTTTCTTCTTATTTTCTAATTTAAGAATAATAAAATTATGTTCCAGGTTTAAAACAAGTTAAGCTCACTCAACAGCATTTGTGGAATAATGTTGATTACCACAAAAAAATAAACGACTAGTATAAAAATGGCAAAAAAAACACAGTTAAAGTAAGGCACTTACAATGGAATTGAATGGTGCCAGTCCATAAACACTAAAATAGACATCATTTCAAACGTGTAGCCACAAAATGTAAACTATATACAGGTGACCATGATATTAGTGTGATAAAATCACAGATTTACCTGCGTTACAGCATTTAAACAGCCTGCAAGGTTTACTGGTGTTAAAGTTGTAATATTGTATATAACTTCACACCGATATTATTAAGCAATTTAAAACAATAAAATCATGTTAACATGTAAAATGTTTATGGCTAGTGGATATAATTTTAAAGGTTTTTTCTATACTATACTGTCGATTGAACTTAACATGTATTAATCCCAGAAAATTCCTTTAAGAATATTTTGCATTCCAGAAAAGACTTCGTATGAATGTTTTGATGTGCCTAATTTGCGTTTGTTTAGCTGGCTGGGTCAGGTCACCCCACTCCTCAAGTGTAAACATCCAGTGTATATATTGGTAATGGTGTCACATGCTACCCTATTCACCAGAGATCAGGTCAAGAGAGAGAAAGAGGCAGTGCACTGGATAACCAGCAGTGCGGCACTGGAAACGAGCGAGAATACTTGGAGATAAGGCAGGGATGTTACACATAACACCGTTTTTCCACGTATGAAAAGAAGGTCATTCCAACAGTAACCCTGTTAACACAAAGCCTATTACAACAATTACTATACTTGAGAATACCAGCGATACTTTCAGCAGGATGTGGTGATTCAGACTTGGTTTTACATAGCAGAATTGTTTTTAAAAAATTAAGACCTGGCCATACGGACTGAAAAGAAAGCAGGTGTTATAACTGTTTTCTTTTTTTGTGTGTGTTATCTTAAGGGAATGTTGTCGATTGGTGGGCGGCTTCATCTGTGTTTAAACTTCAGCCAATCAAACAACCTGTGAAACCACAAAACCTTTTGAAAGTTTTTATTTGTCATACCAAAACTGGAACCACAGAGGTGAACATTCTCACTATCAAACAGAGACAGGTGTGCGTTTGCATGTACATATCAGAATAAGTGCTCGTTTCTGTAAAAAATAAAACACAATTCCCCATGATGCTGTGAAATATGGCAGGTTTTATCAGACATTATATGTCATCTCCAATGTGACTAGCGGACACTCAATATTTCCATATACACTTTCCTCAAAGTCACGAAAATGCAACAAACTGCAGTGGTCAAAAACAACCCAACTCTAATTTCCCTTTCAATTTATCAGTCAAAGGTTTGGAAAAATGTATTGAATTTGTTTCTCATGACCTTAAAAACCTTTTGACAAGGGACAATTCATCTAAAACTTTTAATGTTGTCATCATTTACTCACCCTCACTTCATTGCAAACCTGAATGACTTTTCTTTCTTCTTTGGAACACAAAAGGAAATATTAGGCTGCATGTTTGTCTCAGTCACAATTGACTTTCATTATATGGAAAAATGGTGCAATGAAAGTGAATGGTGACTGTGGCTAACATTTTGCCTACCAACTCCTTTTCTGTTTCAAGTCTTACAGGTTTGGAACAACATAACGGCCCCGGCATAATAACGGAGAAGTTCTTCTTTGTACTTTGCTCAGAGCAAAAGCGAAGTTCGAAACAGCCGGGCAATGGTATACTGTTTGCGAACATTCTGACACTAGCCACAATGCTGGGGGAGGCGTTTAAAGCCTTTAAAACAAGGACGTTCCGGGGGGATTGTCCCTGTAATAAGTGCACTGTAAGTCACTTTGGATAAAATGGGTTTAAAATGTCTATACGCAATGTTTGCTCACTAATAACTCTACACGGCGGTGTGTTCATGTTAACTGAGCTCCAGGTCACACCTACTGATGACATGGACCAATGGCAGTAAGAATGAGTTAAGCAACCGGTACAAAGATCTCCTGAAAAGTTCGCCCCAGCGAGCTGTTACGAACCACAGAATATAACTCAAAGACACCTTCGTTTCAGCCAGATTTAGTTCTAAATAACGTCATATTTATTCGTTCTTTGCTTTCGTATGAATTATGCAGAGGCCTTAAGGGTGAGCAAATTACAGCAAATTTTCATTTTTGGGAAAACTATTTCTTTAAAATTTTTTGAGGTCATTACATAACTCAAATTGTTATCGTTTCATAGTTCGATGACTTCACTTTTATTCTAAAATGTGGAAAATAGTAATAACAAAAAATTAGTGGGTGTGTCCATCTAACCTTTATGCCGGTACTCTACAAGCCCAAGGCAAATTACCATTGCATAGAGCTCTCAGGATACAAGTCCTCTTTGTGATAAAATACCTTGGAAAATCATTTGCAAACCAATTTGCAAACATTGCATAAGCATTCAGATGCACGCTAGGGCAATGAGCATCTTTACTACCGGCAACCAGGGATTTCAGGTTTGGTTGTGCTGTCTATGGGAAACTGAATTATGACAAAATCTTTAAGAAAAAATTCATACAGAGTTAAAGAATGACATGCAGAAATAGTGTACTTCTTCAAAAGTAGTGAAGCTTTCCACATCAAGCGATTTACAGATAAACAAAGAGTCACACAAATCTCAAAGGTTTCACACCAGTCTGTTTAGACACAAAATTGGAATGGACACCTTGGGAATTCAACATTGCTCGTTTGACCTACCTTTTCACATTGTTATACCCAAATAAGCACCAAAACAATGAGTGACTGGGAAATAAGGTCTAAATCTGATAGTAGAGACCTGAATTCATGAATGAAGATAAGATGACAATAAATCGCAATGATGATATAAACATTTGATGGTTTAAGACTTGCAAATGTACAGTACTGGATGGAAAACGTGATTTTTCGTTTAAAAGGAAAGATTTTTATGTAATATGTAGACATCTTCTTAATGTTCTCGCCAGTCCACCCCGACCATTTATGGAACCTAAGCTGAACCATGTGCACATTAACATTAAAATATGACCGACAAAATGTATACATCAATGGCTTTTCAATATTCAGCAATTGGACCCATCCCAATATGGCAACGTGAACCATATAATGATTTGTGGAGGTCAGCCAAGGTCTTAAAGTAGCAAAAACGGCCTGTTTAATTCTAAATGTCTGCTAAAAAATGTTCAATTCCTGAGTTATCCTGACAATCACACTGGATTTAAAAGGGAGGAAGCTGCAGCCTCTTAATCCTTGGGGCAGTTATATAAGGCGGATTGTTTGACTCGAGTGATTGTTTGGTTTCACACCTGCACTGCAGAGACTGTGGCACAGTGACCCAGCTGGGAATGATTCATGTAGGTCAACACATCTGTCGATCACACCCCATATAAAACTCAAAGAAGGATGCAGATTAATGAGAAAATGAGATAACAAAATGAGAAATTAAATGGATGTGTGTTTACATCTGTGTGTATGTGTGCATGCAAGAGAGAGACACACAGAGAGAGAAAAAGGTGACAAAGCTTTGAAAACAGAAAGAGAGAGACATGAAAGAGAGTGAAAAAGGAAACAAGGTAAGAGGAAATCTTGCTGATGCCACTGAATGGTGGTTGAAGAGGCAGAAATCAAATACAAAGTATATCCATTTCACAAAACACAAAACGTACACATTAATAGCATCAGTTTTGTGCGATTAGTCAACTAACAAATCATTTTAATTTAAAATAGTGATTTGATTGAATGCAAATTATTTATGTGTGCATTTAAGCCCAACACAGAAACAACAAAACAAACTGCATATTTATAAGCTGAAATTAGAGTGTGATTGACAGCTTTCAGCATATGGCATCATTTCGAATAGCAGGTCATTTTAGACTCCAGCTCTTGTCTGTAGAACTCGTTTGTAGATTAGTAGCGCCACCCAGAGGGAAGTTCTGGTAACTGTTCAAGAACTCAACACAGGCAAGGAGCACAGTGATGCAGTTTGCCTTAATGTTGCCCTTTTGTACTACTTTTTAATAAACAAAGGATGTATTCTGATTACTTTTATAGATCATAATGTACAGTGGCCTCAAAAAATATTTGGACACTTCAGCCACACTTAAAAATGTTTGAATGTGATTGCATTAGATGTAAAATCCAAGTGAACAAAATATAATTTTATAGCATTTATTTTGAAGAAAGATGTCATTTCAAACAATAGGACAAATTGACTTCATAACCCCCAGATTTTTTTATCTTTACACCAGTTGGTTAAATCATCGTTAAAGGAATATTCCGTTTAAGCTTGTTTAACAGTATGTGTTATAATTTTGAATAACACAAAAATTATTTTGACTTGACCTTCCTTTTCTTTTAAAAAAAAAAAAGCAAAAATCCGGGTTACAGTGAGGCACTTACAATGAAAGAAAATGGGGCAAATCGTTAAAATTCTCACCGTTTCAAAAATGGGCCCCATTCACTTCCATTATAAATGACTCACATTAACCTCGATTTTTGATGTGTGTGTGTTTGTGTTTTTTTGGTAATCAACATTATGCCACAAATGCTGTCGATTGAGCTTAATTTGAATTGAGCCCGGAATATTCCCTTAAGTGTCTCAATACTTCTTGGAGCCACTGTGTTTGTCTTACAAACTTTGTCTTTTTTGAGCTACAAACAAAGTCAAAATAGAACTAATTAAAGATAGCATTCTGCTAAATAATGCTATCTTTATGGGGCAGTGGTGGCTCAGTGGTTGAGGCTCAGGGTTACTGACCAGAAGGTCAGGGGTTCAAGCCCCAGCACCACCAAGATGCCACTGTTGGGCCCTTGAGCAAGGCACTTAACTCCAGGTTGCTCCGGGGGGATTGTCCCTGTAATAAGTGCACTGTAAGTTGCTTTGGATAAAAGCGTCTGCCAAATGCATAAATGTAAATAAATGTAAATATAATGAAAATTATTAACAGAAGCATCTGAATGGGCCGTTCAGACTGAACGTGTTCTTGCATTAATAAAACAAAATGCAGGGCATTTTGCAGATGTTTCAAGTGAAGTTCTATTAACTTGCCATGGCCTTAAGTTACTCAGTCACAAGATACTGAAAAAACAGATGCAGCACAACAGTCAAAGATGTCAATCTAGCACATGTTTGCATATAAAAACAATGGGGTACTATCAGATGGATTCAAAAACACAAACGGCCCCTTACCCTAATCCTACACCCCTAAAGGGCCATTCAGACCTAAAACGTTCCAGTGCCTAAAAAAAAAGTTGTTGTTTTTTTGGTCAAAAGTACAAGTACTTCAGTACCAAGTCAGTACTAAAATAAAAAAAAAAGATGTAATGATACCAGTGATTCTACAGTACCAGTAGTACCGAGCAACGACTTAATTCAATACCCACACACTGGGTTAGGGTTTTACTGACACACAACTGCTTTCAAATGCTCACATGCTTATTTGAGCATGTGCTGTTACTCCTTATATAAAAATTAAGCAATATATCTCAAGGATGTGCTTTTGGACTGAATAAAAGTTTGTTAAAAATGCAATGGTATGTTGATAAGTAGTTGTTCTATTTTGCTAGTTAAAAATTTGTAAAAGTAAGGACAGTTTTTTGATCAGACACCTTTTGATAATGAAATGAAATTCAACTTTAAAACATGGAATTCTGGGAAAAACTATTAAAAAAGATTTTTAAAAAGAAATTTGGGGGAAAAATAAAACAGATCAGTAGGGCCCTGCTTAAAAACAAACAAGTGTTACTAACACTTGAAGGAAACATGCATATCTTTTCATGTACTTGATATTTAACTTTAAATAGGCTAAAGGAGTGTGTTCAATAGCACACTATCATATTAGCAAATTTTTTCTGTAGTATCGAAATTGGTATCCAGAACCATGAAATTTCACTGGTATTGCAACCGACTACTGAAATGTTGGTACCTTTACAACACCAGAGACAACAAAATAAACAGAACAGAATGCAGGTGTCTCCAGACGCGTTATTAAAGTTCAAGTTCTTTTAAAGTCGATGCACAAGACACTAAAAAACAGCAAGACAGAACAATCAAAGTGGTATCACTTTACAATAAGTTTCCAATTGTTAACATTATTTAACATAATCTTGGTTTAAGTTAATTTCAATATATAGTAATACATTTTTTTTAATTAAACATTGTATATATGTTAACATGTTCATGCACTATGAACAAGTCTTTTTTGATCAACTAGCATTAACAAAGATTACTAAATGCTGTAAATAATACTGTATATTGTGCAATGCTTGTTCATGATACCCAAAGCATTAACTAATGTTAACAAATGGAACCTTATTGTAAAGCGTTACCAAGACATCCTTCCAGTGCATGTTTACAACGCAAAAACACATTTAATTACTCCAACCTCGACTCTAGACCCCTAACTCTTGTCTGTTTGTAACTATGGTGATGTACGGATTTAATTAAGAACACTGAACTCGTCAGGATTATTTCACCCAAAAAATAAAAATTCAGTCATTGTTTACTCACCCCTGTGTTGTTATAGACCTATATGACTTACTTAATTTTTATTAAGACAAAAGGAGCAATTGTGAAAAATGTAGTTCTCAGTGAGGCCATAAAATGGCAGTTTATGGTGACCACATCTTCAAGCTTTAAAATGATGCACAAGTATAATTCATAAGTCTAATAATTTGTTGCATATGACTCATGTCTTGTTCTGAAGAAATACGAAAAGGTTTGGTGAGAAGCACACCGAAATCTAAGGCATTACTAAGCAAAACTCTTGACCGATGGTTGATCTTCCGCGTGTGTTCACAAGTCTGCACGCAAGCTTTAGAGCTCTTTGCATGAGAGCAACAGTAGAAATGCATCTATATATCTACTACAAACATGTTTGTAAGTTCTGTTCTCTGGTTTCTGTGCAGCTATGTTGTGTTTTCTGTTGTTAATATCACTGGTTGTCCTGTTGAAGTGAAACAAAATGAGTTTTTGCTTAAACACCCCACCTTGCAAGCAGCAACTCATGAACGCACACAGGAGATCAACTGGGTTGGAGTCGGTCAAGAGTTACATTTAATAATACAATCCATTTTGGTTTGCCTCTCACCAAACCTTATTATATGCATAACAATCATGAGTCTCATGGAATCATTTTTTTAGACTTCTGCATTATACAATGAGTAAACAATGACTGAATTTTCATTTTTGGGTGAACTAATCCTTTAACTTAAAGGGATCATTCTTCTCCTTACAGTGATTTCTGTTAAATAAGGACTTAAATTCTGCTCCGTTTCTCACCCAAAGCGATCATATAGCTTCAGAAGACCTGGATTAAACCACTCAAATCGTAAGGATTTCTTTTATGCTGCCTTTGTCTTTTTTGGAGTTTGAAACTTTTGGACCCCATTGACTTACATTGTATCTACACAAACACCTCATACATTCTTAACAGTATCTTTGTTTGTGTTCCACAGAAGGAAGTCATATGAGTTTGAGAGTAAGGTAATGATGAGAATTTTAAATTTTGGGTGAACTATTCCTTTAAGATACAAAGTTTCCATAATTAAGAAAGATGGACATTAAGTGCTTAATATACTCACCAACCGCTCTGAAGAGGCAGGCACCATCTTCTTTCATTTTTTTGATGACGAATCCTTTCTTCTCCCCGAGCACTTTTTCAAACCAGTGTTCCTGCTGTAACAGAGGCACGACTTCAGAACTACACAACAGAAACAGCGGAGTTTCATTATGTACAAGATAAACCAACAGCCATCTGATGCTGAAGTTACTGCTAGTATAAATATTTTTTTTGCATGTAAAGAGTTTTAAGACTGTAAACGAATGAGAGCATCACATAGATGAGCCAGTGGACCTTTTTCAAGTACCAGCAGCAGCAAAACTCTTTGCATTCCAGTTCATATACAAGCAAATGAGTTCATGCCTGGGTTGAGTTATTGCACTTGACTAGTCATAAATTATACTGTATAATTTATCAAATGTCCTTTACCCCATAAAAGCATCAGATTATATTGCCTTTTGGAGAAGACAGCCATGATGTCTTTATTTCACTTGGAGAAATCTTTATTCGTTATACTCAAATTTCAAGCAATGAGTTGGGGTTCAATATTTAATATTAGTAAGCTGGAATAACAGTTTAAAATTCAAGTGTTCAAGTCAACATAACTTCCCATTTGCAACCCGTTTTATTTCCATAACGTGACATATTCTCAAGTGAAAGAATATTCGGCAGAAAAACATTAATGGGAGGATCTTGATTTGGTTAATTAATAATTGATTTGATTGTGAAAAGTTGCCATTTCAGACTAAATTAAACTAGACGTTAATTTGAGTATGCACACGTAAATACTAAGTTCTCAAATTGTAAAAAAATTAAATAAATAAAAAATAAAATAAATTAATCTTAACTTTTTACTATTCCTACTAGTTTTAATTAAGTTACCGTTACTCCCTAAACCCTACAGTTGTCAAACATGTGAATGGTCCTAATTAAACAGTACTTGAAATGTCACATTTTGGAATCATAACTCAAATATATACATTCTTTAAACTTAGGCTTCATGTACTGCCAACTCAAAATTATCAAGTACAAAAATGAAGCTGCGTGGAATACCCATAAGCCCTAGTGCTTGAATAAATTATGTGTTTGATCAAAACAAGGAAACTTATGTAGAAAAATTACATTTATTTGTAAAAATGTATATAGTTTTAATGTTGTTGTTTTGTAGTAGCTGGTTGGTAGTTGTGATTAGTGTGAAGTCACCATTATGGTGACAACTAAACAAGAGCATAAGTACATCAGAGTCTCTAGTTTGATAAATAGACGCCTCACATGTCCTCAGCTGACAGCTTCATTGAATTCTACCCGCTCAACAGCAGTTTCATGTACAACAGTAAAGAGAAGTCTCAGGAGGACTTATGGGAAGAATTGCAAAGAAAAAGCCACTTTTGAAACAGAAAAACAAACGGAAAAGGTTAGAGTGGGCAAATAAACACAGACATTGGACAACAGATAATTGGAAAAGAGTGTTATGGATCTTAACCCCATTGAGCTTTTGTGAGATCAGCTAGACCAGGGGTGAGGAACATCAGGCCTGAGGGCCATATAAGGCCCACGAGACCATTTTACCAGTCCATTTGAGAAATCATTTGGAAAGCAAAAAATGGACTTTATTCAATTAACCTGAAAAAAATTCCTTTCAAATAATTGTTTTAAATTATATTAAATTATAACACAATATATTGTATAATAGACAGACCTTTTAGTGTTTTTGGTGTGGGAGCACGTAACAGAATGTGTACATTAATTTCAAACCACAATCAGAAATTGCAAGAAACTGTATGGCCAGCGAACATCAATGGCAAGTGCTACAGGAAGCGTGGGGTGAAATGTCACCTAAATATCTGGACAAACTGACTTCTAGAATGCCAAGGATCTGCAAAGCTGTCATTGCTGCTCATGGAGGATTTTTTTATGAGAACTCAGTAGTTTAAGGACGTTCTGATTTTTTTTAAATTTTTTTTTTCAAATTGTAATTGTAATTTTTCACAATCCTGACTATACATTGTGATCAGTTGAATGCCACTTTGGTGAATAAAAGTACCAATTTCTTTCTGTAAGATCAAAATCTGTGACAGTGTGTGTGTGTGTGTGTGTGTGTGTGTGTGTGTGTGTGTGTATTAGGGCTGCACGATTTGGGGAAAATGTCATATTGCGATTATTGAGGTTAATGTTGCGATATGCGATTGCAATATAATAAACAAATGGTATCATGAGCCAACTTGCTTGGTTATCAAGGAAAATGTACAAATAGATTACTGATAATGCTGAAATGTTTATTTCTCAACTCAAACATACAAACTAGCAACAACAACAACTATAAATTCAGCGTTTTCAAATTAAAATAATATTTTTACAAAATTAAATAATATCTTAGCATTCCTGCAAACTTGTTATTTTCTCAATATTACACCTAAATAAAATAGAACAATAAATAAGAACATACAAATTGTCATGAAAATAAGATTGTCCAAACAAACAGGAACATTTAAGCAGGATGTAACATGTACTTTGTATAAATTATTTTGAAAAGGAAACTGGATATAAAAGTGTGGTTCACTCAAACCAATAAAATTGTTGTTGTTGTGTTTTACCAACTGGTATTTTCAAATCCTCTTTCTAAAAAGTTCTACTTATCGCTTGTACCTCTTGTCCAGCATGTGGATCAATTTCTGAAATCCCACTTTGCTAACGATGCATCATGTCTCTTGCCTACAGTGCATTATGGAGTCAGTGATTACTTTATATCTCTGTGAAGACTTGTCATATGGCGTGACACTCGCAAACACATCTGTAATTGTGCTTTGTTTTGTTTGGCTTACAGGTTGTTGTTTCAGCAGTCTCTTTACTAATCTGGGCTTTCACAGTCGAGCATTCATCATACTTTTCTCGGTGCTGTTTCAGGTGCTGATATAAATTTTACCTCTCTCTGCTCAGCATCAGTTATCTTAAAGCCAAAATATCACCATATAACCAGGGGTGTTCCTGGCTCAAAATGAGGCGAAGGCGGTACCATACTGATCAGAAAAGTGACTTTAAAAACTGTAAACATTGGCTTTGCATTAAGCAACTGAATACTATTGTTAACGTTGTCATCTGTTTTTTTATTTAGTCTTAACTAAAATGGACATTTGACACAGGATTTTTATCATATTTAGTCAACCTTATCCTATAAAGATATATCGCCAAGCTGTGATCTGTGTTTGTGTTATTTTTTCTTGCCACCAGTTCAGTGTCGGTCTGCTCGGCATCCATCTTCACCCGATTTCCAGCCACACACCGGAAACTCACATGACCACACGTGCCACTCCCTAAACTGAGACTGACTGGTCATCTTTTTATTAGCGGTGTAGAAAATTGGCAAACAGCTCTCAGAGAGAATGGGCTGTCATGTCCACAAATGCACTTATTTATTTAATAAAATTACAGCATTTTGCCATCATATAATTGCACAGGCTGACATTGCGATTTGATTAATCGTGCAGAACTAGTGTATATATATATATATATATATATATATATATATATATATATGTGTGTGTGTGTGTATGTGACTCATGCCTTGTTCTGAAGAATATGATCAAATTTGGTGAGAAACGAACCGAAATATAATGTATTAAGTGAAACTCTTGACTGACCATTGATCTCCTGTACGTGTTCATGAGACAGACTGCACACAAGCATTTAAAGCTCCTTGCACAAGAGCAGTGAGCTGCAGCCACTCGTGAGATGGGTCGTCAAGCGAAAACGTGTTTTGTTTCACTTCAACAGGACCACCAGCGATATTAACAACAGAAAACACACAACATAGCTGCACACAAACCAGAGAACAGAAATTGCAAAAGATCTCGGAATAGTTTGTAGTCAAAAAATAGATTAACCTTATTTGTTTGAACCCAAGTCGATCACCTTGAGTTATGTTCCCACAGACAAAAAATAATAATAATTTGTGTTTATGAGAAATACATTTGAGAGAGATAGACACAGATATTTTGTAGATATTTAAAGAGATTTATTTGTTTTACAAAGGTGAATCTGGAATTTCGACTATTGTACATGATAACACAGTCTTTCTTTTTTATTTAGTACACCCAATTTCTCAACACTACAAATGCTGCACTGTGTGGTCATTAACACACCCGCTAAATAATCTAAAGCTCTTGATATTCGAGTATCACACTAACTGATTGTAACTTATTACCATAACTTTTGGTTTTCAAATGTTTATTGCACAATCGGTCAAAGCATACATATTTTTTCATTTGTTTATAAGAAGCAAAGTGTTGTTTTAGAATAACAACAAAACAAAAAATATAATCTGGATTTTTAAATATTTTTAAAACATTAATCATAAAAAGGCCAACTTACTGTATATATGAAGGCCTACATATTCTCCAAATATTCAGATCTGTGTATTCCAAGATATTGTACACAACTATGAAAAATATATGACAAATACAGGGCAAAAAAATTATAATTCCCAACGGATTGTGTAATTTTAGCTGCTTTTGATGAGTCTTCCCATTGCATTTACAAGTCTACAACCAGCAGATGTCCACGGCGTGCTGTGTTTAGAACACTTCAAAACAATGAATCATTATCCCAAGTAATTGGTTCAATTAACTTGAAGTTTTGGAAAGCGTCGTTTCTGCCATCACTAGCTGAATCTAGCTACAGTCACACCGTGTCCTAACCATAAGCCAAACGACATGCAATAAAGTTCTTGACCTAAGCAACTGACATGAGAGTCGGGACATTCTGTCGATCGCTTGGTTTCTATATTTGGCGTTGCGCACGGGTAACCCATCAGCTATTAACTGGCCAAAATCATTCTAATAACATTATACTGAAGCCAGCATCTCACTTGCTGGTTAAAACTACTTGATTTTGGCCGAGAACGTTATACCTGATGACTGTTTTCATGGAGGTCTCTTCAGGCAGAGGTGTCTCTCTCTCTCACACACACACACACACACACACACACAATAGAAAAGAGGTGACAGACATTCCAGCTCCCTCTGCCTTTATCTCCGGTTTTCCACTTCACTTTTGGCAAGCAAAACCAAAAAAAAAAACCCAGCGGTCTCCTGTACTCTCTGTCTGACTGCAGCATCTAGGTGTGTATGTGTAGCTACCTTTAGCATCCTCCATCTCTCTGACCCCATTTCCATCTGGAATTAAAATGCATCTCGAGTGATCCGATCACATGTGCTCAGGCGAGACACATCACTGTTTACAACTGGTCACTTAAATGCGTCTCCTGTGCCCACTTGTGTTTGGATTTGGAAGGGAGGGTCTCTGTTTCATGACGACATACATCAATCACTATGTCAGTGTGTTACTACATGACAATAGTGCAACAAAGTCAGAAAAGACAAAGAAAGTGCAAAAAAGAAACTGTGCTCTGTTTCTCCCAGATGCGGTTGAAATTGAATCCAAGAACAAAGGCAACATGTCAAGCAGAATTAGCCGTTATTTTAGTGGACGACCTGTATTAAAGGAGCTTCAAGTGTCCGTGCTTGTAATCTGTGTTGATATCAGACACACTAAAGAAAATCTGTGAAGCTTTCGTGATTGTGTATATATCCACATTTGTATGTGGTTTATGTGATTTGATCACAGAATGTTTTAGACCCTGTTTAGGGCTGACCACATGTGATCAGATCACCCGAAATGCATCTTAATATCAGGTGTTTGATTGAGGACTCCGGTTCCGACAAATAAGGCTGGGCATAGAAATGCATCTATTTTTTGACAACAAACTCTTCAGACATGTTTTGTCATATCTGTTCTCTAGTTTGTGTGCAGCAATATTGTTTATCTGTTGTTAATATTGCTGATGTTGAGTTGTATAAAAAATGTATTACACTTCTGAATTATATTTGTGTGTCCTTTTGAAGCTTGAAGAGGTGGTCACCATAAAATGCCATTTTATGACATCATGAGAACAAAACATTTTCACAATTTCTCCTTTTGCGTTAAGAAAAAGAAAGACATATGGGGTTATAACAACACGGGTGAGTAAACAATGACTGAATTTTCCTTTTTGGGTGAACTGTCCCTTTAAGAAAGTAAATGAGGTCAATTTTGATTTCATGTGGACTTCAAGGTTTGACTCCCTCTTCTAAATATTCCAAGTGACAGAGCTCCACTTCGGAATATTCAGCACAGATGTGCTTCAGTCTGCAACTGTATTTGACTCCAGTAACTAAAGCAAAGACTTTTTGATCTGTCTGTCTGTCTTTCCATTCATTTGTCAGTCTGTCCATCTATCTGACTGACTGTCTGTCTGTCTGTCTATCTATCTACCAGACCATATGTCATACATTTCAATTAAAAGCAACATGATTTAAAAGTTTGCTATTTGGTGACATCATCCACCCACGTACCTGTTCAACAGTCGCCGGGTCCTCTGACTGTAGTCTGGAAGCATTCTCATACTCATCCTCACTGTTATACCCGGCTCCTTCCTCCTGCTCGTGGCTCGGACCCCCTCCACCTCCACCCGCCGCTCCTGGTACTGTCCCTACCCCACCGGAGCAGGTCGCCTGTCTCCTCCTCTTACTCAAACCCGGTCCCGAGCAGCACCCTCCACATCCCACCCCACCTGACAGCTCTCCCCGAACCCCGGAAACGCACGCCATCCCTCCCGCATCCCCCGGGCCCACCGGAGACCCGGCGCCCACCGGAGGAGGAGAGGCCTGCTGAGGCCGGGCGCTGGATTCAGTCCGTCTGTCCTCTCTGGACCAGGGCGGCGGGGAAGCCCTAGGCCTAGCACCCGACCGGACCCCATGGGAGTGGGAGTGCTGGTGCGGGTCGGAGCCGGTCCGGCGGTCAGGGTCGTCGGGGTGATCCGACACACCGACCGATGAGCCCGGCTTCTTCTTCGGCAGGATCGTCATGCTGGAGACCGCTCAGGGGCGACGTTTTAGCGACTCTTAACGCGTTTTAACGTCCAACCTGAGCGTCTTTATACCCGGTATACTCGCTCCTATCGCAACGGAGCGATCTTAGTTCAATTCGACGCGATTTTGACGGTAAAAACGGCGGATAATAGAACAAAAACAAACCGTCTTCCCGTCCCTCCGTTCTGCTGTTACCACAAAACATCAACATACAGCTGACGAATCCCTAGCGTCACTTCCGCTCCTGCTGGTCTCTTTTCCTCTTCTGTTCTCAGCTGGGTGCTTCTGGTATTTTGGACCTGTCGTTTGAATTGCTCATTCATTAATAAATGCAGGTGCATGTATTTCGCTGGTCAGAACTGTGTGGTTCAGTAACTAGAGACCAGTCAGTCCATTTATCTACCGCCCTCCTCTGGTATTTATGCGGTAGATTCAGTTAGTGTACAGCCATGGCCAAAAGTATTGGCAGTGACATCAATTTTGTGTTTTGCAGTTTGCTGCTTCAATATTTGTAGATTATTTTTTCACATGTTTCTATGGTATACTAGAAAACAATGATAAGCGTTTTATACGTTTTAAAGGCTTTTATTGGCAAAAACATTCAATATATGTAAAGAGTCAATATTTACAGTGTTGATCCTTTTTCTTCACAACCTCTGCAATTCGCTCTGGCATGCTGGATATCAGCTTCTGGGCCAAATCCTGACTGATGGCGATTCGTTCTTGCTTTATTAGTGCTCGGAGTTGATCACAATTTGTGAGCTTTTTCCTGACCACTTGCCTTTTGAGGATTGACCACAGGTTCTCTATGGGATTAAGATCCGGGGAGTTCATGGCAGTGTTTTTGGGCAGAATTGTGAGAGAACCCACTCCCTTGGATGAATAGCAACCCCACACATGGATGGTCTCAGGATGCTTCACTGTTGGCACGACACTGGACTCATGGTAGCGTTTAAATGGTAAATGGTCTGCACTTATATAGCGTCTTTTTAAGCCTTAACGGTATTCAAAGCACTTTACACTGTGACTCATTCACCCATTCACACACACATTCATACACCAATGGCGGCAGAGCTGTTAAGGTGCTAGCCTGCCATTGGGAGCAACTTGGGGTTCAGTGTCTTGCCCAAGGACACTTCGGCATGTGGAGTAGTGTGGGCTGGGATTCGAATCACCAACCCTGCGATTAGTGACAGCTCTACCAAGCTCTACCAAGCTCTACCAACTGAGCCACAGCCGCCCCTATTTACCTTTTCTTCTCTAGACTATCGATTTTCCAGATATCCCAAACAGTCGGAAGGGGTTTTGGGTTCTTTTGTCCAATCCTTGTACTTCCTGCAGAATTTTCATCTGTCCTTGATGTTTTTCTTGGAGAGAAGTGGCTTCTTTGCTGCTCTTCTTGACACCAGCCCATTGTCCAAAAGTCTTCACCTCACTGTGCGTGCAGATGCACTCACACCAACCTGCTGCCAATATTGAGCAAGCTCTGCACTGGTGGTGACACAATTCCATAGCTGAATCCTCAGGAGGAGATGGTCCTGGCGCTTGCGGAGCACACTGGGATGTGCTGAAACCTTCTTCACTGCAGTTGAACCTCTCTCCTTGAAGTTCTTGATCCAGTAAATGGTTCTTTTGGTTGCAACATTCTTTGCAGCAATTTCCTTGCACGTGAGACCAATTTAATGATGGCTGCACATCTTTCTTTAGAGGTAACAATTGCTAACAAGAACACAATGATTGGAAGCTCTTCTTCCCTCCTTTTATAGCAATCAGTCTGCTCTTATAATCCAATCAGAATGAAGGAGTGATTTCACCTAAATAGTACTCGTTCACACTTTCCCAGGTGTTGCTGATATGATTAGTGAAATCATGTTAGCTGGTCATTTTGTGCCAGGGACGAAAACACAGTTAAATTTGGGTTTTTGTGATAAAGTAATTTTTTTTGTTGCAATTATTTAAAATGTATCTGATCACTCTGCACAATAATCTAGAAACAATGTGAAACAACTCCACAACAACTGAGGCAGAAAACACAAAATGTATGTCACTGCCAATACTTTTGGTCACGGCTTTATATATGTTGAATAAACTGGTGACAGTTGAATGCAAATGAAGGGGTGATGTTTTCATTTATAGTGGCTACAAATGTATTTAGACACTAAAGTCACACTTAAAAATGCATGAATGTCGTTGCATTAGATAACAAAATGTAAAAGCAAAAGTGTCATCAGTAAACAAATTATCCTAGAGCTTTTCTAAGAACTTAAAGGTGCACTCAGTAATTACTTACCTCATTAAAAAAGTTTAACTCCTTAAGACATGAATTGTAATTTTGCAATATATGTAGGAAATCATGACCACTCACATGAAAACAAAGACTCATATCAGTAAAGTTATAAAATCTGTTCTATTCTACATGGAGAGGGTCCGCACATGGGGGCTGCCATGTTTGAATCACATGACCAGCTGAATAGTTCTCAGTAACTGCCCTGTTACCTGACACTTTCACTCATTGATTAAAGTAATCATGGCTGACTGTGAATACTTAATTTCTACTGTGGCATCTGAAACTGAAAACTATTGATTTTAAATAATGCTGCAATCAAGCCACAAGGTATAATTACAGTCATATCAATGGGAATCCGTGCGATTGAGAATTCTGCACATGGTTTTCCGGTGGCAAAGAATTTCCCCTTTAAGATTTTGCGTGGAGCTCAAGTTTGCCACGTTGACCAATAGAAAGTTGCTTGGTTTGGTAGTGACCTCTGTGTGGGTGGTGCTTCAGACACAGCCAAACTGAATATACACAATGGACAATGATTGACACATTTAAGTGGCAAGTTTCTTTTCAACTTCACTCTGCCAGAGTATGAAGTGCAGCATTAAAAAGAGACTGCTTGTCATTTACTTTTTTGCTGAATTCACACACGATCAGCATCCGCCCATGCCATCTTCACCCTCGGAATTTCCCAAGTATAGGTCTCTGCAGAACAGTAATGGGTGTTTCCAAATCTGTGGCCGTAATCAAACCAGGATGGGTGTTACTAAACTATCCAACTAAAGTATGGAATCTCAATGGTTTGAAAATGCCCCGTGATTGGGAAAAGCCCAAGTTTGTTCTGCAAAGACAGTAATATATATATAATATATTTATATTACTTTTTCTGGTCA
The DNA here is from genome assembly GCF_025860055.1 of Xyrauchen texanus. Classification (NCBI taxonomy): domain Eukaryota; kingdom Metazoa; phylum Chordata; class Actinopteri; order Cypriniformes; family Catostomidae; genus Xyrauchen; species Xyrauchen texanus. The sequence continues at coordinate 36,735,855 of NC_068302.1, forward strand.
CTGAATGTTATTGTAGCTTACAGTACATTAAGTACAATAAAAACACAGAAAAGTTATTTTCCAATTTATAATTTTAGACAGAAACACATCCCATTGTCTCTTTATGCACATAATGAAATGCTATTCAGGTATTTTAACCTGTTCATGTGGTGTTTAAAGGGATGGTTCACCCAAAAAAAAAAGAAAATGTAATCATTTACTGACCCTCATGCCATCCCAGATGTGTATGACTTGCTTCTGCTGAACACAAACAAATATTTTAAGAAGTATATTTATGCTCTGTAGGTCCAATGCATGTGAATGGTGGCTTTGAAGCTCCAAAAGCACATAAAGCAGCATAGGACTAACCCATATGATTCCAGTGGTTAAATCCACTTCCTCAGAAGAGATATGATAGTTCTGGATGAGAAACAGATCAATATTTGTAAATATTCTGTAAATTGTTGCTAAAAAGTCTTCTTCCTGCTCAGTAGGGGGCGATACGCATGAAGAATGTGAACAAACAAAAACACAAGAAGAAGAATGTTCAAGTGAAAGTGAAAGTGGAGATCGACAGCAGGGAGGAACATTTATTGTAAAAAATTGACTTAAATATTGATCTGTTTCTCACCCACACCTATATCATATCACTTGAAGACATTGTTTCAACCAATGGAGTCCATTGCATTCCACCATTCACTTGCATTGTATGGACCAAAAGTGTGTAGATATTCTTCTACAAATCTTAATTTGTGTTGTGCTGAAGAACGAAAGTCATATCCATCTGGGATGGCATGATTTTGAGTTAATGATGAGAGAATTTTCATTTTTGGGTAAACTATTCCTTTAAATCTTGACTAGACTAGACTAGTATAGTATAGTATAGTATAGTATAGTAAACTAGTGTAGTATAGATAGAGTGCTATATGTAAAGAATTATAACAATTACAGTTAGCTAATTTAACAGTTAGGTACAGAGAAAGGCACCAAAGACACTAAATGCATAAAATTAATTTAGATGGTAATCCCTTGAAAGAATGATTCTTAAGAATTCAATATTTAATTGGATTTATTGAATTATCATCCAAATGGGTGTGGGTAACTTTTTATATCATTTAACAATACACTTACACCACACCGGGGGTTGAGCAACTTTTTTAAAAGGGTAAAGAATGAACAGTGTGAAACATGGAACAAGATAACGCAGGAATATGTTAACCCAGGGTTGAGGCATTTTTAAGTAATTACACTGTATTCTTTTGAGTAAAGAATCCAGTGTCTTTCAGACTGGTTTAGACACTATAGTGGGAGTATTTTGTACAAAGACAGTAAACATCAAAGAAAAGGCAAGAAAAAGAGGCTTAATAGTTGTAGTGATATAGTGTTTATTTCTCTCAATTTCTTTTTTTTTTAGACAGTCATTTCCCCTGAACTATTGAGCACGGACGTCACAACACGTCTTAACAGTGTAAAACCATTTTTGTTGACTTAATTGAAATATAACAATAATATTCTTCTATTACAAATACCCTGCTATTCACTGAGATACAGCATATCGTGTAAGACGTCATTAGTGTTCTCCACCACTAGGGGGCGGAGCTGTAGTGATAAATTTGAAGCTTAATGTAAGGTGACATTTTCTCTGCTCTGCCAGTAATAACACACAATGTGATTTACACTCAGTGACAAACGAACATTTTAAAAACATCTGACATGAGTATGAGCATCTTCAACATTTCACATATGAGCTAACATGTCAATTCTAAATGTCTGCTTTGAGAACTTGTGTTTGAATTGCATCCCTTCAAATACAAATAAAAAAACAGCATTAATTGTTGTAAATTTCAGAATATTGTTTTAAATCATTCTAAAGGAAAATAGATAGTACATTTCAATAACTCAAGGACTGAGCATGCAAGTAAAGAAAATCAATAGATGTTGAAATAGATAATAGATATTTTCCCACTGTCCTTCAGTGCTAAATATAGTATGACATCACATTGACTTATGGCAGCTGAGAAATACTGAATGTGTGTCTTATCTTTGGTTCAAATCATACATAACATATTAAAAGGTAATCCTCTGAAAGAACACCTTCGGATAGATCAAAGTTTAATTTGGTTTGTATATATTTGATCAATGTCTGGATGGATGTTGTATTTGTTGATAAATATTTAACATAACAATAACAAATGAGCTTGTGTCTTGCATAACATTTGCATTAATCAATATGATATGGTATTATATAAAAACCTGACAGGTTTAATGTAACATTAACAGATCATCTGGACTAAACTGAAATGATTATTGTTTTTAACGGGGATTGTATATTTATAAGTCAAATTTAATTCCATATAATTAATTTATTACATTGATACATTTTCAATTCCCACACCATGCAGTTACAATAGCAATTTTAAGATTGAATTGTGTGAATATTGAATTTGGCAAGTGGCAACATATTTAACTGTGAACAGTAGCAATTTCTTGATCTTAAATATGCCAATGCAATGATGAGGTGCAAAACGTTTAACGGCTCCATTGGCGAACGTCAGGTCAGGCATTTCAACCAAATGATCTTTAAGTTAATGATTTACTTTAAATCAAATGTGAAATACATTTTCAGTCAGTACTAATAAACATCCATATCTTTCATAAATTGTTATTTTAAAAAGTATTTCAAATTGAAGGGTAAATAAACACAGCTGTGCAGTTGTGTACCAGGATTAATTACATATGACAGCAAATTAGTTTGCAGTAACAGCAATTTCGTAGCACCTGGCAGGTTTGATTTAGGTTTTATTTTCAGTACAATGCAGGTGATGAAATGTGATGGGCTGAAGACAAATGAGAGCATCGAGCACATGTTAATGTCTTTCTTGCACCTATGTATTTTAAGAAGTGAGAAAACTAGGCAAAAACTCACCCCGTGAGCACCAAAATATCATGCAAAATTCCATGCAAAAACTCCGGAAACTGTCAATCTGATGTCAAGTAATTTGATATGTTTGGAGTGAAATAAATAGTTTGTCTGTGTAAGTGTATTCGTTTTCTTAATGCTGTTATAAATAAATTACATGAATTTGCAAGCACATCTGCATGCTAAACGTTGAATTATTCTTAGAAAATCAGCATGATCTTGTGACAATTATGTGATTACATTTTTGCAAACTGCAGCAGGTTTAAGGTGAAATGTCCATTGTGCGGTGCTTAATGCGAGTAAATCTTCTTCCAAACAGATGAGGAACAGAAGGTTAAATAGATAGTTCACCCAAAAAGGAAAATGATCTCATCATTTACTCACCCTTGTGCCATCCCAAATGGGTATGACTTTCTTTATTCAGCAGAACACAAACAAAGATTTTTAGAAGAATATCTCAGTTCTGTAGAATGCAAGTGAATGATGCCAAGAACTTTGAAGGTCAAAAAAACAAATAAAAGCAGCATAAAAGTAATCCATAAGATTTCAGTGGTTAGATATATGTCATCAGAAGCTATATGATAGATCTGGGTGAGAAAAAGGTCAATATTTAAGTTATACAAAGAATGTGAATTACCAAAAACAAAAGAAGAAAAAATTGAAAGTGGACATTTATAGTCATATCCCTTCTGAAGGTTTGAATTTAACCATAGGAGTTATTTGGATTACTATTCTGCTGATCTTTCTGACCTTCAAAGTTGTGGCCACCATTCACTTGCATTATTTGGACCTACAGAGCTGAGATATTTATTTATTTATTTTTATCCCCTTTTCTCCCCAATTTGGAATGCCCAATTCTCACTACTTAGTAGGTCCTCATGGTGGCTCACATCAATCCGGTTGGCGGAGGACAAGTCTCAGTTGCCTCCGCTTCTGAGACAGTCAATCCGTGCATTTTATCACATGGCTCGTTGTGCATGACACTGCGGAGGCTCCGTATGTGGTGGCTCATGCTACTCTCCGTGATCCACGCACAACTTACCATGTGCCACATTGAGAGCGAGAACCCCTAATCGTGACCACAAAGAGGTTAGCCCATGTGACTCTACCCTCCCTAGCAAACTTGCGACACCAGGGGTGGTAGTCTGGAGTTATTACACTCTCCTGATTTCTCTCTCCCTTTTGTGTCACAGACCGACACATCAGACAGGGGGTTGGGAGCCGTGTTGTCCAAGGAGGTCGAAGGGGAGAAGCGCCCGATGCTGTACATCAGCAGAAAGCTCTCGGTGAGAGAGTCGAGGTACAGCACCATTGAAAAGGAATGTTTGGCCATCAAGTGGGTGGTCCTTAAGCTTCAGTATTACCTCCTGGGACGGGCCTTCACCCTCTGTTCAGACCATGCCCCACTCCAGTGGTTCCATCGAATGAAGGATACCAATGCGCAGATCACCCATTGGAACTAGCTCTTCATCCATTTCAAATTGAGGTTGGGGGGGGGGGGTTTGGTCAAGCCGGATGGCTCCCTGGCCTGAGTCGGGCAATGGGGGTATGTGGAGGTGGGGGCGTGGTCGAGCGGCAATTTGTTAATGGAGAGCGAGATCGGGAGATGAGAATGGTAAGGAGTCCCATCTGTGGGTGTTATCTCTAACAACTGTTTGTGTTTTACAGTGAGAGCAGAGAAGGATAAAATGGGGCAGTCAAGAGAGGGGAGAGAGAGAGAACCAAGCCTGCATTTGTGTGTGTGTGTGAGAGAATCATTTGTGGGTGCAGAAAAGCATTGGATTGAGAGAAAATAAATAAACCTTTTGAGTTTGATTTGCCATCTCCCGATTTCTCCTTGCGAGAGTGAAAGAACCTTGTCTGTTGATTTGTGTGAAAGGGAATAAAAGTCGTTGTTGTAGCGCCTGGAAACTGCTGCAATACATACAACGAGCCACATAAAAATAATTTTGCAAAAATGTAGGTATAGTAACGTGATTCTATGAGACCAGGTTGCAGAAAATACAATGCAATGCAATAGAATAGAGTGTGTTTTGTTTGCCTCAGCAGTGTTTCACTACCATGTCACAACTGCAACCAAGTATGCTTGGTTTTGAAGGGTACAATCTAAAAATACATCTTTCACAATGACAAATCAACAATTAAATACATACTTGTCATTTAAGTACAATACAGTGCATAAACTGTTTAAAATGTCTCTTCTATCTGCATTCCGTAGAGCAGCTACTACCACATGTATGTTTTTGAGGTGTCTATCTGTGAGTTTTGAGGATCAATGGATCCCTCTTTCTCTTTTTCCGTCTCATTCTCCCAGAGGTTAATGAGAGGTGGATAAAGCTCGTTCAAAGGAATGGAGGTGGTGTGCTGCATGTATTTCTTCAGAGAATGATGGCAAGATTTCTGCTTCATACGCCGTCCCATGTAGAACACCAGCAGAGCCATGATGCAGATTGCAAACATCGAGCCCATCACTGCCGCTAGAGCTACATTGGTCTGCTGCGCAACCATCTCCACAGCAAAGCTGGCCTCTTTGGTGGTCACGTTGATGCAAGAGTGTTGGGTTTGCTCCTTGGTGGCCATAGTTAGGCAAACTTGGTACTCTGTTGAAGGTAGAAGGTGTGTGAGATTGTATTCTTGAACATCTACTGGCACCATCGCTGTGTAGCTAATCTGCGGATTGTCAATCTTGACGGTAGCACTGAGCCACTTCGGTTGCGCCACCTCATGGTTGTAAAATCGCACAGATGGATGCACCTTCCATTCTAGCACCACAGACTGAGCATGGACAATTTTTGCCTGGACTACCAAGGATCCTGTGGTGTTCACCATCCCATGATGGCCCCTGCTATGGCTTTCACCATGCCAGTTACTCTTATCCACATAAACGGAGACACTCCGAGTGTCTGCCCCTTCGCTGTTCCAAGCAACACATGTGTAGAGGCCATCGTCCTCCGGTTCTATGTGTGAGATCTCAAGAGCACCTTGGTCTTGCATCCGGTGCTTCTTCATGGTTCCTGCACCCTCATTTAAGGATGGTGAAACGGCTTCCGAAGTGACCTTGTCGCCCGTGGGTGTCACCCAGTAAAACTGAGGTGCAGGATCTGCAACGGCCCAACAGCTGAGCGTTAGAAGCTGGCCGATGGTGACATTGAGTTGCAGAGGGAAGGCATGTTGAGAAATAAGAGGCAGGCAGGTATTGCTTGCCCCATTCCAACTTGCAGACACCACTTCTTGAAGGGACTGACCAACGAGATGTGGCGGGGAGGCACAGAGAGTAATCTGGGATTCCAAAAGCTTAAGGCTGGATTGATTGCCCAGGACTGGGCCCCAATTGGCAAGACAATCACACCTGAGTGGGTTGCTATGAAGACTGATTTCATCTAGACTGGGGAAGGCAGAAATAATCTCATGGGGAAATAATGTGAGGTCGTTATTATGGACCAGTAAGGTACGCAAGCCACGCATGTTCAGGAATGCGGCACGGTCTATAAAGAACAGGTGAGGGTTGTTGTAGAGCTCTAGTTTGGCCATTTGCGGTAGGTTGGAGAATGCGCCCTTTTCCACTGCTACAAGTTCCTCCATGCTGTTCAGACTGAGTTCTTCTAAGTGCGGTAAGTCACGGAAGTCACCTTCCAGGATACGGACGATAGGGTTCTTGTTAAGGTCGAGAAACTTGAGGCTGGGTAGAACACGCAGGGCTTTTTTTGGCACTGCCGTGAGCTTGTTATCGAAGAACGAGAGACTTTCGAGATACTCTAAACCCTGGAAAGCACCCTCTGGGATTTCCCTGAGTCCCATTCCCGCTAGCACCAAACTGTGCAATTTTGAGAGGGGATGGAAGTTCATGTCTTGTAGGCCAAGAATAGGATTTTCCCCAATCATTAGGATTTCCAGGTTGGGTAGGGATTCAAACCAATGGCTGTCTATCGCGACGAGTTTGTTTGAGTTGAGGTGAAGCCTTAGAAGGTTCGACAACCCTGAAAATGCTTTGGGACCAATCGAAGAGATCTGATTATGGTTAATGTAAAGCTCCTCTAAGTTGACTAGATCCTTTAGACACAAATCAGGCAGCTCTTTAATCTGGTTTTCCTCAAGGTAGAGTGTGACTAGTTGGGATAGGTTACTCAAGCCAACGTCTTGGATTTGTGTAAAGTGATTCTGAGAGAGATCCAGTTCCGTGAGGTTGACCAAGCTCTGGAGCTCTGAGGTTACCCTAGAGATGTTGTTGCTCTGAAGAAGTAGCACCTGAGTATCAATGGATATATTCCATGGAATTCGGCTCAAATGGAGTTCGTTGCAGTCAACAGTCTTGGCTTGATGGTAGACCGACTGAGGCGTGTACCATGGGCGGGTCTCACAGACACACTGGGCAGGGCAGAAGGGAATCGCAAGGGAACAGCGACACACAGCCAAAATTAAGCAGACTGTGAGCAGTGAAGTGGAAATGGCAGTTCTCTCCATATTGAGGATCTCTAGAGTGCTGCGCACAGTTGGTAGCTGACAGTTGGAGGAAAATTTTCTATGAAATGGAAGACAGGAGCTTTCTTATCCAGCCCTATAAAATGAAAAAGAAAGGGGACATATAAATCATGCAGTGTTTATGATGTCTACTGAGTGAAAACATCATTAAAGCCGACTTTAGAGGCAATATTTCTTAGCATCAGTTACTGCGAATGCAGAAGGAATAGTAAAGGGTTAGTTCATCCTACATTGATCATTCTCACTTCACACCGTCATGTCTTTCCAAACTCATTATGACTTACTTTCTTCCATGAAATACAAGAGGAGACATTTTTTAAAGGATAATTCACCCCCCAAAAAAGAGATTTTAGGCAGAATGGCAGCTTCAGTCATCATTCACTTCCATTGTATGGAAAAAAGATTTGATGAAAGTGAATGGTGACTGAGACTAACATAGCATTTTGTGTATCATGGAAGATAGAAGGTCAAACATGTTTTGAATGACATGACGTTGAGTAAACTAAAACAAAATTTTCATTCTTGGGCGAACTATCCTTTTGACACTGCTCTTTCCCATTTAATGAAAGTGATTGGTGAATGAAGCTAACAGTCTGCCAAGCATTTATTTTTGTGTTCAACAGAAAGAAAGTCAAACAGGTATTTGGAACAATCCCTTAAAGTATAAATTCTGTAATTTCTGTTCTCCTTAAGACCACACAAAACAAATCAATTCATGCATTTTGAAATAAACATACAATATATCTAGAATTGATATTAGTAATATGCTACAAATTTCTAGACTTGTTTCCCTGCCAGTACTCATAGATGCCTCTGATAATTGATTATTCAGTCATATTTCATTTTACTCAAAGAGCAAGCAATTGTTAGCGAGTGTGCAGCATTGTTGTGTCCTGCATGGAAAATATAGCAAGCACAAGCTTTGACAAATACATGAAAGGCACACATCAAAGCCTGTGTATGCAGCATCGTCGGTCTCAAAATCATCTTCCAGTAAATGTAAGTGCGCCTAGAAGTATTGCACGATCTTGTAACCATTCAGTGTAACAGATCTCAGAGGGGCTATAACTGTAAGGGTGGAAAGGGAAAATGAACACTGGTGCAATAAAACAGATTGCAAGCACTTTATCATACTCTAAATGTCCATAGACAAAATATTTCTAGGCCAGAAGCATTTCAGATCTCAAGAGCATGTATTAGCCTTGAGCATTGTGGTCACTATAAAATTTACTTACCATCTGACACCTATTCAATCTTTTCTGAACTAAAGATAAACTACAAACCAACAATGTATGCCAACTGTCCATGTATATAGTATACTTTGACTTTTTTAAAAAGCATTACAGGCACAAATCCCATGTCCATACCCCAAACAAAAAAGAAAAGGGGGATTTTTATCATATCATATGTCATCATATATATATATATATATATATATATATATATATATATATATATATATATATATATATACTGTATTATATAAAGTATATAATTTTGTTCATTATTATTAACAAAGTTGAATTACCAAAAGCATAATGTATACCACATTTTGCATGCAACCCATGCATGATTTTCTCCCTATTTAAAAAAAAGACATATTTTGGACAATTTCTACAGCATAAGGAAAGTTGTCTCATTCCATTTTGAAAATGTTTACCCAAATGTATCAAGCTAAAACATTCAACCCTTTTACCAAAGTTATTGTAAGTGAAAATTACCAAATATATTTTCCCCTTTTCATTTATGAGGAAATATAAGTTTAGCAATAACCATAAACCAACATTGTGGTCCTTTAATAGCTAACGCCTACTAAGTAATAGCCTAAAATTAGGCTAAATATGCGACCCAGAAACATATTCTGATGTTTTTTTTATTTTTATTATTTTGCATATTTTGTATATCATTTTGTTTTTCATTATGTAATGCTCCTTGCTAGAAAATAATGGGTTTAAACTATATTTTTAAACATATTTGGACATGTCACATGTCACAGCTTTTGGTAACATGATTGCAAACCTCATATAAACAGCTTTTTTAATTTTATATTTTATTTGATCTCTTGATGTTGAGAATCAACATTTTCTTAAGTTTAGGCTGACCTTTTCAGGTTTTGACATTTTAACTGAAATTTCTTGAAAAACAAATGAAAAAAAAATAAATAACTTAGGCGCTAGTTGACCCCAAAAAAATAGAAATGTCATCTTTTACTCACCCTCATGTTTTTCCAATCTAGCTTTCGTGGAACAAAAAAGGAGATGTTGGGCAGAGTGTTAGCCTCAGCTCGGTCACTATTCACTTTCATTGTATGGAGAAAAATAAGTTTTATGAAAGTAAATGGTGACTGAGGTTAACATTTTGCCTTGCATCTCATTTTGTGTTGAGGAAAGAAAATCATACAGGTTTAAACAACATGAGGGTGAGTAAAATATGACAGAGTTTTCATTTTTGGGTGAACTATCCCTTTAACAGTTTCAAACCCAATATTTGTATCCATTTTGTAGAAAGTGATGCATAGTGGCATTTGTCTGTATACATTTCAATAGCCATAAAAAGAAACAAACATATCAGGTTTAGTTCCATGAGTTATATGCCATGAGTTCAAACAAGCATTTTTGGTGATGGACTATTGTTTGATCTCCTGTTACGCAAGAGTCTGTGATGCATCTCTCTCCTGATTGCTGTTCAGTGCTAATGTGTTGAATTAACTGGCAGGAGGTGCAAGTGAAGAACCAGAGACTGTGTGCGGTTAATAGGTCTTACTGCATGACTCATACTGACAACAAAATCTACCAAAACCTAAAAGTGCTACCATATGCCTTCATAATTCATATGTGAAGACTAACAGCATTAAAGGGTAGTTTTCCCAAAAATTTAAATTCTGTCATCATTTACTCACCATCATGTGGTTCCAAACCCATATGACTTTCTTCTGTGGAACACAAAAGGAGATGTTATGCAGAAGCTTCAGTCACCACAAACTATCATTATACAGTATGAAGAAAACATTTTATGAAAGTTAGTGATGACTAGTATTCTGTTTAACAGTACCTTTTATGTTCTAAAGAAGAAAGTAAGTCGCATGGGCTTGGAACAACATGATGGTGAGTAAATGATGACAGAATAAAAATGTTTTGGGATGAGCCATCTCTTTAATGAAAACGTTATAGTGGCTTCATTAGAGTCTTTCACTAATTTCTATTCTTGTCTGTCATATATGACATATTTCAAATGAGATCTGATAAATGACAAGTGTTGCAGACAGAAATTGACATATTATGAAGTAACTGTAACAACAGATTTGTTCAAAGCACATCACTACGTGGAACAAAGGTTTGTCTCTTGCAAACCACATATCCTGATTGTGCATTAGAATGCAGCCAGTGATGCAACAGAAGGCAACTTACTTGTCTGTTATGTCATACGCAAATTTTAGACACTAACACAGGAAGCACAAGGGTTTTCCAACTTTAATGTTTAATTTGTTTTTATGCTTCTAAATGAGTCACTCTTTACCAAACTACTGAACATCTCCCTGTTCGTCTGAGCCTTACTAAATGTTCTGTGGTACCATAGTACAGTGATCATATCAGATGATAATACGGTGGTACTTTGATCTACAGTAGGGTTCAAAAGTCTGAGATCACATTGAAAATGTGAAAAAAATCAAATAAATCAATTTAAACCTGGAAATAACATGGGATTTTTAAATATTAAGACAAAAAGAAAGAAGAAAAAGATTTCCTTGCTTCCGTTGAAACATCAATCAATAATTAGTATCTAAGCTTCCTGAGACCCTGCATCCACATGTGTGGACATTACGTTTTGGCTTCGCTATAGGCTATGCATAATTTAATTTCATTCAAACCGACTGTCATTAAAGTGATAAACTTTGATGCACTGAGTCATTTGACAAAACAACATGGCACCGATCTCGAGAAATGTAAAAAAAAAGACAACATCTGGTCAGAAACCTCATTAAGTTTTTACATTTAAACCCATCTGAGTCAAAAGAGTACAGTCTCTAGTTGCATCCGATATGCCATTTCATGGATATATCGCAAAAAGGCGCACTGTTAAACACAATGACTATATGTGCAAGGTGGCATCCTATAGCTTTCCTATGCAGCCAAGTGCATTCCCTCCTTAAATCTGGTCAAAAGTTCAGTTTCAGGCTGCAGATGATGTTTGGACCACTCAACATGTTTGACAGACATGGTACAATGTTAATCACATGGATTCAGAATTTATATTTAATTTGGTTTGAACATGGTTGGCAGTGATTGGATGATGCCGGTCATTACTTTAAATCAGAAATGTTTATGCTAATTTCTGATGTAATGTCTGTAATGTATCATAAACATTATTAACCAACACTCCACACCAAAAAAAAAAAAAAAAAAAGTTAAAAAATTATATATATATTTATAATATATATATGTATATATATATATATATATATATATATATATATATATATATATATATATATATATATATATATATATATATATATATTTGTATCCACATATATGACCATCAATGTTTAGGATTTTCTTTTATTTTTTATATGTTTCTTAGGGGCTACTAGTTACAAATCTAAAAGGGGAATGAAAAATGTACACAGCAGTCACGCTCGTGTCTCAAATGGTTAGAACAACAAAATAATACGGAATGAAAAAATATATATATATTTTAAGAAATAATTATAAAAATGCAAAGTAGAAGAATTCTCATTATATCATTCCCATTCTCATTATATATCTATTTTCTACACAGATTTGCCTTCAGACTGTGTTTCAAGCAGTACAACAACAACAAAATCCGACTGACATCATTTGAGCAGCTCACATGTGGCAGACAAGTAAAAAAAGCCAATCCAACACATTTCACTTACATATTCTGCACAGTCTTAGGGGTCTTTTAAGCTGCTTTCATGTGCTGCAATAGGCCTGTTCACAATTCTCAGAACAAAGACGCAACACGGACATACCGCTCAGACAGTGCTGGCTTTGGAAATGAAGAATTACCCCTCCCAAACCCACCCCTCTCCCCACTCTGATCTTTTCATGCATTCAACACAAATTAACTCCCCCGAGAGGTGTATTGAAGAAGGGTGAGATGAGAAGCAAGGGGACAGGAGAGGGGTGTGTACCTATCTGCCGACTGCCAAATATGAACAGCAAAGAGCCTCAAACGTCTGATTTACCTCAAAGACCTATCGGTACACATGAGTACAGAAAATAACATCCCTGCCTGAAAAACATGGGATGCTTGTTTGCTGGTGTAAGGCTTTTTGAATAGTGTGATATCCAACTCACGAATGAACCATTCTTTAAAACCAATTCTTTGAATAGATCGAACCAGTGCATAAAGCTTAGGAGTAAAACTGTGAAATGGCAGCAGTGTTGTTAGTGGGAACATGGGAACAATGTTATTAATATTGGCAACACTGTTGTTAGTAATGTTTTTACCAATGTTGTTAACAATATTGTTGGAACTATAAACAATATTTGATACAATCTACTTCATGTAACTTAATAGTGACAATACTGTGATAAAAATGGCAAAAAAGCAGCCGCTTTCTCTAGAAACTCGTCAGTCAATCATTGTTTTGAGGAATGAAGGTTTCATACAAATGTGTACACTACAGTCTTCAAAGACAAAGGACAACTGGCTCTAACAAGGACAGAAAGAGATGTGGAAGGTCAGATGTACAACTAAACAAGAGTATATGTACATCAGAGTCTCTAGTTTGAGAAATAGACGCCTTACATGTCCTCCGCTGACAGCTTCATTGAATTCTACCCGCTCAACACCAGTTTCATGTACAACAGTAAAGAGAAGACTCAGGGGTGCAGCCTTATGGGAAGAATTGCAAAGAAAAAGCCACTTTTGAAACAGAAAAACAAAAAGAAAAGGTTATAGTGGACAACAGATAATTGGTAAGAGTGTTATGGATCTTAACAACATTGAGCTTTTGTGGGATCAGCTAGACTGACCTCACAGACGATTATGCCATCTGTGACAAATTTTTAGATTCTTAAGATTTCTGTCATTGTAGAGTAAAATTGGCAATCTTACAACATTTAGTGTCACATGCTCACCGATGGCCGTTTAATAGCCTTTGCGATGATCTTTAGCCTCCGACGTTCTGGCAGTGTCAGAAATTTAGCATTATAGTAGTATAGTGTGACTGCAATTACGATGCCAAGATGAGACAGTCCGCTCCTCTCTCGCACCCCAATTCACTTGGGAAGAAACCTGCTCCGAGTCTGCACCATAGCAACATTTGTGCCCAATTATCAATAAATAAGCAGAAAATACTTGGATAAAAGTGTTGCACTTCAGCTAATAATCGAAACGAGGATAAAGATGTACTATAAGCCCAACCTTTTTGTTTTACCAATGTGAACGCAGAACTTAGTCATTTTTAGGGCCACAAATCTTCTTTTTTCCCACAATGAATCTTTGCTTGTGGTAGCTAATTATTACTGTAGGCTACTACCTCCATCACTGGCGTTCATTCTCAACATATTTACTTTTGTGTTTTTGTGATCAGGATGTCTTATTAAAGGTCTATTTGGCAGGTGATGGAGTGGTATTGGAGCAACAAAAAAAACACTCCTCCATGCAAATCTTGCCATTTCGCTTCTATGCATTGTTAAAAATCTATATACTTCTATTACATTTAGATTTATGTATTTGGCAGACACTTTTATCCAAAGCGACTTACAGTGCAGTTATTACAGGGACAATCCCCCCGGAGAAACCTGGAGTTAAGTGCCTTGCTCAAGGGCCCAACAGTGGCATCTTGGTGGTGCTGGGGCTTGAACCCCTGACCTTCTGGTCAGTAACCCTGAGCCTCAACCACTGAGCCTCCACTTCATGTTTTCTGATCAGTATGAACGATGTGTATCGTGAAGTCTGACATAATGTCATACAGTGTGTCATGGTGATCTCAATGCGTTCATATTGTACAGTCTGACAAGTAACAACAGCAACAACTATTTATTTATAAAGCACAATTAAAAACAATAGACCATTGACCAATGTGCTATACAATGAAAGATTATAAAATGAAGCAACTGCAAACGCACAATCACCTCTTTGCTTTAACCGGGACCAGGGAATGATCAAAATCCTCTGATCAGAGGACCTAAGTGACCTTGAATTCTTATGTATGTGCAGGAGGTCACAGAGATAGATCGGTGCCAGCCTATTCAACGATTTAAAAACAACAGTAGCAGCTTAAAATTGATTCTGTAAAGGACAGGGAGCCAATGAAGAGATATTAAAATGGGGGAGATATGATCTCTCTTATGGGTACCCGTCAGCAGCAGCATTTGGACCATCTGCAAGTGAGACAATGACGATTGACTGAATGAGAGATGTAGAGAGTTACAGTAATCCAATCAAAATTGGGACCCTAACACATTCCCGTTATTCTTTCTTAGTGGCAGATAAATTTGCATGTAACAAAGTAACAATCATAACGGTCTGTAAAAATCCTACAGTGTATATCAGGCTTAAGATCTCCAATAAGACTCCTGAGCTTTGAAAGAGCAACCTCTGAAGAATAACATTTTCTGGAATAGCCTCACACGCCGCAGAGGTCTAGGCTAAGCCCTAAACATCCATGTAGGCGTATTTGCCATTGCGTCTGCCCATCCTGCTGTTACTGTGATCAGATCACCTTCAGAGGTGAAGAAGGGTGGAGTATTTGAAAGTGTTTGAGAGGAAGTGTTTCTCATCCATCCTCTGGGCTCTCTGTGTGTGTGTGTGTGTGTGTGTGTGTGTGTGTGTGTGTGTGTGTGTGTGTGTGTGTGTGTGTGTGTGTGTGTGTGTGTGTGTGTGAGAGAGTGTGTGTGTGTGTGTGTGTGTCACTACCCAACACGCCTGTCTGATCGCATTAGACAGTGGGACAGTCGTTCAGGACATAACCCCCCCGGTCTCTCCGCATGGCAGGAAATGGGGCCACCTTGCCTGATGCCATGGCAACCTGACAGGAAGAAGCAAAAAGGACCAACCCTTGGGGCTTCCTTTTGCATATGTGTGTGATGGGACACACAGACAAGAGAGAGAGAGAGAGAGAGAGAGAGAGAGAGAGAGAGAGAGAGAGAGAGAGAGAGAGAGAGATCTGAATGAGAGATGAGGGAATTACCTGAGTGGGTTAGTGAATACAGATGGAAATATACAGTTGAGAGAATATATTAATTAAGGCCTAAAGAAAAAAATCTGAAGAAACTGACTAAAATATATACATGGATTTTATAAATATTCAACATTACAAATTCTGGGTATTATTCAACTATAGAGGACATCATCTTTTCTTTAGCACTTTTTAAAATACACCATATGAAAAAACTGCAAACTTCAGTTCAGTAATGCTAAAAAAAAATAATGATAATTATACATGAATTGTTAATTATTATATTAATATACACTGTGTGTATATATATTTTTTTTATTATATTATTATTATTATAGTAAAACCAAGCTATTATACAATAAATCCACATTGTTGTATTAGCTTAGTTTGACTTGCACAGCGGCAGTATTAAAAAATATATATTATAATAATAATAATAATAATAATAATAACAATATCTACTATAACTTCTCTGTAGTAAAGTAAAAGTTCACCGAAAACGAAATTTCTCTCATTATTTACCCTCATGCCATCCCAGATGTGTATGCCTTTCTTTCTTTTGCTGAACACAAATGAAGATTTGTAGAAGAATATCTCAGCTCTCTAGGTCCATACAATGCATGTGAATGGTGACCAGAACTTTGAAGCTCCATAAAGCACATAAAAGGCAGAATAAAGTAATCCATACGACTCCAGTGGTTTACATTATGTCTTCTGAAGCGATATGATAGGTGTGATAGACATAGTGCTTTACGGTGCTTTTTTTATATTTAAGTTTTCTTTTTATGTATTAGGTTTCATACATGAGAATTGCATACTACTTGAACATTATGGTATGGTTATGGTAAGTACTATTTGGTACTAATAAAAAAAACACGTCAACCATCACCCCAAACCCATACATTTGTGTGTTTTTTTTTTTTTTTACTTCACACATATGCAGTCAAAACCATCTGATTGAGCGTGTATCAGAATAACACCATGGGTCAAATTCCCAATGATACATTAGAAAAGTAATGAATGTAACCCATGAGAAAAAAGCCCTTGGTTTGAAACGCTGCATTCCAAGACAGATGTTGTTCGATTCAGTTGTGGCACTCATGTCAGTGACCAAGCAAAGAGCATTGCAAGGCTCACATTGTAATTTAAGAGAGATTATCCAGCCAGATGTTGACGAGTCTGACACAAAGTTCTATTGCTAGATTTTCCACTTTGAGCTGTTAAAGGAAAAACAAGCATACTGACAAATGTATTGTATCTGATTAACATGTCCTCCCTTCACTGTCTGCAATGTACACAGATTAAAACGCACATCACTGTGTTGTTACAGCAAATCAAACTGTAATGATATGAAAAGTTTACATCCACGTGACTGCAGATCATGGCAAAGCACAACAATGGAGAGCAAGACATTATAGCATTGCTCCCCACAGATGTGCCGTAATACAGCAGTGATCTGAGATTAGGAGCACGTGTAACTGATAACCCTCTGGGGCTGATCTCTCTTTTAGAAAGTTTCCTTTCCTTTATATTCGCCATGCCTGAACACAGCCCTTCACATCTGCAAACGTATTGGAGTAGATGAAAAATTAATGAATGGGTTATTAATTATTGAAAGCACTGCAGGCAGGTCTTTAATTTTTATCCCTGCCTTTTTCTATTGAGTAAAAAAAGTGGAAAAACTGTTAATTGGTGTGAGGAGCGCTGCATATGGGGCATCACAATTTGCCATCACCTCATGACCTAATTTCCTTCCCTGGCCTTCCATCACCCTCTGACGCACCATGACATCACCAAACTCAAGCTACACTTGACAGGTTCTTTATTAGCATCATTCAGATGGAAATCCTGCACAAAACTGTTTAACTGATATGATTCGATTCATATTTAATTGATATGATTCACACGAAAACCTGCCAAGAAAATATCCTGGTCATATTTAAACCCAAATCAATACAAAACAAAAAAATTACTATACTTTACATAAAGATAATGATGGCTAAATTTAGATTTTACTTTCTTTCTTTTTGTGTGTGTGTGTGTGTGTGAGAGAGAGAGAGAGAGAGAGAGAGAGAGACGGAGCATGTGTGATTACCGGTTGCCACACCCAAGCAGAGATGCTGTCAGCTTTCTGAAGATCAGCTTTCTCAGTGGAAAAATAGCCATCCAAGCGGTGATATTTCTCCCTTTTTCACAGTAGCTTGTGCGCAAAGTCGATCACTATAGAAACTGCAATGTCCAACGCCATTTTAAACAGCACCCATTGTGTAATTAATCAGTCTGTTGTGTCTCTCAGCTATGATGAGCCATAATTCTGAAGAAGTTTGTTTAAAGCCTTTTAAAGCTATTTCCTAGCTTTAGTAGTAGTAATATAAGTAATCACGAAGAGCTGTTTTATGTAAACACTAGCTGATGCGGATTCATGTCAACTAACTGGCTCATAATACACACAAAAATGATCTTTAGCCACCATCTGCTGGCTAACATTTGTAATGAAAAAAAAAAAAAGACAAACAGAAACTCTTAACACATATGCATGGTTCATACACTTTAGTTAAAAACAGTATGAACACAAGCGGAGTGGTACACACACAGTGAAGCGTTGGAGTGCTGATGGTGTCAGACCATCAGTGCTCATGAAACGTCTCTCATCCAGTCAGATTCGAGGACCGGAACTAATTTTGTATGTATATATATATATATATATATATATATATATATATACACACATACAAAATATATATATATATATATATATATATATATATATATATATATATATATATATATATATATATATATATATATATATATATATATACATACATTTATATATATACATTTATATGTATACATTTATATATATATATATATATTTGAACAAACCCTACAATTTGAATTTTGTCATTTTATGAAGTGCAAAATAATGACTGCTTTTAAACAAAATTTCCCGAACACTCCTCCCGTAATCCATGGGTCATAACCAAACAAAAGGTCCCACCCCAACCTCACACTATTGGTTGAGCCAGTGTTGCTATGGTTGTGATACTCAAACAAACAGAGCAATGTTTTGATTGGCAACAGAACCAGTGCTTACACTTTCGTGGAAATCAACGTACGAATGGCTTCCATACATCAATCAGCCACAACATAAAAACCACCTGCCTAATATTGTGTAGGTCCCCCTCGTGCCGGCAAAACAGCGCCAACCCCGCATCTCAGAATGCTCAGATTAGCATTCTGAGATGATATTCTTCTCACCACAATTGTACAGAGCGGTTATCTGAGTTACCGTAGACTTTGTTAGTTTGAACCAGTCTGGCCATTCTCTGTTGACCTCTCTCATCAATAAGGCATTTCTGTCCGCAGAACTGCCCCTCACTGGATGTTTTTTTGTTTTTGGCACCATTTGGAGTAAATTCTAGAGACTGTTGTGTGTGAAAATCCCAGAAGATCAGCAGAATAGAAATACTCAAACCAGCCCATCTGGCACCAACAATCATCCATGTGATTATCTAATCAGCCAATTGGGTGGCAGCAGTGAAGTTCATAGAATCATGCAGATACAGGTCAGGAGCTTCAGTTAATGTTCACATCAATCATCAGAATGGGGAAAAATGTGATCTCAGTGATTTAGACTATGATTGTAGGTGCCAGATGTGCTGGTTTGAGTATTTCTGTAACTGCTGATCTCCTGGGATTTTCACACACCCCAGCCTCTAGAATTTACCCCGAATGGTGCCAAAAACTAAAAACATCCAGTGAGGGGCAGTTCTGTAGACAGAAATGCCTTGTTGATGAGAGAGGTCTACAGAGAATTGCCAGACTGTTTTGAACTGATAAAGTCTATGGTAACTCAGATAACCACTCTGTACAATTGTGGTGAGAAGAGTATCATCTCAGAATGCTATTCTGAGATGCGGGTTGGTGCTGTTTTGGCAGCACGAGGTTGACCTACACAATATTAGGCAGGTGGTTTTAATGCTGTCGCTGATCGGTGTATAGCTCTCTGCATATTAGGCTTGGATAGGAAAATGTATTTTAGCGTCTATAAAATAACACACTTTATTTGTAATAAATAATGCACTTACATGACCTAACATAACTTTACATTTTATCACTGTAACATCCAAAGCTGCAAAGAGATCCAAATAAGAGCACTAAATGTGTACTGAAGCTAGTGCAGCTTTTAAATGGGATGCATACTGAATCACTGAAATGGTGGTGTAAGCATTTTTGCAAGGGAAAAAACACTTAAAATTCAAAGCATTTTTTTTTTTATGCCAATAAATGCAATTGGAGGTCCAGTCAAGTTATTTACCCTATCACTGGCCTGCTGAGATAAATAGAATGAGTTTAAAATGTAAAAACCCAGAACAGATTCATCCACACACACACACACATTTAGCCAGATAACTATCCATATATACACGGTTATTGATATCATACAAAAGGACAGAGAACTGTTGCTGAGAGTGTAGGCTGTGTGAGTGAAAAAATAGATGTATGAGTCATTATTTAAGTGCTTTTAATTAAATATTACAGAGAAATTTTATGTTCTGGCAATATTTGAGGCTATAAAACTGATGTAGGTGACACTCTGTGGCAAGAGTTAGTGCAAACTAAATGTTCAAGAATATCGTCCCCAAAAATGGAAAATCTGTCAACATTTGTATTTCTGTTATTCTGTAAATTATCATTTTAGTTCAACTATTCTAGGAGTTTTCATCTTATCAGGACATGCCCCCTGCTCTGTTGATCTAATATGAGCTTGTGCCACCCCATTAAATACTACTTGACACCCTATCTAATATATATATATATTAAATATAACTATACGCGGTAAATGCACGATACAGTAGACCTTCGCTTACAGTATTCAGTGTGACGGTTGAGCATGTTTCTGAGAGTACTTTATGACAATCCATCACAGGTTAGTCGTAAATAATCCTCCACTGTCAATATATGAGAGGCAATTGCTTTTGATGCAAATGAGTACGGTAAACAAAGTTTAACTCTGTTGTTTGCCTGGTCATTAATAGTTTTTGTTTTTTCAACTCTTTCCGGAAGTCAACCTGCTTCTCATTGAATGTCAGGTGTTTGTAAGCATCTTAATAGTTTCACAGGTTTAAAAACATCATTTGCCAGCACTTCAGAACATACAACACTTTAGCATGATGCACGTGCATCCATATCGTCCTTATATTTCCGTCGTTTGATTCAAGTGCATGATGGTTCGTAAACAAAACGGTTTTGATGAATGAATCATTTAGGTGAACAAATCATTCTCTTTTAAGGAATATTCTGGGTTCAATACAAGTTAAACTCAATCGACAGCAGTTGTGGCATAATGTTGATTACACAAAAATTTATTTTGACTCGTCCCTCGATGTCCCCTTCTTTAAAAAATGTAAAAAAAAAAAAAAAAACAGGTTACATTGATGCACTTACAATTTAATTTTTAAGAGGGTTATAATTTTATAAAAGCACTTACATTCATTTTTCAGTTAAAACTCATGTATTATTTGAGTTGTTTAAACTGTCATTTTTACAGTCATTTGAGGGTTTTTGCCATCGTCATGGGAACAAATATGTAAAATTGGCTATACCTTTAAACATAAAAGGTTATTAAGCAAAATATAATACCAAAATCATGTTAAAACACATGGTTTACTTCTTGTGGCTATAATTTTAAAATAGTGAGTATTCTAAAATGTACGGACTGGCCCCATTTACTTCCATTGTAGGTGTTTCAATGTTATCTCGATTTTGACAAGTAAATGATTTTGTGGTAATCATTGTGCCGCAAATACTGTCAATTGAGCTTAACTTGTAACCCGGAATATTCCTTAAACTTCCATTGTTTCGGTCCTGATCGATTACGAATAAATCAGTCGCAAACGTTTTGTAATGATTGAAGTTGAAATACGTTACTCATTGCATATTTGTTGCTAATGTGTAATCTACAGAAATGGTTGCTGAAAACATCAGTGAACCAATCTGAAAGAGTCAAGACTGAAACACCTGCCTTAAAATATAGGTCCTTTTAACACCCCCTCTTTTCTCATTCTTTGCCCCAACAGTTGGTGCTCTGTGAAAGTGAAAATAATTTTAGATTTGGAAGATAAGGAAAAGAAGTGGACAGGAAGAAAGACAGAGAGACAGTGGGTGAGAGAGATAAGCCGCAATGTCGATGGAGACGAGGTAATGGAGAGAGATGTAGCTGAAAAGCATCTCTCAGGGGAGAAGAGGACTCGTTCAAGGACATGACCCAAGAGTTCATTTATGTTCATTTGTTATGGGTCACAAAAGACCTGATGCCTTTCTCCACTCACAGTACCATTGGTCCTCAATAACTCCATTTAACCTCTCCAGTGTTTGGGAGTTACTAACTAAAAGTAGCAATGCTACTTAAAGAGAATTCACCCACAAGTTCAAATTCTGTCATCATTTACTCACCCTCATGTTAGAATATTGGCCAAACATAATATTGTTTACAACAAAAACTATATTTTCAAACAGGTTAACCAAATACATCCATATCTTCCATTGGTTGGACAAACAGATTGTTCCTCATTATTTTTGTGCATGAGAAATACGGCTCTATTCTAAATAATATAACCTGATTTTTCAATATTTTAAAGTATATTGCCCCCTTAAAGGAATGTTCTGGGCCAATTCAGTTATTGTAAGTGTTTTGCAGTAGGGTACAACGGTGCTAAAGGCCCCCCAGGGTAAAAGGCACTTATGATTTTATTTTCTCAAAAGAATAAATAGCAACAAAAACTACCCCAGCACTTTCCTGAACATCTGTTTGTCACCATTCACGGCAAAATATTCCTAATCAATGTGACCATTGCGTGCAATGTCTAAAGTTTGATTTTGGGGTTATTTGATCTAATATTTAATCATTTTTAAAAAGTTGCAAATGTATGTAGCTAATGAAAATCCCTTATATTATCACATTTATTTTTAGATAAAATACTAATTTTTCATATACAGTTTTGTTCAAAGTGAATAAATCAAAGGGTTTTAAATAACTGCCAAATAGGTGAAAGGATGGTATCTGAGGTCAAAAAAATTTTTTTTTTAAAAGCCCCCCTGTTGCAGGGGCTAAAGGCCCCCATAAAACACATTGTGGGCGAATAGATTTGATATGAAAAATTTTCAAAGCGTACATTGACTGATCCAGTCACAATGGAGATTCATTTATTTATAGAATACTTGAGATGTTATGAAATGCCAAATATGATTGAAATGAACAAGAAATGGTTTAACCTTTTCTAAAGTGATTATTTTGAATAAGTATTATCTTCATTTGTTACTCAAAAAAAAAGAAAAATCATATTTTTTATACAAGTATTTGCCTTAGTTGATGAATTTTGCCCTATAATTGTCCCTATATGTACACTATATTACTTTAAACCCCTGGGGTAAAAAGCCCCCACATTTGGGGAAAATGCTCCCTTGCCTTCAAAAAAAAAAAAGATATATATATATATATATATATATATATATATATATATATATATATATATATATATTAATCATAACACCCTTCCGTTATTATTTATTTTCACACAAATTATGCTGCTCTATCAATTAATAGATCAATTAATAAAAAGAAAACTATTTTCCTTTTAGCCCCATTGTACCCTAACACCATTTATCCTTCATCTACCACCATTTGCACTTATTTATTTTTTTGCGATAATAAACATTAGGTAAAAAAGGTTCTTGATTGATCTTAAACGTTTTAAATCCAACTTCGGGAAAGCATCATAATCTAATTAACATCTTCTAAATTAAAAATATCAGATTATATTATATTTTATATAAGATTAATTATGTATTATTATATATCTTATCATATTAAAGATATCTGCTGAATGTTTAATGACATCCGAGACATGCTTATTGACATATATCTTACAGACATATTGCAGATGAGCAAACAGCGTAAATAAATACGTCTTTCACAAGTAAACAGACACATCAAATAGACGTCTGGTTGAACAGCTTAACCATCTTTGCTGATTTTAGCTGGTTTAATCTGGTCTGGCTGGTCTTAGTCTGACCCGCAAAACAAAAAGTGTCTAAATCCCTTCTAAAACTTGCAAACATACCAGGATGGGAGACTGGCCAAGACTAGCAAAACACTGTAGCGACTTTAATCATGAATATAGCTTCCCAAAGACTGAATCTTTTCAAACAAATGTTAAAGTGTTGCTCTCTACAAATGAAATACTTCAGTGCATTATGCAAAGCACCTACAGAAATATAATCCATTTTTAGGCTGGAGAGACGCATTCCACATCCCGCATGGTCAGGAGGTGGACACCTCACACTGAGTCAGCGCACACATAACACAGCCTCGGCTCACAGTGAGTGGCATTAGCAACTTGATAATGTCGGAGTAACTTACAAACACCTCCACTAGAGAATCGTGCGGATTAAAATAGGTTTTGTGAGCTCTTCGTGACACTTCTAACTGTGTGCGCAAGATTTTTAACTAACGCAACACTTGCCTTGAGGTGAGAGGCCTGATTTGGTGCTCTCAGTGTGAGAACGTTTTACAAACAAAGAATTGCTGTTTTTTTAGTTGGTTAAAAATATGTATGCATTAATTGATCTATACACTATAAAATATCACTCGTAGTAACTGTCCACCCTACAATGGTGGACAGCAAAACTTAAGGTACAGTGCTGTGTCGCAGGTCTGATAGGGTTGCGAACAGCAGAGATGAAACAATGCTAAATGCAAATAATAAAATGCAACTAACCATTTAATTGTGCACAAGATAGCAAAATAAATAGGCCTATCAACTTTTAAAAGGGAGAAGTAAATGCTTCCCATATGTTTTTTGTTGATGTTAAAGGCTATGCATCCAATCACTCTACAGTATTTTGGTACAAATTCATCTGTCACACGGTAGAAGCTAGCCAAACATGGACAGGTTGCATGACATCCCCTTATCCTCAAAAAACATAAATAAAATTATACAAGGTATAAGAACGTACAGCCCATTATATACATATTGCAGTGAGTGAAGTTTTAGAAACCCAAATAGTACATTTTTCTTTTAAGGCCATCAATAATTTATTTTGCATATTGTTGGGCAGTTAATGGTAATATTAGGAATAGGGAAATGGAAATATAAATTCTGCAATCATTTATCATTTACATTTGACTGACTTTCTTCCATGAAACACAAAAAATGTTTGTATTTTGGCTTCGATATGGAGTGGTGGCGGTGTAGTGGTCTAACCACATAACTGGTAAACTGGTAATCAGAAGGTCGCTGGTTCGATCCCCACAGCCACCACCATTGTGTCCTTGAGCAAGGCACTTAACTCCAGGTTGCTCCGGAGGATTGTCCCTGTAATAAGGGCTCTGTAAGTCGCTTTGGATAAAAGCGTCTGCCAAATGCATAAATGTAAATTATATATGCTACGCATAATTTAAACGGACCAAATGCTGTTCACACTACACTGTCATTTAAGGGTCAAGGGTTAAGAGTCACATGACACAATAACATGACGTTGATTTCTGTGAACTGCTTCTGCAGGTGCAAAGAGAGCGAGAACCACACATTATAGCGACCACATAGTGTGATTCTACCCTCCCTAGCAACCGGCCCAATTTGGTTGCTTAGGAGATATGGCTGGAGTCACTCAGCACACCCTGGATTTAAACTCGTGACTCCAGGGGTGGTAGTCAGCATCTTTACTCGCTGAGCTACCCAGGCCTACTATATGTGGATAGAAATATAAATATAAAGGAAGACTATTTGCTCTAGACTTTTTTACTTTTTTATTTTGCTTGTTTATTAAGTGCTACTAGTTACAAATCAAAAAGGGAAATGGAGGTTTAGGACTAACAGCCTTGGTCACCATTCACTTTCATTGAATCTTTTTTCATACAATGAAAGTGAATGGTGATTTAGGTTTGGAGTAACACAAGGGTAATAGTGACAACATGTTCATTTTTTGTTGAATTTTTGATTCTAGTGTTTGATTTTAAGGGCATTTTTGATAACTTATGAACAATAAACTATTTAAATCCCGTCTTAGATTGCCACTGGATATTCTATGTCAAATCTTGGAGTAGACAGTGCAGTAAACATGCATACACTGAGTTTAACCTTCAGTTTACTGAACAAAGATCTGGGGATACAATTCTATCACTAAAGCATTTAGAAACAGGGAATGAAGCCCAAGGAAATAAATCTACAGTTAATAATCAAATGGAGTGTGAGATCACATGAACTAAAGATGTGAGCAGCCATTATAACTGCTAACGGTTCCTGGGCTGTCTCTGCTGCGTTCACACATATTCCCATGGGCCATTTTCTCCTGGTTTGCTACTTCAGAGCTCGTTCGCATGGTTTTATTTAGAGCAGGAGCAGCTATAATTAAACAGCACATTTTTGTTCAAGCAGAAATATAAAGGTACTCAAACAAGAAATCATCATTAAGGGTACACTACCAAAATGAGGTTGTTAAAAAGCAACCATGTCAGAGGTTATCATGCATATCTTAATAATATCTTGTGGCCAAATTGCAAATACATGTTTGTTATATTAAATACTTTTGATCAAAAACCCTACAAACCTGACCATTATTTGAAATCATTTAAATAAAACTGAATATTAAGATGCATCACATCAGTATTCAATAACATGTAGACGTACCCTATACATACTGTTGTACTTATGATTCTGAAAATGTGCCTACTCTCATGACTGTCAATAACTGTATTGTTTATTAAATGTACATTTAATTTTGTTGTTCTATTTTATTAAAAGCCTAGGTTGCGCAGGTTATGACATAGCATAACAGCAAGGATGTTAAACAAACGAAAATACTTTAAATTACAGTATCCATATATGTTATTACTATAATAAATAACTGTAGTAAAACCAATAATACTGTACAAGCAGCTACTATAACATGAATCACTGTCATTTAAAGTGTGACCCAAATTCAAAACACAAATCAAACAAACATATACAAATAAACAAGACGCATTATGTCTGATGAGGTTATGTGTTATTTCATGCACTTCAGATTTTTAGGACAGGGTCATTGAGTCCAAGAGCAGGTGAAGAATTTGATAGAGCTACTCTCCATTCAAGAGAAACCGAAAACCCAAAGGAAAGACAGTCAAACTTAAGAACACAAGCTTCAATCTTTAAACAAGTAGTATACTGCTCATTTCCCGGCAGTTTTTATCCCTTTATGACGTGGCATCAGTTTGCAACTTTGTGACTTCTGAATTGAATAGCACGAATTACAAAGAGATGCTTTTAGAAACGCCCTTACCTCCAGCGATCGTGGGATGGATCCGATACACGTTCTCGCGCTCACCTATTTCTGCACAATTACTTTGCAATTTGACCAAATATTCGCTTCTACCGTAACCAGTTGACTATATTTCGCGTTTGTTTATTTTATCCTAAATATACTGTCAATCGTCACCCGCTCGGTCCGTTTCGAGCCTTGCCTCCGGTGTGAAATTATTCTCGCATCACAAGCTCGGCATCAGCATCAGCATCAGCACCGTCCCCTTATGCTTCTTTTACAGTGTTTTTAAAGCGCCCTTACACGCGTAGGCCACGCCCTCTCGTATCTTCCCTTTGCGCTGACATTAACCAATAGGTGAGCCAGACCAGATCGCTCCGCCAGTGAGATACAGGGGAGGCGGAACATCATTCTACCTCATATCAATGATGTAATGGTCCAGATTTGTTTCTACCTCCAGGTTTACCGCTCCTGCGGCAGCGTCAGGAATAAAGAAAGCCCTGAGATAATACATTAGGTCATAGAGAGGCTCATATTTCTGTTTAAGACAAAAGCATGGTATTGCAAACCAGAAATTATTCACACAATTATTTAATTCTCTTGAGACCCAGCAAACATAAAGGGTTTGGCCTTTTTTGGTTAATAAGAAAGATACAAGATATTTTATTTTAACTGTATTTGTTCTTTAATGGAAAGGTTTGATGGTGACTTAAACAGACTTCATACGTAATGAAAATGTATAGCCAATATATATATATATATATATATAGATGTTTTCTTTATATTAATATGTTTGAATAAATAAAATAAAATTTTCTTTATAAACGAAATAAAATTTATTTTATTAGGAAGTTAATTATTCCTTGTAATATAGTTTTATTGAAAAATCTAATTTCCTATCTACAATCTCTGGTTTTAATATATATATATATATAAAAGAAAATATATTATGTTAAATAATATAATATATCTAGTTATTTTTGTTACTATATATTTATTTATATTTATATTGTTATTGAATAATTTTTCTTATTTAACTTTTTTTTTACATTTTATCTTTAGTAACCTTTATTTTGTTCTTTATATTTAGTATTTTTTAATAAATAAAATAACATCACATTTTATTTATTTATTCCTTGTTATTGACATTTCCGGTCAACAATCTTTGATTTTAGAATATTTTACTAATAAAAAGTTTTGTTAGAAAATATTTATTACATCACAATCTAATATTATTACTTACAGAGGAAAAAGCTTTATGTTTTCTGTAAGATAAACCAGAATTTAAAGATATGAAAAACAGAAATACTTTTATTTACATGCCAGTATAATACTTCTATGTACACTTATCTCTATTATAGTGGACACAATAAATTGCTTGCCCTTATGAAAATATAAGTATCAGAAAATAAGTAGTCAATCCTAATGATATCCTTACATTGCAGTTTTTGCCATTCATATATTTCATCTGTTGTGTTTTTACTTTGACAACTTTAGTTATTGGTTTTATTTTGTCATGATTAGAGGTCTAGCCTGCACAGAATGAAAGATTTCTTTGGGACGCCTCCTCTCTCTCTCTCAACGTCACTCTAGTATTAGATAATAATTTGATCAAATATGCTCTCAGTCACAAAGAATGTAAAATAAAAGACTACAACCACTGCATTTTGTTTTTATAAACCTTTAGCAGGAGATCTTCTTTATGTGTGTTTTAGGCCTTCTATTTTAGGCAGGATGTTCCTCCAGCTGCTTTGGAGAGGGAAGCCATGAAAAAGCTTGAAACAAGCAATAAAACCAAGGGTGACTAATAGTTTTGCCCATGGGGCTTCGCCAGAGGCAGATCATGTTTACAGTCTCATTACATAACAATAAAAACTAATCTTTCTTCTGTGCCTCAGAAATGATTGTTTGTAAAGCAGATGAAAGCATGTGATGTCTTTATTGTCATTTGGTCATATAAATTGATATATGAAGCTTTTGCATGTAGAGTGCATTTGTTCATAATCTAATCATGCATGTAATACTTTGTCATCAGATACAATTGTGGCCAAAAATATCGCCCCCTTGGTAAATATGAGCAAAGGCGGCTGTGAAAAAAAAATCTGCATCGTTTATCCTATTTTGAAATCTTTCATAAAAAAAAAAATCACAAAAATCAAACCTTTAATTGAAGAAAAACAATTGAAAGAGGGGAAATATCTCATTATTGAATAAACATTTTTCTCCAAAACAAGTTGGCCACAATTACTGGCACCCCTAAAATATATCTGAAGTATATTAACATTCGTGTTTTAAATGTTTTAGTGCAACTGGGTGACTAGGAACTTGAAATTGTCCAGCCATGACTTCCAGTTTCACAGGTGTATAAATATGACACACACCAAATTCCCTTAATCATCAATCACAGTGAGTTAGACTAAAGAATATAGTTCTGATGTGCGGCAAAAGGTTGTTGAGCTTCACAAAATATGAAGTGGCTAAAAGAAAATAGCCAAAGTATTGAAAATGCCCAATTCCACCATCAGGGCAATAATTAAGAAGTTCCAATAAACTGGAGATCTTAAGAATCGGCCTGGAAAAGGACGTGTGTCTATATTGTCTCCATGCACAGTGAGGAGGATGGTTCAAGTGGCCAAAGAATCTCCAAGGATCACAACTGGAGAACTGCAGAAATTAATTGGGTCTTGGGGTCAGAAAGTCTAAAAAAAAAATATCAGACATCACCTACATAACCTCAAGCTGTTTGGGAGGGTTTCAAGGGAAAAAAGCCTCTCTGGTCATGCAACAACTAACTCGACACTACTGCCAGACACTACTGGAACATCAAATGCAACCGGGTTCTATGGTTAGATGAAACAAAAAAAGACCATTTTGGCAACAAACACCAGAGATGGGTTTGGCGTACACAGAGATGAAGAAGTACCCAATGCCCACGGTTAAATGTGGTGCTGTCTTTCTGCCAGAGGTCCTGGACATCTTGTTTGGATACATGGCATCATGGACTCTATCAAATACCAACAGACAGAAATCTAAACCTGGCTGCCTCTGTCAGAAAGCTTAAAATGGGCCCTGGTTGGATCTTCCAGCAGGACAATGATCTAAACCAAACATCAAAATCAGCACAAAAATGGTTCACTGACTAAAAAAGTTCTGCCATGGCCATCCCAGTCCCCTGACCTGAACCACTTAGAAAATGTGTGGGGTGTCCACCAGCATGGACATTGGAATTTGAAGGATCTGGAGAGATTCTGTATGGAGGAATGGTCTCAGATCACTTGCCAGGTGTTCTTCAACCTCATTAGGCATTATAAGAGAAGACTCAGAGCTGTTGTCTTGACAAAGAGAGGTTGCAAATAGTTTTGAATAAAAGGGTGCCAATAATTATGGCCAATGCATTTTAGAGGAAAATATGTATTTAATTGTTTTACTTCAATCAGAGGTTAGATTTTTTTTAACGAAAGATCAAAAGGATAAACAATGCAGATTTTTGGCATATTTACCAAGGGTACACACCTGGCCACAACTGTACATTGAGGTCGAAAAGTCAAAATTGAAAATCTCAGATTAGAAATCTTATTTAAACCTTGAAATAACAAAAGATAAAAAGAATCAAAGAAATGTTATTATGTTAAAAGAATAAGAACTATTTACTATCCTGCAATATGTAAAGGTCACAAGTCAAATCTAAAGCAAATTTACACAAAAGGTCACATTTCTTGCTCCCTTTTTTATTTCCGATTTAACTTTTCTCTCAAATTGTTATGCTGATAATATAATTTGTAATGAAAATATTTCTTATCAATTTAGAAAAATTCTCACTGATGAACTGTTCATTAAAATCTACACTTTGGTTTCTTTCATATAATTCACTAACTGTCAAGTATCATAGGTGCTGACCATGTGGATATTTGTTGTTTATGAATTTCTCATCATCTCTAAAATGGGTGTAAAGGTCAGCATGTAATAGCTGAGAATTGGGTTGAGAAAGATTGCGGAAAAAAACAAAATTCATCTTGTTATCTTGCTGAGCTGATTGGTTCTGTTTTGGTATCTCTTCCTATCCATTAAAGAAGGAAAAATCTGGTGCCCTTAACCTCATGATCATTAAGACATATGTTTTCTTTCAATTTTAATAAGCACGAAAGTACATGCTACCCATTTACACTATCAGACTGTGATGTAAAATTGTATATCACCAGGATGATGCTTGCGATGCATGAAACATTTAACTTTACATTCATGTTCTAGGCAAATACTTTCATATAAAAGTGGCAAATTGCATCACTTTGCACATATTGTGTTTGTGCTTGCTGCTAGCCAAGGATATCCAAGTTGAATCCACAGACAAAAACCTTAAAGTGCTATGCAACAGAACATTTATTCAGATTACAGTTATGCTGCATTTCCTAAATCAAATATTGTTAATATGCCAAATGCGCTCTTGAAACCTCGTTACCAAAGCAACTTAGATGTGAGAGGTGCTTGCCTGTAAAAATAAAATGTCCACAACAATGCTGTGAGTGGTTGTCAAGGCATTGCTATACAGTTGTGTGTTGCACTAAGGTTGCTAGGGTGATGCTAGGCGGTTCAGAGTGTGTTTGTAAGTGTTTGCTTACTGGCCAAAGTCAAAAGAGCCAACCCTGAAGTCTCTATGATATATTGGACTGTAGATAAGGCTCAGATCTGTCCTTAAAAGTCTAAATGTTTTATCATCTGCCTGGTGAAAACTGATTTCCCCTCAGATACTCAGCAATGTTTGTTTAAAGCAATTAAAGGATATCTATTTTCAATAAACAAGCACATATAACAACAGCTGACACTCTGACAGTTTTGGTGGGAAAAACAATTACACATTAACTGTCATAGCTTGAGGTCACCACTAGTTGACACAATCGCTAACACTTTTGGAACAAATTGAGCAATTCTTTTCAATTAAGTATTTGATGTGTACTATTTGTGAAAATGATTACATCCACCGAAAATATAAACTTTTTCATAAACTTGAGAATGTAACACTGGGCATTAGTGTTCAAGCTTATTTAGTATTCACACAATGAAGCCTAATCAGTAAATCATAAATAAACAGGGTCGGCGAGTAACGGAATACATGTAACAGGATTACATATTTAAAATACTAGATATTAGTAACTGTATTCCACTACAGTTACAATTTAAATCATTGGTAATCAGAATACAGTTCCATTCAAAAAGTATTCTGATTACTAAAGAGATTACTTCACCTTTTTATGTAATTTGTTTAATTTAATATTTAGTAAATTCAGGTGGAAAACGTCAATCCATTTAAATGATGCGATCCGAGGAGCTTTTGAACAGCGGTGGAACTCTTTCTTATGATTTGTTTCATTCATACGAGCGCTTTCACTCTGTTGTGAGTGAAAAAGTGGATATGACTTCATGGAGGAACTTTCCCTTGGGAGCTTGTGTTCCTATAGTTGAACAAAAAACAGTTAGAAATGCTTTGATAGATGAAACATAAATACAGTAAATACATGACTTTTCAATGTTTTTCTATGCAGTTAGGATAATTTGACAAGAAATGCTAACCAATGTAGCCTTTGACATTGTATAGTAAGCTATAAACAATGTATTTTCTGCCTCATTCTATGAACAGAATTCACATACGATAAGAAAATGATTTTGAAACAGTTTGAAGTTTGAAACAGCAAAAATAGTTTACCTTGTGTAAAGTAATCTGCGAAGCAGACTCACTCTCGGTCTTCAAAATATGGCTAAAGACACACCTTTTTCATGAGCACTTGAACACGCACTCATTTAAAAAAAATAAAGTACATATCTGCACTCTAATCTGTCTTGGATACTACTATTCTGATGCAAGAGAAACTTTGTAATGCAGCACTTTTAGTACTACTGTCTCCTTAAGGAGAATCGCTTATGATGATGTATTAGGTCGCTTTGGATAAAAGTCTCTGCCAAATGAATAAATGTAAATTATCGTGTGAATATTTAGCTTTATGTTAATCTAAAATGCTAGTTCTTGCCTTTACATGCATCTGTTACAAAGCACGATTTATTATATAATGAATTCTATGAAGAAAACTCACATTAGAGCATAACTTTTGATATTTGATATTAGGGCAAAGATGTACGGCAAAATGTTTATTCTTAATGAGAATTTAAATAATGTAATAATTCCTGTAAATATATCTAAAATCCTTAAAACAACTAAAATTTACTTGAGTTGCAAAACTGCATAAGATATCTAGGCTTTTTTTCAGAGAATGTATATTTACATTTACATTTCATTTTACAGATTTCTTAACTGGTCATCAATTTACCCATTATTGCTTGTAATAAAGAAATTTTCCATATATCTTTCAGATGTATTGTGTTCTGATTTCAAAACATCCACTTACCTTTTAAAAAACACTTTTCCAAAATTCACCCCAAAACAAAATATGTATGTGGTGATGTGGGTGTGGCAGTGACTTCTGTGGCAGTGATTTTTGTACATTTAAAAATTCGTACATGTTTTAAACGTTTTTCTCAGAAATTTTCAGTGGACCTCCTAGCACCCCCTTGTGGCCCCCTGGGGGACCCCAAACCCTGAAAACCCCTGGTATAAGACATAGTAATCAGACTTTGCACATTGACCATTAAGAGAACAAACACTGTTTTCAAAATGTTAACAACATCTGCAAAACTAATGCTATCTGCATTAGGCTGCATAGGCCATTGCACTTTGCATTTGTTGTGCTCTGTAAATGTTTTTTATAAAGCACACAAATCACTTTATACAAATCATGAAGCCTATTTGCACTGTCATTAATGTCATGCTCAAAGGGGGACCTGTTGCAATCTTACAGCTCTGCCACGCTCAATGAAAAACAATCACATCCTTTCAAATCTGGGATTAAGTGGGATTAGGCAGGCAAATATGAATTCCCACAGGGCCGGTCTATTAAACAGGCTGAAACTTCGCAGGCCTGCTGATACACAAACAGCTAAGTGAATTTAAAAAAATGGCACAATCAGAGAATAGTCTGTTTTACAAAACACTCTTTTCATCCCAGTAACCTTTCAATGAAATGACTTTCCTTTATTGTACTTTAAAGGGATAGTCATCATTTACTCACCCTTATGTTGTTCCCAAACCTGTATGACTTACTTTCTTCTATGGAACATAAAAAGAGATGTTAGACAGAATGTTAGTTTCAGTCACCATTCATTTACACTAACATCCTGCCTAACATTTCCTTTTGTTTTCCATGAGGGACAGAAAGTCATACAGGTTTGGAAATAACATGAGGGTGAGTAAATGATGACAGAATTTCATTTGTCAGTAAACTATGCCTTTTAAAAACAGTTTTGGGCCGTATGTTATTGAGGTGATGTAATTGTGTAGTTGTAGAATGAATGAGCTAGTCCAGCACACAGAAGAGTCACACGTATGACTCAAACCGAAGTTCATTAGGGACCAGTGTGAACTTGAGAAAAGACACAAAGTGTCTGTTCTGTCATGATGGAACAAATTTGAATGTTCAAACATCTATTATTAATATTTTAAAGGGGATGTCCCGTACTGTTGGTGAGACTTATTTTAGAGGTGTGCTATTTAATTTCTAAATGATAGGGCTTACCATTTTTGCCTGCCAGACTATAAAAACAAATCCCATACACTTACATTGAAAAAGGGACCGAAAAATCATAGGTGGGTTTTGAATCCAGTAAGTAACCACCCAGAACACCCTAACAACCGTATAGCAGCACATTAAAACACAACTTAGCAACTGCATAGCAACGCCTTAACAACCACCCACAACACCTTGGCATCATGCCAACAGAAACGTAAAAAATCTAGTTGAAACGAAGTGGAAAAATCATTTGTTTAGAAATTGTCTTGATTATGATGCTATAACCATGAGCACGTGTTTATAGAGCTTCCAGAATTATCTCGTTAAGGCATATGATTAATTTTACAAGTTTAATAAAAATACATTTTTGTTAATAGCGATTAACGCACTTAGCGCTAATTCAGCATAAACTCTTGTTGGAAGGGCAGAACCTTTGTAATGTGTCAATGTGTCTGTCAGGAGTTATTACACTGATGCACACACCACAAACACACACACAACAGTGATTCCGTGTTAGTAATAAAATGATGGAGAAAGGACCTCTTAAAGCTATTTGATGTACAAAACAAGCCCAGATGGGACTTGAGATGGAAATCAAGTATTTTTCAGCCGAAGTAAGGTGCATTTTAATTACCACAGAAGCATGCCAAGTGTCAACTGTTTTTGTCTACAAGAGCTTTTCATGTAGATTTCAAAGCGGTGCTTCATGCTGCCATTGATGCCCTGATGTGAATCATGGGATTCATGATTGCTGTAACAAAGCGGATCTTTTACTGTAGCCACAGTCTACCGCCAAAATAATATTGTGGAGGATGAGAGTTTAAGAGATTTAATGTGCATTGCAATTAATATGCAACCTATGTGGACACTAGTTCTTTCAATTAGTCAACCTTCCACTTAGACTTTGGGAAACGTTTAATGTTACTTGAATTGGAGCTATTTTGGTGCATTTTTATCTTAATACTGTGGAAAGGTTTGTTTGGAAATTGTTCATAAAGCAATATATTACATAATGTTTTGTTTTCTTTCCTAAGATGTAAATAAATGCATTTTGACACAAAATAAGTATATATAGAGTCAAATTTCAGCACTTTCAAAAATATGCGATTAATCGCAGTTAACTACAACAAATTATGCGATTAATCGCGATTAAAATTGTAATAGAATGACAGCACTAGTTTATACCCATTCAGTATGCAGCAACTTGGCCTGTGTTGATGAACGATACAGAAACAGGACAACAGAGAGGTCACTTAATCATGACGGATGTCATTTAGATTAGAAATCTTAAAGGTACAGTAGCAAAAACAGTTTAATGTTCAGATAGAGGTTGGAAAATGGTCATGAAAACTATAGAATGACATTTTTCAGCTTGATCCCAAAAAGATTGTGACTGTGGCAACATTCTGGCACAATTAGATTATGTGGTTTATTACAAGTATTGCGGCAGTTCCGATTTGAAATGTCCACTTTGTGGCGCTAAAAGTGAGTTCAATTTCTACCAAAAAGATGAGGTTTTCAAGGCCTACTGAAAACATACCTCCCCTCCCAAAACCTTAACCTAACTGATAGTGTCATAAAAGCAAATGTGACATGGAAAAGTGTCACATGCTGAAGTGTCGTCATTTTGTGAAGCTACTATGACACTTCTATGTCGACATGCGTGCTCTTCAGGACTCATACCCCAGTCTTTTGCATCACAAGAGCAACGCTTTATCAGTTGAGCAACCGCACAATTTGACTGCATGTGAACAAGCTTGTAAATGTAGTTGATTATGTAATGAGAACATTAAAATCTATCGCCTTACAAGTCATGCGCTATAGTAAAAGTGTTTCGATGTCATTAGATATCATTGTGTTGAGAACAGAGCAAAAAGCAAGTGTTTATTAACTGATAATCTGCCGTTTAACTCGTAATTTGCATGTAAGGGAATAAAGGTCATTGTTGTTGTAGCGACTCTAGTGTTTATGTCACCAGGAAACTTCTGCAATACATTCAATGAGCCAAATAAATGTCATTTTGTGAAAATGTAAGTATAGTAACGTGATGCTATGAGACCAGGATGATATTTTTGGTCCAAGAAACCTTTACTAACATTATACCTAGACTACTAAATGTGTATAATATGGCTTCTTTAAATCAATCTTCTGTTCACGAGGCAAATAAATGTAATAATAAAGTTAAGAACCCAATAAACTCCAACACACATATTACAGCTGTGAATATTGATATGATATTTCCTCCGTCTCGACTCATTCTTGCATTAGATTGAGTGCAGTTATTTAGGTGAAGATGTTTGCTGTGTTTATGAGCCCTTGCTGTAGTCATCGCTTCTAATGACTGTCATAGCGCCGCAGTCCGCCTACTCTCCCTGCCTCGTTAGGGCCCGACATTGACAAAATAGGTCATTGTAATTCAGTATATGCTAAAGGACACAGGGTCGCTGGAGCGAGACAAAAGGAACCCATGAGAGAGAAAAAGAGAAAGAGAGAAATAAGGATCACTGCAGGATGCTGGTTCATGTTAGATTTTAAATTCATCTAGAGCAGTGCGTCTGAAAACCAAGCATTTATATTGTACTTAATTAAACAAAAATAATCCTTGAACTGCATAGGCACAATAAAATACAAATGATTAACATAACAGGATGAACAGGATGATCGAACATTTTGGTTTCTAAATGGTTTTAAAAGCCAGAAATGACCACAAACCATACTTTTTCTCAAGAGAACTTGTATTAAATGCAGTCTGGTTTGTATTTTCTTTCAAGTTACACGAGGATGAGGACAGGTTATGCAACCTGTCCATGTTGGTATCTGCCTAATTTAGCTAGTTCTACCAAGTGACATGCATTTGCACAATGCATGTCACAACATTTGACGCAAACAACAAAAAAATGGGAAACATTTTCTCTTATTTGGTTGTTTTTGTTCACTGTTGGTGACCCAAACAGACCTGCGACTCATTTTTGGGTCAAGACTGATCTAAAGTTTGACTATGCAGAGAATAAGATTTTCTTAAAGCAGTCTCCTTTTCTTGTCCCTTCCCCTCTCCACTCTCATTTTGGATGTACATAGGAAAAGGTCATTGCATAAGTGGCACAGGAAAGTATGACTGCAGAGCGGGAGTATTATACCTCTTGTGAAAGCGATATTCAGACTCTAATTAGGCTTGCTGTCTCAGGCTTTTCAGAGACCTGCTCGAAAATGACAGATTAATTATAACAGGATGAGCAATTTAAAAGAGATTTTTAAATTAATATGTCAAGCAAATTTACATGTCATCATTCATCACCATTACAATTTAACTGGGTATACAGAATTAAACAAATTCTAAGTTTTCCTTTTATTACGACCTAAATATCATGATATATCAATATACAATATATATATATATATATATCGGTCCCTCACTTTCAGCTGTGCTGTCAAATTTCCCCCTTTGGTTTCATTTTTCTGACAACAAAAGTTTTGACCACAAGTTTCAAAAAGAAATACGTTTTTATTACAGTATCATTATTTCACTGTTTAAACTAGAATCCCTACTTTTTCATTCATGGTTCCGGAAGTATTTTTCCCATTTCCCATTTCATAAAATGCTTCATAAAAGCGTGTACAGTAAGCCATGAACCAAACCATCCCGCTCTGAGGTGAATCACAACATTAAAAACTTTGATTTGAAGCAAAAATCTGTTTGAAAATCAGACAAAAGTATATCAAGTATGTACAAAGGTATAAGATTGTGTACTCAAAGGAAGTTCACCCCCAAATTTTCATTTTCTCATCATTTACTCACTCTCATGCCAATCAATATGCGTATGACTTTCCTTCTTCTGCAGAGCACAATTTAAGATTTTTAGAAGAATATCTCAACTCTGTAGGTTCATACAATGCAAATTAATGGGTGCCAAAATGTTGACACTCCAAAAAGCACATAAAGGCAGCATAAAAGTAATCCATGACTCTAGTGGTTAAATCCATATCTTCAGAAGTGATATGACAGGTGTGGGTGAGAAAAAGGTCAATATTTCAGTCAGTTTTGCTAGAAATTCTTCACCCTGCCAGTAAAAAAAAAAAGAAAAGATCACCAAAAACACAAGAACAAGACTAAGAATAAGAAAATGAAAGTTAAAGTGGGGATTATAGTAAAGATGGACTTAAATACGGATTCGTTTCTAACCCACACTTATCATATCACCTTTGAAGACATTGATTTAATCACTAGAGACATGGATTACTTTTATGCTGATTTATGCGATTTTTGGAGCTTCAAATTTTTGGTACCCATTATTTCCATTGTGAGGACCACAAGATCTGAGATATTCTTCTAAAAATCTTTGTTTGTGTTCTGCTGAAGAAAGAAAGTCATATACATCTGGGATGGCACATGGGTCAAACTTTTCTGAGCTTGCTTTTCCCCTGCAGTTTAGTGCCGCCTCAACGTGGGTGGGATTATAGGCTGATCGTCATAGTTTTCAACTGCCGTGACATCATCTTAAACGCGACACAAAACAAGCTGCATAAAGCAGTTGTTGCATGGTGATTTTACACAGTTAAATTGGCCTGGTTGTTTTCGAAGCAACCTTCCAGTAGCTGGTCAACTAAATAAAGTTAAGCTTTCAAGCAGAATATCAATGTAGAGTTAATGTAACGAAACGTACCATCCCCCACCGTGGACTCCAACAACGCCGTGGCCGAGTTCAGGGCACTCTTGCTCCCATTGCTCACCGGTCTATTACCATAGATAGCGTCCATTTGGTAGAACCACTTCCACTTTCCTCTGTTTGAACCACTCCGGCTGTTGTGGTCCTTGATGGTTCTGTAGTCACTTTTAATTTTTTATTTTTTTTACTTTTCCCTACTCTGTTGGTAGGCCCAGTGGTAGCTGTGTGCAGCCAAGAGCTGAGACGCTTCCTGAAAGACTTTTTCGTTTTGCGTCGTTTTGTTTGTCGCTAACGAGAGGAACGTCTGCACCTCGTTTATTGACCATGGCGTGGTTTTGCGCACAGCCATTTCTTTTTACATTCCGAAAGCCACGTGAACAAATGATACTGCTATCGCTAACTTTAAAACTAGCGGGTTGATGTCCAGTGTCGCAAATCCAGTTAAGTTGGTAGTGACGATTCTCTCTGACCAATCACTATTCGTCAGGGTTTTGACGTCACATATAGTATCGGCTCGGCTCGCTTGGAACCTCGACCGAGGTGGTACTAAAAAAAGTACCAGGTACCAGGTACAATCCACAGTGAAAAACCCCAAAAAGTGAGCCGAGTCGAGCTGTACCGTGCAGTGGAAATTCCCACGAGCAGACAGAGAAATAAGTTTGAAGTATGTTTGGAGCAGCAGAAATAGAAATAAACCTTGTGTATAATGTTAAGTGAAAATTTGCCTTAGCTTTATGCTAAGCTAAACATGCTATTTCTTGCCATTTTACAAGAAACTCCACGTTGGATCATATTTTTTTTGTCTTTATATTAAGACCTTTGAAATTAGGGCAAAAATCTTATTCTTGATGAACATTTTTTTATTGTTTTCTGTAAAAATATAAAAAAGAAATCCTTAAAACAAGATACATTTAATTAATCTTGTTTTAGAAACAACACTGCATAAGATATTTAGGTTTTTCAGAGAATGTGTTTTTAACATGTGTATTTTGTCTTACTGTACTGCAAGAGTTTTTATAGTCAAAACAAGTGAAAAAATCTACCAGTGCTGAAGAAGTAATCCAAAGTATTTAGATTACATTACTGACCTTGAGTAATCTAACAAAATACATTAAAAATTACATTTTACAGCATGTATCCTGTAATCTGTAGTGGAATACTTTTTAAAAGTAACCCTCACAACCCTGCTCAATAATTATTCAAGCTGGGAACACCAGATTTGAAAAGTTAATTAAAATGTACTTATTTTATTTACCAGTGAAATTTACTCAAATTAGCGAATAAATATGACAACGTACTTTAGGAATAATACATGATGACGCATTGTATAAAAAAACAAAAAAAAAACAATGATGAATAATATTTACGTTAAAGCATTTATTTTTACATGTTTGGAGTGACGTTCCAATGCAGAATTTGCGTAATATTTTCAAGTTCACGTTTAAACTAACTTCATATTTTCTACTATATTTACTTCACAAAATATTTGTATCAATTCTTGTAAATTGAATAAGTATAGTGAGCTATCTTTACAGCTTTGACTGAAGTTTTTATAAACTAAACATCAACAGTTAGCAAACCAAAAATAAGTCATGAATCCAGTCCCTTTGTACTAACAAACACACAGAGTACACTTTTACGTCCACTTTGTTGTGTGCCCAGTTAATCTACAGGATTGTTGTTGCTGTAGTTGTGAATCCATGTTGAACAGACATAAGGCGTAACAGAGCGAGTGCTTACAGGTGGTGTTGTTAACAGACGGTTAATTGGGAGTTAATGAGCCTTACTAAATATCTCCATCAGTGGGACCCTGGATGAGGTGCAATTATGGCAAACCTGCAGTACAGAGCTACTGAAGTCCATTCTGTGCAATAAAAACCAGCGACCCGATGCACAGGTCTCTTATGTGCCATCTGCAGCTGTGCCCAAGGCAACAAAACAATAAAACAGGGCCTTATGCTCTCAAACAGCCCTTATTCAACTAAAACAACAGTCTGTGGTTTGTTATTTGATACTGTGGAGAGAATACTACAATTTTTGACCCTACACTTGATTATATGTTATGGTGTACTGTGAAGCGATTGGCTATACTAGTGTACTGCGTAATGCGTACTGCACAAAATATATATTATATACTGCGGAAATATTGAGAATAGTACAGTTCATGAACTAAAAAGTTCCCAAACTTTCTAAATAATGCTGGTTTAGAAGGTTATTTCAGTTTTGTGTCCCGGAATCCAGTCAGTGTCTGCATCTGTTCATAATATCAACAGTTCTCTCCCCGAACGTCTCTTCGTAGCTTACGGGGGCAACATCCTCAGCAGCATGTTAAAGGAAGTGTGCAGCTTTCATCATTCTTTCTGTATTTATTTAAACTCTCATTCATGAGAACTGAAAGAGGGTTTGAGGAGCATTCAGTGTTTTTGGGTTGGAGTCTTAACCTAGCTTTAATTAATATCTCTGCTCTCATCCCGGAGGGCTGCCTTCCTGG
Source organism: Xyrauchen texanus (assembly GCF_025860055.1). Taxonomy (NCBI): domain Eukaryota; kingdom Metazoa; phylum Chordata; class Actinopteri; order Cypriniformes; family Catostomidae; genus Xyrauchen; species Xyrauchen texanus. The sequence continues at coordinate 36,777,457 of NC_068302.1, forward strand.
AAGAGGGTTGACACACAAGACAAGAGTACCTCAGGGATTTGGTTTTGGAATATTTATTTTGTTAATTTTCATGTTCCTCCACAAGGAAGAGGCATTTATTTTATGAATACGTTTTTAGATTGAGGAAAAGAGGATATGCAAGGGTTATTTACGGATGTCTTGCTTTACTTTAAAGAATGTAGAATTATGACCCGCTCATTGCTGATGTAAGATCAGGTGTTGTTTTAGGCTGTTTGTAGAGAACCTTTTATTATTTGTGTCTATACAAGTTAAAGACCGATATATCAGCGAATATCTGCCCATTTTGAGATTATCGGCATCGACAGCTAAATAAAAGGAATGTTCCGGGTTCAATACAAGTTAAGCTCAATCGACAGCATTTGTGGCATAATGTTGATCACCACATCAAATAATTTTGCCTTGGCCTTCATTTGTTAAAAAATAACAGTAAGGCACTTACAATGGGATTGTAGGCACAAGATGTAAATATTATAATTGTTTACATTATTTTAATGTGATATAATCTCTATTCGGCATGATTTCAGTGTAATAAAAATCACTTACCTGCGTAATGTATAATAATTATAGGGTTAATCGGCGTTATGTTGTCATGACAACAAAGTTGTAATATTAGATTTTGCCAATACAAGTGATTTTGTCACACAAATCATGTTAACACAGTGTTTACATCTTGTGGCAATACAACATTGTAAAACAAATTAAAGCAAAATAACTGTTCATTTAAATTCAGCAAATTTGCTGATTTTATTTGCTATCATTAAATTGTATAACAAACATCAGCCACCTTGCTCACTAGATACTGGTATCAGAATTGGCATTAAAAAAACTTGCTTATAATCATGCATATCCTTACTACTAGAGCACAAAGTTGTTAATTGATCGAGCCTCTTAATTTTGCTCTCAAAGTGCACCAGATTGATGCATTTGAATTTAAATTGTACAAATTTTCAGTGTCAAAAACTGGACCTTGGAGCATTGGAAGAAGGTCACCTGGTCCGGTGAATCCCATTTTCTTTTACATCACTCGGACAGCTGTGTACATGTACACTGTTTACCTGGGGAAATTATGGCACCAGGATGCTCTGTGGGAAGACGACAAGGAGGAGGGAGTGTGATGCTCTGAGCAATGTTTTGCTGGGAAACCCTGGGTCCGGCAATTCACGTGGATGTCGGTTTGAATCATGCCACTTACCTAAACATTGTTGCAGCCCAGGTACACCCCTTCATGGCAATGGTTTTCCCTGATGACAGTGGCCTCTTTAAGCAGGATAATGTGCCCCTGCCACACAGGAAAAATTGTTCAGGAATGGTTTGATGAACATGACAAAGAGTTCAATGTGTTCCCTTGGCCTCCAAATTCCCCAGATCTCAATCCGATTAAGCATCTGTGGGATAAGCTAGGGTGACCATATGTCCTCTTTTTTGGACCTTAAAAAAGCATCCGGCTGGGAAATTTGTGAAAATATCCGGGATTCTGCTTTAGTTACATTATGACGTGCATCTGGTCAAATACTTCATTGTGCGCGCACACATTTTTGCATTGCTTTAACGTCCCGCCTTTTTGCACACCAATTGGTCGATTTACAAGAGGCTTGCAGCAACTATTGGCCAAGTTTCCTGCCTGTCAATCTCTTTGTGAACACACAAAGTGCTGTTGTGTTCAGCATCAAACAGTTGCTTGACAGTAGCAGCAAATGACAGCTGAGTGTAAACAATGCCCAAACGAAAGTGCAAATTTACAGAAGACTTGCACAAAATATTCCCATGCTTTTGTCCAGGTTGAGATCCGTGGAAAGCAGCATGCATGACATGTAAAGATGGCATGTGTCAGTTGTTAATAAAAGTGCAAGTGATTTAGAGGCACACATTAGCTCTGCGAAGCATAAAGGGTCAGCAAAAGGTGAAAGTTCATCAGGTAAAATAACGGACTACTTTTTGCAACCAGGTAAAATCGTTATTGCATTGCTTCATTTTTCATGGCCATTAAAAATAATAGTAATAGTAAATGAAGGTATGGCATCAAATATTTTATTTTAATACATTACATTCAAAAGAACATTGGAAATTTGTATTTATTTATATATATATTTGCTCAGTCCCTCCTACAGCAAAGCACCCATGCAACATGATGCTGCCACCCCTATGCTTCATGGTTGTGATGTTGTTCTTCGGCTTGCGAGCCTCAACCTTTTTCCTCCAAACATAACAATGGTCATTATGGCCAAACAGTTACATTTCTGTTTCATTAGACCAGAGGACATTTCTACAAATAGTAAAATATTTGTCCCTATGTGCACTTGCAAACTGTATTCTGTCTTTTTTATGGTGGTTTTGGAGTAGTGGCTTCTTCCTCGCTGAGCAGCCTTACAGGTTATTTCGATAAAGGACACGTTTTACTGTGGATATAGATACTAGTCTACCCGTTTCCTCCAGCAACTTCACAAGGTCCTTTGCTGTTTTTCTGGGATTGATTTGCACTTTTCACACCAAACTACATTCATTTCTAGGAAACATAATGTGTCTCCTTCCTGAGTGGTATGATGGCTGCGTGGTCTCATGGTGTTTATACTTGAGTGCTACTATAGAGTACTATACTTGGAAATTGCTCCCAAGGATGAACCAGACTTGTAGTGGTCCAAAATAATTTTTATGAGGTCTTGGCTGATTACGTTTGGTTTCCCTATGATGTTAAGCAAAAAGGCACAGAGTTTGAAGGTAGGCCTTAAATTACATCCACAGGTACACCTCCAATTAGCCAATCAGAAGCTAATTGTCTAAAGGCTTGACATCATTTTCCTAGCTGCTTAAAGGCACAGTTAACTTAGTGTATGTAAACTTCTGCCCCACTGGAATTGTTACTATAGTCAATTAAAAGTGAAACAATCTGTCTGTAAACAATTGTTGAAAAACAATTGAACAAATGAAAAATGATCTGTGTCATGCACAAAGTAGGTGTCATAAACAACTTGCCAAAACCATAGTAGTTTTAATGACTTCAACCTAAGTGTATGTAAACTTCTGACTTCAATTATACATATACACATCCACATACATATATATACACATACACACATACACACACACACACCCCCCGATCAGCCACAACATTAAAACAACTTGCCTAATGTTGCGTAGGTCCCCCTCGTGCCACCAAAACTGCACCAATTCGCATCTCAGAATTCTTCTCACCTCAATTGTACAGAGTGGTTATCTGAGTTACTGTAGACTTTGTCAGTTCGAACCAGTCTGGCCATTCTCTGTTGACCTCTCTCATCAACAAGGCATTTCCATCAGCTGAACTGCTTCTCACTTGATGTTTTTTGTTTTGGCACAATTCAGATTCATTTTAGAGACTGTTGTGTGTGAAAATCCCAGGAGATCAGCACTTACAGAAATACTTAAACCAGCCCGTCTGGCACTAACAATAATACATGTGATTATCTAATCAGCCAATTTTGTGGCAGCAGTGCATAAAATCATGCAAATACAGGTCAGGAGCTTCAGTTAATGTTCACATCAACCATCAGAATGGGGAAAAAAGTGATCTCGGTGCTTTGGAATTGGTTTGAGTATTTCTGTAACTGCTGATCTCCTGTGATTTTCACACTCAACAGTCTCTAGAATTTACTCTGAATGGTGCCAAAAACAAATAACGTCCAGTGAGCGACAGTTCTGTAAACGCCTTGTTAGGTCAACAGATCTAGCTCAGATAACTGCTCTGTACAATTGTGGTGAGAAGAATAGTGTCATAATGCTATTCTGAGATGCGGATCGGCGCTGTTTAGAGGGATTTTGGTGGCACCTACACAATATTAGGCAGGTGGTTATTAATATTGTGGCTGACCGGTGTGTATATAGATACTGTTTAATGACTGTTGACATAAGACTGTTGCATGATTAAATTCATTTTAAAGTCATACATATGATTCATAAATAACTATTCTTTTTTTTTTTGCCAAAATTTTTCATTTTGAATTAACAATTAAAGCTGATGTAACTTTTTCAGTGTTAAAATATTTTTTCCATCCCAGGTTAATATGCAGAGAGAACTATTAGTAAGACATTCATAGGATCATTCTAACTTTATGGTGTATAATGCATTAAAACACATGATCACCCCAAATGTCATGTTATATCACGTTATAATGCATTAAACATATTGAAGGTATAGCCATGTATTCAAACGTATTATAGTTATGGATACAATATTTACTGCCTGTATAAAAAGATACAATACATTTCAATGTTTATTAAAAGGCATTATGAATACCTTAATAATACATTATTTTTACAGCCTTCATGCAAAGTCTTTTCTTATTTTACAGGTTATGTACAATAAGCTGTGTCTGTCCCACAGCTGTTACTGCTAAACTCGGATAACCAGGCAATAATGCTGACGTCTAATTTGGCCCCGTTTTGATTGCAATAAATACATTGAAAGACATAAAGAACAAAATAGCATTTATTTACTTTTCCTAGGAGTTCCAGGTCTCTTTTGTCTTTAGAAAACAAGATTAATATCTATCACATACACAAAGTAGAATGTGCAGATGAAAAATAGTTTAGTCTCTCTTTCCAGTACATATAATATAGTATTTAGACAGTTCAGAAAAATAAAAGCCTCTCCGTCCCTTTACGAAATAAACCCCCAGAGAGTTATTCTCATCCAGGGAAAAGGGAGCTCAGGCCACAAAGACCTGCTTCCCAACAGTCCAAGAGTCCGTGGGTCGAACAGGGCTGTATGCTTTCTTCACACTAATAGTGGACAGTTTTTACACAAATATACGCATAGCGCAAAATTTCCCAACACGTTATTGAATATAGAGTTATACAACACATAACTGTTCCCACGTAACATTTCAAAGAGAAAAACAAGTGAAACGACTTATTACAGCATCTGACAGGGCAGATGTTCAAATTCACTAACTTCAATAACTAAAGCAAAATGAGGCAAATATGTCTTAACAGTTTTGAGCCACAATGGTTTCAACTCCATCATCTCAAGTTTGGTGCTTGGGTTTGTTACTACATAAGCAGATAACAAGCATTTAACAGGCTTTTCTCAATAAGAAATATTGATAACTCTTACAATGGCAACTTTTACATTAGCGGCAAGAAATGCTGGTATTTTGAAATAATTGTCACAAAAACATTCCTTCACAATGGAAACACTGTGCCAATGGTCACATCAATGATTCAAGGTTTCAGTAACTAGAACAATTACTACATGCTGGTCACCACAATTTTTTTGCACAATTAAAACTTGCACAAATACAGTTTTTGCACAATTCTGATAGGGAAAATGAGATCAATTCAATTAATATTATTTTCATTAAAAAGAGCTTTTCTTGTAATAAGCACAATAAATATGACCGATGTCCACATCCCAGAAAATAATATTCTGGGAGGTCTTTTGAACAAAGAACAAAGTTAGGAATTTGTAATTGGATGAGCACATAATCAGGAATCCAACTTTAAGGCTTATTTTAATGTGGTATAAGGATACCCAAACAGTCTTTGTAGGTTCAGAGACATGCAGCATTAGTTTTATCATCTGAAAAGAGGCAGCTATTTCATCAACATGACAAAAGCTCATTAGAATTACAATATTAAACCTCTTTTTCTTCTCAGACAACAGCAAAAATGTCTTAAGTCAGAGCATAACCCATCTTTAACACTATTCTAATGTCTTCAAAACATACATATTTATGAATAATACATTTTAGATCATATCTATATTCTATCTTTTTCAAAAACAGAAAAGGTTTTAAACACATATGGCTTGCCATTTTAATCTTTTGAAGTTATTAAGGGTACTTGCTTTGTAAACATCCCTTGTTTAGGTATAAATGAAGTCATCACTATCTAATAGTTGAATTCAGGGAATTGTGCACAGTATATTGATCTGTTCTGATGTACAGTAAAGGTAACAGAAGCAACAACATCATCATCATCATAATGGGAAAGGAGGAGTCAAGCTCAAAGACATCAGCTGTTAAAACGCATTTGCAGTGCATTACAGAGCATTGGAATGAATCAGACATTCTCAGGCACAATCAGTCCGATCCACTTCCCGGAATTCCGGACAAGCTTAAGAGAAGAAGTGACAGATGGCTGACAGCAGACATTATATTTCAGTACTGCAGGCTTACCACACCACACTAAAGATTAAGAATGGGGAAAATTATTACTCGCAAATCACTAAATTCTAATCACAGTGAGCTATTTGATATTGCAGGCTTAGTTATTATTTTGCCTAATATATATATATTACAAAGGAACCACAAGTAAATTAACTATGAAAATCAATGTGTGTAATTCGATCCAACTTAACCGAAATACTGATACTAGGGCCTGGCTGCTCAGTGGATATAAAGGGATAGCAAAACCAAAACTTATGTCATCATTTACTCACCCATATGTCATTCCAAACCAATATGACTTTCTTCTGTGGGACATAAAAGGAGACGTTAGGCACAACATTAGACTCATTCACTTTCATTGTATTGAAAAAGATGCAATGAAAGTGAATGGTGACTAAGGGTAACATTCCGCCTAATTTCTCCTTTAGTGTTCTATGGAATGAAAAAAGCCACATTGCTTTTGGATCAACATGAGGGTGATTAAATGTTGACAGAATTGAAATTTTGGGGCAAACTATTCCTATAAAAGCAATGTTCATTGTTCAATACAAGTTAAGCTTAATTGACAGAATTGGTAGCATACCGTTTTAACTCGTCCCTTGCTTAATTTTTTTAATGATTATTGTGGTTATAGGAGTGGAAATGATTTGGGAAAGTCCATAAACGTTAAATACCCCAAATAAAAAGCTTATAACTTGCACAAAAAATGTAAATCAAGGAGAGTGTTTGGTTAAAGAAAACTAAATTTTTTTCATGATATAGATTATGATCATTTCTGAGACTCAGTCTAAGAAACTGCTGAAACTTATTTTACCCCCTCTTATTTTTCTTATTTGACATTCAATATTTCTGGGTTTAAATAAGGTAGCTCAGAAAAACTGATTTTGTTTTTCCAATCATGTCAACTGTATTTGAGAAAATGTTTGTGTTGAAAAGCAATCAAAAGTTTTAGCACTAATTTATAAGTGAAATTGCATCATATAAGCAACACAAACATAATTATCAACGACATATACTTATGGCTGGTTATATTTGACTCTTTTAGAGCTTTCAAAAACATATGACACATGGCTATTTGATCAGTTTGATACTTTTACTGATTGCAATAATATGCATAGTGCAAAATTATTAATAAATGATCAAAACGGAAAACTTCACATTTGTCTGCAAATTTCAAAGCATTTGTTCAGTTTTGGTGGTAATGCCTTCATGCTTTGTAAAATACAGCTTCTAATCTTTAAAACCATACTTGTTTTGTTTTGGTCAAGACTGTAGTATTTTGAGCATTATTTTTCTAGCTTAAAGAATTAACATGATTTTAGTGTGATAAAAATAGCTTACAAGGTTTACCGGCATTGCGTTGTTATGGTGACGAAGATGTAATATTTGAAGATGTAATTATATATATATATATATATATAGACTCGAAAGCGATTTTATCACACTAAAATCATGTTAAAATGTATAATGTTTAACTCTTGTGGCTATACTTTTGAAACTGTATTTTATTGTTTATGGATTGACCCAATTAACTTCCATTGTGAACAACTTACTGAAACTGCAATTTTTATCAGAGCCCACCAAGATCTGCGGTGAACAATCAGTGATCTACATACTGATTCTTCAAAACTCTTCTCAAGAGCTTTGCTTAAAGCAAACAGTCATCATCTGAAATTAATTCAGTTTGAATTGGTTTAAAATGTAACAAATCAGTCATGGGGTGTATCATGCTTAAGAAATACATACTTGTACCCCAAGAAGAGCAAAAAACACAATCTAAGAACTTGAAGAGGAGGCACATGAGAGCGAAAGCTCCATACAATGAGCAAAACCTCCCAATTCATTACAATTACGCAGATATCAAACAAGAAGTCCCTTTAAAACAATTAAAGTACAGATATAAATAGCGTAAATGTTCCAAAATGCAAAGACACTGATGGTTTAAATCTAAAATAAGGATGACAGTGTGAGCTAGGCAGAATCAGGCTGCATGGCATGGAGGCAGTTATTGTCCATAAATAATACAGCTTTCTATAGAATTCTATATATAACATCATGATTTCCTACCAGGAAACTTGAGCTTAAAGGAAACCTATTATGCCCCTTTTTACAAGATGTATTCAAGTCTCAGGTGTCCCCAGAATGTGTCTGAAGTTTCAGCTCAAAATACCCCACGGATCATTTATTATACCATGTTGTGAATGCCTCTTTTTGGGTGGAATCAAAAACACGTTTGTTATTGTTTTTCTCCGTGTGTGTCTCTTTAAATGCAAATGATCTGCTGCATCCCGCCCCCAACATAGCTCTGGTCTCCGTGAATATGATCAGAGAAAATTGTAAATTTAGCTGCATTAGACGTGGAATCAGCTAACAAGCACATTCACAGGTGATTTGCAAACATCCTGCTTTATACTGACACTCATTCACAAAGCAGTCCGGTGTAAAATGATTTGCACAAACATACACTAATTTTTGTTTGTTTTGGGGCACATTTCCTTCAAAAACAACACTTGTTCATAGCGTCTTCAGTGGCTCTGATGCCGGGAGTACATGAAGAATCTTATGTTCACTTTTACAGCCAACAACAGAACACTTATTACGCTTATGAAGCTGAGACATTATTCTTCTCTCTGTATTTGCTCCAGTGTGGAAAAAAATGGCAGACTGTGTGTAGATCACTCAGGGGAGGATCTAGGATAATAGGGTGGAGTCCGTCACCAGTCGTGGGCGAGGCCTGCTCTAATGTGATGTCATGTTAGAGCAGAAACGAAAACCACTAATTTTGACACACTGTTTTTGATTAATAGAAATATAAGAAAAAGGAGTGGGTAGACTTTTAACAATGTAGGGTGGCTGTGTACACACACTGCTGACTCACATGTATGTACAAACACCCTGTAAAAGTGAATTTTGCATAATAGATCCCCTTTAACACACTTGAAAACTACAAGCACAAAAATATATGCAAATAATTGTTGGCTTGCTTTGTGAGTAAAAAAAGTCATTTGCGTGCCTGCCTCGACTTTCACTTTGACACATCGAGCTGTTGACAGCTTTGAAGTGACAACCGTACGTGTGATTTTAACACATTAGACAAACATAGCATAAGAGGCACCCACAGTTAACACAAAATTACTAACAATATCAAAAGCAGTAGAAGCTACAAACCTCTCATTCTGCCATAAATTACTTAAAATATTTACAAAGAGCATTACACATGTAGCTGGCGTGTCAGATGTATAAGCTATATATACAATGTTTGTTTGAACGAGAGTTTTGTTAGCATGAAGGTTATAGCCCTTTGATGCGGCTGGTTAAAAATAGAATGACAGCAAGATGGAGAGCGAGAGAGACTGAGAAAGAACAAAGAGAAACATTTTGACAAAAAGAAAAAGATGCGGAGATGGATTGTATATAAACAGCTGGTCTTTGGTCTCCTCTGGTGTTTTCGTAAAATAACGAAACTGCAAACGTTTTGACGTGACACTTTTAAAACTTTGTCTTTTTAGATGCTGCCAGAGAAAGGGCTCCTTTATAAAATTATTTAAAAAAAACAACAAAAACAAAATCGTTCAAAACTTGGAATGGGTGCAAAGTGTATTTACAAGACGAAAGTTTTGAAATAAAGGAATGATCTAAGAAGAAATAGATAATATCAATACATTCCAGATCTTTATATTTGAGCAATCATTCTGTATCTTTTTCTCCCTGGTTCCGCCTCTTCAAATGCTGGGAATGGCCATGACATTCCTTGGGCATTTTCAATGCCTCTTCAGCAAAAGGACTCCTCTGTCCATGGAAAAACAATACAGAATGTATAAAACAACATTGTTGCTTCTTGTGCAAATTGAGTTTCTGTAATGGCAAAGAATGAACTGAACTTGCAATAACCCGTGCGAGTGAATGTCTTCTGTCAGACTTCAAATGCATGCTTTCCATTTTCACAAAATAAAGAAAAGGTTTTTGAGAAAGCAATGTGCCATCTGTAAAATATTCCCTTTTTCAGTGAAAGGTTACCTTGTCTGGTCCATAACTCACTATGCTATGGTGAAAAAATATATTTAAAAAACGAGACCGCCAAAGTTCTCGATTCAAAATGTCTTTCAGAAAAGTGCATCTCAAGATGCACTAGAATCATACTGTCTTGAGACAACAAAAATAAATAAATATATTATAAAATGAGAAATAAAAAGAGCAAATACTCTTTAGAAACACCACCAACAAGCCCAGAACCAGGCTGCTCCGTCAACCAATCGTGAAGGACAGCTGAGAGTGCACTCCTCTTGCAGAGTCATCATTGGAGCAGATGCTCCGCCCAACATCAAGCAGAACTTGTTATGGAGTGTTCCATCTTTTCATCACTGGTCCTCAGCATCTCACTGGCTGGGAAGGGAGCAAATAGCATCAATAGAATTTAAGGGAATTAATCCCATGTTATGGTTTCTGTGGTCCAGGGGAGAGAACGACAGGCGTGGACAGGCCATCCACACTCAGTGCTGGGATCTGGATCTGATTGCTTCCGTTGGAAGGGAACTGTAAGAATAACCAAAAGTTAATAAATAGGACTGAAATTCTACTCAAACAAATATACAGAGTTACTTGCAACCAAATGCCTTTGTACTGCAAGTGTGGCATGCTGTTGATTACCACAGACTTAAAAGTGTCTATAAACAAACAGGATGCGTATTTACAGTAAAACACTTACAACGTAAGCTTGACAGGAAAACATGCAGCACTACAAATAAATTAGACAAAGTGTATAACACTTAACATTACTTGTGTTAGCATAAGACTGGTGTGATGAAATCGCTTATCAATTTATAAAAGGTTAAACCTGGTACTTATTGCTTGGGTGTCTGTGCAGGAAGGGACATAATCATTTAAACTATCCATTCACCATCAGTAACGTTGAAACAAAATTTACTCCACCCTCAAAACGGAAAATGTAGACAACTCAAAAATCAAACAACCCAGAATACTAAACAATATCAGGGTGATTCTCATGAAACCAGTCAAGAACATTTCTTATTTATGTCATATTTAACCCCAAATCAATACCAAAAAATGAATACAAATAATAATAAATAAATAAATTACTATTTGCATAAAGAAAATGATTGATTTGATGATTGGAGTAAAATAGGACCAGCACCTTTTGCTATTATACATATGCAAAACTAGTCAATCGCTTGACTATGAAGACAAGATATCACCCATGTTGAGTTGTTTAATTCACCTGTTCATGTAAAACTAACAACATATGTGCATTCAAAACTCTGCACTGCGGTCACTGTCCACCAGAGGATGCTCACATGCTTTTCTGAGAAGCAGTCCAGCTAAACAAAACAGAACAATCACAGAGACTCTTTGGTAAGATATCAGCTACCATAATGATCAGAAAGTTTGAAAAACAAAAATGGAGCAATATATCAGATATTTGTAACTGTGTATGTTGAGATGCTTTTGAAGGTTTTGAATGGTGCAGGCAGAGAGGAATATCTCAGTCATGTGATGAGCAGAGTGTGCGTGAGGAGACAGATGGTTTGCTGCTGCCATGCTGTGGATAGAAACTGTGTGGACAGGATGTCTCACCTGGAAGGAGAGCTTTGCAGGGCTGCGTGGAGCGATTGGACTGAGTGTGCTCCAGAAGTGAATGGTTGATGGGAGAGGGCTTGGTGTCAACATCACTGGAGTCTAAGAGAGAGTGTATGTAAACCATTTTACAAGGTCATTGTGTTGTATCTCTTTGTTCTTGGTTATCTGGTAACACAAGCACTTATATCGGTCTGCTTTGCCCATGGAAACCTTTGTTAAATCATATTGAGACTATGTGATCATGAGCTTGTATGCAAGTATGAACCATACAAAGAGTGTGAATGATGAGTGAATCAAAGGCCAGTGTAATAAGTTCTCCAGATCTTAGCATTATCTCACCAGGGCATGCGAGGTGATCACTGTGGGTGTTAAGGTGTTAGTGGCACTGCCAGGGGCCAGCAGACTGTTCACCGCTGCATTGACTTTGTCCAGTGAGAGTCCAGGAGGCAGCAGCATGGACGAGGATGGCAGCTCCAGTACACGTGGCTTCTTTGATTTTGGAGGCTGAACTTCCTGTTGGGTTGCTGGGAGGGATATTGATGCAGTGTTGGTGTCCTCTGAAAACAAAGTTTTTAACATTGAGTTGAAATCAGCTGTAGAAGGTTTTCCCAAGGGGTTCAATTATGTTATAAGCCACCTAAGGTAGGCTGAGCATTAGGGGTGAAATGGTTTATCGTGGCATGATACAAAGGCATTAAAAGATGATTTTAGTGTCTGTTCTATCAAATATGTGCAACGTCCTATGCCTATGTAATGCAGGCATACAAATGGAAATCGCTTCATTGCACACAAGGAGCTCTTAAACACGATTGCACACTAGCAGCCACAGATGTTGAAGGATGAGTTCATCTAAAACCAGGAACGGGAACTTTTAGCGTGAGAGATTGAATGTCTGTTTTTATAAATACATTATTACATTATTATTAGTGCTGTCAATAGATTGAAAATGTGTATTAAATGAATTACCGGTACACAATATAATGATCAAGTTAATTGACATCAATCATACATATCAATATTTACTTTGAAAAGCCCAAAATAAAGTTCATTCAAAAACATTACATTTTTGTGTCAGACAAGTCAATAATTGAATAGAAATGACAATAAGTGGCTTTATAAGTCAGGTATATAATATGTTGTCATATATAATTTTTTTGTTTTTTATTTGTCCATATAGCCGAACAGAGGCCAACTGACCTACAGTCCACAGCAATATATGTTCTGGATTGAAAGGCTTTTTTAGTGCAGATACAAGGAGTACATTGGACTAACCAAGGAGTTCAGGCTTCTCTTTCACCTCTCCTTCCCAGACGGGCTGGGCTGAAGGCTCCACACAGGGTGATGGGGTGTCTACATGGATCGGGGCGTCTGTAACTCCAGGCACAGGTACTGTTGAAACTGGCTGAGCCTGGCACAAAAAAAGAGAGATGCTGTCTCATGAATATAAGCTAAACTAGTTGATCACTTGTTTTACTATTCACTCAATGCACTTCTCCTGTGCCAGTATTTAATTAAAATAAAACACGATTTATATATATAAAACTGACTGTGACACATCTGTTCACCTCAACATCTGATTTTTCTTCCAGATTGACAATCTCCAGCTGGTCAGGTGGGGAGCTGGACAATTTGGGCAGCCCTACAGAAGGTTTAATAACCACAAACACAGGCTGAGAGGGGTTGACCACACACTCTCCATGAGCCAGAGGAATGAGGGAAGTCAGAGAGCTGGGATCAGACAGGAAAATCTGTGGTGGATCACCCAAACTCTGGCTCTTCTGTGCTTGAGCATTCGGTGGAATGGAGAGCTGAATTCAAAACAGAGTTTAGAATTATGACACGACCAAATTTCAAGACCTAACCCTAACAGTTCACGCTAATCTCGTTGCAAGATGTGTCTGGGTTCATGTATTTGCGTGGAGTATCTTTCGGCCCGAACTCTTAACACGCAGTGAAAGGATCCTAAACTTCTCCACTACTAATCAATCACTGGTGAGTGAAACCTGAACATTTAACAGCCAAGAGCTAAATCACAGAAATTTCTAGTCGCCTAGCACAAAATTTGGTCTCATTTGCAAGAGATTTACTCGCTTTGTAGAGTTGCACATAAAGTAAAAGATCTATCTTGAAGAATCCATATCGAAAACACAATGCATCGGAAAACCGAAATTTTTACCCAGTCCTAGTATATATATGGCTGGTGTAATTTCCAGGAATCAGGGTGCATGCAGGGTTTTTATACAGTACTGTGCAAAGGTTTTAGGTACTTAAGATGTTTCACGAAAACATTTGTCTTAAGATGGTTATTTATATCTTCAGCTTTAGTGTTTCAATAGCAAATATACATGTAAGACTCCCAAACATTCCTTTTGCCAATAGAATAGATTGGAATAGAAGAACAGGGAGCCCTGCAACAGATGGCATGGTCCCCACAGAGCCCACCACTGAACATCGAGTCAGTCTGGGATTACATGAAGAGACAGAAGCAAGACCAATCCTTTGGCAATGTCACCGCTTGTGTCACACACGGAAGTGGTGGCAGAAACCATCTGCAAACAGTCAACTTTTATTAAATTCCATTGTTGAAAAAATATTTCAAGGGTTCTTGTAGACAGCTGCGGCTTCAAGTCATCAACAAAGCTGACTGGACTGAGGAGATCATTTCAACTCACTGCTTTGCAGCAAACATATAAAGCGAACATTATTACATACATGTTATTTCCTCATAGCATTATAATATTTGTATGGCTAAGAATTTGTGTGTATTTACGATGGTTTTGTGCTGTACTTTCTTTGAATCATCTAATCTGTCAAATCTAACACAACAGTCTATCGGCTTTCTACCACCACTTACTGCGCATGCGCAGAACTTTTTGTAAACAATAGAATTGATCTATTGAAACAGCAAAAATAAAAGAAGCTTGGAACATCCACCTGTATCTGCCAACAAACAAGAAAATCTGTGTCCAGGTATACCTAGGTGAATTGGCGTTGTTTAGAAAGCAACGGTGGTCACGCCAAATATACATTTATTTTTATTTTTTTTATGTTTACTGGAAGTTGTATGAAGTTAATTGATAATTTTAAACTATCTATAACTTTTGCACAGTACTGTATATCCACCGGAAAACAATGTCATGTCTATAAGGTGGCTAAAATCAGCAAAGAATAAGAACTAGTTTATGGAAGTTTGTAAAGTTCATGGCACTGAAAATTAACATGACAGTCTTCGCCGACCATTTTTTCGTCGACCATATCTATTGACATTTGACTGGAAACGTGGTCTCTATATGACAGGTGGTTGGTGGGGGAGGGGTCTTTTCAAAAGCGAAACTATCAAGACATTTTGATAAAAGATTATGAGGACAATTGTTTTCTTTGGAATAAAATCCATCAATGAATCACTACCAGTAAGAACAGGAACACATTTTAAGAAAGTACATATGGTCGATTTTGATTTTATGTTGACTTGTTTGAAGTCTGTTGTTCCATTATTTTAATTAGCTCCCAGTTTGTTTATTGTCTATTACTGAGGTTTTATTTAAGATTTACAGAAACTTAAACTTCACATAAAGCAGCAAACTGTGGTTGGCCATTTTACAAATTGGTCAAGCACTCATGTCTATGTGCGTTAGTGTTGACAGAACAAGTTGCAAAGTGGACCAGACTTTTTTTATAGTATGGCTCTGCAAGACCATACACTAGTCTACACCATTAATAGCAGCATGTCAAGACTCCCTCTAGATGAGTGTTAATGATCAAATTCATACCGTGGTTGCAGTGGTAGTGCTGGAGGGTGTCTGAGGGCTGAGGGCAGGTGTAGCGCATGGAGATGGGTGGGTGACGATCACCTGCAGGCTACTGTTTTCTACAGTTGACTGGGCCTGAATACTACCCTGCTGTCCTTCTGTCTGACAGACACGCACCTGCAACATACACATAACGCACATAATAACAGTGATTCAAATACACAGCAGCAACACACACTGTGTGCCTCACACTAATGCACTGACACACATGAGCCTCTGAAGGTGATAACCTCAGTCAATCACTAATTTAACTAATGACCAACATCATCTGAAAGGACTTATCACAGAATTAAAATCAACAGCTCAGAGACATAATGGATCATTTTAAAGCAGTATTCATACTGCAAATAGAACTTCCATAATGTGACATCTTTCTGAGAGAAACAGAAACCAATTTCTTTAGAATATTGTGCATTGATAATTGTACTCAGAAAGATGTTTTTAAAACAATGTTCATTGTTGCAATTCTGTTTGGTGGCACAGAAATTCCCCTCTTTGGCTTTAAAGGAATATTTCTGGTTTAATCCAAGTTAATGGGATAGTTAAATGTAAAAAAGTTTTTTAAATGCTTTCATTATTTACTCACCATAATGCTATCCCCGATATGTACGACTTTAATCTGCTGAACACAAACAAAGATTCTTAAAATAATATTTTAGCTCTGTAGTGAGAAACAGATAAATATTTAAGTCGTTTTTTTACTATGAATCTCCACGTTCACTTTTGTTTTTGGTGATTTGCATTCTTCGTGCATATCACCACCTACTGGGCAGGGAGGAGAATTTATGGCAAAAAAGGACTTCAATATTGATTTGTTTCTCACTCATTGTATCGCTTCTGAATATATGGATTGAACTACTGGTGTCTTATGGATTCATTTTATGCTGCCTTTATGTACATTTTGGAGTTTCAAAATGTTGGTACAGATTCACTTGCACTGTGTGGACCTACAGAGCTGAGATATTTGTCTAAAAATATTTTTTGTGTTGAGCAGAAGTCATACACATTTGAGATGGCATGATGAAATGAGAGAATTTACATTTTGGGTGAACTATCCCTTTAAGCTCAATTAAAAGTTAAAGGTGCTATGAGCCGCTTTAGATGTGCTGGAACTTCCACGACTGAGCCGTTAATTAGACAGACCCCCTCTTTTCAAAACGCTGCCTTCTAAACATAGCGTTGAGACTGTCACCAAACAATAAAGCAGTGCATCTTCTCACAATTGTAAAACACAACAGTAGTAAAATAGCACACTCAGCTGATAACTATTTTCAATTTTAATATGATATCAAACCTGAATGCTCTGCTTCAACTACTACACTATGAGAATGTGGAAAATGATTGAAAGGCAGAAAGCAATAAGTCTTATATCTGGCTGATCAAAGAACGTCTCTGCAGCCTATGGTCAGATTTTTTGTTTGCTGTTTACACAGTTTAGTGCCGTTACAGAGATCAGTGAGATTTGACAGTTATTTTAGTGATAACATTCAGCAAGAAGGAACATTTTCTGCACAGCATTCCATAAAAATAGAAACCTTTAAGCATTTGTGGCATAATGCTGATTTCCCAAAAAATTATTTGGACCCGCCCTTCGTTTATTAAAAAACCAAAAATGAACCAAAATCTTAGTTTCATTAAGGTTGTTTTCAGTGACATATAGCCACAAGACATATATATAAAACATGTTAACATGGTTTTTGTGTGATAAAATCACTTACTAACCAAATTAATTTCCAATATTGCTACTGCGTTGTCATGAGAAAGAAACCATGTAGCCCAGTTATTGGATCTAAATTTACTCATATAAATTAAGCAATTTTATCACAATAAAATCATGTTATGTATAATGTTTACAATGTGTATTTTAGCATTTATAGTCTGGCCCCATTCACTTCTATTTTAAGTGCCTTACTGTAACCACTGTTTAATAAACGAGGGTCAATTCGAAATAATTTATTACAGTAATAAACTTAATGCCATAAATGCTGTTGTTGTTGTTGCATTTCTTTTATAGGAATATTTATAGGTATGTCGTCTTAGCGTTAACATTTACTACATCCCACATTTGAACACACAGAAAAAAGTCCTTTTCCTTCTCGACCAATGATATACTAAAAGAGGCTGACCTCGTGTACTGTCCGGTCCAGATGGGTAGCTTTGGGGCTGCCATCACTCAGTATATGCTCAGTTTTGATGGGTTTGGATGTGTCTTTGCAAGGCATTTGCAGGGACTGGATAGTAAAGGTGGAGTAGAGGCCAGACTTCATGTAATCGTTGCGGGAGCTGCGCTGCACTGAGCTGGGGGAGGAGCGCTGTACCTGCAGGTTCTTGCTCAGACAAGTGGTGGTGGTGTTTGTGCCATCTACAGATTTGGTCTGGATGGACAGCTCCAATTTTTCCCCTGCAGTGGCCTTCTGGGCATCCTCAGTCCCTTTCTGCCCATCAGTGGAGTTGGGGTCGGGAAAGGTCACAAACTTGTAGACGAACTTCTGTCCACTAACCTTCTTGATAATATTCTGTGGGTTTATGAAAGCTTGATGAACAGTGGCTAAGCAAAAATATGCACATGACATTAGACAGTAATACAAGCACTTCTTTTACTCCCATTCTAATGTCAGTACTAAGACGATTAAATCAATTACTAATATAATACTGCTGAACACACCTTCATAAAACTAGACCAATATATTGCCCAGGCCCATATTCTGTCATTTGTTTTAGCCAACATTTCTGAGTCATAGGAAAACTATTTTACAGTACACACCTTGTCGTAGTAGTAACGAAGTGCCCTGCTAAGCTTATCATAGTTCATATTGGTTTTATTCTTGCGCAGCCCCCAGAGTCTGGCCACCTCCTCAGCGTCCAGCAGCTTGAATTCCCCATCCCCAGACGTCCAGGAGATCAGGTGCTTCTGACTCTGATCATCCAGCAGGTGTAGCAGGAACTGCCACAATGTAATGGATGGGTCCATCGCTGTAGGAGACATAAAACGTAGTCAACTTATTAGGATAACATTTCTTACTCATTTGGTTTCCTCACACAAAGCTATTATGGCTACAGAAGACTAGCACACTAGTCATACAGGCTACATATGTGTTTATTTTTGTTTTTTGGAGCTTAATAAGCTGCATCACTTTCATTACAAGAGTGGCCATTACATTTCTCAATTTCTTCTTTTGTTCTCCACGTAAGACAAAATGTCATACAGGATTGTAACAACATGGGAGCGAGTCACCAAATGCTGACATCATTATTTTAATTTTGGGGTGTGATGTTCGAATTATCTAATTTGAGTTTTTAAATGCATCTATTTTGTGCAAACTAGGTAAAATGTTCCTTGAGGGTCTGAGCAAGATACAAAACCTCAGGTTACTACAAGCAATGGAAAATTTCTTCTAAATGGCAACATTTAAAAAAAAAAAAAAAACACCTGCATTCAGTAATATTCTTTTACTGAAATACATTTAAAAACATAGTCTAAAATCTCTCTATTTGCTGTGATGCTTGCCAAATATTGAACACAAGTTGATAAGTGCTGTAAAAAAAGAGATATGAGCTTTCACTGAGGAAAGTCAGTGCAATATGTAAAGAAAAGAAGCTGCTGGTAAAACATTAAAGCTTTACTTTTTCATAAGATCAAACAATGTTTAACCCTGTAAAGCCTGACTTGAGAATATGAGATTCTATATTTTTTTTACATTAAACTGTTTTTAGTACCATTAGAAAAACAATTTATTTGATACATTGAGCTTTAAAGGTCATTATCCCAGGTCATGAGGCCATGCAATTAATTTTTGTGTAGGACATTTGTGTGGGACAAGTTTTTATTAGCCCATACATGCTACAGTGGTAAATCTTGGGGTATTTTCAAGAGGACTCCCTGAGCTTTTCAGAGAGACCAAATGTTTGAGTTTGGTCATGACATCTTCCTTAAATATGGATTGAAATGTATCACAGTTCAATTAAGCACATCAAATAAAATATGAATAAAACATCATTCTTTCAATAAACAATTTTTATCATATGTATTTTATGCAACAAACACTCTACTGACATTTTAAAAAGGGAAATTGTAAAACTTTTTTTCCTGGGTTATCAGGTACTTAAGGTAAGATGACATCATAACAGCTATTAATGTAAAATAATGAGATCTTTATAATGACAGAGCAGACTGCATATATGAAAATACACAGAAATATTAGTTCACACTTGAAATCTTATAAAAAGTATGATAGAATTTTCAAAGCTCTGTGATAGTTTTTTTTATTTTGGGGCATGAATGTAATGGTGATTGAGAGAGACCTCAAAAGACTGTATTTTAAAGTGGAGCTTTCAATAAAATAAAGTACACAAGTTGCTTATATTCAGCAAATACTCATTTTAAAACATCAGTAATAGGGGGGCGCTATTGAAAGCTAAAAGTTAAGTGGAGAGGTTGTATTATTTTGCTGAAAATACTGCATGAAAAAATACCTAGGTTTAGTTGTAACTAGGACTGGGTGATAGGTTTACAAAAATTATATTATTTTTCAGCCTATTGACAATATTCAATATATATCTTTTTTTACAACCATTGTAGCCAAGTAGATATAATATTGTAAAACCTTGAATATAAATTCATTTAAAAATAATGAAGACATAATTTTTCCAAATATTTTCCACTAAATAAACACAAGGGAGAATGAGATTTTAATTTTTTCTTTGATATGCACTTTTATATTTAGATAAATTGTAGCTTAATATAAGCATTATTGACCTTCATATATTTTTACTAAAAAATATCTGTGAATTAACAAGATGTGAAAAAATTACTTCACTTAATTTTTGGAACCAAGTTGACTATTATGGTGCATCCTGAAAGTATTCACAGCGCTTCACTTTTTCCACATTTTGTTAAGTTACAGCCTTATTCCAAAATTTATTAAATTCATTATTTTCCTCAAAATTCTACAAACAATACCCCATAATGACAACGTGAAAGTAGTTTGTTTGAAATCTTTTTAAATTTATTAAAAACAAAACAAACAACAACAAAAAAGATCACATGTACATTAGTATTCACAGCCTTTGCTCAATACTTTTTGAAGCACCTTTGGCACCAATTTCAACCTCAAGTATTTTTGTGTATGATGCTACAAGCTTGGCAAACCTATATATCCCCACAGCATGATGCTGCCACCACCATGCTTCACTGTAGGGATGGTATTGGCCAGGTGATAAGCGGTGCCTGGTTTCCTCCAGACATGACACTTGACATTCAGGCCAAAGAGTTAAATCTTTGTTTCATCAGAACAGAGAAGTTTGTTTCTCATGGTCAGAGTCCTTCAGGTGCTTTTTGGCAAACACCACGTGGGCTGTCATGTGCCTTTTACTGAGGAGTGGCTTCCGTCTGGCCACTCTACCATACAGGCCTGATTGGTGGAGTGCTGCAGAGATGGCTGTTCTTCTGGAAGGTTCTCCTCTCTCCACAGAGAAACGCTGGAGCTCTGTCAGAGTGACCATCGGGTTCTTGGTCACCTCCCTGACTAAGGCCCTTCTCCCCAATCGCTCAGTTTGGCCGGGCGGCCAGCTCTAGGAAGAGTCCTGGTGGTTCCAAACGTCTTCCATTTACGGATGATGGATGTCACTGTGCTCATTGGGACCTTCAATGCTGCAGAAATGTTTCTGTACCCTTCCCCAGATCTGTGCCTCAATACAATCCTGTCTCGGAGGTCTACAGACAATTCCTTGGACTTCATGGCTTGGTTTGGTTTGTGCTCTGACATGCACCGTTAACTGTGGGACCTTATATAGACCTGTGTGTGTTTTTCCAAATCATGTCCAATCAACTGAATTTACTACAGGTGGACTCCAAACAAGTTGTAGAAACAGGAAACAGGATGCACCTGAGCTCAATTTTGAGTGTCATGGCAAAGGCTGTGAATACTAATGTACATGTGACTTTTTTTTTTTTTTTTTATAAATTTGCAAAGATTTCAAACAAACTTCTTTCATGTTGTCATTATGGGATATTGTTTGTAGAATTTTGAGGAAAATAATGAATTTAATCAATTTTGGAATAAGGCTGTAACATAACAAAATGTGGAAAAAGTGAAGCGCTGTGAATACTTTCTGGATGCAATGTATATAATACTAAATTATTACTGTGGGATCCAGTCAAGTTTATTATAATAATATAATATTGAATTATCAGTATTATTTTGAGGATTATATTTGTTTTATTTACAAGTAATATATTTTCTGTCCTATTTACTAGTATTTTTCTTTCATTATGCCCGCGAACTGCCCTAAAAGCACTAAAACTCAAGCCCATAAGCCCCGCACGTGCACAGAACAGCACGTCACCTTTTTAATCTGAAGCGCACACAGACATGTTTATCTGTCTTTAATTAAAGCCTTTTGCTCTTTCACATATGACCATATAACAATATTTTGTTATTTTGATTAATTGTGCAGCCCTAATGGATAGTGAAACTCTTTATGAAACTTAATAGCCAAATTAAAAGCACATTTAAATCATCGCGATATGCTTGATTTTGTATCGTCATCGCTATTAGTCACAGGATTTGTTTGTCTAAAACTGAAGCAATGCTGAAAAATCCATAGAGATTTAAACATTTCCAACAGACTTTGAATCTCATTCTTAGTAAAGTAAATTAAATCCTCTTTCTACAGACAGTCTTTAGTGCTGGACTGCTTAAACAGAGGAACACTTTCACATGTGCAGTGAAATCAAGGGAAAACAGGGAAGAATAAATGGTGCTACAGTCAGCAGAGGACTTCTATCACAAGTTCAGGAAGAACATGTTGAGAATGCAAATTAATCGTATCCCCCCCCAACCCCCCCTTCATTTACGCAACTCATAAGCAAAACCTTAGAAACCATCACCATGGTAAAAACGTTTAAGCAGCAGCTTCTAAGGAATAGAAAGACCCTACCCCCACTCTAAGCACACTGACCCAAAGAAATTGCAGGGAATTGCTGATGACAATTAAAGTAATTTTTTTCCAATTCAAGTAACCTGTGCATACAAACTCTTTAATTAATAATCACCATTAAAATTAGCTGAAATCAAATTAATTAACAGAAAAAAATCTTCAATAAATGGTGTTGCCAAAATCTAATACTTTTGGGTCAATTCTAAACTAAACACTTACTGTTTTTAAATGTCATATTCTCCTGTAAGCCCATCATTAACACTCTCTCATTAAATCAACATCCCACAGCAAGACCCTATAAGACTGCTGAAATTTCGGTAACATTTCCATTACGGTTTCCATAATTACTATCAGCTCTGTAACAAACATTTGTATTAATTACAAGTAATTTACTTGGATTTTAAGGACTGCAATTTTTGCAAAAACACAAAAGAAAAAGAACACTAAACAGTGACAAAAATGACTTTGTTTTTATTAAAAAGTATGAGCAAAAAAAAAACAAAAAAGGGGGAGAGAACCAGCTCCTATTCGGAATCGGAACTGGTTCCATGTTTTTAAAAATACAGGAACCATATCATTTTCATGACTTTCAGTTCTGCTAAAGGTTCTTGAATGTGCATTTCTCCACTTATGGACAAAAAATGCAACAAAAAGAAGTAAGCTAGAAGTACCAGGATGATGTATTTCTTGAACCTTCAAAACGGAGTGTGGAATGTTGGACACTTCATGAACGTAGTGGAAAGGGTGGAGTTACCTGGTTGCTGAAATTAACTTTTTAACCCACCAGCCAAGGTGGCTGGTATAGATGAAATCATTTACCAGCCAGTTCGATTTCTAACTGGCCATTTTTATAAAAAAAATAAAAAATATTGCATTTTACAAAAGGATTTTACAAACTTGAGACAAATAAACAATACTGTATGTTTAAAAGAATTGTATAGTTTTATTATTTATGAAATATTTAATTGCCAGATGGTCCATTTAGCATTATTTTTCAGATTATTCACTTCTTACAACAAAACTACATTTCTATTAATCACTAGCAGTTTACTTGGATTTTAAGGACTGCAAATTTTGCAAAAACATCTACGACCAGTAAGTAACTCTCATGAGTCTCATGAGACTTAATTACACATAACATAGATGGAACTGACTGAATTAATTGACTCACTTCCTGTTACTGATTCATAAGTCTTTTTGATCCAGTAAAAAGAGCCAGCTCATAGATTTACTGCTCACTAGGATGTCCTCATACCATTTTTGTTTAGAACAAGTACAGATACTTCCTTTTCAGTACTCGCCGATGCCTGTTTGTTGTTTTATTTTTTTCTGAAATCCATATCAACAGTTTATTTCAGTGATATCCTTAAAATTAAGTTAATTTAATTCAAACTTTAATAAAAAATAAAAAAAATAGAACAACAAATTTAATCAAATGCTATATTTTTATCATGAGGTGGTTTTATTCAGAACCTCACAGCACAATCCAAAATATGGGGATGTGTGGTAATGTAATAATTATTAGACCTTCCAGTTCTCAGTCATTTTAATCTTGTGTGAATCGGACATGTCAGAAATTTTCCTGGGCATTTTACGGAATGCACGTTCCCGTGCTAGTAAAAATTACAGCATGTTTTACCAACTACAAAATGGCCTGTATAAATAATCCCTGGTAATATTAATCCAGTGCAAACTGACATGTTAAAAAAAGCCAGTAAATCAGCACTTTCCAGCACTTGAGCGCTTTAAATATTGTTGTTTCTCAAGTGCTCCGAGTGTCTGAACTGGATGTTGGTCAAGAGAAGACGCCAGAAAATATTAGACCCGTTTCACAGCTTTGCGTTTGGACTGATGCATGTTTTTCTCAAGCTCTATATGCTGTTGAGTGTTTATTTACCCATGCAAAAGAGAAATGAGCAGCTTTTAAGCAGAGTGCGGGAAATTGTGTTGAGCCCCATGTTTCAAAACATAAAATTACATAATGTGAAGAGATTGTCCATATTTTTAATTCAAGGGTAATATAAGATTACAGGCTCGTTAATGTCACCAGTTATGTTGTATTGAGCCAGATATTCCAATCAATTCCTTCTAATTATCACAGATATACAGTATATGCTCATGTTTAATATTTCATGCATAATTAATTAGCATAGTATTTTCTAATATGTCAGTCACACGTGACAGCAGTTTAAATGCTGTAGACACACCCTACATAAGTTTTCACCTCTGGAAAAGCCGGTTGCTATGTGTGCTCAAAGTGATTTTTAAACTGCAAATGGCTGCTATTTAATGAAATAAATATGTAGTCTGAAGTGAATTAAAGCTCTGCTTGCAGTAATCGGCTACAAACAGAGCGTGAGTGTGAGCCAAGGAGTTCGTAAGAGCAGCCGGATTCAACACAACACCGGCTCCACACATACAAGTACATGAGCGCAGCATCCCTACTGCTAACTCAGACTTTCGATAAGCAGCGGAACTAGCTAATGAGAGCTGACTGAAGACCTACAGAACCCTCCTTGATGACAAAACTGGAACATGTTACATTATTTTACAAGCTGACACAAACTGACAAAAAAAGCATCCGCCAAAGTGGTGTATGACAACGTGAAATTCACCAGCCAAATAGAAAATTTCCCCGCATTTGGCTATTGGCGGTTGTTAAATTCATTGTAAATAATGGAGAATATAGCCACCAGTGAAATTTCAGTGAAGACAGCACATTACAACTGTAAGTTGAATGCTTTACCATCACCCCACGTTGTGTGAATATGTACAATGTTTGAGACACAAGTGTTAAATTGAGGATGGCTAATGTGCTAAAGCTAGCTGCAACATATCACATACTATTTAAATGTCACTTCCGTCAGCTTGTAAATTGGTGAATGCTTCTGTGCGGTAGAAAAATAAAATGTTAAGTGTTCCATTTGGGACTATACTACACTTTGAAAAATCATACACTACATGGCCAGTGTAACGCAGTTCCTGAACAAATGACGTTTAAGCCCCTTTCCCACATACAGTCCTGGTACTTTCTAGATGAGAACTATTAAGAGGAACGGGAGACTTTACCCTCTATTGCGTTCATGCGCACACAAAGAAACCCACGTAGTGAAGTGTTGACCATTTTTCTTCTGAAGTGTTTTAACTCGTGATTAAACAACAACAACAACAACAACACAAATTGACGGATGACAGGCTCGGAGCTACAATTATGTTAGGGGTGTTTTACACAAACTGTGTCTTCAGGTTACCGAATAGTCGTTTGATCTCATTTAACGTAACATGAGATCACATTAAACTCTAATGATAACATGCAAGAAGAGCACTGCAGCTCGCGCCTGACTGAGGAGAGGAAGAATTACATAGTCCAGAGGCACACCAAACTTTCCAAAAAGCTTCAGGTGATGTAGATCGCAAAGTATGAGGGAATAATACAATTCCAGAAGCACAGAATACAGAAGCACTCTTGTTATGGAATAAGCCGAGCCAGAGCTTTTTAAAGGAAACAAAAATGTTTCTTAAAATGCAGTTATATTTAATGAGTTGCAAGAATGTCCCAATCTAATGGGGGAGAGATTGAAACTGCACCCGGCTGATGCACACTCTGGCGTGGGGAGGCTCATCCCTCGAGCATGCACGCTTAATGCAGCTAGATTATAACATGATGGCTTGTGACTTATTGAATCATAATATACTGTATGTCACTGTGCATTTTTTATTGTAAAGGAAATTGGCAATGTGCAGCTTTATTAATAAGAGCAAGTTTTTTTTGAGAATTAAAGATGGATTGAAGTGAACAGAAAAGTGAGAGAGGAAGTCTTCGCCCCATTATACACTGCAACAAAATACGTTTTTGATTTGTTTTGTTTTGGCTTGTTTTCCAATATAAATATCTAAAACTCCTTTAAAACAACGTACATTTTCTTTAACAGCTATACTACAGAAGAAAAAATTGTTATATGAGAATTTTGAATATAATGTTAAAAATACAAATATTTAAAAATACCTAAAAATCCTTAAATAAAATGCATTCACCTGAGAAGCAGCATATAAGATATTTATACTTGCTTTTAGAGAATAGATCTTGAATACAAGTATATTTTGTAGGCACTCGCAGAAGTATGGACAAGTGAAAAAATATACTTACATACAAAATACACTTAATGTATATTTAAGATACATTCTCCGACAGCAATTCTTAACATCTTATATGTTGCTTCTCAAGTAAATGTATCTTGTTTTAAGGATTAGACTATTTTTAGACTATTTTAAATGGAAAACAAGACAAAAACACTTGATAACAATAGGATTTTTTGCAGTGAATATCTTTACTGAATTAAACTTAATAAAAAGTATTTTTCCTTTAATTCAGTGAATGTTATTTAGAGGCATTTTTAAAAGATGATTTTGTCCTCATTATTGTTAGTAAGCACATTTAATAGAACCATTTAAATAGGGACACAAGCAGAATAATCGGTTAAGAGCTAATGATGAATCATTGCAATAATCACAGAATAGTCAAATAATCGTTCTAATAATCGTTAGATTAATCAATTATCAAAATAATCGTTAGTTGCAGCCCTACCCCATATTTAAACCTAACCATAAAATCTGTAAGGATGATTTGAAGCATAAAGAGTATGTTTTGTTTGATGGAATAAAAGTAATTGTCACATTTTAGAAGGAGACGAGGGAGAGTCACCTGATTGGCTGTTGCAAAAGTCGTAAGAATTTGTATGACCCTACTCGTACAACTTCATACAATTTAGCCAACTTGTAGCCAACTCATACGAATCTGTATGATTTCTATGTGAGAGTGTGTTGTATGTTGAAAAATTCCCAGTGGCCAGTGTTTCAGCAATTACATGCTGAACCCCTATAAGACAGGATGCTGAACACTACACATCTAGAGCATCATTAACAATGTTGGCTTGAGAACAGAACACAAAAGGAGAAATCACCAGAGGGCTACCAGAAATAAAAATATTCGCTAAAGTGCAGCCAGAACCAAAAGACCAGATGTACATTTGTGTAATTTACACTTTAATTATTCCCTAATTTTCCTTGCAGAGTTACATTCTAGCTGAAGAGCTATAGCATGACTAATCAAGGGACTAACACACCACAGCTTGCCTTGGTCTAATGCATCATAAATCACAGCCTGTACAGCTGAGAAAGGCAAACAAAGACAGGCACTGAACAAGGAAAAACACAAGATCTGTTTTCTCCCCGTCAGACCTTATTGCCTTAAGACTGTTTGGGGACCTCAATGCTCAATAGTCAATTATCTTGAGTTCTCAGGCTTCACGGCCTACGATGACTTATAGCCCATGAATGAATTGCCTTCCCACAGGAGGAAAGAGCCAGACAGGGCTGGGATGTGAGGAGAATTAATTCAAAAGGTAAAATACCACATAAATCCCTAATAAACACATCCACATCCAGGCCATCCATTTGAAATATGCAAATTATAGCTTGTAAGTAGTGCTCTCAATAGTTCCTAGTGCAGGGGTCGGCAACCTTTTTGACATGGAGTGCCATTTTTTATTTTCCTGGTCAATGGCTGTGTGTTTCCCTAATTACATCATGTGTTGTTCTGAAAGCAAAAAGAAACAAATGAAACACAGAATGTAGGCTGTCATCCTACAGTCAACATGCATGGAGTGCTGGTGGCGTAGTGGGCTAAAGCACATAACTGTTAATCAGAAGGTTGCTGGTTTGATCCCCACAGCCACCATCATTGTGTCCTTGAGCAAGGCACTTAACTCCAGGTAGCTCCAGGGGGATTATCCCTGTAATAAGTGCATTGTAAGTCGCTTTGGATAAAAGTGTCTGCCAAATGCATAAATGTAAATGTCATCCGCGCAGACTGACCAATGCAAAGTGGGTGCGTTTACTCGCGCAATTAACTGAAAGTGAAGCGCTGCCAGCTTGTGAATGTGTGAATGGATTGCACACGCTGCACGAGTCTGTTGGGTATACAGCAGTCTCGTCACATTTTTACTTTTGTTTAGCCTCCCATTCAGCTCATGAAAACATGCTGCATGATCATGAGGAAGGATTACATCAAGATGTATCCTGTAATGGTGCGGAATTTCATTTGAATAAAATGGTCTACTCTCTCGCCGTTGCTGGGGTGCCAGTGATTACCCCTCCGTGTGCCAATTCTGGCACGTGTGCCATAGGTTGCCGACCCCTGTCCTGATGGTTAATCAACAAGGTGCCCGCCCTATCTCTTCAGGTTGGCTACTGTCTGCTGATTAATCTCAGTGGTTTGGTTTGATTTACACACACAAATAAACAGACAGCTCAAGGGGAGCAAATGCTGACAAAAGCATTGCAGATACTGCATTGGGCAAGTATTTTCAATCACATCTTCAATATTCAATTGTGATCACTGCACAATTGTAAAGCAGAATCACTTACCTTATCATAACAGTGAAAATGTTTTACTTTTATTTTCTAGTAACCCTGTCCTCAGAGCAAACATATAGTCTAGGACTTGTACTTTTGAGTACAAAAGGTATTAAAAAACAAAGGAACAAACAAGTGGCTTTGACTAGTAAAGACTATAATTCTTTCATAATTTTGTCATTGTAAACATAGATATGTCTTTCTTTCTTAAGTCCCGTTTACAACGCCAGAGATATTAAAACTAAGATATCATTATAATATGACAAGGAATCAGTGCCTCTAAAAATTTACATTTTACATGGAAGAGTGTTTTTGTATAACCTGCAGTAGTGCTCAATGCATCATATCATGAACAAGACAAACAATCTATCAATGTATGAATCAAACTCAAACTTGAAAGTAGACATGATTTTCCACACATCATTTTTATTAGGCTATATCCATGTATGTAGGTACAGACAAAAGATATATAACAGTGAAACCTTTTAACGACTCCATCTTGCCTGCACTCATCTCCAGTATCTCGCACAATCACTGGAGATGGATGGGGTGAGCTCCACTGTCTTCAATTTCATTGGTAATCGCTCCCTCAAAGTCACTCGTCATTTGCATAAAGTTAAAATTTTCTCAACTTTGTCTTGTCATTGCCAGGCGACCTCTGTCACCAACGATCACTGCAGCTCATGTCACCGGAAGTCTGGCAGTGTGAACGAGGCTTTGTGCAGAACACAAAAGAAAATGTTTTTATTAATATCCAGGTCTGTCTTTTAAATTACAATGGCAGCTGATAGTTACTCACTTTAAAGATTAATAAATGTCAAAAAAGTGTCACAAACGGGGTCCGAAACAACCAAAATGTCTCTTTGGCGAGTGAATTTTGTGGTCAAATTGGACAGATAACTTATTCTATTTATTAAGAGGATATAAAAATATTGAATATTTTAGAGCCAACTATAGAGGAAATCTTGTATTGTTTGATGCTCCACAACTCAACTCTGAAGTCATGTAGACCTTATTCATAGCACCGCCATCTTTGATTTTAGGCGTGAATGTAAACAAGGCTGTGAGGGATAGACTTACAATGACAATTTAATCAAATAAAAATCTTGATATGGCCAAGTGTGATCATTAAACAGTGGAAGGATGTAATATTTAAGCAATATCACATGAGCAAGAGTGCGTTATGGCCCTATACCAGCACTGCTGTGATTCGGCCTTAGGTAATTACAGCAGTGCTGATGTAGGGCCATATAGCACGATTGCGAGTGTGATATTGCTTATATACAACAGTTCAATGAACAAGAACATTTTCTAAAATTAGGAAAAACTGAGTACGGTCATAAAAACGCATTTGTGCATGGAACTACTTTATTACCCGACCGATCAGAATCTGCCGTTGCTGGTTCAAAACAAAAGATGCGTCCAAGCCTCCGTTAGTAATTCAAAATGTTCACTTAAGAAATAGTATCAGGGCTTGTGCTGTTTCTAACAAGTCATTGGATAAACAAAGACAGACGGATGGATATGTGTGTGTGTGTGTGTGTGTGTGAGAGAGAGAGAGAGAGAGTTATGGAGCGTGTGTGATCACGTTGCCACACCCAATCAGAGATGCTTACAGCTTTCTGAAGGTCAGCTTTCTCAGTGGAATATAGATGTCCAAGCGGGATATTCCTCTCTATTTCGGGGTAGCCAGTGCGCAAATGTCATTCACTATAGAAACAGCGATGTCCTCCGCCATTTTAAAAAGTATGTATCCAATGTGGAAACTCACAGAGCGCTCTTCTATGTAAACAATGACTAACGGATTCACTTTACGTCACCAACTGGCTCATAATACACACAAAAATTATCTTTTGCCACCACCTGCTGGCTAACATATGTAATTTAAAAACTAAAGACAGTAACTCTTAACACATATGCACTGTGCAGCACGAACACAAGCAGAGTGATGCACACAGTGAAGCGTCCGAGTGCTGATGCTGTCACACCATTAGTGCTCATGGAACGTCTCTCGTCCAATCAGATTCGAGGACCGGAAATAACTGTGGTATATAATTAAATAATATGCAGTTTACATGCACTGCATGCTTCAGAATGAATGAGATGTGCTGCTGTTGTCACACACACACACACACAGATTGCACGTGATGCACATAATGCTATTGTGTATTTCAGCATTTCATTTAGAATGTGGACCTTATTAAAAATACAACCCACTGGAGTCACTGAAAGGTGCATCAAAATAAAAGCTCTATTTAACTGGATACATGAAATTTAAGATATTACGACAGAAAAAACACTACTATTGTATAGAAAATCTTTATAATAAAAGTAACAATAATAATATAATAATAAATGTTTTTATTATTATCATCGTAATTTTATAATAATTATTATTATTTATAAAATTATTATTAAAATGTAAGCAATATCCCAAAAACAAGTGTACTGAACATCAGCACACTGTGATTCAGCCATTGCAGCCTTGTGCAAAAGTTCATTAATTTCAGTAATTCAACTTAAAAGGTGAAACTAATGTATTATATAGACTCATTACAAGCAAAGTAAGATATTTCAAGCCTTTATTTGATATAATTTTGATGATTATGGCTTACAGCTTATGAAAACCCCAAATTCAGAATCTCAGAAAATTAGAATATTGTGAAAAGGTTCAGTATTGTAGTCTTAAAGTGTCACACTCTAATCAGCTAAACACCTGCAAAGGGTTCCTGAGCCTTTAAATGGTCTCTCAGTCTGGTTCAGTTGAATTCACAATCATGGGGAAGACTGCTGACCTGACAGTTGTGCAGAAAACCATCATTGACACCCTCCACAAGGAGGGAAAGCCTCAAAAGGTAATTGCAAAAGAAGTTGGATGTTCTCAAAGTGCTGTATCAAAGCACATTAATAGAAAGTTAAGTGGAAGGGAAAAGTGTGGAAGAAAAAGGTGCACAAGCAGCAGGGATGACCGTAGCCTGGAGAGGATTGTCAGGAAAAGGCCATTCAAATGTGTGGGGAGCTTCACAAGGAGTGGACTGAGGCTGGAGTTACTGCATCAAGAGCCACCACACACAGACGGGTCCTGGACATGGGCTTCAAATGTCAAACGTCTTACCTGGGCTAAAGAAAAAAAGAACTGGTCTGTTGCTCAGTGGTCCAAAGTCCTCTTTTCTGATGAGAGCAAATTTTGCATCTCATTTGGAAACCAAGGTCCCAGAGTCTGGAGGAAGAATGGAGAGGCACACAATCCAAGATGCTTGAAGTCCAGTGTGAAGTTTCCACAGTCTGTGTTGGTTTGGGGAGCCATGTCATCGGCTGGTGTTGGTCCACTGTGCTTTATTAAGTCCAGAGTCAACGCAGCCGTCTACCGGGACATTTTAGAGCACTTCATGCTTCCTTCAGCAGACAAGCTTTATGGAGATGCTGACTTCATTTTCCAGCAGGACTTGGCACCTGCCCACACTGCCAAAAGTACCAAAACCTGGTTCAATGACCATGGTATTACTGTGCTTGATTGGCCAGCAAACTCGCCTGACCTGAACCCCATAGAGAATCTATGGGGCATTGTCAAGAGAAAGATGAGAGACATGAGACCAAACAATGCAGAAGAGCTGAAGGCCGCTATTGAAGCATCTTGGTCTTCCATAACACCTCAGCAGCGCCACAGGCTGATAGCATCCATGCCACGCCGCATTGAGGCAGTAATTAATGCAAAAGGGGCCCAAACCAGGTACTGAGTACATATGCATGATTATACTTTTCAGAGGGCCGACATTTCTGTATTTAAAATCCTTTTTTTTATTGATTTCATGTAATATTCTAATTTTCTGAGATTCTGAATTTGGGGTTTTCATAAGCTGTAAGCCATAATCATCAAAATTATATAAAATAAAGGCTTGAAATATCCTACTTTGCTTGTAATGAGTCAATATAATATATTAGTTTCACCTTTTAAGTTGAATTACTGAAATTAATGAACTTTTGCACGATATTCTAATTTTTCGAGTTTCACCTATATATACTGTGAAGCTCTGTTGTGCAGCATTTTATTTCAGAAAAAAATTGCTTTTTTTTCTGCTGAAAATTATTATATTTTATATTAAAGCCTTCATATAATATATTATATGAAAGCTTTATTAATTTGATGAAACAATGTTTTGATGATAACATTCAATTAAAAGGCTATTTATTTGTTGCCAAAGTATCAATATCAAGGTTCTAGGGCTGGTAACCCTATTCTGAACACACAGTAAGGGATGAAATGGTTACCGGTTTCATGGTAAACCACGATAAAATTATCTGACGGTTAATATTACCGTTTCAAATTTAATTATCATTAAAACCAGCTCGATTATCGTGATTTGTAAAACTGCCGGTAAATGCTTTTCTCACTCACTCACTCTCACACACACACACACACAGCATGATTTTGACGCATGGGCACAGCATGCAATATTGTTATTGTTGTAGTTTTTTTTGCGTGAAAACATGGCGTAAGGCAATGACAGTGCTCGAGAGAATTTCCAACCTTCCAAGAAGACCAAATCAGAAGTGTGGTCATATTTTGGATTTAATAAGAATGCTGAGAGAAAATTAGTAGAAGATGTAATTTTCTGCAGAGCTTACAAGAGGAAAGTCGCTGCGAAACGGGGCAACGCATATTTCAAATAATTACGGGGACATGAAATAGTGATTTGAGATGAAAGTTTTAAAAACGTTCCTGTTAATTATTAAAAAAAAAATGTATCATCTGTGCGGTCTACAAAACAATCGTCCAATAGAAATACTTAAGTCCTCCAATTTCATTTTCAATACAATCAATAACTATAACAGAGATGCACGATGGCACCCGTTGTGTTTGTATGAAAAGAGAGCATGTGAGACATGAAAGAATCCAGAATTTCAGGATGAGCGACCAGAATCAAGATTTTCAGAGAGATATGTAATAACATGTTGTGTAGTTTAGTTATCCAACCAACATATTTTGATCATTTAAAATGTAAGTTCCTAATAATAAAACCACACAAATAATAATAATATTATTATTATTATACTTCATTTGATATTCCCTTGTTTACTAATTGTATTTGTAGTTTGTTGATTTTCAAATATAAAACCTGTTTAAATTATTTACATGTATGCATTTGGCATATGTATTTCAGTTTGTGTATCTGTACTTTTTGTACATTTTCAGTATATTTTCACAATACCGTAATAATACATCTCAAAATGCAGTGTATGTGCATGCGTCTGAATTTATTTATGTCTCATGACATATACAACATGTAGTTTTTAATTAAATGTTTTATTTTATCCCCCTTTCTCTCAATTTGCAATGCCCAATTCCCACTACTTAGTAGGTCCTTGTGATGATGCGGTTACTCACCTCAATCCGGGTGGTGGAGGACAAGTCTCAGTTGCCTCCACTTCTGAGACCGACAAGCTGTGCATTTTATCACGTGGCTAGCTGTGCATTACACCGCTGAGAATCCCAGCACATGGAGGGTCATGCTACTCTCCACGATACACACACAACTTACCACATGCCCCATTAAGAGCGAGATCCCCTAATCATGACGACGAGGAGGTTACCCCAAGTAACTCTACCCTCCCTAGCAACCGGGCCAATTTGGTTGCTTAGGAGACCTGGCTGGAGTCACTCAGCACGCCCTGGATTCAAACTCGTGACTCCAGGGGTGTTAGTCAGCATCAATACTCACTGAGCCACCCAGGCCCCAACAAAATATAGTTTTAAATATGCATTTAGTTTTGCCGTAATAAGTAAACAATCTAAAAATTAAAATGTAAAAATTTAAAAAAAGTCTAAATTGACTTCCAGGCTAAAATAATAAAATTCTTTAAAAAAAAAAAAACATGTGTACAGTATTGTATATTTGTCTCTCATGTCGGTCAAATCCACTTGTGAAATGCTTGTAAATGTATTCATCTAAAAGCCTGAAAGGTTAATTTCGGACCATGATCATCAAAAGTAATCCATACGGCTCATGCATCATTTTTCAAATCTTCTGAAAGTATCTTATCCAAAATACTTCTAATCCAAGGTTTGGAACGACGTGAAGCTGAGCAAAATATGACAGAATTTTCATTTGTAAAACACACACTCCAAGTCCAAATATTTTGTGTGAAACAAATGCAAAATCTAATACACTTTCCAAATTGCACAGCTTCGGTGATTGATTAGAAGTGCTGCTAAGGAATAACCATGAGACATGCAATATTATGATACATTGTTGCTGATGCAGAGGCATAATCTCAGACATTTGGATTGCAAAACACACAGACACGCATGCAAACACAGTTTAGGTGCATCGAGTTTCCAACAGGTAGGAGTCACGTCAACCAAACGTAAATAAGAAGAGCAAGGTGTGAATACCACTCATTTTCAGTTACTTCCTACTTAAGGGCAATCATATGGATTTGAACAAAATGTTCTTTTTAAATATCATCCAGCTCATTTACAAACCAATAGTAAATGAACAGCAAGCTGTGAATGTATTTACATTTTATTCTACAAGCATAAATCAGTCCAAAACTCTGCATTCACTAATTACTAATACAATCACCTACATGGCCAAGCTCCTTCAACAGGAATAAACTTACCACTGATGAGCGAGTTGGACTCCATCTCTCCCTAAAACAAGATGTGTTTGCGAATATGTTACTCTTTGGCGATTAAATCACATCCATAACTGTGCTTCAGGGGTGTCAAAAGTCGATGATAAAATTGCGGTTTGATGTTATGTAACACATGCACCTCTCCTTCCATGATTTAGTTGACATTAGCGGCTAAGTCGATAGCTTGCGCGCTAGCTCTGCCTGCCTGCGCATGCATTCACAATTGGAAAGTCCAATAAAATGACGTTAAGTTATGGTTCATTCCTTTGTGGTGAGCGGCCAGGGGGAGTAAATAAACCGAGCCCCCTTATCTGGTTGCCGTTCGTCCGTCCACTTCAGCGCGAGCGGGTGTCCAGGCAACGGACGGAAAGTCCTCGCGCTCTAAACAACCGCGAGTGCGGCGGCTGCAGTGTTGACAGCGTTCAGAGCTTTACAGTAACGACCGAATTGTCCCTTTCTGAAAGTTTTTCACCTGCTTGGCGTCATCCACTCTTTGCTTCCTGTTTCTACAAGCGCCTCGACTACTTCTGTTACACTTTCTTTTCTTTTTCTTTTTTTCACCTCTCTTTGGTCTGAGAGTCCCTGTGCGTCCGTGATGTCACCGCACAGGCATGACGTGGGTCGGCTGTGGAGGAAAATGAATGAAAACACTAACTTTTGTGAGGATTTTTATTTATTTATTTATGTGTGCTGCTTTTTTCCTTTGAAAAGAGGACCAAGGCCGAATGAAAATCTTTGCACAGATAATGGGCCTACTAAATTAATTATTAAATTAAATTATCACACACACACACACACACACACACGAGAGAGAGAGAGAGAGAGAGACAGTGAGGAGCGCAATCCACAGGTTCTTGGTGCGGGAATGTGTCTTAAATGTTGCTTTCCATGCACATACTGTAAGTGGCATGATATGTAGCAGGGCCAAAATTATGTCAAGCATCTTTAAAGGTGCACTCAGTCATTTTTTCCCTCATTAAAACAGTTTAATTACTAAAGACATGAATTGTAATTTTGCAATATATGCAGGAAATCATGAACACTCATATTAAAATGAATCCTCCAGTCATATCAGTAACCTTATAAAAGCTGTTTTAATCTACATGGAGACCAGCCGAATACTACTCACTTAATCTCAGTAACCGTTGTGTTATTTGAATCTTTCACTTACGGATTAATGCAATCATGTCTGACTGTGAATACTAAATATCTACAATAGATTCTGAAACTGAAAACTATTGATTTTAAATTATGCTGCATCCAAGCCACTAGGTGTCAGCCTAAGTCCAAGATGACACAAAGACAAAAGTTACTGAGTGCACCTTTAATTCCATAATATTGGAAGCATAAAAGCTCTGCAGACATTTTTCTTAACCATTAAATTCCCTCTAAATCCTGAATTCTTGAAGTTTAAAACTCCAATCCGTAATTTCAGATCCAGTGCTGACAACGTAACATTATAATGATTGTATTGTGTGTCATTGTGCCCAAATGCGGCAGTGAGTCTTTCTACAAAGAAACATAATCTATTTCAGGGAGCAAGTCTAACACTGCTGCCACAATTCAACATCCAGTTTCCATGGCAACTGTTACTAGTGTGACAGGGTAGCCGTCACATGGATGCTGCAGAAACTTCAAATTAACCAGAGTCTTCATCGATAAGAAGAACTAAAATAGAAGTTAAATTAATGATCAGTCAATTAAGCATCACTTTAATCCCAATGGCAGCACCACGGCAGATTAAAACTGGTTTGAAAGCATTTCACATATGTCATAGATAGGTTGAAGAACTGGACATGAAGACAAATTATTCTATAGTTTTGCTCTTTTTATTTGTAGATATAAGATAATGTTAAATACATTTTGAATTACAGTAGAATTTTTGCTCAAATTCATTTAATATACTTAATTCACAAAGACAAATTCTCAAATCTCACATCTTTAATTTTAGATCTACAAATAATGGTGTTGTAGTATTATCTTAAAGGTGCACTCAGTAACTTTTGCCTTTGTGTCATCTTGGACTTACACTGGCACCTAATGACTAATGGATGCGGCATAATTTTAAATCAATAGTTTTAAGTTTCAGTTGCCATTGTAGATATTAAGTATCATGTCAGACATGATTAATGTAATCAATGAGTGAAAGTATACCGCAACAGGATGGTCACTGAGATTAAGCGAGTAGTATTCAGCTGGTCATGTGATTCTAACATGGCAGCCCCCATATGTGGACCCTCTCCATGTAGAATAAAACAGCTTTTATAAGGTTACTGATATGACTGGAGTCTTCATTTTAATATGAGTGTTCATGATTTCAAACATATATTGCAAAATTACAATTCATGTCTTTAGGAGTTAAAATTTTTTCAATGAGGAAAAAATTACTGAGTGCATCATTAACATAGAAAAAACAGCATATATGTAAATAGTAATATATAACTATGAATGTCATGTCATTATCCATTAATATGCATGATTTAAATTGTCTGCCTTTAAATATACAGTTGTGGCCAACAATATTGGCCCCCTTTGTGAATATGAGCAAAGAAGGCTGTGAAAAAAATCTGCATTGTTTGTCCTTTTGAAATTTTATTACAAAAATTCCCAAAAATCAAATCTTTAATTGAAGTAAAACATTTGAAAGGGGGGAAAAATCTATTTTTTTCTCCAAAATGCATTGGCACCCTTTTATTCAAAACTATTTGCAACCTCTCTTTGTCAAGACAACAGCTCTGAGTCTTCTCTTATAATGCCTAATGAGGTTGAAGAACACCTGGCAAGTGATCTGAGACCATTCCTCCATACAGAATCTCTCCAGATCCTTCAAATTCCAATGTCCATGCTGGTGGACACCCCACACATTTTCTAAGTGGTTCAGGTCAGGGGACTGGGATGGCCATGGCTGAACTTTGATATTTTAGTCAGTGAACCATTTTTGTGCTGATTTTGATGTTTGGTTTAGATCATTGTCCTGCTGGAAGATCCAACCAGGGCCCATTTTAAGCTTTCTGACAGAGGCAGCCAGGTTTAGATTTCTATCTGTTGGTATTTGATAGAGTCCATGATGCCATGTATCCAAACAAGATGTCCAGGACCTCTGGCAGAAAGACAGCACCACATTTAACCGTGGGCATTGGGTACTTCTTCATCTCTGTGTACGCCAAACCCATCTCTGGTGTTTGTTGCCAAAATGGTCTTTTTTTGTTTCATCTAACCATAGAACCCGGTTGCATTTGATGTTCCAGTAGTGTCTGGCAAACTGAAGATGCTCGAGTTAGTTGTTGCATGACCAGAGAGGCTTTTTTCCCTTGAAACCCTCCCAAACAGCTTGAGGTTATGTAGGTGATGTCTGATATTTTTTTTTAGACTTTCTGACCCCAAGACCCAATTAATTTCTGCAGTTCTCCAGTTGTGATCCTTGGAGATTCTTTGGCCACTTGAACCATCCTCCTCACTGTGCATGGAGACAATATAGACACACGTCCTTTTCCAGGCCGATTCTTAAGATCTCCAGTTTATCGGAACTTCTTAATAATTGCCCTGATGGTGGAATTGGGCATTTTCAATACTTTGGCTATTTTCTTACAGCCACTTCCCATATTGTGAAGCTCAACATCCTTTTGCAGCACATCAGAACTATATTCTTTAGTCTAACTCATTATGATTAAGGGAATTTGGCCTGTAGGTTACCCCTGTGAAACAGGAAGTCAATTACAATTTCATGTTCCTAGTCACCCAGGTGCACTTAAAATGCACTTTTGCTTTTTTTTAAAAAATATGAATGGGAAAATACTTCAGATATATTTTACTCGTAAGAATTTCTAAGGGTGCCAATAATTGTGGCCAATGTGTTCTAGAGAAAAATATTTAATAATAAAAAGTTTCCCCTCTTTCATTAGTTATACTTCAATTAAATAGTAAATGGTCTGCAATTATATAGCGCCTTTTTAACCTTAGCGGTATTCAAAGTGCTTCACACTGCTTCTCATTCACACACACACACTAATGACAGCAGAGTTGCCATGCAAGGCGCTATTTTGCCATTGGGAGCAACTTGGGGTTCAGTGTCTTGCCCAAGGACACTTCGGCATGTGGAGTCATGTGGGCCGGGAATCAAACCGCCAACCCTGCGATTAGTGGACAACCCGGTCTACCACCTGAGCCACAGCCGCCACAATTAAAGGCTAGATTTTTGTGAATTTTTAGAATGAAATATCAAAGGCGTAAACAATGCAGATTTTTTTTCATAGACTTCTTTGCACATATTTACAACGGGTGCCAATATTTCTGGCCACCACTGCACTATAGAATGACACATGATAATCTCACGGTCTGCATTTAATATAATTCTCTTAACAGATTTCTAAACCTTTTTAAGCAGTATCCTTGTGCTTTAGATATGAAAAGAGGCCTCGTACATGTTCACATTTCTATGCAGAAACATCTGCATCCATATAAACTACATGATCTAAAAGGGGTTTAAGTAATAAAATGAGTAAGTGTATTGCATGCACAAATAGTGGCATAGCTAAAATGATTAACAAATGGCACAGAGGTGTTCTGAAAATGTTGCAATTTATTCAGCTGACTTTTTTTTTTTTTTTTTTTTTAAACAACAGTATAACCTGTTAAAAGGCAAGATTCATCTTAACCTAATTGCCATAATGTTTACATCGTTTGAAACAAACATCAAGTCATATGCACAAAAAGAATACACCATGCTTTTATGAGTTTTATTATACTAAAACACCTCTCTCCTTCTGGTCTCTGGAAGATCTTTCAGACCATGCAATTCCCTTAATCCCTATAAAAGCAGAATGATTTTGTATGTCACCATGCATAGTAAATATAAGATATAAATAGTGCATCATAATAATTGTACCTCCAGAACCATCCGAATATTGGCCTTTATCTTTGCTGCATCTTTGGTAAGAACCTCAGTATATCTGAAAAAATTCAAATAGTAATAAACATCTCAAGGTGAATAAAAAGGACACACACAAAGATATTTGAAAGTTAAAGACAAACGCTCACTCTGTTAGCTGATTCGTCTTCTTTTCTAAGAACTTCAAAGCCTCAGTGTGTGTGAATTCGACAAAGAATCCATAACCAACTGACACAAATATTTTTGATGTATCAGGCCTAAAGAGGAACAAATCCTTTATGAGACTTCTCTTTTAAGAAGCACTGACACACATTTGTTTGCTGAGGCATCAGATTTGCGTTACTTACACATGAGCTTGAACATAGAAATTGCAGCCAAGGTCAACATCTGTTTTGAGTTCTTTACTGTCAGATTCCTAAAGATGCGTAAAGGGAATACAGTGAAGCAACATCTCATTATCGCTTCTGAAGATTGGTGGAGAAATGCTGCAAATCTCCTACCTGAATGCTTTTAATTGTGTTCTTCAGCTGAAGGTATTGTGATATTTTCTCATAAACACCATCTCTTTGCTCCAACACCCTCCTGTCAGAACAAACACAAGAGAGAAATGATAGTAGTAGACCACCCTTAAAGATATATACCATGGTATGGAAATATTACAGAATACATTTATAATGGCATTTAAATGGTACTCCAAGGAATATTTTAGTATTACCATTGTATTTGTTTAAAAAAAAAAAACACCAGATTTCCATGATA
Organism: Xyrauchen texanus; assembly: GCF_025860055.1. Lineage (NCBI taxonomy): Eukaryota > Metazoa > Chordata > Actinopteri > Cypriniformes > Catostomidae > Xyrauchen > Xyrauchen texanus. The sequence goes on from NC_068302.1 coordinate 36,818,661, forward strand.
CCATGGCAACACGTCATAAATATCAAGTTATACTTACTGTAAGTCTCGCCTCAATACATCATTGATGAAAGTCTCATACTGCAAAGCTTTTTCGTTAATATTGGATGCCTCGGAAGTCATGATATGTAGGGAAAATATGGTTGCAGATCGACTATAATGAGATAAATACACAGCGTCAGAAACGTTCTTAAAAAAGAGGTCAATATTTAGAATATTAACTCGCAGTAAACATCGCCAGTTAACTGCTGGGAATATGCGGCGATTAAAGTCTGACACTTTTTTAGCGCAATAACTTTGTTTTTAACTGAAAAACCTATACTTTTCCCTCAGTGCGTCACGTGGTTTCTTCTTCTTCTTCTGTTGTTTTATGGCGGTTGGCAATTCAACTTAAATGGTGCATTCCCGCCACCTACTGGATTGAAGCGTGGAGCGCTAAATAGTTGGAAAGTTAAAAAAAATCTTATATTCTATTGATCAATCATGTATCTTTTAAGAAATTAAATAATTCTTGATTCATTCTTGATTGCTTTGGGCCATTTCCTAACAAAACCTGAAGTGACACATAATTTACTCTCAGAGATCTTAAAGCTCGAGTTAGATCGAGTTCTTGCTCTTTCATATGCATCACATTTTATAATTACATGTTCTACAAGACCACATTTATCACATTTACCATTCTCATGTTTCCCTATTCTGTACAAACACTTATTTAATGCACAATGTCCAATACACATTCTAGAAATTAAAACATCCTCTTTCCTGTTTCCAAATTTTCTTCTTTCTAGTCCAACTATTTCTTGAATGTGATGCAAGCGTCTACCTTTAGTTCCACTGTCCCACTCTTTCTGCCATATCTTTCTTATTTCACTCGCTATAAATCCTTTAACTTCTTTTTTACTTAATGACACTTTTATGTCAATTTGTGAACGTTTCAAAACCTGTTTAGCCAGATGGTCTGCCTCCTCGTTTCCTTTTACACCCACATGTGATGGTACCCACAAAAACTTTACAATAAGTCCAGATTGTCTTATTCTAAATTTATCACTTCATATAATCAAATCTTGACTTGCTACCGATACTCCACTTGACAAGCTATTGATAGCTGAATGTGAATCTGTGCTGACACAGATATCTCACTGACCTAGTAGGTTGTATTTCTTCTAGCCATTGAAGTGCTAGTAAATACAGAAATATGATCAGATATTCTCTATGAAATGTTAACTTTAAAAACAGGTATGTAATCTTCTGCTGCTGTAAATCCAGAATCTGGATCCTTTGATCCATCTGTATAAATTTGCACTGCATTATAATATATTTTATCAATATATTGTTGTATTGTTAAACTTTCCAACAAATTTATTTCCTTGTTACGTTTATCTTCATACAACTAAATGTCCACTAGAGGCATAGGGAAAAGCCAAGGAGGTTTTGCTGACATAGCGACAGAAGTGGCAATGTTGATATCACTTATTCCTATGTTTTGTGCCTCCTTATTGGCTGTCCATCCAAAGCTTGTTGATTTTTTATACTCATATTCTCAGCAATCATTCAAGACTTTCTTAACTGGATGACTATCCGAATGACCTTTAATATTAGTCTAATATCTCATCTTTAATTTCCATCCATCCATCTTCAACCACTTATCCGAAGTCGGGTCGCAGGGGGCAGCCGCTCCAGCAGAGGGCCCCAAACTTCCCTATCATCTTTAATTTGAGCCTTCTAATTTCTAGAGGCATTTTATCCATCTTTACTTGTACTGCTGTTACTGGAGATGATCTTATTGCTCCACAACATATTCTCAATGCTTGTGATTGCCATGCCTCAACTTTTAAAAATACATTTACATATTTACATTTATGCATTTGGCAGATGCTTTTATCCAAAGTGACTTACAGTGCACTTATTACAGGGACAATCCCCCCCGGAGCAACCTGGAGTTAAGTGCCTTACTCAAGGACACAATGGTGGTGGCTGTGGGGTTTGAACCAGTAACCTTCTGATGACCAGTTATGTGCTTAAGCCCACTACGCCACCACCACCACAAAGTAGCATTTTAGATGCAGGACTGTACACCATACATCCATACTCAATAGCAGCTCTTATTAGTGCACAATATATACTTTTAAGAGACTGACGGCATGCTCCCAATTCAATTCCTGCCAAACACCTCATTATATTTATTGCTTTTTTGCAATAAAATAAAAATCAATTTTGAACTCATCCACATTCCCAGGAATCTAACTACTGATGTTTGCTCCAATTGTTGTCCATACATATTAATATTTATTGTTGGGTTAATTTTTCTTTTTGTAAAACAGATCACTGGAGTTTTTGCCACTGAAAAATGAAAACCCCATTCAAAAGCCCAATTCTCTACCTTTCTTACAGCAGTTTGAATACACCTCTCCACATGCCCAACATTGCGTCCTCTCTTCCACAGTGCCCCATCATCTGCATATAAAGACCTCCCTATGCCTGAATCTATCTGTGAAAAATGTAATTGATTATTATGTTAAACAGAATTGGACTGCTAACACTTCCCTGTGGTGTTCCGTTCTCTACTTGATATACCTGAGAAAAAGCAGACCATACTCTCACTTGTATTGTTCTTTTAAACAAAAAATTCATAATCCAGATATACATTTTACCTTTTACTTCCATTCTATCCAGTTTAATTAAAAGTCCCTCTTTCCACATCATATCGTAAGCTTTTTCAACGTCAAAACATACTCCTACTAACACCTCCTTGTTTACTTGGGCCTTTCTAATTTCAGCTTCCAGGCATAAAACAGAATTGTGCTTCTCCCTTTTCTGAAACCACTTTGGGATGCAGAGATAAGGTTTTTCTTTTCAATAACATATATCAATCTGTTCATGACCATATGCTCCATTAGTTTGCATAAATTCGACGTTAATGTTATGGGCCTGTAGTTAGTGGGCTACGAACAATCCTTCCCTGGCTTTGCAATTGGCACTATGATCCCATGCTTCCAGTCACCTGGTAATTTCCCTGATTCCCACACCTTATTAAAAAGACTCAATATAATATTTAGAGATGTTTCTGATAGGTGTTTTACCATCTCATAACAGATGTCACCCCAGCAAGCGCTTTCTTCAGTTCAAACAGTGTAAACTCTAAATCTAATGTAGATTTAGCAATCGAGCTCAGATCCCTATATCTCCTCATTTCTTCTGTTATATTTGAATTACTACATTAGCAAATGTTTCTGCTAACACCTCTGCTTTTTCACTGTCTGATATTACTGATCTATTGTTATATACGAAGACAGGAATGTTACTGTTTCTTTGTCTCCCTCCCATCTTTCTTATCATACTCCATACTTCATTAATTTAAATTTCTTCTCCAATATTATTACAAAATTCCCTCCAATATCTTTTCTTAGATGTCCGTATGACTCTTCTCACTATAGCCTGTGCTCTTTTATAATTAATAAAATCATTAGTAATTGAATGATCTTCGTACTCTCTTAAGTGCTTTATTTATTTTTTTAATTGCCTCATTGCATTCCTCATTCCACCATGGGACATCTTTTCTCCTGCTTCCTGTCCTCTTCTTACCAATTACTTCTTCAGCTGTACTCCGAAGAACTTCACTTACATTATAATTAAAAGCTTCTACATCCTTTATAGAATTACTAATTTCTGCCATTTTATTTTGACATAATTCCTTATATTTATCCCAGTCGGCTGTTTTAAATGTCCACCTTGGTAATCTTTCCACCACTGTTTGAGCTATGTCCACACTGATTTCACTACTGATAGGAAAATGATCACTACCTATTGTACTTTGATTTAAAACTTTCCAATCACATTTTCCTGCTACATTTTCAGAAACAAGTGTCAAGTCTAACATTGAATTTTTTCCCTGTGTCAAATCAATTGCGTCACGTGGCTCTCCACTTGTTTACAAGATACCCGGAAACGCTGCGATGGGAAATGACGTCAAAGCAAACGTTTTAAAAAATAATATTTTTTATTTTAAAATAAATATATTAATTTATGTTTGAGATATATACAAATATTTTATATAACATAATGACAGAGAAGAGAGCTGTAATAAAATACGAATGTATTTTAAAATATGTAATTAGGTTCAAAGGTTAAACAGCAGCTGCGCAGATGGTACGTGTCCATGCAGCAATGTGCTTTTACTGTCACATGAAGTGTATTACTCTAAGCATAGTTTGACTTTTAAGCAAGACAGACACCGATACATATTAAAGCGTTATAATTAGCTTTAAAAGTGTCTCGTGTTTAGTTTCTAGGGTTACAGTTTCGTTTGTTTATTAGAAATGCTTGTTTAAATTTGTTATTTGACTTCAGACAGTTGTTGGACGGAAATGGCAGGTCCAGAGCTGTTGTTGGACTCCAGTATTCGCCTGTGGGTTGTTCTGCCCATAGTTTTCATCACTTTCTTCGTTGGGGTTCTTCGGCATTACGTTACTCAAATTATTCACACGGATAAAAAAGTTGATCTGCAGCAGGTATCAGACAGGTGAGATGAATGACACTTGTTTACTCTAAAAATTATGGAATAATAACTGATGATCCATTTCTTATATTTGATGTTATTAGTATTTTTTAGTAGTACTCTTTTTGTTTTGTTTTTCACAGCCAGGTGTTGCTGCGCAGCCGTATACTGAGAGAAAATGGAAAGTATATTCCCAAACAGGTATGCATTTTTTTTAAATTATTTTGCACAGCATGTTTACAAGAAATCCCTGATCACCAATTCTGTCCATTTTCAGTCATTTGCCATGAGAAAACAATATTTCAACAACCCTGAGACTGGATTCTTCAAGAAAGTTAAGAGAAAGGTTATCCCCAAAAACCCCATGACAGGTAAATGCCACTTAAACATGTAGTGCAATTCCTTGACATCAAATAAATCACCTGTAACATGCCTTCTTTATAATGTCTGTCTGTTATGAATTTCCAACCTGTCCCTTTTTCACTCTCAGACACCAGCATGTTAACGGACATGATGAAAGGCAATCTGACCAATGTGCTACCAATGATCCTGATTGGAGGATGGATCAACTGGGCCTTTTCTGGTTTTGTCACAAGTAAGGGCAGCTGGACGTGCCCTGCCCACCTAGAGTTAAAAGTTCATCCTAAAATGAAAATCCTCTCATCATTAACTCAGTCTCATGTCATCCCAGATGTGTATGACTTTCTTTCTTCTGCTGAACACAAATGAAGATTTTTAGAAGAATGTATCAGCTTTCTAGGTCCATACAATGCAAGTGAATGGTGGCCAAAACTTTGAAGCTCCAAAAATCACATAAAGACCACATAAAAGGAATCCATAAGTGGTTTAATCCATGTTGTCTGAATCGATCCAATTGGTTTTGGGTGAGAACAGACCAAAATGTAATTCCTTTTTACTATAAATCTTGACATCTGCAGTCTCCTTGCGATCATGATTACACTTCCTAGTGCTCTGCGTGATGCGTCAAGCACTAGGAAGTGTAATCAAGCTTGAAATCATGATCGTGCCTAGATACACAAGTAAAATTTTGGTCTGTTCTCACCCAAAACCAACTGGATCTCTTCTGAAGATATGAATTTAACCACTGGAGTCATGTGGATTACTTTTATGCTGCATGTATGTGCTTTTTGGAGCTACAAAGTTTTGGACCCCATTCACTTGCATTGTATGGACCTACAGAGCTGAAAAATTATTTTAAAAGTCTTTGTTTTCAGCAGAAGAAAGTCATCACATCTGGGATGGCATGAGGGTGAATAAATGATAAGATGCATTTTATTGGGTGAACTATCCCTTTAAAGAGCATTCAGAAAGCTAGTGGAAGGTTTTTACCTGTATCTCACCATACAAGGGCTGCACCTTGTGATGTGTCTAATAATTTTAACACGGGTGAAATATTCAATAACAAGTAGGACTCAACATTTTCATAAACTAAGAGAGAGAAAGAGGGGTTTGTGTTAAATGACCATCACACAATAATTTGTATATGTGAGTAGATTACATGTAGGCTTGTTTCATTGAATTTAACTTTGTGATACATGTTTCCCATGCAGCTAAGGTTCCGTTTCCGCTGACGCTCCGATTCAAACCCATGTTACAGAGAGGAATTGAACTGCTCTCTCTGGACGCTTCATGGTACAGTATTGACACATCTGCTTGTATCTGCTTTTCCTATTGTTTATCTGCTAGGCGGCACGTGATGTACTCCTATTGGGAATATCTTTTTTTATCTACATGCCTTTAATTAGGTAATGTGCCCGATGTTGTCTTCTGCTGTTTTAGCCCAACTGCCTCAAGTTTCGACGTTTTGTGCATTCTGAGACGCTATTCTGCTCACTACAATTGTACAGAGCGGTTATCTGAGTTACCATTGTCTTTCTGTCAGTTCAAACCAGTCTGGCCATTCTCTGTTGACCTCTCTCATCTACAACGTGTTTCCGTCCACAGAACTGCTGCTCACTAGATGTTTTTTTGGTTTTGGCACCATTCTGAGTAAACTCCAGAGACTGTTGTGTGTGAAAATCCCAGGAGATCACAGTTACAGAAATGCTCAAACCAGCCCATCTGGCACCAACAATCATGCCACAGTCGAAATCACTGAGATCACATTTTTCCACATTGTAATGGTCGATGTGAACATTAACTGAAGCTCCTGAGCTGTATCTGCATTATTTTATGCATTGCACTGCTGCCACACAATTGGCTGATTAGATAATCGCATGACTATGTAGGTGTACAGGTGTTCCTAAGGTGCTCAGTGAGTGTATGTTGCTCTTCTAGGGTGAGTTCAGCTTCATGGTATTTCCTAAATGTCTTTGGGCTCCGAAGCATGTACACCCTCATCCTAGGACAAGATAATGGTTGGTTTATTTTTTCCATTACTTTTTACCAAAGTTTGAGTAACTATTTGTGGCTATGTGTTTTTATGCAGATAAACAATTGTTATGTTTGTGTTTTAGCTGTATTCGCAGCCATTTAAATCTTGCTAAAAAAAAAATTGTTTATTTTTAGCTGCGGATCAGTCAAGAATTATGCAGGATCAAATGACGGGGGCAGCGATGGCTATGCCCCCTGATCCTAATAAAGCATTTAAGGTGAGTATAATGTGAACTCCACCTGTCTTTTTTTGTGATATTTTTCTACTTATGTATTATCTTAATGATTAGAAGAGGCTTATTTTCTTAACATAATATGAATCTCTTCCATGATAAACATATATAGGGAAACAAATTTTTTAACAGAAGTTTTAAGTTAGAAATGCACTTCAGTTGCATTTATTTATGATGTGAAAATGCCGTTTTGAAGTACAAATGAAGTCGATGAAAACTCCACAGACTGAAATAAACACCCTTGGTTTGCCATAATTTCATTAAAATCCCAAAATACATTTTTTCCAAACCAATATGTCAGATTAGGACTGGACGTTATGACCAAAATCTTATATCCAGTTTGACACATTTTTTATCGCAATGTGGTTATTTTTGCTTTTTGAAAGTCAACCCAAAATGTTTTGTAATAATGCCTACTTTTTTAATACAGTAATTTAAAGGGATAGTCCACCCAAAAATGAAAATTCTTTCATCAATTACTCGCCCTTATGTCATCCAGATGTGGATGACTTTCTTTCTTCTGCTAAACACGAAGATTTTTAGAACAATTTCTCAGTTCTGTTGGTCCATACAATGCAAGTCAATGGGTACCAAAACTTTTAAGCTCCAGAGCACATAAAGGCAGCATAAAAGTAATCCATAAGACTCCAGTGGTTAAATCCATGTCTTCAGAAGTGATGTGACAGATGTAGGTGAGAAACAGATCAATATTTAAGTCCTTTTTCCACAATCAATCTAAACTTTCACTTATACATTCTTCACAGGGAGGAGAATCTATAGTAAAAGGAGTTAAATATTGACCTGTTTCTCACCCACACCTATCATATCACTTCTGAAGACATGGATTTAGTCTCACAGACCACTGGAGACTTACTTTAATGCTGCCTTTATACAGTATGCATTTTGGACCTTCAAAGTTCTGGTCAGCATTCACTTTCATTGTATGGACCTTCATAGCGGAAATATTCTTCTAAAAATCTTATTTTGTGTTCAGTAGTAGAATAAAAGTCACACATCTGGGATGCCATGAAGGTTAGTAAATGATAAAAGAGAATTTAAATTTTTGGGTGAACTATTCCTTTACCTTACAGTTGGAAAAATAAACTTCCATCTCATTTGATTATTTTCTATTTTTAATGGGAACTGCTAGACAAGTTTATTCATAACAAATGAACTAGTCTGTCATCAGTGCAAAATCAGCTACTTCATGTAACACTTGATGGATATTTCAGAGCGAGTGGGAAGCCCTGGAGATTGTGGAGCACAAATGGGCCCTGGAGAACGTTGAAGACGAACTAATGTCTCAGGATCTGAACTTCAGAGAAATCTTCAGCCAAGAAATTAAATCAAACCTGTTCTGATGTCTCTCTGATTGCTGAAAGATTGTAAGCTGATTTCAGCCAGTGCATTTAAGATTATACATGTTACAAGAAGCTGTGATTCTTAACATGACTTGGTACTTCAAAGCTATTTATTTCAATGATCCTAAAATGAGTTTTTGAATGTTTAATACTACGTGAATGTCTTGAGAAGTATTATGAAGAAACTGCATGCACATATATTTGCACAGTATGATTGAAATGAAGCATAGTTGAACTGTGAGGACAGTATATGAACATGGAATTTAATATAAGCACAGTAGAGATCTAAATTGATGATTGATTTGTGTCTTGGTATCTGTGCCTTGAATTTGAGTACTTTCTGGCCAGTTCTTAAAGCAACAATGTTTTGTTAGTGCTTTGATTGTGCCAGTCAATATATGGTTGTGAAACTGCAGGTATTTTATTCTTTTGTGGTTTGTTATTTTCATGCACAATTCTTTAACAAGCCACCCTGTCAGCAGCAGAGATATTATAACAGCTAATTGAATGCAGCGAACAGGTACTCTTTTTCAACACTGTGCAAGAGCTGGAGATGTCAATGAGAATTGTAATAATTTAATAAACATTGCAGTGAGAAGGTTGTTATCTTGCTTCTCTGATTGTATCTGAAAATTATCAAGTCGGAAGATGGTTTGTGAATCACACATTTAACACTTAAATGGACTAGACATCTAAAACAGCTGAACATACATTTTCAATGTTTGCATGGGACTATAAGTGGAGAAGATATTACACACACAATTCAAATAATCTTTTATTTGATTACGTATTTACAATGTTTTATTTCTATACAGAAAGTGCTCCCACACTGTAAAATCATAAATATGAAATTTGACTCAAGGTGGGATATACTCTGGCAGTGAAATGGGCTTTAAAATATTGTTACAAAAACAAATCATTAACAGACTATTTTTGAGATCAAGAAAAATGAATTGTTCTGATATTTGCAATTATTCATATACAGCCAAACATCCCCTTATGAATATCACTGAAATAAATGAAACCATTGGAAGTTACATTCACAGAGGCTCTTAGACATATTTAAATTTCTATTTTAAATGCTCTGCATTGGCATTTGTCATAAAACTAAAACTCTATATAAAAAGTAAAGTTTTTATTAGGTGGATTGTTGCATTATGTAAACCTTGTACAAAATGGAAGACTTTAGATGTGAAATGAATTTGCTGTTCATTTTGAGGTTTCATCTTAGGAACTGTTTTATAAAAAATAAAATAAACTGTCTCTGTAAAGTGTAAAGGACAGACGTATCAAAGCAAGTCTTCATCACAAATGTGTGGATGAATCTCATGTAACCTGTCAAGAACATGTACAGGTCATATTTCACCCCAACTTAAAAATAAATTCAATGTGGTTTTATTTTTGTGACAATTTGAAGCCCAGCAACCTTCTCATTACAGCAAATTGTACAGTTGTTTTACTTTGAGTTTTCACTTCTCACAGTTCAGTCATTTCTACGGTTTATTTTCCACTGTATTACAGTAGAATTACAGTAATGATTTTGCTTAAATCATTGTAATTGAATTATTTTAATTAATGATTTTCAGTTGGTCAGCATAAATTAATGGCAGAACAACAAAAAAGGAGATATTTGCACATTACTGTAATTAGAATTCTGGGAAGAACATAAGCTTAATTGTCATAAAATTATTTTGAATACGCAAAATAAGCACAATATAATTTCTGCTTTGTTCCGCTTTGATTTTGGAAAGAAATATGGCCAGTATTTTCTTGACAGGTTTTGTAAGATTTACCCATGTTTCCTGTAGGTGAGAGCATTTGAAAAGCACTGCCTAAAAGACTTGCATTTTACTGGGCAGGCCAAATAAAATACAATACTGCAAACAGCCGAGAAACATTTGCAGCTGCCCCTACATGCCCCTTTATTCAGAGGTTAAACAATGCAATGAAAGCCAAATGTGTCCAAAGTGTAAAATCCTTAACTTTATAGTCATCATTTATTCATATCAAAAGATGTGTATACAATTATATATTCAATTTAGAATTCCTAATAAAATAAAATGAAAGCTCCCCCATTCCCAGCATCTGATCCAGATGATCAAAGATAATACAACATATTACAATACAAAAATACTGTACAGAGGCACCTTAAAAAAGAACACAATAAAGAGCTCTATCCAGAAAGCACTTTGCTGAAATATTCTCATTGCTCCAAAGAGTTCAGTATTAATTGCACACAATTAGTCCAATAGAATGAGATATTAAAATCCTACTGTTTATTTTCCTTTTGTTTACAAAAAAATTTAAATTCTCGCCTCCGTTTGTGTCCCGCAACAGAGGGCCATCACCAGTCTTTACGACAGCAGAATAAAAACCATCACAAGAATGAAAAATAAAAATGGAAGATCTTTAGAAGCCTTTAGACACCACTCTTCAGAATTAGAATTACAGCTCCATATTAGCATCAAGCATTTATAAAAATAAATATTTCACCAGTGAGTGGATAGAAAGCCTTTTTTTTTTTTTTTTTAACCTCCACCTTATTTCCGACATTTTACAAGAAGACTGCAGAAATCAAATATCAAATTGCAATAGCTGGATTTCTGACTATGATGTCCCTGATTGAGAAACGAGGCTCCTCCATCCCTGCTAATAACTACCGCACTAAATGTTGCTGCTCGGAACAACTAGAAATTCTGTTAGACCACCCAAAAGGTCTGATGGAAAAACCAAACTTTTTAATGGACCAACTAAAGTTTCTGATGAAAGAATAGTTTCTGATGGAAAACCACAAGTTCTAATGGAACAACAAGAAGTCTTGAAAGAAAACCCAGTTGGAATACATAGCAAACTGGTTCTTGATGCTAAATTCAACAAAAGCAGTAGAGCAGTGGAACTTGGCCCAGGTTTGTGCATGTAGATCAAACAGCACTGTAGACAGTAGCTTAGCTAGATCAGAAATGCAAGCTTATGAAAAAAAACAACAAGGAAATGCATTGATGTTAGCATGTTATGATGAACTCCAGTGCAAACGACAATATGGGTGACCACAAACTCTGCTGCGGCGCAACGTCATTCACCAGATTCTCATCATTGTTGGAGCAATTCAAACAAATCAGCGTGTAATCTCTAAATTCGGCCACAAGCCTAACCTGTTTCCTTGAGTTTGTCGTTAAGAAAACAAAATAATCTGCATTCCCACCCCATGATGCTCTCGCACCAGCCTGAGAAAGTAGCCCCTGCCACCCTCTTCCTGTAGGAGTCAGAGCACAGGCAGAGGTTCAAGTTTCTGTTAAGTAAGATTAAATTAAACAAAAGAGGGTGATCAAAAAATGTGAAGGAGGAAGTGACAAGCGATTGAAAGACAGAAGTGGAGTAAGAAAGCAGAGGAAAGGATGGACGAAATTAGTCAGTCTCCATGCTGACACAGGAAGTGGCTCCATCCTCTCCATCATGGCTCTGGAATTTGGTGTGGTTCTCTGGTTGGGTGGAAGATGGTACAGGTGGAGGGGCGGTGGGTTGGCGGATCTTGTCTTGGCGCTGATAGAACAGGAGGTAGGCGGCATTTGTCTAAAAGAAAAGAGGGTACCTGAATGTTTTTATGGTCTTATCAGCTTCAATGACCCGCACTATGAACAAGACCAACAATTAGGGTCAGAATTTATCTTTTTTTTTATAAATATATTTATATTTTATTTTCTGTTTTCATGAAAGGATCTTCCCACATAAAATAATAAATGATGACAACCTTTTAAGTCATAAAGCTCAGCATTAAAAACACTGTTCAGGCTGAAATTGGTATCTGGGACACTGCTTATATTAGGTTTTATATTTAGATGAAAGACTGAATTTTTCTTTTGAATAACACAATGCTGTATTCTGCATGTGTAAATATTCATTTTGAAGCTCAATTATGTAATTTATGAGTGATTGTGTCATTTTTAAACAGCTGAATACTCTCTCCATCTGCCATTAGTAAAAAAAACAGATATCCCAAATTGGGTGAGCCAATGTAGGCTGGTTGGGATGCTAACCTAAATACAGCCACGTGTTTACACTTTTCAAGGAACTCAACCTACAAATGGTTTGCTTACAGTTGCATTATAAGCTGGGACAGGAGAAAGTATTTTAACATCAAAAAAATATATACATGAGCTTTAACAAACCAAACCACATAAATATGCAATAATCTTACCACAATTTGTTCCTCCCTTGCATAGGTCACCTTGCTGTCATCAAAGTAATACCACTGGCAGTTGTCCTTGTTCCTGGCATAACTAGTATCTAGTTTGTAGGAGAAAAAAACTGAAATTAAAACAGTTTATGCTCAATCGTAAAACAGTCATTTATAGAAAAGAAATAATTTTTACAATGTCCGTCACGGAGTCCGCCATAGTGGTTGGACACAGAAATGAGGTCGTATCTGCAGGGAGGTTCAGCACTGTTCACCGTCTTCTTCAAGAGAAAATCTGAGAAGTCCAAATTCCTGCAAACATACAATGAGAGCTACTTTTCACAAATACTGTAACCACATATGCAGGACCAAATGTACTGTAATAGTTTAAGGGTGCTTTCACACTTGCACTTTTGGTGTGCACCCTGGTTCGTTTTATGTCAAAGTTCAGTTCGTTTGGATGATGTGAACGCTGTTTTCTGAACCCACGAAATGAGTCCGCTTGAAAGGGTGGTCTGGGGTACAGTTCTTATGGCACCTGCTTGTCTCCAAATAAAATCGCCTTCAAAGAGCACCTTACATTCTTAACATTTACATTTATGCATTTGGCAGACGCATTTATCCAAAGCGACTTACAGTGCACTTATTACAGGGAAAATCCCGCCGGAGCAACCTGGAGTTAAGTGCCTTGCTCAAGGACTCAATGGTGGTGGCTGAGGATCGAACAGACAACCTTCTGCTTAACAGTTAAGTGCTTTAGCCCACTATGCCGCCACCACTCACACGTTTTCCAAAGCATCTGCAGGCTTGCGGCAGACAAACGCTAACATTCGTCACGTCATTGCACATTCAGTGCATCAGTGACGGACAAACATAAATGTAATTCCGTGCATGTAATGTTTTGGTGGTAAATCCAAAGAAATTCATAATTCAATAACACAGTGAAGCTGATGTCTTTTTAAATTGTTGTTACCTAGTTACAGTGGTAAACAGCTTCCAGCTTCAGGGGAAGTGAGGATGAAACAAACTCTGGTTTGGACCAAGCAATCGAAGACCATTGATAATGGTCAACCACTAATCTGAGTATTATTAGGTATAATAGTTCATCTTACCGAAGAGGAAAATCCACAATTGTGTCCAGTTTCTCTCGAGAGTACTTGGTGTAGGAGAAACGCTTTAAATGGATGATAATAACTTCTGGCAAAGACCACAGATCCAATTTCTTAGTGGCAAGCTGATGCTTCTTACATGTAGGACAATACCTAAAGACAACATAAACAAAAACTTGCTTAAATTCTATTTGCAACACTGTGTATCGATTGCTTCACTAGAAATTATACAACAGATAGTTACGGCCAGTGTTGGTGGAATCTAATTACAAAGTAATTAATTACTGTAATCTAATAACTTTTTTAAATAAAAAACAAATAGTGAAATGCATTACATTTTTAATTATTTTAATCAGATTACAGTTACTGACTATCAATTAATTGAATTACTTTTAAATACATTATAGGGTTATGCTTATTTCTAATATATTATTAATGTAGATTACATGAATTATGACCCCGTAATGAGTCATTGTGAAGGAGAAATGTGAGGTGCTGAGTGAATGTATGGCTTGTGTGAAACAGTGAACCAGAAAGAAATATAGACATTATTTTGAATTTGTTGAGCAGGAAAGTGTTTCAGAAAGTAACAAAAGTGAAGTCATTAGTAATCTGATTACTTTTACAATTACAGAAAATTGTTAAACACATCCTCTCATTGCTTGGCACTTTAAAAAAACAACATAAGCCATATGTTTCCCTTCATCAATTCAAGCAGTAAATGAAAGACATGAATATGTGATAGTTACCAGGGGTTTTCCTCTTCCAGTGTCTCTACCGTGGTAAAGAGTGCTATACATTCTTGCAGTTGTACTGTTGTCTGCTGGTGAGGGACGTCCATGCTCTGATGCTTTATATATTTCTGCATAAACACACAAGCAACATGTTTGTAATAGGGATGCTTAGATATGAAATGAGTACGTAAATACTATAATGAAATTTACCAAAATCATCTTAATTATTTTTATGCTATGGACCATAACCGATAAACCAAAATAATAAACGTATAGTGTTTTGTCTGTCATCAAGTGTTCACAGTTCAGTCTAAAGCTTCAATCAAGAATGCACATGCTTCAAATGAAATCAAACCATTATATAAATGTGCAAAAGAAAAGAGAGGGGGACTTTATGTACTTCCATTATTGTCCAATTTATACTGAAAATTGGTAGACAGAGCCAGTACCATGAAAGATATAAAGAGAAATAAAAATAAGAAATAATAGAAAAGGTTACATTTAAAAAGCTTTAAAATATTGTTAGCAAAGAGTTTTAGTGATAGAGACAAATTAATAAAGATACATTTTAATAAAATACTTTTCTGGGTAAGACATATAACGCATCTAAATCAGATCAAATATTTCCATATTCACTACAGTGACACAGTCTAGAGCTATACTTAAAATGAACGCAAAATAAACCTCTGATTGAATAGCCTCAGAAATGCCTTATTTGAAAGAATACATTCATATCTTGAACAACAGACAAAACAATTTCTTAAAGAGCTCATTAGCGCTTACCTCAGCCTCGTTCTCATTGTAGTATTTCTTCTTCATGTCAGGGTCCCAGTCGATGGCAATGTATTGCTGAGCTGAACACAAACAGTGAGTCACACCATTAAGACCTGGAACATTTACGCTCATATACACTCTGAATTAAAACACAATGCAACAGCCGCTGCTCAGATATGAATAGATGTGAATTGAGTTTCCAGAGAACATAAAGGAGACCCAGACTTGCTTTATAATGACCCTCACTTGTGCGTACAAGCGACATTGAGTAAAATCTCCTGATGCAAAAGTTTAGAGAGGTCTGTCATATGTGGGATTTCTCATTAGCGTGTAACAGCCTCAGAAATGTTTTTATTAGAAGGTAATTTTGCAATTTTTTATACCCTGCCTTCATAATGGCATACTGTTCTACCTAATAGCCAATGTAGATGCTGATAACTAGATATTTGCAAAAACTATTTAATTGTATAGTTTAAAATATGCAATAGAAACTTTCACTACAGGAGCATTGGGGCACCCAACATCTGGGGTGTTTTTGTCACTTTCTGCAGCATTTGTACTCAAGTCCTAGTTAAAGGAATATTCCAGGTTCAATACAAATTCAATTGACAGCATTTGTGGCATAATACTGATTAACACAAAAATTTATTTTTTAACTACAAAACAAATCCCAGATGTGTATGAATTTCTTTCCTCTGCAGGAAACAAACAACATTTTTTAGACGAATAGAGCTGAGATATAGGTCCATACAAAGTCAACAGAGTCCAAAATATTGAATCTCCAAAAAGCACATAAAGGAAGCATAAAAGTAATCCATAAGTGGTTTAATCCATGTCTTCTGAAGTGATCTAATCTGTTCTGGGTGAGAAGAGATGAAAGTGTAACTCTTTTTTCACAGTATAACTTCCAATTGCATTCTTGAGGAACAATCATGATTTCAAGCTTGATTACACTTCCTAGTAGAGTTCATGATTGCCAAGGAGAAATGGAGTTAAATTTTGCACCCACACCTCACATCATATAGCTTCTGAAGACATGGATTAAACCACTGGAGTCGTATGGATTACTTTTATGCTGCATTTATGTGCTTTTTGGAGCTTCAAAGTTCTGGTCACCGTTCACTTGCATTGTATGGCCCTACAGAGCTGAGATATTCTTTTAAAAATCATTGTTTCTGTTCAGCAGAAGAAAGAAATTCATATACATCTGGGACGGCATGAGGGTATAAATGATGAGATAATAAAAATATTTGGGCGAACAATCCCTTTAATTGTTAACTCCCCAAACCAACACAGATTGTAGTAATTACTTCATACTGGATTTCAAGGCAATACTATGGATACAATGTGCATCTCGCTTCAATGTCCTTCAGTCACTCTGGGACTCATGGTTTCACACATGAGATCCAACCTATTTGTTCTCATCAGAACAGAGGACTGTGGTTCACTGAGCAACAGACCAGTTCTTTTCTACTTTAGCTCCAGGTAAGACATTTGACACTTGAAGCCCATGTCAGGACTCGTCTGTGTGTGGTGGCTCTTGATGCAATGACTTCAGCCTCATTACACTCCTTGTAAAAGATTTCCACACACATTTGAATGGCCTTATTACTGACAATCGGCTCCAGACCAAGTCATCCCTGCGTACATGTGCACCTGTTCTACTACACTTTTCCTTCCACGTAACGTTCTATTAATGTGCTTTGATACAGCACTTTGAGAACATCCTTCTTTTTATTGATTTCATGTAATATTCTACTTCTTGTGGAGAGTGTCTGAATTTGGTGGTTTCTGCACAAGCTGTCAGGTCAGCAGTCTTCCCCATGATTGTGAATTCAACTGAACCAGACTTGAGAGATCTCACTTTAAAGGCTCAGGAACCCTTTGCAGGTGTTTAGCTGATTAGAGTGTGACACTTTGAGCCTGACAATTACTGAACCTTTTCACAATATTCTAATTTTCTGAGATTCTGAATTTGGGGTTTTCATAAGCTGTAAGCCATAATCATCAAAATTATATCAAATAAAGGCTTGAAATATCTTACTTTGCTTGTAATGAGTCTATATAATACATTAGTTTCACCTTTTAAGTTGAATTACTGAAATTAATGAACTTTTGCACGATATTCTAATTTTTCGAGTTTCACCTGTACATATATGCATTTAGCAGATGCTTTTATCCAAAGCGACTTACAGTGCACTTATTACAGGGACAATCCCCCCAGAGCAACCTGGAGTTAAGTGCCTTGCTCAAGGACACAATGGTGTTGGCTGTGGGGATCGAACCAGCGACCTTCTGATTAACAGTTATGTGCTTTAGCCCACTACGCCACCACTACTCCACTACTCTTGTCTAGATGACAAGAAGCCGATGGTCCAGGTTAGTTACCTTGAAATAATTAATTATTCCGAGTTGTTATGACAACTGGTGAAATTAATTTATACACCAAGTAACACTTAAATGATTGTTGTTCTTCTCTAGATCACTAGTTTTGGCAGTTTTTACTTGGCGTCTTGAGACCAGAAATAGAAAACAGGCAATTAGAATCATCACGGCGGCCAGTCTGTTGCTCCGGAAAACTGAGCAAACTTTTTTTTTGCAACATTAACTATCCACATTAGACATGGAAAAAAATAAATAACTGAAACTACAAATCATTGAGAAAACTAAACTAAAACCAATAGACAAATTGTGAAAACTAACAAAAACTAAACAAAATTGTAATGACAAATTGAATATAAAATATAAATAAAAAACTAAATTATTGTAGTTCATAATAATAAATGTCAAGAAACCCTAAAAACCTAAAACAACGATTTCAACAACTTTACAGCTCTAATAAATTAATACACAAGTTTTAAATGTTTTTTAAAAATTATCCTCCAAAAAATGGTCCCATTCACTTCCATTGTAAGTGCCTCAGAGAAACCCAGATTTTTGCTTTTTTAAAGAAAAGGATGAACAAGTCAAACAAATAATTTGTGGTAATCAACATTAATCCACAAATGCTGTCCATTGAGATTAATTTGAGATTACTGAACCTGGAATATTCCATTCATTTCTGACCTTTGTGTGTACTCACAGCTGAAAGAGAAGTTGCTGCCTGCCTCGCCCATCCCTCGCTCTGAAGTGCCATTAGAATTCACAGACTGAATCGTAAAGAGGGATTTTTTTCGCCTTTGTGTGAAGTGCCGTCTTCCTGGATGCTTCTTATTAGCCTGTGCACAAAGTGTGGCCTCTTCTCCATCTTCCTCCTCATCTTCTTCCTCTTTTCCCGAAGGCTCTGCGCCGGCACTCTGGTCCCCATCAGTGGCATCTTGTGAATTTGTGTCAGTGCTGCCGCCTGCTGATTGGCCCTCTTCTGTACTGCTGCCTCGGTCTGGTTCACTGCTTGACTCCTCCTCAGCTCTCTCCTTCCTCTCGCTGCTCTTCTTGGCTTCTGACTGGCCGTTGTTCGGTCCATCAACTTGACTGTTCTCCTGTGACTGCTCTTCCTCTTTCTTGGATGGCCCTGCCTCTACAGAGTCTTCCTGACCCTCATCTGTATTAAAAAATGAAACATTATGTATTGTATTGTAACATATTATACAGGTAGGTGTTTGGGTTATTTTGACTTTGATAAAGGAAATGGAAACATACCATCACTAACTCCATTGGTCTGAGCTTTGTACAACTCTTCCTCCTCTTCTTCCTCTCCTCCATCCTCAACCTCCTCTTCTTCCTCTACTTCTTCTGAGGGGTCTTGGGGATGGACGTATCGCCTGTGCAGTAAACACGACCCCATATAAGTTAGAAAGTAGTCATTTAGCAGATGGTTTTATCTTAAGCAAGACTACTGGTTCGATACAGTTAAGCTCTATGAATATTATAGGAATATTCCAGGTTCAATACAAGTTAAAGTCAATCGGCAGCATTAGGCATATTTTTTGAGAATTTAAAGGCAGAAATGTGAAGCTTATAATAAAAAAAAAAAAACACATTCATTCTTCTGTTAAACTTTGTGTATTATTTGATCAGTAAAGTTGTTTAAATAATTGTTTTTACGGTTTCTTTAGGGTTTTTAGGTTATATATTTACATTGTCATGGCATAGAAATTTACAAAGAAAAGGTAGGTGATTTTTATCACATTAAAATCATGTTCAATGCATTTTGTTTATGTCTTGTTGCTATACTTTTGAAACAGTGAGTATTTTATCATTTACGGATTAGCCCCATTCACTTCCATTGTAAGTGCCTCACTGTAACCTGTACATTTTTGCTTTTTTTTTTTTTTTTTTAAGAAAATTAGGGACAAGTCAAAATAAATGTTTGTGGTAATCAATCGAGAGTGAGAACCACTAATCGTGACCACAATGAGGTTACCCCATGTGACTCTACCCTCCCTAGCAACCGGGCCAATTTGGTTGCTTAGGAGACCTGGCTGGAGTCACTCAGCATGCCCTGGATTCGAACTCATGACTCCAGTGGTGGTAGTCAGCGTCAATACTCGCAGAGATACCCAGGCACCCGCAAAAGCTATTTTTGCTTGTTTTTACAACTAATGTTGTCCATGGAGCTTAACTGGTATTGAATCAAGTGAATTCCTTTAAATGTCTTAAAGAGCTCAATGTTGAGCCAGCCTGTAGCAACTAAAATAACAGATCAGTTAGACGTACGCCAGTCTTTTCAGTAGGAGCTGGTAAAGCTCTTCCTGTATGCACTGACCGCGCGGCACAGACATCAGCAGCGGGTGACCGAACAGACAGGTGCCATAACTGTTACTTCCCGAACCGTAATCTCTGTAGTGAGAGCGTTCACGCATGTAGATGGCCAGAACCACCTCCTCACCATCCTGATCCACAGAGCCACTGCTCAGCTGATACCTGCATCAACACACCCAAAACACACAATCAGAAACCAATATACAAGATTAATTAAATGTCTGGTGCCATTAAATGTATTTAACACAGCAAACACAGTTACCTAATTTAACATTGGAATTCGTGTTCAATGCACACAAAACAAATTTTCCGACTCTTGTTTATCAGAAAATGATGACAAAAGGCTTTCTTACCAGCAAAGTTATTCATAAATAAAATACGTTTTAACAAAGGTAAAGTCTTTGTGTGGAGGAATTTAATGATTATCAAAGTTCAATAGGTCTAAATTATCATCTATGAGCAAAGTAAACCAAATTACATTGTTTTGTTTTTTCTTAAAAAGAGATGTATGAATTAAAACTGAATACACGGTGTGAAAGGAAGAAATAAATGTAGAGGCAAATTTGAGATTGAGTTAACAAAAAAAATAAACCCATGAGATTAATTGTGATTAATTTAACAGCCCTAGTTATAACAGCACAGATACCTTAAAATGTCCCAATAATATTTGTTTATTGAACATTTGTTTAATGTTAATGATTATAGTTATATTTTATAGTTATCATGAATTAGTACAGTACTGTTATGAGCCAATTTACAGGAAAAGTTAGAAAAGGGAACATTGGAATATTTATGTACGTGTGTGCATGTGCTTGTTAAGTCTCTTACACAAATATGTCATCCCGGTCCAGTATACAGCTTAAGGACTCTTCAGCTTGATATATCTTATAGAATCTGTGATTGAACACATCAGCCACCATCATCTGTACAGAGCAGAGCAAATCCATTATTAGCTATGCACAAATACAAGACTTTTTCCATGACTAATTCAAAGATTACATTCATATGTGAATTGTCAATGTGTTTTTATAGTTGGCCAAAGTGTGTTTGAACCTGGTTAGGTGGGATGTCTATTGCCTGAGAGAGGGCAGTGCACAAGTCAAACACTTGGCCAGCTTTAGGGACAATCAACCGATACTGCAAGAGGGAGAGAAAACTGGATTTATCAGTCAACAGTAAAAAAACAAAAATCACAGTAACACAGTGCATCTTAAAGGAGAGAGAGGATTTATTGCTTGTCACTTTATTGCCTTCAAATGTCTGCGTCGGGTTATTATTAAGGTAACTAGCTCTATGGTTCTGATCAGGCAAATGGCCTAGGACTAGTTTGTTTGCCGAAATTTTGCTAAATGTGCTAAATGTTTTGAATTTAAATGTTCACAGCTTAAATATACACTCCTATGAAATCGCATCCCCATTTTGAAACCAAATTATTTTGTTAACTCAAAATAAACCCAGACAAGGTGATCAGGACCCAATTGCAAAGCCTCTTGTCCCACACTGAAGGGGGTTATTTTGCAATAACAACCAGCTGACTGTACATTTTGATGCTTATTACATGGATTCTAACCAGCTGGTTTTGCACTTACTGCCCCCTGACGCCCGAGAATCATAAAAACATGAAGGTGAACATTCCTTATTATGGTCCAGTGGAATGATTAATTGCATTAATTTTTATACACAGTATTTTTTTTCTTTACATAATTAATCACACTGAATTTGCCCTAGTTCTGAAACTTTCCCAAATGCAACAAGTGAAATCGAGCTAGTGTAGCTAGAAGCATTGGTGTTCATTCTATGTTAAGTATGTTTTGGACCTAAGGCTTGTGAATTTCTTCATGTGATTCCACAAGCGCAGAATACTATCTACATCAATACAAAGTGCTGTGCTAAAAACTGTTCAACAAATCTGTAAGATTACTTGGCCCTAAGCAAAACAGGTCCTGATGACATCATCACAAGCCACCAGCTGTCTTCCTGTTAACAGTCATGAACCGAATACATAATTCACATCTGCTGAACTTTTGGGCATGAGCTTACTCTCTAATTATTAGTAAGTCTGTTGAAATATACTCATAATCTGCATTTTTTTTCCAGAAATGACTGCACATTATGATATTTTTGCAGTTATTTAGTGTATATGGCATAACACACCTGGGTTGGTTTGGCTGTAGGATCGAGGGAAACATAGAAAACCTCCATGACTCTCTCTTTACTGACTGGTAAGGGCACGCTCAAGTAGCAGAAGGGGTCAAAGGTTACAGAGACCTTGTAACACTCTGGGCACACCAGGGTTGACTTGAACAACCCATGGAATGTGTCAACGATGACCGAATCGTTCCGCCGCAGATGGTTGCGCCACGCTTCCTCAGCCACTTCCTATAAACAAATTGAAATAGAAAAAGATGCTTTGGAATTCCTCTAGTGACACTTTTAGCAGGTTGATGCATGAATCATATATATGCAGCATTGGGAATTTTTGACACAATTTACACCTGGTATTTATATCTGTTTCGGGTGATCCAATCACAAGTGACCAGTGCTAAATAAAGTTGTAAACGGTGTCCAAAATTTTGATCAAATCACTCAAAAAACATTCAGAGGTAGTCAGAAACGCATGTGACCACACTACGTTTGTAGTGAAATTTGTATTTGTCCTGAAACTTGACAAAAAAAAAAAAACAGTTAAGGACAGCCTCCTCACCCGTCAACCAACCACTGTGCTGTAACAAGGTTTTAACGATTACGCGCTGCTCTAGAAAATAAACTTTCGATTGAAAAAATAGGAAAAGTATATATATATAGACTTCAAAGTATGCATGAAGCGTATCTTCAGTATTTATGTAGTGACAGATAATTTGCTTTGGATTAAAGTATCGGCTAAATGAATAAATGGTGTAGCAACTTTTTTTCAGCTTCTTATTTGCTTTTACACGGTGGCATAGTGAGCAATGTACTTATATGTAGTCCCCCCAATCACAACTGATCACAGAAGACGCATTTCAGCATGCAATATCAGGCGTTTCAGCTGACCACTTATGATCGGATCGCTCTAGATGGATGTCGATTACACAGGAAGTTTGGGAATGTAAAGAAAGTATTACAGTTTGTATGTTTGGAAAAGTATCTGGAGTTGTGTGGTCACCTGGTCTGGTCTACCGTCTGCATCCCTGAGTTCAATATACTCCTTCTTCTTGACTCGGTTAAGGTCTTCATGAAGACCGTCCAGCAGGAAGGACAGCAGCTCCTGAGAGTCATGTTGCTGGTATCCCAGAAATTGTGATGCAAAGTGGCCAACCTTAGTCTGCATACAGATGCAAGAAATGTTGGTCATTGTTAAGGGGGAACAAGTAAAAATATCAAGAAATCTTTTTTATTCATATGAAAGAAATGCCACACGAGCACCACTGATATGTGTGCTAACAGTCACAGTGCCAGCATCAACAAGAATCTTGATATCTTTGTTTATCTAAAGGAATAATTCACCCAAAAATGAAAGTTGTAATAATTTACTCAACCTCATTTTGTTCCAAACCTGGGTGACTTTCTACCATGGAATCCAAAAGATGTTAGGCAGAATGTTAGACTCAGTCACTCTTCACTTGCATAGGATCTTTATACAAACAATGAAAGCGAATGGTGACTGAGGCCGACATTCTTCCAAACATCTCCTTATTTATTTTTTTTATGGAAAAAAGGAAGTCATATGTGTTTGGAACAACATGAGTGTGAGTAAATAATGACAACTTTCATTTTTGGGTGAACTATCCCTTTAAGCGTTGTTATAAATGTAAACAGCATTTTTAAAAACTTAAACCAGCTCTATTGTCATCAAGTATTTTCCACATCCAAACCAAAAAAATGGATCACAACAAATTTACATTACCTTAAAGACACGGGGAACCACAGAATAGTGCCTCCCTGACCACATCTGTTTGATGACATCGGCGTAGGCTTCCGCAATTTCACCCTTCATGCCCAGAGGGTTGGAGAAGTTCAGTTCCTCCAGATACAAGCTCTTTAGGAAGTACTCAGTCAGTGGTGGCGTGTTACTCAGACACTGCAATATAACGGATCCCCCCCAAAAAACAGAATAATTTAATTTTAAAAGCGCTTTATAATAAATAAACATGATACGGAATGCCAACAAACAATATATATTTACAGGAACAGTATTCACCTAACATAAAATTATAGGTGACACTTTACAATAAGGTTACATTCATTAGCATTAGGTATTATGAAAAAACAATTAACAATATATTGTTTACAGCATTTATTAATCTTTGTTAATGTTAGTTAATAAAAATACAATTGTTCATTGTTAGTTCACAGTGCATTAACTAATGTTAGCAAACACAGCTTTTGATTTTAAAAATGTATTACTATATTTTGAAATTAACATTAACCAAGATTAATAAATGCTGTAAAAGTATATTTAATTGTGATACCAAATTATATTCCTTGCATGCAATCTGTTGACCACAACAGCATAATCTTTTCCTTAAGTTCCTTAAACATCTTATTTTGTGACCTCTGACCTGTAAGGCCGAATTCATGAAGCAGGTGTTGCCGAGGTTTGTAAGGCCACACACTCCCGGAGGACCTCGATACGAGTCCTGATCATCAGCAGAGTTCCGCCTGGAGACATAGAATACCACATTAATTCCCACATATCCAGATATGTAATAAAACCATGAGTGATGAGGAGGAGGGCGTGGCCGGGCCGTGAGGGTGCACAGCCAGTGCTGAGTCTTGTAATCAGTGGGAGAGAGAGAGATAAAGGGGAGACGGAGATGCCAGTTCGAGAGAAAGAGAGAGAGAGAGAAAAAGAGAGACATGCGGTCGCTGTGTGTGTGTATGTTTGTTTTATGTTGTTTTAAGTTCAGCTCCGTAATTAAAGTTATGTTGACTGTTCTGCCGGTTCCCACCTCCTCCTTGCCCATCCTGAACCTGTTACACTATGACTGACTGTGTTTGAAACCCTTGTGAAAAATATCTGCTTTTGGATGAGTGTAAAAATATAGATATTTTTTCGATTAATAGAATTAACATTAAAATACTTATTTTGTGTGGGCATTTGCATGCCATATTTTTATGTAGGCTATGCATCAAAACAACTTGAGAACTGTGTTCCAGAATTACTTTAATATTTTAATTGCATGAAAAACAAAAAGTGTTAATCACATTTTTTATAAATTGTACAAAGTATAATTAAGATCGTGAGGATTACTGAAATGCTTTCAGACTAATTTAAACGTGTTAGATTTTCCTTTGCATTAATGCACACAACAGCCCACAAAATTGAGGCACAAGGTGAGTACACCTAAACGGAATGCTGTACTTGTCAGTTGTAATTGTAATCTCGATTATTTTTTGATGAATTGTGTAGCCCTATCAGACAGGTATCTGATATTTTGCAATGCGAATTCAGTGTGAACACTCAGATAAGAATTCATGCAATCTTTATGTACATCAAACAATGCACTTCATTTATCCTTTACACACAAAATTATTTCCAAAATATATAAATACAAAAGAATGGGGCTGATGACACATATTTTATATGGACGTTTTTGAGTGTTTTGTGCTCTAGACACGTGACTTTCCATTTGCCTAAACAAAAACAGAAATGGGAAACTTTTGCTAGTGCATAAGAAAGGGAAGCTGTTGTCTCCACACTCACATGATCTGAGGCCTGGATGTGGGCCATGTACCATCTGCATTCCTGATCTCCATTATCACTGTCTGCAGAGTGAGAAGAGCATGTTAGAACACAACCAATCAAAATAACAAACTTTGTCCATGTTCCTAACCTGATGGGTGAGGTTGCTGGCAGTGCTTACATCACTAAACGATTACATAATATGATAAATGACCATATTTGACTCGTGCATATGAATGAGGAGGTGTTTATCATTGTTTGTTGCAACTCTAAAAAAACTCTAATTTTACCAGTGTAGTGAGTTTGCAGTCTGAATCAAATGAAATAAACTAAGGGTCAAGTCCTGCAAAATAAAACAAAGACAACACATTTTCTACTACATTACTGACTGTGCAAAAAAAAAACAAAAAAACAAACAAACAGCGTGACCAATGCAGTCCAAGTCATGAACAAATGATTCTGACAAACCAGTTCTTTTAAGGAATCAGACAAACAGACTCACAAACTCCTGAAGAATTGGTTTGAATAATCTTAACATATGATGTTCCATATTCTAACAGATATCACCATCACTTAAAGGCCCAGATATACATCCTATGAAATCGAAGAATGAACGAGTGTAATGTCATTTCAAACAAAATCTGGACAAAAAGTTGTTTTTGCATTTATTTCTGTGGTTCGTTACAGCTCACAGGGGTAAACGTTTAGGAAATATTCTTACCGGCTTCTAAGCTCCTTACTGCCATTGGTCCACATTATCAGTAGTCATTGATGACACATTTTAATGTCACAATAGTTAGGGTTTTACTATGCATCCTCATATTTAAATGTACATCTAAGCACCTCCCACAGTGGTGTGGCAGTTGTCTGAATGTTCGGAAACAGTATACTGTTGCTCGGCTGTTTAGAACTTCTTTTTACCCCTGAAAGAAGAATGAATAAGAACTTCTATGGAAGTATATCGGGGACTTTACGATTCTTTCACTACTATCCATCTTTCGGATGAAACGTTAAACCGAGATCCTGACTCTCTGTGGCCATAAAAAAATCCCAGGGCACCTCTCGTAGAGAGCAGGGACATAACACAGGTGTCCTGACCAAATGCCCCCTATTGGCCCCTATCTATCATGGCCTCCTAATAAACTCCATCCCTGAATTGGCTACATCACTCTCCTCTCCACCAATAGCTAGTGTGTGGTCGGCATTCTGGCGCACTATGGTTGCCGTTGCATCATCCAGGTGGATGCTGCACACCGGTGATGGTTGAGGAGATTCCCCTATACTACATGGAGTGCTTTGAGTGCCTAGAAAAAGCGCTATATAATATGCAAGTCGTTTCTTATAAATGAAGAATTATTATTGCATTTACTGCACTCAGCAGCCAGTTTATTTAATACAATTATTTTAACAAATATACAAATAATTTTAGAGACATAAATGCAATCCAATAATTGATCCTAACCTATATTAAATAAAAATATTAAACGAGAACATTTATATTATTTTATGTGAAATTTCATTCATTCATTTATTTATACAATTTCACTGCTTACAAAAAAAGCCACTTTAACTGCACATTGTCATTTGAACAAACAACTCGTAACTGAACCGCCTAATTGAAGTCTCACAGGACTGAAGTACAATTAAATAAACACAGGAACAATTTCAGAGACTGTTTAGACCGTGTTACGTAGCCTAAAGCCTTTATGCTTGTGACACTTTAACAGTTCTTATTTCAATTTGAGTTGGACATTTATAACTTGCGCATCAGTATAAGATCAATTCCATAACCGCTTTGACTGATGTACAGTATACCTATTTTTATTCACTAAAAAGAACCGGCTCATAAGAGTCATTCGTTTGGGAATAAGAATACACTGTGTATTTCACACTGCAGATTCAGTAGGGGCTAGAGCTGCCACTGAAATGTGCTGCAGTAAACACTGATAGAGTATTGTAATACAGTGTTCAATCTGCATGCGAGAACCGGAAACGGAAGTCATAAAAATCATATGATCCCAGTGTTCTGGACAAAAACCAGTTCTCGGTTCCCAACCCTCATAACCTACTTTAACCGAAAAAATGAAATGATTAAATATTAAACATTTTATACAAAACAGAACTGTTTTGTATGGAATTTAGATAGGACCTATTATTTGGAGGAGGCAGCGGGGGGTCTCTCCCCACTGTGGTGTGTTTTTACCATGCCGGAGCTGAGACAGGCATCCAGTACAGTCATGTTAAGGTTGCGTAGCCTCTCAGAGCTTCCATCTGTACTCCTCATCCACATTCGGCTTTCAGCAGTATCTGACACTTCAAATTGCTGCCGTATCTTCTGATGTATGGCATCTGTCAAACACAGACACACATTAGACATTTACACACCTACCAGACAGAGATCTGAAGCTCAGATACACCAGTCAAGACTTCCCGAAGGGGCAAAGCCTTTGTTTTACAAAACATAATTACATGGCAAACATAAAAGAGATCCTTTAAAATAACATTCTGTATATCAAACAGCAATCCAGAGTTGGATAGCATCTAAACCCTGATGCTTCACCTCATAGAAAACATGTGTAAAATGCTTTATCAGGCATAAATCACTGATTGTAGTTTTCAGTAGCTATGAGCAGAAATTACAGTATGATGTTTGAAAGCTACTTTCAGTTTGTTTGAGAGATAATTTTTAAAATCTTCATGAAATGTACTTAATGCAATAAATGTAATACATTTAAAAGCATGGCTTAAGAGTCAAAAACTTTGGGCCACTGTATACATTACAAGCCAATACTCACGAATCTTGTCTGCCCGACTGAACCATGCCTGAAAAGTATTATCCAAGTTGCTAGAAAGACAGAGGTAGATCTCCACAGTGTAGACCTCGACTTTAACAGTGCTGGGAAGGTCAATGACCTGAAAAGGAGATTTTCACATTATTCTCAATTAATTAAACTTTGATAACAAATAACTAGTGTCATTTGTAAACTTTAGAAGCAACACAGGCATATACTGCATAAATACAATCACTGAGCACCTACTTAATCATGCGATTATCTAATCAGCCAATCGTCTGGCAGCGGTGCAATGCATAAAATCATGCAGATACGGGTCAGGAGCTTCAGTTAATATTCACATCAAACATCAGAATAGGGAAAAATTATCTCTCAGTGATTTGGCCAATGGTTTGATTAGTTCTGTAACTGCTGATCTCCTGGGATTTTCATTCACAACAGTCTCTAGAGTTTACACAGAAGGTTGCCAAAAACATCCAGTGAGCGACAGTTCTGCGGACGGAAATGCTTTGTTGATGAGAGGTCAATGAAGAATAGACAGACTGGTTCGAGCTAACAGAAAGGCTACGGTAACTCAGATAACCACTCTATACAAGTGTTTGTACAATATAAATTTGAACTCCACATGAAAAGTGCTTGCAGACAAAAACTTCTCATTCTGCGTTATGGTGATAGTTAAGACTTGCAGTGCTTTTTGCTAATTAAAATGAGCCTTACTTAGGCTGAAAAATACTTTCTATCACAAGTCCTATATGGAATTTTTGTATATCAAATAGCATTATGAGCCCTTTTCCTCATCATTTTATCGCTGACATGGAATCACTGCTGTGTGCGTACAAGCGGATACACCGCAAAGGTTTCACCCTTCCTATCAGTGTTTATGCTGGTTTATGCTTTACTAATGGTAAACGCGTTAAACGCGACCAAGAAAAATTACGTGTTAAACGTTTAAATTAATCACATGCATTAACACGTTGACAGCTCTAATACGTACACATGCACGTATATATATACACATACACACATCACAAAAATGTATACAAATAATAGTTCAATTAGAAAATGGTAAGAGATAGTAAAACATAAAGTAGGCAAAGCAGTCTCCATAAGACTGATGGTATTTTACAATTATTTTCTATACAGTATAGAATAAACTAGTACTTTGACTTGGTCCAGAACAAAGCAGCAGTCTTGGAGAGACAATTTTGACTATTTAGTATGTATTATTTGCTGTTATGGCTGCTAACTTGAAAATGTACAGTGAGAATTGTCCAGTACTTCACAATGCTTATTTAATTTCATAGCCAAACAACATATTAGCTTCTGTTTGTTTGGACATTTGCTGGGAAAGAATTTCAGAGAATGGACCTCTTGGAACTTCAATTAACACCCCTGACATATAACTTCATGGTTTCTATTAACTTTCATACAAGTGTTAAGTTAAAACACTGGATTTTGGAACTCAACAGCTTAATATTTATTAACATGAATGCAGAATGTTCAATAGTCAGCAGTCTGGTTATCAATACCTTTCTCTCCAATGGAGGCTGATCATCCATCATATCATACCACAACAAGAGTTTGTGCCAGGCTTCTGCTGGGACCAGGACAAAGTCCTCATTTTCCACCAACCTCTCTTTCAGATGGTAAGAATCCAGATCTGCAGAATGCACATTAAATAACTTAAAACAGCTTCTGCACCCACATAGTTTGAAATTATTAATGGACAGATTAATGAGCTCAACGAAGAGACACATTATATAGACATTCAAGGTTTTATTGGGAAAATTGCAAACATTCTTGTGCATTGAATCATTATAACTAGACTCAATCACCCTCAAAGAGTTCTGTGTTATCAATCTTCCCAGGATAAGAGGAGGAATTTTGGTCCCCGGTCTCCACATACTCTTTCCATTGATCAAACCATCTTTTGTCCAACAAATACCTGCAATAAAGTTAGTAATCAAGATGTCACTGATGGTTAATTTAATGCAGATAAAAAAAGGTCAATACAATTCTGATATTTGCCATAATAGTCAGCAAATGAGATTGCAAATCTATTACAAAGGCAGCCAGTATATTTTGAAACTGACACTAGGTGGAATGACTGCTTCTGTTTTTTGGACAGCGTTACAAACCAAAAATATCAAATATCGCCCGCTTAATCGATATTGGTATATCGTTACTTATCATATTCAGCCCTCAACTAACTATCTTGCCATCTTAACAGATGTAAAAGATTACTGGTCAGTCTAACTTTGTTTTCTTTAAAGATAATGAGCTTTAGCACAAATCTGTTTAATGTAAACTGCGCTGGGTGTCAGGGATAGACATGCATTAAGACACCAGATGCCTGTCAACTGCCTTCAAAAAGGAAAGGAATTTAAACCAGCACTGCCTTTCCTGTCCAAGGAAGGAGCACAAACCGAAAGTAACTCATCACAGAATGACACACCTTCCAATTGTGTAAATTAAACTTATGAGAAATGTATGCTATTTTAAAACTAAGAAACAATAAAATCATCTCATGTGCAAATCTGTTCAATGAAAACAGACATAAAAAGACACTTTAAAGCAGGTACTGTTGGGGATTTTGGAATGTGACTAGACAAACAAACTGACAAAACTTTATGATGCTGAAACTGACTTAATAAGTATTAATTAAGCAGACCTGAACCACCACCTGTGTGCTTATTTTACTCAATTATTTTATTTCTCCAAATTATTTGTAACTCTATTTCACATTGGCAAGGCTGCTAATAAACTTCAAACCCACAAATAAAAATACATTTGTCAGATTTATAGTGTTAAATCACTAACGTCACTCATGAGAGCTCCCGTCGTTGTTACTGTTTACTCTTGTTTGGTTGTTTGTTTATTATTTTGGGGCTGAAGTTTCTCTCACCAACTGTCCCCGGCCCGGAGTTGATGGTTCTGGTTGAGGTTGTCTATCTCCCGCCGCTGGGTCTCCAGTCCCGGAGGCTCGGTGGCCGAACCGGTGCTGCTGTTCGCAGCCATAATCACTCACACAGCTCGGGAAAGCGCCGTTAAAGCCCACCGCCGCATAGAAACACCGGAATATTTTGACGCAGGAAGTAGGAAACGGTTGATATGACAACTTCCGCCCTAAGAGAGCGATGGAGCGTGGGCTGGGTCTAGAAGGTAACCCCAGCAGCCTAAGGATCGCGAGAGTCTAATTCGCTTTTACTAAGTATAGGTTGTTTGGAGTTAGATTTTGCGGTATGATTAATCTTATGATAATATTTAGGTTTACGGGTAGGTATAGGGGTTATGAACGACTCCAAATAAATACAGTGTGAACGACGCTTGCAGATCTCGCGAAACTTTCGACAATCTGAGGGTTACCTTCAAGACACGTCCGAAAGATGTGGTGGCGTGGCTTAAAGGAATAGTTCGCCCTAAAATGAAAATTCACTCATCATTTACTCACCCTCATGCCATCCCAATTGTGTATGACTTTCGTTTTTCTGAAGAACACAAACGAAGAGTTTTAGAAGAATATCTCATCTCTGTTGATCAATATGATGCAAGTGAACGGTGACTAAAATGTTTTAGCTCATAAAAGCACACTAAGACAGCATAAAAGTAATCCATATTGCTCTAGTGGTTTATTTCATGTCTTCTGAAGCAATCTAATCGGTTTAAGGTGAGAATAGACCAAGATTCAACTCCTTTTCTCTGCACATCTTGCCATTGCAGTCTCTAGTCTAGGCAGGATCATGATTTCAAGCTCAGTTACACTTCCTAGTCCTTAACACATGCACAAAGTGCTAGATGGTGCTTAAGTAATAGTGTTTAAAATCGTGATTGCAAATGAGACTGCAGATGTCAAGAGTTAGAGTGAAAAGGTATTTTATATTTTGGTATGTTCTCACTCAAAACCGATTGGATCACTTCAAAGGACATGGATTAATACACTGGAGTCGTATGAATTAGATTTATGCTGCCTTTGTGTGCTTTTTAGAGCGTAAACATTTTGGTACACTTTAACTTGTATTGCATGGACCTACAGACATGAGATATTCTTCTAAAAATCTTCGTTTGTGTTCGGCAAAATAAAGTACGTCATACACATATGGGATGGCATGAGGATATGTAAATGATCAGAGAATTTTCATTTTTGGGTGAACTATTCCTTTAAGGCTAGTGATAAATTGGCACATTTCGCGCAACACACATCATTGCAAAGCAGCTTTACAGAAAATTATGCTTCAACAGAAAAAAACAGTAATATAGATAAAATTAAGTAACTCAAGTTTGGAACAACATGAGCCTGAGCAAATTATGACAGAATTTAAAATGTTCTGTGAATGATCCCTTTAATTAGGCTATAATGTACCAATATTGAATTAGTTTGAATATGACCTGCATTTAGAGGCAAACATTTTTAAACTACTATATATGCATTCAGGGTTCTCAATTTTAAATTATTGAAAATGTCAAAGTGCGAAGTCATGTTTTGACTGTATGACAATGCTTAAACCACAAGGTGGCAGTGTTTGTCAATAACAGCTACTCCTAGACCACAGATTAAAATAACCAAAATCAAGCAATAAATTGACTGAACTATTGATCACTATTGGGTCTAATAACAAAGCTTAAAACTAAACGTATATGGGAAACTGCACTTTATAAATGTGCATTAAACACTACAGATTTTTTACTAATAAAAAAAAGAAACATTACATTCTGATCCTGATTATCCTGTAGATTTTAAACTAGACTGATGATGCTCCTTTGGTCCTTTTGACAGTACAGATGATGTGTAGACTAGACTGATATGTAATGGGTTATTACTGTGCAGTAGATTTTCATGTCCCCGTCATGCATGTCTAAAAACTATTTTTTAAAGCATAAAGACGTATGAATTATGTGATGTGTTGGTGGTAGTTATTAGTTTGTGCAACTCTCACTCCCTCACTGAGCAATGGCTTTAGCTGTATATAATAGCTATATATATATATATATATTGCTGTTTCTTTCCAGTCTGTTAGGTTCCATCCTGTTAATTTTCTTGCCATTGTGTAAATAATCAAGTTATACCTTTCTGATAGTCTTGCATACCCTTTTTGAGAATTAACCTCCTTAAATGACATTAAAATAAATCACAAACAGATACAGAGTTTAAAAGGTACTGCATAACAGGAGTGACATTAATATATGTCTTCACTGATTTCAGACATTTGTAGAGTCTCAAACTTAATGGAATGGAAACACTTCATTTCTAGTCTTTTATTCTATTTCCTTCCCCAAAAAGAACTTGACCACAAAATGTGTCACTATGATAACTCCATATTTCTCCTGATTGTGAGTGCTCAGCAGGACTGATGTGCAAACAGCTGATCATTTGCACCGGCTGAATGTATACACCGTGGAGTCTTTCAGTCTTTCGGTAGCAGCTGTTTGTGTTTCAACTCTTATTCCCTCATAATCAGTTGCCATTATTTCCTTACCTCCAGCGCACACGTCTGTCATCTGCATTTAGTGTTTTGGAGTTCTGACTTGAGTTGAACATACACTGAGTAAGATGTGCTGGCAATAGACTGGTTCCCCAATGGTTTCAACACAGATAAGAAGATTATATATTATAACAAGAAGAGAGGTCATATGTTGTAAAACAATTAATACAAAAAAAGGCTAATAAAATCCACTGTACTTGCGCCATCGTAATTTTTTTAACTCAACACTTTCACTCGTGATTTGGGCTCTAAAGTAAATAGAGCAGAATGATTATCTTTACTACACATTAATATTTATATCTTAGTAAAGTGATTTGTGCATTGCATTATGGGTCTACTTTTGTATGATGCATTAGAACATGGACCCTTGTGTTTTAGCATTCACTTTAAAAAGTTATAGTCATAAGAGAGAACAATATGATTTATATCTATAAATGTATATATATATATATATATATATATATATATATATATATATATATATATATATATATCTTCAAACATAATTCAAACAAAATAACATAAAATAAATAGTTTTCATTTATTCATTTATCAATTAACCTCATACAAAGTCCATACAAAGCTCATCGACGTGTTGTATGTTCAGAAATGCTTTTCTGCATAGCTCTGTTGTAACTGTTGCCTTCCTGTCAGCTTGGACCAGTCTGGCCGTTCATCTCTGACCTCTGTCATTAACAAGCCATTTTCATCCACAGAACTGCCTGATATGTATATATATATATATATATATATATATACATACAACACGTCGATGAGCTACAGCAGCAGAAGACCCTTCCAGGAACCACTACTGTCATCTTAGAACAAGAAACTGAGACTGCAGTGGGCACAGGCTCACCAAAACTGGACAGTAGACGATTTGAAAAACATCGCCTGGTCTGACAAATCTGGATATGCTGAGGCACACAAATGGTAGGCCCACAGTAGCCTCAGTTTTCTGTTCTTGGCTGACAGAAGTGGAACCCAACGTGGTCTTCTGCTGTTGTATCCCATCCGCCTCAATGTTCGACATGTTGTCCATTCTGAGATGGTATTCTGCTCACTACAACTGTACACAATTACCGTAACCTTTCTGGCAGCTCGAACCAGTCTGGCCATTCTCTGTTGACCTCTCTCATCAACAAGGAGTTTTCGTCTACAGAACTGCCGTTCACTGGTTGTTTTTTGTTTTTAGCACCATTCTCTATACACTCTAGAGTCTGTTGTGTGTGAAAATCCCAGGAGATCAGCAGTTACAGAAATACTCAAACCAGCCTGGCTTGCACCAACAATCATGTCACAGAATATATCACTGAGATCACATTTTTTCCCCATTCTGATGGTTGATGTGAACATGAACTGAAGCTCCTGACCCATATCTGCATGGTTTTAGACATTACACTACTGCCACATGATCAGCTGATTAGATAATCGCATGAATAAGTAGATACACAGATGTACCTAATAAAGTGGCCAGTGAGTGTATATATATATATATATATATATATATATACATATATGTATATATATATGATATTATATATATATATATATATATGTATATGATATTATATGATATATATATATATATATATATATATATATATATATATATATATATATATATATATATATTAAGATGAGTAAGATGAGACAAGAAAACAAGAGACAACGTATTAAAACATTTATTTTTTTCTCTGGCATGCTTGAAAAGCACACACTGACCAATAACTATTTGCTATGAATCATTTTATGAATAATTTTCAACTATTTGCTGTAGGTTTTTTTTTTAATGATAAATGAGACCATAAACACTGAACTAAGAAAATGTAATCTGCAAGATTCAGAAAACAATGAGGCTTCCTCATGTTCCTCTGTTTTAATCTAAGGACATTTAATGGCAAAGCCTCATGACCAACAGCATCCATTTATTTTCTTTGATTTAAATAACAATTGAATTGCATCACATTTGCTTGGTCTGTTAGTGACTATACCATTCAACAAACAATCCATCTTCATAGAGACAATGCCAGCGCTGTAGTGCATTTACTTATGCAATGTAGAGTATGGACTCTGGATATCCTAAACACTGATTTTTTTAAATAGCAGTCAAAAGATGTAAACTGACTAGAGATCGACCGATATATCGGTTTTACCAAATAATCGGTGCTGATAGTTGCTGTTTGGAACTATCGGTTATGGGTAGAATAGTTGCCGCTAGTAGCTGATTGTTTTTTTTATTATTATTATTCCTCCATGTTCCTCAGGAAATTATTGCTCATGCAGTATTTATAGCCCATATGACAATGTTTACATTATTTTCTTTCTATTGTAATACATTGTATATGATTGCAAGTGTCCTTGTCTTGTTTCACATATGTGTTTGTGTTAGCTAAAAGCACAGACTTTTCAAAATAAGGGTTGTTGGTGTATTTTGGGCTTGTTTAAAGTTAAAAGTAAATTATTTAACAATAAACTACATCTGGATTGGTTTTTTTTTCAATTTTCAAATGCCTGTGTCCATCACAGTAATGAAAGACTAAGAAAATTAGTTTTTACATTCAATAAATCGTTTTTTTTTTTTTAACTATCGGCCGATTAATCGGTTACCAGCATTTTTCATCACCTTAGTTATCATACCAGCAAAATCCACTATCGGTCGACCTCTAAAACTGACATATCTTTAAAGTGATATCATGGGCAAACACACAGCAGTCATGTTACTCATCATAACAAAGTAACATAACATAATGTAACATAATAAGACCTTTTATAATAAGAGTTTCCCATGCAAACCATCAGTCAAACACAGGATACTTGCCTTAGAACACACAAAATAAAACTTCCATTTCCCCTTTCTTTTACAGTCTTCTATTTACAAAGTATTATCTTTACTATGGTGCATTCTGGATCCTAAATATTGATATTTTGATATACACCTTTCCTACAGGTTTCTTTATAAAAGCACCAACATATCTTTGGCCATGGAGATCAATCTTTTAAAAACTATCAACACTAAATTCATATATTATCTGGAAAAAATGGAATTAAACAAGCTAATTAATAAATTCTTGTTGGAATAATTTAAATAAATATTAGATATACGAGATGCACACAGCTAAAATACACAATTCAAAATTTTTTGTGGTTAAAATATAAAATAAATTAGAGTATTATGAGACAATTTAAGCTAATCTGAAAAGCAGTACTTTTGCTGTATGGTTCATTCACCAGCCAAGACCTGTATTTTTATCAAAACTGGCGGTCTTTCATTGGGTTTTACTCAGTCAGTGCAAAATTCAAAACTGCACCAATGTAAACATCTCATGCTAACACCTTAACAAATCAACCACATAAATGCAAAAAATCTTTTCTGAGGTAAAAAAGTGAGAGAAAAAGAGAGATATTTCCAAACTGTGTTGTGTTATCCGCAAAAAACGTCTGGACATCTATTAAGCATGTCAACTGTTCAACAAATATGCTCAATAAACAATTTTCTGTTCGCAGTGTTTGCAGTTTGTTTACAGTCAGTGACGTTGGCTTTATTATCATCCTCATCTGGAATAAGCAAAAGTCTCTATAATGTAGTTCTTCTGTGATTTGAGTTCAACACAGCTGCTCCAAGTGTCATCTGTAAGTACACAGACAGAGTTGTAAATGTGACAAACTCAGCAACACTCAGCAATAAAATGTAGGTTGGCACTTTATGAGTGTGTGTAGTTAAAAATGAGACATGATTTTCTATGTGACATGGGTTCTATTTCCGTGGAAACCAGGAAGTAATCACATTTGTATTGACTGTTCTATATCATTTACAACTAAAATTACAACTCGCCTTTGGAGCAACTCAATGGACATTTCACCTCAACGACACTTCCAACTTCGGCCACTTGTGGCAGCAGCAGAACTTTCAAACTACTGTTACTGAATTCACAATTTCTGCATCCCAATTTGCCTACTTATACTATGCCCTTAAAGTGTGTACTCTTTTTGTGATGGAAAAGTGTCTAATGTTTAGCAAAATAGTGTGTAAGTATTTGGACATCATTAAATAGCGTCCTGAAACCAATGACCCCTTAGTCGGATTGTTACATGCATCCTGTCATCGTATCCCAACCTGTCAACTTCAGAAGCAATATGATATGTTTGGTTGAGAAACATATCAATATTTAAG
The DNA here is from genome assembly GCF_025860055.1 of Xyrauchen texanus. NCBI lineage: Eukaryota > Metazoa > Chordata > Actinopteri > Cypriniformes > Catostomidae > Xyrauchen > Xyrauchen texanus. The sequence continues at coordinate 36,856,744 of NC_068302.1, forward strand.
TCTTTTTTTAACTTTCAATCTCCAGTTTCACTTTCTGAATCTTCCTCTTTTGATTTTGGCGATTTGCATTCTTTGAGTATATCGCCACCTACTGGCAGGGAGGAGAATTTATAGTAAAAACGGTCTTAAATATTCATCTGTTTCTCACCCACACTTATCATATCACTTATGAAGTTATAGATTTAACTATTAGTCTAATGGATTACTTTATTACTGCTTTATGTGATATTTGGAGCTACAGAGCTGAAATATTCTTTTGAGAGAGAATGTTCATTTTGAGTGAACTATTCTTTTAAGAATACACAAAAGCATCCACAATAAGCAGTACAAATACTGTAGATGGACATAAAAGAATGCATGATGGTAAGATGAGGATTATTTATCACTCATAAATATTTCTGATCACTGGATAATAATAAAACATAAATGGAGCCGCTTGATCATTTGCAATTTAATGAGCTGATCAGCATCTTCCTCCTACAGAGAGAAAGTAGCTTTTCTTCACAGCATTAAATCAAATTAATGTAATGTTTAATGATGATTTTATGTTGATGTCAAAATATGAATTTATGATGCGGCATTGGTTTCATCACCATGTTTTTAGTTTTTCCACGTATGACAATTGTAGTTCTGAAGCAAACCATTCTGGAAATAGTAGACCATCAGGGCAACTTTGGGACACTCATTTCAACATACAATGATTTGGGGCACCCTAATTCTAATCTCGAATACTATTTAGAGTGGATAGGGTGCAATTTGTGACATGAAGTGTGTGATCAGTCTGTAGCTTTTACTGTGGAAAGAGAATTCTTTTGTGGCAATTTTTTTAGCTCGAGTGTGGGCACAAAAGGTCACACAACAAAGTAAATATTGTATGACAAAGCGTAAGGGATATGGCCTTTGGACATGAAAAGTGTGATATTCTGACACATTGTTTATCTCTTCTAACAACATTCTCGTGTGAGCAACACCCACAAATGACTGATTGGGAGAGAAAGCATGATATGCCATCACATCCAGTGTGTCTGCTCTGAATAGATCCGTGCTTTTTATATATCCTGCTATTGAACGCTCCTTTGACAAAACGTGGAGTCAGTTGTTGTTGATGTGGGTGTTTTTCTTTTATAACTGAGGGATCTAAAAATTTTACATGAGTGCAACATGAATTTTTCTTGTACTTCATTTGTTTCTTTATTTCTTTCATATTATTTTCTTATATATTTTCACATTTCTTTATATTCTTTATATAACTCTGCTATTTGGATATCTTCTGACAAAGAGAGATGTCTTGTGGGAGACTGGAGCTAACATTCCTGGCACTGTCAGTCAGGATAGATTATTTAACATTCATTCGGTAGGGCTGATGATCTAACATTTCAGAAGTGTGTCATGGATGGTTTGGTCATATTTCCCATGGCTTCAGCATTTTCAGTCAAATACAGTCATCTTGTGGATACATTTCTTATCAATGTAAACTGCAGTTATAATAGCCATCTTTCATAAAGTGAAGGAATATCATAGAAAATATTGTCTTAGAGAGGGGGTGTGTCATGTGTGATAGCCATTCTTTGCAATCATATTGGATACTTTGTAAATGTCCACAGTTTGTAATATGCGTATGTAATTTGTTTTACATTTTGAAAATAATGCATGCCAAATTCTATTTTGAAAGGGTATGAAACAGCATCTATCTATCTATCTATCTATCTATCTATCTATCTATCTATCTATCTATCTATCTATCTATCTATCTATCTATCTATCTATCTATCTATCTATCTATCTATCTATCTATCTATCTATCTGACAGTCTATCTATCAAGCCAAAATAATTGTTTTGACAAACTTTATACATCTATTCATTTTTTGAGATCAGTTGTTGGAGGTAGCCACGACATTACTATCCAGCTGCTTTTTAGCAACTGGATATGCAGTTGCTAGGTCATTGCGAGGTGGTGGCTCACTGGCCCAAATCAAAAGAGCCCACCTCCAAGTTTCTTTATTCTGGTCCCTATATGACACGGGTCCTTCCTTCAATGTAAGTCTATACTTGCAAAAACATAAGCAGCCTCTCAAGACTGTACATTGCCATTCATTTGAGGTCAATAGTTCTATAGATGCCTCATTGTATACATTGATTTGTCCTATACTGTCATCAGAAACTATCTCTGTGTAGTAGCCAGGGGTAAAATCCCTTGTTTAAGTGTAGAGGATTGAAAGGGCAAGTGTAAGACCGCAGTAACTCTCCTCTTCAGGGATCAACACAACTAACAACACATATCATTGCTCATAATTGTCAATCAGCTGTCAAGTTGATGATCAGAATTAGCATTTGCTTCTTCAAAGACAGAATCGTATACTTCAGCACTACGTATGAAAATTATATTCAGTTGAACAATGTATTGCAAAAGAAACTGCGGTTAAACTTAACAGTAAGGTTGTATATTCTAACAATTGTTAACACAATCTTAAATTACACTAACAATGAACTATCTTTTATAGCATTTATTGGTAAGAGTTTACAATAAGGTTCCACTTGTTAACATTAGTTAATACTTTAGGTATCACAAACTTACAACGAAAACAATATTTTTTTAAAGCATTTATTAATCATGGTTAATGTTAACTGAATGAAACCGATTGTTCATTGTTACTTCATGTTAGTAACTATTGCATTAACTAATGCTAACAAAACATTAACCAAAATTAACAAATGCTGTAAAATTATTGTTCTTTGTTTATTTATGTTAACAAATGGAACCTTATTGTAACCTTATTGTGTTACCCATTTGTTACACTTTTAAGATTTACAGTTGTATATGTTAACATTAGATAACACATTATGAGCTAACATGAACATTTAAACTATCCAGTTTGAAAAATGAAGGTATGAAATCAGCAATCTGTGAAGCTGCATCCATGTTGTAATCTAATAATCAAAATATTACATTATACACCATGACCAAAAATATGAATGAGAGAAATATGAATTATTTATTCATATTATTAAGAGCCATTGTTTTATTAATTATTTAATAAATGCATTAAACTTCATAAATTAATTGCAGAATCAGCCTTCCTCTATGTACCTCTATGCACATAATTAATGTTCTGCACTTAACTCCATTGTTTTGCATCCAAATATCATTGCGCCACAGAGCAATATCCAAATCAACAAGCATCATTACAGTAATTTCATGCAGGCTTAGTGATTTTTGCTTCCAAAAGCTCAGTAATAGGGATGTAATGAGATGGGCTGCATCAAACTCTGTGTGTTGAAGAAGCAAAAGTCTGCTGCAGAGATAGAGAATAATAAAGTGCAAAATAACCCCAAAAGCATTTTACTGTACATTTAAAGAGAATTAGTAAGCAAGTGGAGAGAGAGAGAGAGAGAGAGAGAGAGAGAGAGAGAGAGAGAGAGAGAGAGAGAGAGCGAGAGAGAAAGGGTGTGTGCTCACTGTACGACAGGTGAGGTTGAGGCAGAGGTGCACTTTCTCCTTCACTGCCCAAAATTGAAAGATACAAGGGACATTTACATAGATACATTTACAAACAGCATAGACAAATTTATAACTATGACAGAACAAGAAAAAGTTAATATAATATTTGGAGAAGGACACACAGCAGCACTGGCCGCAAGATACACTTTAACATGTCACAGCCTGAGAGACAGTAAGTGAATATGTGTTATGTGTTATGAGAGAGAGAGAGAGAGAGAGAGAGAGAGAGAGAGAGAGAGAGAGAGAGAGATGCTACAGGTATAAAAATTGAGGGGGCGCTCAATACAGCTTACTTAGAATGATTTAAGGCACCTTAAATATTGATTTTAAAGCAATGAATTCCCTAACAATCCCATCTTGGAAGCTCTGCAGACAGTTTATAGCAACAAAATATATTACTGTGCAGTATTTCTCGGTTTATCCCCTTTATAAGTCCTTTGACAGCATCATGCTGTAAACCATAAGAGTTCTTTAGAGTAAGTGGTGCTTGCCTATGCAAAACATGCCGCCACAATGCTAGAAAGCTATAGGTGGTTGCCAGGCGTTGTAATTGTGGACTACCAAGTGGTTGGGCCAATGTGAACTTGGCAGACAATCTTAGTTAACTTGGTTAGGGCTTGTAGGCCATGGCTAAGCTTGTGAAACTTGGCTTATCTGGTTGTTAACCATATTCCAAAACACAGCTCTAAGCTAACTGGTTGACCAGTTTGTCCACTGTAATCTGATATGACCTGGTTTGTCCATGGGTATGTGAGTGGATGATACCTGCTACTGCGTCCTGTCTGGCTCAATCTTAGTCTCTCCATTCTGTTTTTCATTGATGGATTTCTGCGAGAGGCGTGTGGACATGGTTGCAGCTTGCACCGCAGCCTTGAAGCTGCGCTTGCGTTTCTGTACATTCTGCTCCGGGTGGAAGATAATGACGTAGACTTTCGGTATGTAGAGCATTCCTAGAGACACGGAAGCACTCAGACTCATTGACACAGTCAGCGTAGTCGTCTGAATAAACATCTAGATCAAACACAGAGATGATAAATCAAGGGTTAGAGACCACAGGATCATCTAAACACTGAGATTTATGCTTTCTTGGTGAACAGGTTACTTTTAGTTTGGTAGTTGCCTAAAAATTAGGATGAAATGCACTGATGTTTGTTTTCGTTCGGGGCTATTTCTGCTGTTTGACCACATCCCTGAAATTCTTGACCCTGGAGAACTCGGCTAGTTGAAAAGCATTGATGGTTTAGATGTGACCAACGTCATGAGTAGTAGAAACGCAAGCTTTGTTCGCCTTGAGTGTTTTAGTTCATTCAGGAGAAAAAAGACGTTTGTTTTTTCTATTGTAAAAACTAGGCTCAAGAAAAAAAGATCACAAATTAGATCTATTTAAAGACCCCATGATATAAAATGTGGAATTTTGAGTTTTTTAGTTCATGTCTTTTCGCTTTGAGGCCATTTATATTCTAGTGCATGGGTTTTCAAACTGGGGTCCAGTGACCGCCAGGGGGCCGCAAGGCAGTGTTGGGTGGTCCACAAAAATCCACTCAAATCAATAATTAAATATAGCCTATAGTATGCATGCACAGTGTGTTACAGTGAATCCATGCTGCTTTGTTGACACACACTCATAGCACATGCAGGGCTATCATGATGCGCAGCTGTTTTTAGCTCTCAGAGCAGCTCGCAATATGTGAGCGCTCCACATAAACTACTTTCACCAGATTTTTAATAAGAAACGTATTAAACTACTGTGAACTACAGTAGGCTAGATACACATATACTACTCCCTGAGATATTTTTTTTTTTACTGAAATAAGTGTTGCAAGACATCTCACCTGTCTCTGTGACAGCTCTAGACTCTGTAAACAGCAAACAAAAATGTGTCCGCACAATACGGACAATGCCGCTTTCGACCTGTCAATCATTTTGCACGTTCTCATAGTGTAGTAGTTGCAGCGAATTATTGAGACTTACTGCCATTTTAATGCCATCTTCTTTATATACGTTGTCAGTCGAGAACACCATTTTGCTGCTGTTGTTTTTAACAACCTTTTCTGCACAATTTCAGTCTAATTAAAGCTCATTTGGATCTTTGGAGTTCAGGGTTTTGGAAAGTGGGGCCGTGGCTAATCCAATGGCTCAGTCTCGTGGAAGTTAAACAGCTAAAATCACTTACAACACCTTCAATTCTTCTGTTAAAACTCATGTATTATTTGAGCTGCAAAGTTGTTTATATTGTTGTTTTTACAGTCATTTCAGGGCAAATACACCATGGCAATGAAATTGGCTATAATTTTACACGGAAAAGGCTAGTATGCGATTTACTCAATAAAATCATGTTTATACATATATTGTTTATATTTTCTGGCAATTCTATTGAAACGGTGAGTATTTTCATGTTTATTGATAGGCCCCCATTCACTTCCATTGTGAGTGCCTCACTGGAACCCAGATTTGTGCTTTTTTTAAAGAAAAGGAGGGACAAAAGTCCAAAGTATTTTTTGTGGTAATCAATATTACGGCACAATTGCTGTCGAATGAGCTTAACTTTTATCGAACCAGGAATATTCCTTTAATTTTGCTAGTGCATTTTCAAGCAGATTAGCTAACAATAAAGAATTTCTTAATAGGCTACACATTTGTATTGAAATAGTGTGTAGTTGGCTTGTGTCTCTTTTCATACCCCCAATAAGATCTGCACAGTGATGTATAGATATTTAACTGATTAAGAAAAAAACAACCCTGTTGCATCGGTATCGGCTGATACGGAGAGTTCAGGTATCGAAATCGGATTGGGAGAGAAAAAGTGGTATCGGTGCATCCCTAATATTATTTGACATTATTACTGTTTCATTCTAAAATCATGAGATTATACAGAATTATTTTATTCTATTGACAGCCATAATTCTATTGACAGGCAACCATAAATATAAAAGCAAATCTGCATTTAACTTAATATATAGTGAATAAATATTTCTTGATAGTAAGCTGCTTTTGGAACAATATTTACTGTGAAAGCGCTGTCCAAATAAATTTAACATTTTAAAAATGTTTCTCATTTGGCTTCAGTACAATGTCAATATAAAAGCCACTTATTACATTTTGAAAACATGTCTTTACAATTTTACATTGACTATTTTTCTCCCTCGCAAGGAGATCCTCCTATTTGGGGGTCATCTGAATTAAAAAGTTTGAAAACATTTGTGCTAGTGCACTCCTAAACGTTCATTTATAAAATGTAAAGTCCATCTCTTCCAGGAAAACTACCCAAAATTATTGATGACTCATTGTACACTAACTAATTGCCCAATAAAATGCTCTCTAGAACGAGAATTCCCTCTCATGGTTCATGGCTGTTATTGTAAACTAAAGATTAATTAATAAAGGGGATGAGCCCTTCGATATGTCCCACTCTAACTTTCAGGTTTCAATCTGAGACGCATCTAAACTAATGCTAATACTTGAGATGTTTCTGGGAAATTCTAGAGCCTCTTGAGCAATGAAAGAGCAACCTTTGAACAACAACATTTGCCTTTGGAAGGATAAGCCATGGCAATGCATCAAAAGAGACATAAATCACAGTCAAAATGCTCATATGTAGAATCCAAAACAAAATAAAGGAACATCTGCACACAAAATGGTGCACAGCAGGAGATAGCACATAATGTATTAGCTGCATGAAATAAACTGCACTCCAAGTGTGAAGCTACCTGGGTTGTTTAATCTATGCAGAAATACCTAATGCCCCAATTCGCTAATTCCCGCTGACAAGGCTTCTGTCTTTATTAAGATGGGTAGACATTGTCTTTCAGGCCTCCAAACATTCCTGTTATCAGCCTCCCTCCCACAGTCAAACCCCCGGAACCTCAATGGTGGGCGAAAGAGCCTTTGTCTCTGTGTCATGGTGTGTCTTTGGGAGATAAAAGGTAGAAGTGAAATGTTGGGGTTTTTTCTCATCTCATCCTGCCATATCAAAGGCCTCTACAAAACAGAATATGTGAGCAAAACAACTTGGAATAGTTATCATGAGGCTGGCAGGTTGTTGCTTACTTCAATACCTTCATATTTAAATGACTTCATTTCCCATTATTTTCTACTTAAGGACTGGAACGTTGACTAAGCTCTACTCTTTTGTTTATGGATTGGAGCCAAACTGTAAGAATATATTGTGGTGTAAATACTGGGAGTTGTTTCACTGTGAAGATGGTGTTGCATTGCTTTTAAGACGGGGAATGCAATATCTAAAACTCTAATGTGTAATATTGCTCTGTGTGCTCATGTACAGTATATGCATGAAAAAGCATGAAAAGCTTTGCCAAATTCACTCTCAGAGAATGTGGTATTCGTTACAGTTTTTATACATGGAAAGTAATAAAGAAATAACTACTAATGCCAGCAAAGAATGCAAAATACATGACATTAAATCAAAACAAAAGATGTTATGAAGAATGTTACGGCCTGACACCTTAAGTCACAATTTACTTTCAATGTATGGTAAAAGAAGCAATGAAAGTGTTAATGCAATGAATTCTTACTAACATCTACTTTTGTGTTATGCAGAAGAAAGTTATTTTAACTGTTCCAACAATGAAAGTGCTCCTGAATTGTGTCCAACTTGATCACGTTGTGTGCATAGAAAAACCAAGTTAATATAATGCACATCTAACCTTCTCTGTGGACTGTGCTGTGCCAAAGAAAATAGGCACGAATGCCAGCCAGACGATGCATGTGGTATACATGGTGAAGCCGATTGGTTTAGCTTCGTTGAAGGTCTCGGGTACGCCGCGGCTCTTGACAGCGTAGACTGTGCACGTGACCATCAACAGGATACTGTAGCTCAAACAACAAATGAGTGACAAATCAGACATGTCACACTTCAGGATTCCACGCGCCAGATCTGGATTTGGTGGCCGCAATTCTTCATAGTCCACAATGGTGTGTGGCGGCATCACGCCAAACCAGACAAACACACCCACCACCTGCAGAGAAAGAGAAATGGGAGGAAGCTCAAATTTACGCTGAAAGTTGAGGCTCAAACAGAAGAGCAGACTTGTTTGTCAAAAGCTGCTGTTAGATCTCATTCTTTTGATGAGACTTTAGACCGAGATCCTGACTCTCTGTGGTCATTAAAAAATCCAGGACACATCTCGAAAATAGTAGGGGTGTAACCCTGGTATCCTGGCCAAATTCCCCCCATTGGCCCTTCTCAATCATGGTCTCCTAATAATCCCCATCCATTAATTGGCTCTGTCACTCCACTCTCTCCTCTCCACCAATAGCTGGTGTGTGGGGAGCGTACTGCCGCACTATGGCTGCCATCGCATCATCCAGGTGGATGCAGCACACTGGTGGTGGTTGAGGAGAGTCCCCTGTGCACTGTGTAAAGCACTTTGAGTGTAGTGTCAAAAAAGCGCTATATAAATATAACATTCAGTCAGTCATTCATTCATTCATTCATTCATTAGTGTACTGTAGAGCAATCGTTTTTAACTGGTGTGTCGTGACTCGGGACCCAAAAATGGGTTGCAGGTCTGTTCAGATAGGGTTGTGGACTACAGGGTAACACCAAAGCTAAATGCAATTATGCAAATAATAAAAATAACAAACATATAATTATATTTATTAAACTAAATAAGTATTTAAACTTTTAAAAGGGAGAAAAAATTGTTTGCTGTCATCAAATACTGTATGTCCAATTGGACTGTACTGTATTTTGGTTCAAATTCATCTGTCACTTGGTAGAAGCTGGCCAAATTAGGCAGATGTCAACATGGACAGGTTGTGTGACATGCCCTAATCTTCAAAGACCATGAACAAAGTTAGACAAGGAAAGAGAAAACAAGACCCTGACCCAGAGGCGGACTAGCCATTGGGAGAATTGGGACATTTCCTGGTGGGCTAAGTGATAAGCTGAAGGGGGCCACAACCTAGTTACGTTATATAGTTAAAAAGTTATATTAACCCTTTAATGTATACAGCTTCCATAAATCATATTTATATGATTAATTCATATCTTTAAAAGTTTACTATCACAGGATATATATTTATTTGTATATTATAATGATTTAATGATTACTCAAGGATAAGGTGTTGAAGTGATGGCTGCTAGAATTAGGGCCTATCTAGATTTGATCAAAAATGACATTTTTCAAATACTGATGGTGCTGTTTTTACATCAATAATGTTCTGACTATACTTTGTGATCAGTTGAATGTCACTTTGGTAAATTAAAGTACCAATTTCCTTCCGAAACAGCAAAATATGTGCATAATTTTAGTTGATGTTGATACTACAGAAATTCTACCACAGAGCGATGACATCTCAGATCATTACCTCCTCTTTTGTTTGCTGCCATCAGCTAATGTCACTCAATCTACACCATGTTATCGTTCAGGTAGAACTATTCTTTCGACCATAAAGATAGTGTCACTAATAATCTTCCAGAATAGTCTAGAAGAACTTGATGTAATAACAGAAAATATAAATAGTCTTCTCAAGCACTCTTGATATTGTCACACCCCTTCAATTAAAGAAAATTAAAGAAAAAAGCCCCACATCATGGTACAATGATCACACTCATGCTCTCAAGAGAGCAGCTCGAAAAAATGGAGCACAAAACTAGAGGTATTTTGCAGTGCATGGATGGATAGTGTCTCTAGATACAGACCTTGCTATCCTTAGGACATGTCCCAAGAAACTTTAAAATGGCAGTTATCAAACCGCTTTTTAAAATGCCACAGCTTGATCCTGGCCAATTGGCTAAATATAGACCGATTTCAAATCTCCCATTTATGTCGAAAATACTAGAAAATGTAGTGTTCTCCCAACTACTCTTCACTTCTACAGAGAAACTGTATATATGAACAATTTCAGTCAGGATTTAGTCCTCATCATGGCTGCATTTCTCTTCTAGTGCTTTTAGATCTTAGTGCTGCCTTCGATACCATAGATCACGACATCCTCTTGAATAGGCTGGAGAACTATGTTGGCATTAGTGGACTTGCATTAACATGGTTCAGGTACTATTTATCAGACCGCTACCACATAGTATGTGTAAATGAAGAATTGTCAAATCAAACAAAAGTTAAGTATGGAGTGCCACAGGGGTCAGTTTTAGGACCTCTGCTTCTCTCTTTATATATGCTTCCACTGGGAGGGAATCGTGGAATAAGTTTCCACTGTTATGCCCATGATACCCAAATTACATTTCTTCTAAACCTGACAAAATCTCACAATTCTCCAAATGTACAGAATGTTTCAATGAAATCAAAGATTGGATGGCCAGAGATTTCCTTCTACTCAATTGTGACAAAACAGAGATACTAATTACTGGACCAAAAACCTCTTTCTATAATTTGACTCTCGATGGACATACTTTTACGTCGTCTTCTACAGTAAAGAACTTAGGTGTTATATTTGATACCAATCTGTCCTTTGAAAGTCTAATTTCCAGTGTTTGTAGAACAGTATACTTCCACCTCAGAAATATTAAGACACATACTCTCTGTTGCTGATGCCAAAAAACTAATTCATGCATTCATGACCTCGAGACTAGATTGTTGTAATGCATTACTGGGAGGATGTACTGCAAGTTCAAGAAATAAACTTAAATTGGTTCAAAATACAGCTGCCATAGAGCTGATTAGAACCAAGAAATATGATCATATTAGCCCAATTTTATCGTTGTTACATTGGCTACCTGTTAAATGTCATATTCATTTTAAAATTCTGTTAACTACATACAAAGATTTGAATGGTTTAGCTCCACAGTACTTAAGTGACCTTCTACCATGCTATATTCCATCACGGTCAATAAGATCACAAAATCCTGGACTGTTAATAGTTCTTAGAATATCAAAATCCACAAAAGGAGATCTTTCCTATTTGGCTCCAAAACTGTGGAATACTCTCCCTAACACTGTTCGGGATGCAGACACACACACTCAGTGTAAGTCTAGAATAAAGACTCCTCTATTTAGCCAGTCATACACCTAATTTATCCATCAACAGTTGCTTTAGTTAGGTCTGCCAGAACCAGAAACATTTCTCATAATCTTTAACTCTGCAATAAATTGAATGATATCTATGCTAATATAATTTTTTTGATTCCCTGTCTCAACCTCGGGATTCATATCCGGCAGATATCAGTTCATGAACACTTTTCACTCTTTTCCTCACACAATGCTATCTTAAGACATCTAAACACTTTTAATACAGTGCATGACTTGTAAGGTGATACATTTTGAATTAAAAGCTTGTGTAGTCGTGACCAATAGCGCAGTTGCTCAGCTGACATAGCGCTGAACTTGTGATGCAAAGGGCCAAAGTATGAGTTCTGAAGAGCTCGCAAGATGTTGCTTCAGCAATTGCGTATTTCATATCACATTTGCTTTTATGACAGTGTCAATTAGGTTTAGGTTTTGTTGATTTAAAACTCGATAGAGCATTAAGCTACAAAACCTTATCTGTTTGAGAGAAAATGTTACTTTATAGGCACCACACAGTGGACATTTCACCTTAGGAACTGCTGCGATGCCTGTAATGAACCACATAATATAATTTTATAAAAATGACGCTACAGTCAATTTTCATGATATCAGGCTGGCATTTTTTGTACAGTAAACCATCTGGAGTTTTGGGTCAACATATGATGTCCAATGTATCACCAGTTGAGAACCACTGATATAGAATAACGTAATGTAAGAAAGGTTGTATTTTAGCCAGTCTTCTCCAGGCACGAATGCATACTAAGCTATACAATGTCCTACTTGCTTTATAATGCAGCAAAGTCATTCATCGTGTAAGTGCAGAGGGTCAATGCTGGAACGTTCTTTGCACCTGTTTACAACAAGAACATTAACACTAGACAGTGACTCATCCTGATTGAAGGTGCTCATCAAATAATGTGCAAAAATTTCAGAGAAACTTCTATGGCAGGGAGGAGAACGGAACAGGAGCCGGGCAGCCGGCGTGTTGCCACAGAGACAGATGTTGCTGTCAGAATGCTCGGTGGAGTTCCGCTCTCCACACAGCATCAGTGACACATCTGCCAAACACACGCCGGAGGAGGTGCTGAAAAATGTCCTGCTGTCAATCATTCTCGTGCTAACGTCCTGTTAATCTCTTCTCCACTGCACGCTGTTTCCAGTGAGTCATACACATAATTCTGGGGTTTGCTCGAACTACAAAGGCTTTTTAAATATTCTCTTGTAAAAGTTAAAATCAGCAGTTTATATCACAGAAAAGGGTGTTTTTCAGCGGATTAAATTTATAATGCAGGAGTGGGGCTTTCTTTTCACCCGTAAATTGCTAAAACATTTATAGCCATGACTGAAGCTGAAATGGGTTGCTTTTGCACATTAGCGTGGCTGCTGTGTTTGTTGGTACAAGCGGAGTGAATTCGAGCACTCAACATGATGAGGTTTGCAGGGAGCTTATAAGCTTCCACACTGTGTCCAATCACTGGAGAATCTGCCTGCCTGGAAAACTGCTTTTGACAAAACCTCAAAAGTCACCCACATTATAGTAGCTTTAGTTACCTTAACTAGAGGCTCTATACTGCTTATGAACCTAAAAAAACAGCATAGCTGGGATGCGGGTGTGCTGGTGTTCCAACAACTATCTTAACCTGCAGGACTTCCTTTATTAGTGAGCATTACCACAAAAACCATATTGGTTACAAACTTACCATTAATTGATTTCAGGGTACAGTACTCATGTTGACAGTACCATTAGTATGTAATAGAGAAGTAAGGAACAATTGTGTTTGTAATTCTCACAAAATATTGATTTTGTTCAGATCACACTCTATTTTTTTTTTTTTTAAGTGAACAATTTTTATTCTTTTGGAACATGAAAAGAGAGGTCTGAAATCATTGTAAACTGAAGGGATGTCCCAACACCCATACTGGTATTGGCATCGGGTCCGATACCATGCTCATGTACTCTTGCTCGTAAAAATGCTAACAAAACCAATACCATTTCATGTACGAATGTCATTCTGTAAACATTCAGTGCACAAATTAAAATTACGTTATGCCCTAGTGTGATAATTAAACTGCAAAGGCTGCAATTAATGAGATAAATATATAGTTTGCATTTGCTGCGTGCTTCATAGCTGTTTTTTTTCCGACAATGTCTGCTCATACATTTTAGAGCTCCTTGGCTCTAAAATGTGCAAAAATAATGAGTATTGCATGTTCTGTTTGTAGCAGATTTCTACTTCACTTTGTAGCATGAGGCATATACAGACTACATATTTATTTAATTATATAGCAGCCTTTTACAGTTTGATAATCACACTTGGTCACGTAGTGACCTGCTTTTCAGGAATTGAGAAGCTACCATAAAAACACACAGAAACAGAAAGGGCTTCAAAATAAAAGCTTCAAACAAAATTAAAGCTCAATTTAAATGGAAAACAGTATGACAGAAATAGATCACTTCTGTAGTAACGGTTTGTAATATTTACTGTAATAATACTACTACAGATAATAATAATTATAACAATAAATCAGTTGTAATTGTATTATATTTAAGCTATATCTCACATCGTTATGCAGCACTTTTTTTCATAAAAATAATCCCAAAGCTGCATTTTGGATTGTGCTGTGAGGTTCTGTATAAAAGCACTTAATTTGATAAAAAATGATTGTTCTATTTTCATTTGATTCAAGTTTTAATGATTTAATTTATTTCAACACCATTTGGATGAATTGTTATTAAATAAAATATTGATATGAATATAGAAAAAAAAAACAGGTATCAGACTCGGTATTAGCAAAAATGGAAGTATCGGTACTTGTACTCCTTCTAAATAAAAAAGATAACGGGACATCCCTAGTAAACAGTTTAATCAAGACATATTTTAACATTTTCAACATTTTATAAAACATTTTCAAGAGCATGTTCAGAAAGATTCTCATTGCTGCAACACACAAAACCCAGGCCAAAAATCTTGAATATTTTGAAAAATAATTCAAATTGACTCTCAACTTTACATGTCAACATTAATTGTAAAATTGCTAATTACTCACCAAATTTGTTTAAAAATAAAGACACTTTTGTATTGTGCATTTTTCTGTTTATTCTTATATTTCTAATGGCTGATATAGTGTAAGAATTAATAATACGATTTTATTGTTAATATTTTCTTCTATATCTAATTTCTTAAGGTATTCGTACATGTTTCAGTAAGCTGCGATAATGAGAATTATTTATATTTTATGACTAAAAACCTACTCAAAAAATGTAAGACCATCTCTACTCTTTCTCTCACACATACCTGTATAACTAATCAAACCTCTTACACAATTATATTAATAATCTAAGATAAAACATGAAATACGTTTGTAATCTTTATGCGCACTGTGAAGTTTCAAAATAACTTTAATATAGGAATCCTCACTGCCATGGCACAAATTTCGTTTCATGACTTATGTTAACAGGTGTAATCGTGATCAAGTTAAGCTTTTTGATTTCTGATTTGCAATTTCCGCAGTTTATAAATTGTTCCTACGTACTTTAAAAATGTCTTTTGCGAAATACACCTGATAAAAATGCTTTGCAATGTCATGCCTCATTCAAGTTTTACCACTTGATTTATGCAAATGTTTCACACAAATCACATAATTCACGGATATCTCAGATTCAGATTCCTTCAGTAATGCTTGTCTGAGTGAGCAACAGTGGCCAAGGGGCACTAGGGATAGAATGGATCATGCAGGAAACATGATGGCTTAAAATAAAAAATAAATGGCTTCAAGCCTTTAATAAACAGCTATTCCATACTCACCTGTACTGAGATTAGTACGAAGGTAATTGCAAGTTGCGAAGTGGGGCTGATAAATTTCGGCGGTGTGACGGACTTCTTGCCTTGCTCGAAGATGCGGTAAATGCGATTGGTCTTGGTGAGCATGGCGGAGTACGTAATGCTCATTCCCAAACCGAGCAACATCCTTCGAAACGCACACACCACCGTTCCCGGCTCTGCGATCATGAGGAAGGTGATGAGGTAGATAAGGAAGATACCCGTTAGGAGTACGTAGCTAAGCTCACGTCCTGCAGCTCTCACTATGGGCGTATCGTTGAAGCGGATGAAGGTGATGATTATGGACAGGGTGGCCAGGATGCCCAGAATGGCTAGGAACAGAGGGATAATGGCCCAGGGCGAATGCCACTCCAGTTTGATGATGGGAGTGGGTCGGCAGGCCGTGCGGTTGGGTGTTGGCCGCATGTTGAAAGGGCACATCTCACAGTTGAACTCATCGGCTTGAAACTGATACCCGTCACAGAGCTCACAGTGCCAACAGCACGGAACACCCTTCACCATCTTCTTTCTCTCGCCCGAGTGGCACGGAAAGCTGCACACGGAATCTGGAATCACGCGGGAGCCACCGGTCCACTGCATCTCTTCCACCTGATGAAACAGGACAAATATAAAAAAAAGGCCCACAAACTCAGAGATATTCGAAATTAGCTTCAAACAGCTAATGAACATTAGAAGGGACCAAATATTTGAGGCCACTAGTGATAACACTGTGTAACAAGTGGTTCCTGGGTATTAAGTGTTATTTCCTAATTGCTTATGCCTCAGAAGTATAGAAAATGGCTATTATTCCCCACAAACTTTGCTTTTGTGACAAGGACAGAGATTTTTTTAAATGAACCTATTTCCAATGAGAAAACGGGCAAATTTGTGTCTTTTCGTTCACATAAAGTCAGAAAAAAACAACATATGCATCCAAATTATTATGTATTTATACTATAGTAATACACAAATGACTACAAAAGATTTAGAAGTGAGTAGTATGATTATACTGTAAATCACTTTCACGAATCAGCCCCTAAATGTAGTCTCCCATCATGCTCTCGTTATACTGTCCTTGGTAGCGGTGTTCAAAGTCTAGTATATCCTGATGGAAGCGCTCGCCTTGCTCCTCCAAGTACGCTCGCATATTCTCAAGTTGAGCATCAAGGATATTGACTTTGAGGGATTTCAGAGGTGGAGCTGAGGAGAGAAACCCATACTACCCCAACCAAAAAGACCTCAATGACTTGATTAGTGATCTTGGTCTCACCAAGTCCAATGCCAAGCTTTTGACATCTAGGCTCAAGCGGTGCAACTAGTTGGATGAAATTGTGCAAGTCGCAGATCAGGAAGTGTCACCAACTTTTTTCCAGCTTCTTCACCCGTCAAGATGGGCTCTGCTTCTGCCACAATGAGACCAGTCTGTTTGAGGCAATCGGAATCACCTGTAACCAGAATGAGTGGCACCTCTTCACTGACAGCTCATCCAGGAGCCTCAAAGCCGTGCTGCTCCATGATGGTAACAAGTAACTGTCTCTTCCCCTGGCTCACCCAGTGCCTCAAAGAGTATTACAACAGCATCAAGACCTTGCTGGACACCTTGAAGTATGATGCGAATGGCTGGGAGGTCATAGAAGACTTAAAAATGGTGGCATTCCTGATGGGTCTCCAAGGCGGTTTTACCAAGTTTCCCTGCTATCTTTGCCTTTGGGACAGCAGGGACATTAAGGCGCACTACCACAGGTGGGACTAGCCACAGTGGACCGAGTTCTCTGTGGGGAGGAACAACGTCAAGTGGGAGCCACTGGTGGACCCCCGGGTGGTGCTAATGCCACCACAGCACATCAAATTGGGCCTTATGAAACAATTTGTCAGAGCTCTAGATAAGGAGTCGGCAGCCTTCAAGTACCCTCAAGACTTCTTCCTTAAGAAGAATGTCAAAGCCGGTGTCTTCATCAGACCACAGATAAAGAAGATCCTTGAGTGCAATGAATTCCCCAATAAGCTCACTAGTAAGGAGAAAGAGGTTTGGAACAGATTTGTCGCAGTGGTTCGGGGCTTCCTGGGCAATCACAAAACCGAAAACTATGTGGAGCTGGTAGAGGCTCTGGTGAAGAACTACAGCACAATGGGCTGTAGGATGTCCCTTAAAGTCCATATCATTGATGCTCATCTTGATAAATTCAAGGAGAACATGGGAGCATACTTGGAGGAGCAAGGCGAGCACTTCCAAGCACAACGCCCCTACCAAGGACAGTATAACGAGAGCATGATGGGAGACTACATTTGGGGGCTGATTTGTGAAAGTGATTTAAAGTATTATCGTAAATCTCAAAAAACTGCTCATGTGTAGGTAAGATTATAACAGAGAGCATTTTTCATAGAATTTCATAGCCATAATGCAGAACACACATAAATAAAGGGGTGAGAACATACCACATTCACAATGGAGAACACACACACACAAACACACACACACACACACAGAAATTAAAGGGTGAGACAATAATACTTATCACACACCAAGCATGCTCACACACGCTCACACGCTCACACACACACACACACACACACACACACACACACACACACACACACACACATGTTGTGTTTCCATGTTTTATGGGGACTTTCCATAGACATAATGGTTTTTATACTGTACAAACTTTATATTCTATCCCCTAATCCTAACCCTACCCCTAAACCTAACCCTCACAGAAAACGTTCTGCATTTTTACATTTTCAAAAAACATAATTTAGTATGATTTATAAGCTGTTTTCCTCATGGGAACCGACAAAATGTCCCCACAAGGTCAAAAAGTTCGGGTTTTACTATCCTTATGGGGACATTTGGTCCCCACAAAGTGATAAATACACGCTCACACACACACACACACACACACACACACACACACACACACACACACACACACACACACACACACACACACACACACGGGTGGGAGCTGCACTTTTAGTGTTCATTCTTGTTGTTTTTATTGTCATTTTGTATTAATTTATTCTATTGAGTTATTGAATTGGGATGTTTGAAATAAATGATAGGTAACAAAAATCTTACTCTTAAGTCTTCTATTTGTAACCCATATGCACCCATAATAAACAGAGTATAAGAGTATAAGAGCTCAATAAAAAGTACTAATGTACAATTTAAGTCACTTTACGTTGAGTCGTAGGTTATTGGTCCACTGGCCAATGACTCTGTATCCTGGACTGGTGGTGTTGGTCATCTGGTACTGAAAGATGTCATAGCGACCAGGAGCGTCACCATTTTCATTAAACAGAACCGCAGTGCCAGCGCTACCTGATAATCACAAGAGAAACTGGATTCATATTACATAAGCAAAAAATACGACAACACAATATCATAATTTGCTTAAAACTGTAGTTTAATTTTGAAGCCTTTGCACCTTTATTGAACATTTTAATATGCTTGATAAATAAGCAATCGTAGATTCCCAACTCAAAAAGATTAAACACTGTGGTGCTATCAAAATACTTCTCTGCTAGTTAGAGCAGTGTGACATGTCACATCTGGCATGGCACGAGGGTGAGTAAATGATGAGAGAATTTTCATTTTTGGGTGAATTATCCCTTTAAAAATGTTGTTGACCATAACCATATGTAAATGTGATGTCAGGTTCCCAACATGCAATGCAGCATGAGAGCAAATTGTGAATTGATGTCTTATTGTTTGCTTTTTATTGTGATATTTGCACTGGTGGTGCTGAGTTTGTTGTCCCTTGTGGATCCATGTGGATGCATCTATTTCCATAAATATGATTGTTGAGTGTCACCGTCACTGTGGTTTGTCTGCTGTTCTCTCCTATTTCTGAGACTACAAGCTGAGAGCTTGTTATACTTACAACAACCGCCGTTTGGCAAAAATTCAGACGTGGTCAAAATTAAGTTGTTACAATGTAATTAAATGATGTCTTTGACAAATTATTATCTAGGTGATGTATTTATATCTTGAGATTGCTAAGAGCATGACCACAGTCAGAGGTATCATAAGGAGATGACAGGTGCTTAAAACCCTGATAACCCCTCTTCTTGTCAGCTCTTCTCCATTAGACTCCTCAACATCTTCACTCCGCTCTACAGCCATCTGTCATCAAGACGCCCCATTCATGCATACTTAAACCTGTTGAATATTACATGCTATCTGGTTTTAGTCTATGATTAGATTGTAAAAGGAATATCGCAATGCACTACAGCAGGGGTTCTTAAACTTACTCGGCCAAAAACTCTCAACCTGCAGGTACATGGTCATCTTAAAATGACTCGAAACTTTGAACTTGCCCACATAACGGTGTCTGTCTCTCTATCTGTCTGTGTGTCTGTCTGTCTGTCTATCTATCTGACCATCCGTCTGTCCGTCCGTCTGCCTGTCTGTCTGCCTGTCTGTCTGTCTGTCTGCGTGACATCTCTGGCCACATCAAAATGCAACTGTGTAGCGTGGCTGAATTGGGAATTTCTGTTATCCGACAGCAGAATCATCTGTCAAACTATATATGCCCTCTCAAGACCCCACATCGTCACGACAATTTATAGCGTACATTTTCCTGTGGATGACCGCTCGCTGCACGGGGAAAAAGGTGGCATTCATGGCTATCGAGGGGCTACACAGTGTTTTTATGCTGTATTTAATGCTGTATTGTAGGGTACTTCATTGTACCAACAATGGATGAAGAAATGTTCATCAACCAGGAAAAAATCAATCAATCAATCTGTCTGTCTGTCTGTTTGTCTGTCTGTCTGTCTGTCTGTCTGTCTGTCTGTCTGTCTATCCATCCTTCTGTTTGTCTGTCTGTCTACTATCTATCTATCTATCTATCTATCTATCTATCTATCTATCTATCTATCTATCTATCTATCTATCCTTCTGTTTGTCTGTCTGTCTACTATCTATCTATCTATCTATCTATCTATCTATCTATCTATCTATCTATCTATCTATCTATCTATCTATCTATCTATCTATCCTTCTGTTTGTCTGTCTGTCTACTATCTATCTATCTATCTATCTATCTATCTATCTATCTATCTATCTATCATCTGTCTGTCTGTCCGTCCATCCATCCGTCTGTCTGTCTATCTCTGTCTACCAATCACTGAGGGCAATTTAAAAGAGCACGCTCATAATACATGTCATCCATAGCAACAAGGTCAACTCCGCCTTACTCTTATTTTAAGCTTCTTAGTAAAACTTGCTCCCAGCAGTTTTGTGAGTACGTTTTAAGCAAAAACTCCTAGCTAGGAATGCTTAGGAGAACTCCTAGTGGTAAGATAAAAATCCTTGTGAATACGGGCCTTGGTATAGGAGTACAACAATACTTATCGTATTGTATTTGAGAACTTTCCAATCTGTATGATGTTATGACCATGTGTTTGACAGTACGGTGGAGTAAATAATCATATTTCAAAAGTAATGAAAAATAAACACTTTTGCATTTATCAGCAGCTCTGGGATAGAGAATCAAGGGGGAGACATCTGTATAATATTCAAAAACAGGTTGGTGCTGAGAAGGTTAAATATGGCAACAGACGAAAGGATGTTATTTGTTTGACTGCGTATTGGAAATTCTGGATTAAACCATAATTTGTAGCAAGATTCTAGTGACTATGGAAACTGTGGTCAACCAGAGACAGTAGAGAATGTACTTCTAAACTGCGATGCATATAAAAGAGAACGATTTCAACAAATTCAAGCACAAGATCAATGTGAATCAACAATATTTCAAGAATATTCACTCCAGGTCCTTTTAAGTAATGGCCCAAAGCAATCAAGAATTTCTGATCAATCATTAGAAAGAGACAACACTGGATTTAGGAAATATATATTTTTTGATATTAACAAATTATTGCTTCGAAAACCAGATTACACAAACAGAACATACACACACAGAATGAAATGATAACATTATATGTCCCTCCCCCTGAACATACACCCCACAATCCTGCATAACCTGGAGGGTGTCCAATAGAAACGTTGTAATATCTTAAATGACATAAGGCGAACCCTTGCATCTCTGGACATGATCATAAAATTTTTCATAATCCTTCCCCACACCTCATCTTCCAATATCAAATATTTTTCCCATAAACTCTTAAGAGATGTTAACACCCTATCCCCAAGACTCTGGATCAATAAGGAATAATACGCTAAAGCTTCATGACCTTTTCTAAAAGCAGCAAGCACCACCTCAAGGGTATCTACCTCTTTAGGGGGCTGCGTACTACTCCCAAAGGTGGTACAGAATAGATGGCACAACTGTAAGTACCTGAAGAATCGAGATCTGGTAAAATGTTTGCATAAAACTTTGAACCATATTTTCAAAGGATCACAACACTCCACTCTCATATAAGTCACCAAGCGTATTAACCCCCCTCACAATCCACTCTGTCCAGCAGAAAGGGGACTTATTAATACCTAATTTTGGGTTCAGCCATATGCTCGAAGTAACATTTAAATAAATGTCCGAATTAAACACTCTGGACACTTTTGTCCATACCGCGTGCAAATGCGAGATAATGGGGTGTAACTTCACTTCTCCGGTTAGTTTGCTAGAAAGGCTTTGCAATGGGGGGCAAGAACTTCCTGTTTAATACAAAACCAGGGAGGGGCTCTCTCAGGAGGAAGTGACCAATGAGCCAAATGTCTGAGACCGAATGCATAATAATAAAACTAAATCTTGGGTAGGCTTTGCCCACCTTTGTCAATCGCCCTATGTAACTTACTGAAGTGTAATCTGGGAGATTTACCATTCCAAATGAAGGACTTCGCTATGTTATCAAATTGCTTGAAACAAGATAGGGGGACATCTATAGGGAGAGATTGCAGCAGGTAGATGAATTTTGGAATACAATTAATTTTAATAACATTAACCTTCCCAGTCATAGATAAATGTTATGAGGCCCTCCTTCCCACATTGCTCAAGAAACTTTTTATTAAAGGGTTAAAATTAACTCTAGCTAAATCACACAAATGTGCTGGGAATAAAATACCCAAATACTTAATGCCCTGTTTGGGCCACTGGAAGGCGCCTGGTTTAAAAGTTGTTACCAGGCAGTAAGCTGTCAGAGCCAAAGCTTCGGATTAAGACCAATTCACTCTGTATCCTGAGAATTTAGAGAAGGAATTAATAATTATGTGGAGGCAAGGCATAGATCTAGTAGGTTAGAGACAAATAATAAAATATCATCTGCGTAAAGCAAAAGCTTAAGCGCCACACCTCCCACCACCACCCTTGGAAAATCATCCTCCTTCCTTATCATGGCTGCTAATGGTTCAAGGCCAAAACAGAACAATAAGGGGGGAAAAGGGCAATCCTGCAACCCAGGATTCATTCATTTGAACCGCAGCTACCAGATGTCTATAAAGTAACTTAATCCACCCAATAAAAGTATTTCCGAGCAGAGTGAACCCGTGCATCTTAAAAAGATCATCCCATTCTACTATATCAAATGCCTTTTTGGCATCAAGTGAGATGACAGCGACCGGAGACTTATTGTTCGCCACTGCCCACATGACATTAATGAAACACCTAACGTTATCAGAAGAGTTACGGCCCTGAATAAACCCCACCAGATCTATATGTATAAGAGTTGTTAGAAATTAATCGGCTAGCCAAAATTTCGGACAATATTTGAACGTCTAGCTCGATCAGGGAAATTGGACGGTAACCCTTACACTCGCTTGGATCTTGTCCTTTTTAAGAATCAGACTGATCCGGGCTTGTGTCATGGTTGGAGGAAGCTTTCCATTCTTTAATGATTCTGTATAAACTTCTAGCAAAAGTGGAGCCAGATCTGTAGTATAGGATCTAAAATACTGAGCGACAAAGCCATCAAAGCCCCGGAGCCTTGCCTGTAGGCAAGGCCTTAATTACCTAGCCAAGCTCCTCCAAGGTTATCTCAGAATCAAGAGAATTTCTTTGCTCAGTCCTCAGTTTAGGGAGATCTAATGGTTCCACAAAGTTTCTAATGTCCTCTTCAGTAGACAAAGACATGGAACTATAAAGATCAAGATAGGATTCTTTAAAAGCATTATTAATATCAATGGTCGAGGTAAATATTTCACCACTAGCAGAAACCCAGACATCCCCCAGAACCAAACAAACAGAAAAAGGAAAAATGTGTGCATTAACCCCACGCACGACAGCGACAACTGGTGTCCGTGCCTCCAAACACAAACAGTCCATGCAAGCCTACGAGAACCCCTATGACAGCTTTGTAACCAGATTGCTCAAGTCCGGTGTTTCTATACAAATTTTGTGAGACAGAATTTCACAGCAAAAAATTATCTATAAAACAAACTTCAGCCAATAGGCAGAATAAGCACAAAGAGCATATAGATTAATCCATAAAACTGTCCTGAAGGTGTGACACACTACAAAATAAACTCCAGCCACTAGGCAGAACCAGCACAAAAAGAGCGTGCAGATTACTCAAACAGTCAAGCAAATGTTCTGTGAGCCAGTCCACTCAGTTGCAACGTGAGTACAATAAGATGACTGACTCACTCCACTGACTTTATGAAGGACTTTGCTTGCTGTGGGCGTGTGAATGTTTTAAGACCATCCTTAGCATATATTCTCAATTTGGCCAGGAATATCAATGCTAAAGCGACCTTCCATTGATGTAAAAATGTCTTTCATTCCTTGAATCGATCACATTTCTCTCTTCTGGGACCAAGAAAATGCTGTGGTTCTTCCAGGATAGCCTTCCTTTACTCCTCACCTCGCGTAACACAAGATCTTTATCGCATGATCTCAGAAATGTGAAGTTTTGAATTCTTAGACATATGAATAATTCCTAGAACAGTGTGTATCAAATCTCACCGGTTTATGTCATTAAAAGTATTAATACTAGCAAAGTGCACAGAGCTCGCCGTTCACATGTCCGATCCTCGCATTGGTGTCACGTGACCTCCCAGGAAATGTATATTTTACTACTTTCTATACATTTTTTTTTTTTTACGCTGAACAATTTTTACATTTACATTATTGTTACATTGTCTTTCTGCAGCTTCTTTATCCTTTACATATTTTAACATTAATGTAAATATTTCAATATGTCTTATTTCTATGAGGGTTGCAATTGTTGGCTATGTATGACATCTGAGTGTATTAAACCTGAATACAAATTAAACAAAATTTACAACTGCTTTTTTGCCATTTATTTGACAAAATATGACAATATTGCATTACATATAGGGCTTAGTAATGTTAAGGCTGTTATCTGGCTGATATATGAGGATTTTGGCATAGCTGGGGTTTAATTATGGCTGCTTTCTTTGGATGTATGATTGGTATAAGAAAGTTATGGCAGAGTTGTGGTGTGACAGCAGCAAATTGTTTGGCTGTTTTCTGGCTGATGTCTGGGGAATCTGGCACAGTTGTGGTCCAATTATGGCTGCATGCTGGGGGGACAGGAGAAGTGTGACTGAGTTTTGACCTCTTTCTGGGGTGGATACAGCTTGCATTCAGTAAGTAGCTTTTGGGCAATTTTTGACCATCATTCCATCCTGTATGTGGGGCAAACTCACAGGCAGAATGCAGCCAGATCCGGGCCAAGGTAATTTTGCTATCTGGGTAGATCGAACAATATCTAGTGTGGTTTGATATAATTTAAATAAATGGGATAAGATAAATAAACTTAATTTAACATATATTCCCCGAAAACAAGTCTTATTTGTTCATCAGATCACTACTTGCAACACATAATTGTACTTCTGATGAAGGATGAGGATTTTCCCTTTCCTGGTTTCCTCTTTACAGGAAGAAAGCGAACGTCATTTGAAATTCTGGGGTGAAAATAAGGGATTATTTTCAGGAATTGTTTTCCTGCACAATAATGCATATTGCTTGTTCAGCCGAATCCCTCCAGGCCAGCTCTCAACAATTTTTTTTTTAAATGACAAGTTACACTGAAAGAGGTGTGTGTGTGTGTGTGTGTGTGTGTGTGTGTGTGTGTGTGTGTGTGTGTGTGTGTGTGTGTGTGTGTGTGTGTGTGTGTGTGTGTGTGTGTGTTGGGCTTTAATGGGAATTCTTTCATGGAAAGATTCAGAACCTCAGAGCAAAGGTGGATTTACTTGCCAGAGATTTGAATGAGTGGATAAGGCAGAAAGACCAAGAAATTACAAACTATATTTGTACTGAACTACCAGACCACACCTGTAATATCAAGCCAAATTTATAGTCAGCGTGAAATCAAATTTGACCAGATTTACTTTTTTTAGTAGACATTCTTTGTCTTTTCGTGTACAATTCATCTCCACTAAAGCTAACGGAGATGTGCAACATTGCTCAAAGTTAATTAAAAATGTTGCTATGCACTTGTTTTGGTCAGATCATTAAACAGCACATAGTTTTTCTATTATTCAAGAGGATTCGTTAATAGATTTGAAACATTTATTTGTGCTTTTACAAATTAGGTATTTGGCTTCAGGCACACCCATTTACGGCGGAGGGGCAGATCTTAAATGTAAAACGTACATTTTAGTCTTTTCCTCATACAATGCTATTTTTAAAGGTACTTCATGTTTTTTCTTTGAATGAATGTCATGAAGAATGAAAGTCATACAGGTTTGGAATTACACGAGAGTGTCACATCTAGTGTTCATGTTTTGTGTTTATGCCTTTTATTATGAAAAGTAGACACATGAACATGAGGGAACAGGATAAATCACATGACATGGAATTATTTCCTTTGGTCATACCAAATGTTCCTGAGGCAAAACAAAAGCAATCTCTATGGGGCTTGGTTTGATCCTTTGAACTCAGACGACTGGCATCCAACCTGATGCCATTACTGATGCCAGTCAGGTCTTGTGTTTTGGTGATGATGATCTTGTGTGATGTTGACTCACCATTGAAGTTGACGGAGCGGATGTAGTTAAGCAGCAAGCGTCCCTCCACCGGGTCCATCTTTTCACACATGCCTGTGATTCCTGGGCAAAGATCCTGATGCATGTTGTGCAACGCGTGAGCCATGGCATAAACTGCATCAATTACAAACTGCACCTTTCCCTCCTGCTCATAATAGGAATCGCGAATGATCCGTTCTTCTCCTACAAAAGAGAGAAGAAATGGGTAAAATGAATACAAAGAGATAGTTACAAGTTTTTAAAAGAATGGTTCACCAAAAAATGAAAATATCTGTCAAACTACAAAAAGGACAAAAAATTCAAAGAATACAATGAAATTATGATTAAAATAGTCCCCATGACTATATGCTCTATATTCTACACTGATTAGCCAAAACATTATGACCACCTGGCTAATATGCTGTTGGTCCTCCACATGCCGCCAAACAGCGCTGACCCACCAAGGGATGGACTCTACAAGACCCCTGAAAGTGTGGTATCTGGCACCAAGACATAAGCACCAGATCCAGAAGTCATGTAAGTTGCAAGGTGGAGCCACCATGGATTGAACTTGTTGGTCCAGGACATCCCACAGATGCTCGATTGGATTGAGATCTGGGGAATTTGGAGGCCAGGGCAACACCTTGAATCATGTTCTTCAAACCATTCCAGAACAATGTGTGCAGTGTGGCAGGGCGCATTATCCAGCCGAAAGAGGCCACTGCCATCAGGGAATACCATGAAGGGGTGTACCTGGTTTGCAGCGATGTTTAGGTAGGTGGCACGTGTCAAATTGGCATCCCGGACCCAGGGTTTTCCAGCAGAACATTGCCCAGAGCATTAAACTCCATCCACCGACTTGTCATCTTCCCATAGTGCATCCTGGTGCCATCACTTACCCAGGTAAACGGTGCACATGTACACAGCCGTCCACGTGATGTAAAGGAAAATGGGACTCACTGGACCAGGCGACCTTCTTCCACTGCTCCAAGGTCCAGTTCCAATGCTCGCATGCCCATTGTATGCACTTTTGATGGTGGACAGGGGTCACCATGGGCACTCTGACTGGTCTGTGGCCACGCAGCCTCATCCGCAGTAGGGTGCGATTCACTGTGTGTTGTGACACATTTCTATCGTAACCATCATTACATTTTCTGTGACTTGTGCCACAGTAGAGATTATGTCGGTTCATACAAGATGGGATAGCCTTCGTTGCCCTCGTGCATCAATGAGCCTTGGGTGCCCAACACCATGTTGCCGGTTTGTGGTTTGTCCCTCCTCGGACCACTGTTGGTAGGTCTCACCACTGGTGACCGAGAGCACCCCACAAGCCTTGCCTTTTCAGAGATGCTCTGACCCAGTCGTCTGGCCATAACAATTTGGATATGGTCAAAGTCGCTCAAGTCTGTACTCCTGCCCATTTCTCCTGCATTCAACACGTTGACTACGAGAACTGATTGTTCGCTCACCATCTAATCTACCCAGACCATGACATGTTGCCCTGTTAGGAGAAGATCATTGTTATTCACTTCACCTGTGAGTGGTCATAATGTTTTGGCTCATATGATGGGTTTTTTTTAGGAACATGACACAATTAAAGTCGTTATGCACTGAAAATATCTCCTCGGATGCAGCTCTCAAATGCCATTCTCTATTCTGCATTTTACAAGTGACGTGTTACATTTGGTTATGACATATGAAATAAACATTCGCCTTCGGCATTAATGACGTCAAACCTGGTTCGGCGCCTCAATGTTCTACTTTTTAATGTAAACTCGGATATGAATGATATTTCAGAGCTTGGCATCAAAAAACTTGTAAAATTGCATTTATAGCTTGACATACATGGTCACTATGTCATTGTATTGACAAGAGCTGCATGAATATTCATTACAAATTCTAAATAAATTATTGTGTTCTCCACAGAAAAAAATAACAGTAAAAAAAAAAGACAGGATTTAATTTTATGAGTGAATCATCCCTTCTTAACCTGCAAAAGTCTTCTCTCTCTTACCTATCAGAAGCTCTCACCTGTGCACTTCTTCTTTTCCGGATCGATTTTGATACCTGGACGTGTCAGTTTGCACCTAAAGTCGTCCTCCCAGAATTCAGCGAACCAGATATTTCTACGGTTGTTCTCCAGGGATCGAGTGGTGAAGTACTGGTCAAACCCTTAGCAAAAAGTGGAGGAATGGCCCATTTCTCAGAGTTAGAACTCAAGAGTATGATGCGCACAGTTTTTAGGATGTAACTCTATGTATTGCAAACCTTCAATAGATGCTCTTTTGGGTAGGATGGTGACGGCACCCTCAGCCACGTCTTCCTGGTCCAAGATTGGAGAGCTTTTGGCACCCCAGCTGTCTGATCCAACAAACTTGAAGTGACCAGTCAGATTGGAAATCCTTGCAGCCTCCAGAACCTGCCTGGAAAAGCAACAGCAGAATTAGGCTTGGAAACTAAAATGTTGTCATAATTTTCTCACCATCATGTTGTTCCAAACCTGCATGACTCTATTTTTTTATGGAACGTTAAAGGAGATGTTAGGCAGAATGTTTGTGTTCCACAAAAATAAAAACAGTCAGTATGGGTGTGGAACAACACAAAGGTTTGACACAAAGGTTTGATGGCAAAATGTTTACTTTTGGGTGAATATTGTTGACTACAATCTACTGTATGTAAAAGGTTCTATAAGTGATTTTTCACCATTTTGTCTGCTACCATTTTGCTTACTCTATAATATTTATTAGAATATTTCAGCTCTGTCAGTCCATACAATGCAAGTGAATGGTGACCAGAACTTTGAAGGTCCAAAAAGCATATAAAGGCAGCATAAAATTAATCCATATGACTCCAGTGGTTAAATCTGTCTTCAGAAGCGATATGATAGTTGTGGGTGAGAAACAGATCAATATTTACGTACACATTTTTTTTAAACTATAAATCTCCACTTTCGCTTTCACATTTTTAATCTTTTGTTTATGGGCGATTAGCATACTTTGTGGGCAGGGATGTGAATTTATTGTAAAAAAAAAAAAAGGGCTTAGCTAATCTAAATTAGCTTGACAAAAAACAGTGCCTTACAAACCTTCCAGTGAGCAAGCCAAAAGTAACAGTGACAGGATATAAATCTAAAATATAAACATTTTGATTTCCTTGATACATTCATACAAAGTTTTACCTCAAACTGTGATTGTGTAACCTATCCACATACATGAATATATGTACATTTGTTGATGTAATGTACATGTTAAAACGTCTCTAGCAAAAAAGTTCTCACAAATTCTGTTAAAATAGATTTAGTTACAGTGGTGCAAAACTAAGCTATAATGAATCAAGCTTTTAATTTATGCATTTGATTTGAGCCACTGAAGTCACGACTGACAATTCACGCAGTGCTGGCATCAGCTCTTGTTCACAAGAGTTTACTTCCTCAGGAGCATTTCAAAAAGCTTTTCAGCAGGAGCCATATGGATTAGAGACTGTGACACCTAAACACATAGTGGCAAACTGACACACGTCAGTGTAGACGCAGATAGCAAGTATTGTCTCTATTGCAGCTTTTGAATTAATGAGGTCAAATGTGGATGTTGTCAAATAAAATTATGAAAGCAAACATGGTTTTAGGTTAAAAATCACATGAATGTATAGGGTTTTGCTGTGTGAAAAATACATTTTTATAAGTACAAATATCCATGTAGTCTCTCAATTATGAGATATGAGATCATTTAAGTTGTATGCCACCTTTTAAAATCATTTAATGTCAAGTACCCATCTGCTCTTATCATCTATGGAAAGTTTGTCTTTGCTCAAAGACATAAAATACTTGAGACTATGATAAAGAATCAAGTTTATTTTGGGTAGATTTCACACTATAACACATTCGCTCCTCACAGCTGACAATTCCCAGGCAGTTTTAGCACTTCCTAAATATTTTCCCCATGTATTTCACTGTGACCGGTGTCATAATCAAATTAATGTGAAATAATCCCCAGGGGGTAACTGTTTGTTATCGCGATTAGTGGCGGATTTAGGCATGGGCGACATGGGCAGTCGCCCAGGGTGTCATCTTGCGGGGGTCAGTGCAAAGTAGGTTCTAGCTTGTTTGGTGCCCTGGGTGAAATGCACTTCATCGCACCCCCAAAGTTGTTGACCAGGGTGGGGGTGGGGGGTATTGTGCCGCCTCCTCAAAGCTGTTGACCAGGGGAGGGGGTGCCGCCACCTCAAAGTTGTTGACCGGGGGGGCAAGATTGCCAATGTCGCCCATGCCTAAATCCGCCCCTGCTATTATGTGTAACATATTATCTAAAAGTCATTAAATGTTGTATTTACAAAGTTATATTGACAGACATAAAAGGATTTTCTAGGATTTCTACTCAGGCAGTGAATATTGCACTTATTCAAAGTTCTATGAGTCAATGGAATCGCTAGAAATCGCTGTGACGTCAGATACGCACCCATTTTCACAGGTGGACTCATTTGATTATGACACTGGCAGGCAAATGGAAGAATCAGTAGAAAAACAAAGCATATAATGAAGTCTGTACTTCAACATAACATAGTTGCATAGAGATAATAGACATAAATGTTCTTCAATGGTTCTTGGCAACACCTTACAACACAAGTACATAAATCATGTTTTAAACACCAACAAAATGAAAAGGTTCTCCTCTGAAATCATTTTTCCTCTATAGACAATCTAGATTTTCTCTGTAACTCTTTATAATAACTTTCATTTTGAACTTTAACTAACATTACTACATTATATTATGCATATATAATATATACACTAAATTATAATGCTTAAGAGATCATCAATTAATAGTTAAAATGTCTTTAAAAATGTTAAGTTTTATATCTTCTCCATGGACCTTTGGTTGAAAAATCAATCATATTGGAACCCTTTTAATATTGAGGCCATGATTTCCTTTCCTGATTCGTTGGACAACAGCCAATTTCATTTATATGCAAACACGAGAGCATGTGTGTTGCATTGCATATCAAAAGCAAAGGATCCCATTTTGTCTTATCAGTACATCAAAGACTGTTTCCCATAATCTCATTCTGACTAGGTTTACAACACCACAAGATGACCGAGGCTGTTCTCCACTCACATTTTGTGGTTTTGTATTTTGTATTTGATCTATTCTGTTGAACAAATCTTCCCTAAATATCATGAAGAACTAGATGTGCTTGGTGCCGTGGTGTTAACGGGTGTTGGGAGGTTGCAAGAGTGTTGCTAGGTGGTTGCAAAGGTGTTCTGAATGGTTGCTTATTATTTTTATATGTATAGCACTTTTCACAACATACATCGTTTCAAAGCAGCTTTAAAGAAAATCATGCATTAAAAAGAGGGCTCATTGTGTAGTTTGATTAAATATGATTGTAAATTGTGTATACAAATTAAATAATTAATTATTTAGAACCCATGTGAGCAAGCTGGAGGCGACTGTGGCAAGGAACACAAGACCATAAGATGTTGGTTAATGGTGTCACGGCCCTGTCTCTCTGTCAGTCTGGGTTTTGGTCTGACAGCTCATTTGTCTGTTGTGTTTTATGTCTGGAGTATGATGTCTGGGTTCTGACTTCCTGTCTAGTTCGGTTCCGGTCTACGTCGGGACCAGGACATTCATACTCTTTGTCTGTCTCTCGCGGTCGTGAGTTGTCTTCATGTTTGTGCTGAGGTTTGATCACTCCGGTAAGGTGTCGGCTCTGTGTGTGTGTGTGTGTGTGTGTGTGGCCGAACTCTCACTAGTTTCTCGTCTTGTTTGTCAATTGGCATGGGTGTATATCACCTCATTGTCTTGGCTATGTGCACTCATGCCAATCGGATGTTTTACCTGCTTGTGAGAGAACGCGGCTTCGTTATTGTTTCTGTAGCGCCGCGTGCTTCTCGACCTGATGTCACACACCGCCTCCTTATTTGCTCATCATTGTTTCATAAGTTACGCCTGCCCTCGTTTAACCCACTTGTTTTCAATGCCAGTTCATCTTGTTCTCTAGTCAGTTCTGCATGTGTGCTTGTATCCCGTTCACCCTGATTACCTTCCTGTTCCTGTGTGGTCCAGGTGGTCCTGTTTCCCCTCAGCCATTCCCCTATTAATAAGTATTTTTGGTTTTGAACTCTGCGTTTGGGTCCTTACCTCTCCCCAAACCTGTGATAAATGGAGAAAAATAACCTTGGGAGAAACCAGGCTCACTGTGGGGGCCAGTTCCCCTCTGGCTAACCAGCATCAATATTATGCCAATACTAGTTATTTATATGCAGTGCAGGCCATGGTTTAAGATTAGTAAAGTGTAAAGGTCCAGTGTTTAAAAAAAAAAAAAAAAAAAAATTATGAACTGGAATATTAATGACTAATGTCTTTTAAGTCAATCGTTGTGTCCGATGTCGTACGTCTTACTGTTAAAAAGTAATAGACTTGCATCTTTAACAAGCTGCATGATTTGAGGTATCAGATTTCTCATTTTATGCAAAAAGTAAAATATCTCATAACAGTTTGTGAGTAAAGCAGTGTTTCCATCCCTTGTGCTTAATCCCTTGTACTTCCATGGAAAATTATGCCAATGGAATCCACTGCTCTTTAATTTAATGTAATAAATTAACTCTGGTTAAGAATGAACAGACAAAACACACAGAACTAATAGTAGGGAATCTTTTTGATGACAGGCATTGGCTCCAGCTCAACTGAGATGCATTGTAATGATGTTCGCCCAAAGGTTAGTGCAGTTATGGTAAGTGAATTATTCAGTCACATGACTTGAGAAAAATTTGCTTAAATTTTTTGATGCGCAAGAAATATATTCGGAACTTATACAATGTTACCATTGTAGTTTAAGTGCAAGCTTTCTTACCGAAAATAAAAAATGTATGCACCTCAAGCAAACATATTCGTTTTGACAGCAGATATTTGCACTGTGCAAGTAGTAAAAGATGCTATTTACACTAATTCACTACTGTTTTCCTGAGAAATAGGTCTTTTAAGACATTTAAGACAGGTCTTTAAGACATTTCACAACCACGTCTTTTTTCAGAGCAAAGTGTAAAAGTCTAAATTTAGTTTCTGCATTTGCAGTTTGGATATTCCACCAGCAGATGGCAATGAAATTCATATCCAAACTCTAAAATATCGTGGAACATCTAATTATGTCCGAGAAATTTTCTGAAACATACATTTATTAGAGTTGTGTTAGACTAAAAATGGCATGGTTTATATTTCTATTATTAATGTTTATATTTACAATTGTATTTATCTAATTTGTATTGGTATTTTTCCACTTGTTGTCATAGAGTGATTAAGTCATTGCAAAAGGGGCCGGTGGAAGATGTTGAAGAGTTAAATTTTGGGATTTGGTATGATTTTTTTTAACCTCTTCGTTATTTTGATTAGATTTTGTTTAGTGTCATTTGAATTTAGAAATATTATTGGTTAAATTTTTTTTGTTAATTACATTTTTAAATATCTAAATCGACCGGTAAAAGTGTGTTCGGATAAAATCACTGTTAATACTAGCCATGATTTGTGTGTCATTAGATGAAAATGAATAATAATACTTGCATTCTCTAATTTAATGTAGAATAAATCCAATCACTGTCATAGAAATATGCCTGCAATACTTTTGTTACTGCACAAAAGAGGTAATTACATTTTCTATTCCTCTAATTTATTGCATACAGTCAGTTTTTACACTACAAACTTCTTATGAATGTTCTGTCTTTATTTATATCGCTGGTGGTTGAGGGAATGGAATATATAATAGAATGCAGACGCTGCAATTACCGGAGAAGAACCTGAGCTAATTAAATTGCACTTGACCCAGCCCAATTAGCATTTTGCGCACATAATTTCACCAAACTCACATACGCCTAGACTTAGCCAGGCTTGCACGAAAATACCAAAGCTTTATGGCCATGCCTACTGACTTTGTGTTTGTGACTTACTGCATACCGCTGTGTTTAGTGCTAACACCTTTAAAATAAGGCCCATGCAGCATATTTAGAGTCCCATAGACATCCTACACCAAACCCTACCCCAAAACATTCCCTTACAAAAGTTACCATGGATTTACTACAGTAACCATAGTATCACCATGGTATTTTGTTGAAAAATCATAGTAACCAAAACATTAAACATGGTTACTATGCTAAGACCATATTACTATTGTAACCCCATGGTTAACTGCATTAATAAATATGGCTTCTGCCAAAAAGCATGGTTACCACAATATTACTATATTAAAACCATGTTTAATCTTATCCGGATCATCTCCCCGACCTGCACCATGAGGAATTCAACCTTTATATTTTTTGTATCCTGTTCACCCTGATCACTCTCCTGTTCCTGTGTGGTCTGGGTGGTCCTGTTTCCCCTCTGACATTCCCCTCTGGGTTTTCCCTCTCAAGATTAATTTTAGTTTTAAGTTTAATTAAAGGGAAATATTAAGAATGGAGACAGAAAACAGGATGGGAAAAAGTGGGTCAAAAGGGGGAATTGAACCTGAGTCTTCACAAAAAACACATTTCCACACAGTCATTACACCCCTCGCCACTGCAGCATCACCAGGGTTGCCGTGTGGCAGGTGCTATTTACACCTAGTGTAATAATTTGGGAGTATTATTCACATCTTGATGTTTCCATCCAGAATTATGCGATATCCCAAAATGTGCTAATGATGTCAGTAGAACCAATGAGAGCTCTGCACTGAAGTTTAATAGTTAGGAGTAGGGATTTTAGTGATACAACACTTTGTGAACACTACTAATAAAAGTTAGGTCAATTATATAAAATAATCCACATGTGCCCTTTTTGCAGTGAACCATTATCGATTCTGTGACAACATCAGTCTGTGCACAGCCACACATGGAATAAGCATTGTTCCAGACAAAAGTATTAATAACGAAAGAAAGAAATATGAAAAAAAAAAAGGCAAAAGCCGTTAGTGCACACCTATTTTGTATCTTTTACAAGACAAAACCTCAAAATCCAGAATCTAAATATAAAACTGCTTAGAGCATATAACACCACATATAAACAGCTGTTTCAGCGATTTATTCATTTTTTCTTTTCATCTTATGGGAATACTCTGGGTTAAATACAACTGCCACATCTGTGGCCTACCATCAGTTACAATGATGTTGTAATAATGTATCAGGGTTCCTAGAAAATTCCAGACTTGTAAAAGTCATGAAAATAAGATAAATCTAAATTTCTATAGTGAATAAGATGTTTTCTAGCTATGCTCTGTGCTACAACACTTCATTAGCTAGAAATTGCTCTCTGTGAGTGCAATCTCTATTAATGTTCTTTTAAAAAACCTAATGCAGTAATCCTAATGACTTTAAAACATCATGGAAATTCCTTGGTCAAAAGGTGTGGGAACCCTGCGGTCCACTTTCACTGTATGGGAAAGAGCAGCATCGACATTCTGCTAAACCTCTGCTAAAAAAGAACATCCTACAGGTTTAAAACAACATGAGGGGGGTGTAAAGTTCTTTATTTTTTATTTGGTGAACTATCCCTTAAAAGATTAATTTAACCCGAGATATTCACGAGAGATCTTCATTATCAAACATACATTAAGCTATATAATTCACTTACTTGATGTCATCCTCGTGGGCGAAGATGATAACCCCTCGGGCGTTAGGGGTCTCCATTAATCTCTTAATGATCTTGTCAAACTCTCCTGGTTTGGGCTCTCGTGGGATCTTCAAAGACTGTGCGATGCACAGACCGCCTTTGTCAGAGACAAGAGACAGACAGAAATTTTTCTCTCCCCGAATGTGACTCACTTTCTCTTTATATTAATGACCACCATGAAGTTTTGGCAGCAGATGGGTATAAATGCATACAGCTGTCCCAGTCATATTCATCTTTGGAACTTTTTGAAATATAGAATATTAATGGAACGTCTATATAATTGTCATACTGTATGCAGTGCTGCTTAAAAAAGACTGCTTTACATCGAAATGCTTTCGAGCCATGCCCACACTAATACATTTTCGGTTTCCTAGCATAATAGTTTTCTAAAGTATGTGGTACTAGAGAGCGTGTTTTGGGTGGAGGAAAATGCAGTTGCAGTGTAGATGGGAGGTGTAAATGTAGCGAAATCAATACATGTTCAATCGAAAATGCATTGGTGTGGAAGTGGCCTCAGAACATCATAATCCAAAGTTTTTGAAACTGTACGGTGACTGTACCTGCCTCTCGAGAGATCTGAACGAAAGCATCTACTCCGCTTTCCCCATAATTCCCCTCTGATGCTAAAGTGGACACATAGTTCCAGCCCATCGCCTTGACAATGTCCACCATAGCTTGGGCCTGGTAGGAGTCTGGTGGTACCACCCGTGAAAAGAAGTCATATCGGTTGTTGTCGCTTAACTCAGGCGCTGTGGAAGCATAACTGATCTGAGGGATCTGAAAGGAAAAGAGAGGAGATTGAGACAAAAACCTCTTTAATACAAGTCCCTCCACATGCCAGCCAACTTGGTAACACACCTGGGCATCTATTTCCAGTCACGCAAGTAAAGCTCCAATTAGGAAACATTTTAATTTCCAAAACTGTTTGCCAAGCTTACATTTCAACATTTTAAATTACCAATACAATTTGGAAAAACATTATGTCATAAAATATACTTTATTTTTTAGATCAAATCAAAAACTTGAACGTGAATGGTGACCAACATTTTTAACTTTCAAAAAGCAAATGAAGGCAGCATTAAATTAATCCATAATCCCTGTCTTCTGGAGCAATCCAATTGGTTTTGGGATAAATCTTGGCATCATCAGTCTCCTTGTCGATCATGATTTCAAGCTTGATTACACCTCCAAGCACCATCTAGCACTCTGCGCATCCGTCAAGCACTAGGAAGTGTAATTGAGCTTGAAATAATGATCCACAAGGAGTCGTAGAGATATATATTGGAAAATGAGTTACATTTTGGAGGGTTTTTCTCACCCAAAACCGATTGGATCGCTTTTGAAGACATGGATTAAACCTGGAGTTTTATGGATTACTTTTGTGCTGCCCATATGTGCTTTTTGGAGCTTCAAAGTTTTGGTCACATTCACTTGCATTGTATGGACCTACAGAGCTGAGATATTCTTCTAAAAATATTTGTTTGTGTTCAGCAGATGTAAGAAAGTCATAC
The DNA here is from genome assembly GCF_025860055.1 of Xyrauchen texanus. Classification (NCBI taxonomy): domain Eukaryota; kingdom Metazoa; phylum Chordata; class Actinopteri; order Cypriniformes; family Catostomidae; genus Xyrauchen; species Xyrauchen texanus. Next base: position 36,894,084 of record NC_068302.1, read on the forward strand.
ACATCTGGGATGGCATGAGGATGAGTAGATGATGAGAGAATTATCATTTTTGGGTGAACTATCCCTTTAAGGGTCAGATCAAGTAGAAATGGCACCTTTAAGTAACAACCGTATTTAGTACGATTCACCCAGTACTTATTTCCATGTAATATGGCTTCAGAAGACTCTATATAGTCTACAATCATATAGACCACTTCTTATAGCTTGACAGACATGGTCGCTATGAATTGAATTTCTCTTTTTTTTTTTTTTTTTTTTTTTATGTAAGAATAAAAGAATATGGGTTTGGAACAACATGAGTAAATAAAGACAGAATTTTTGTTTTTGTTTTTGTTTTGGAAACTATCCCTTTAAATAATACAAAGAACAGTGACATTCAATTTACAGCCATGGACTAATAATAACACCTGCTTCAACAATGCAGTGTGAGCTGGAACCGCTGTATATTTCTACAAATAACACATTACAAAAAGGCCCACGGAAGCTGTAACAGAACTGTCACGCTGAATTTATAGAGTAAACTGTGGTACATTTTACTGCACCCCCTTTGGGGGAACAGTTCTGATTCATCACTTGTCTGATTCCCCAGCTGGACAGGATACAGGATCAGACAGAGGTATTTAATATTCTGCACTAGTTCATGCACATCAGGACTCTATAACAGGAATGTTCATTACCACTCCACAGAGACGACACGATCCAAATCCAATCTTTTAATCACAGTAATGGCTCCTGTCTGCCCCTGATCTGTGTCCATGCATGTAACAGAAGCCCTAATTTCTTTTACACGCATGTAGTAAGTAATACGAGTTTGTGTGTGAATATTGATATTTGTGTGCATGTCCATCCCAAAAAAAAAACTCAACATCAATTATTACTTTTTAATAATTATTTTTAATATTATTTTTTCTCCTTCACACAAATTAATTTAAATGGAAAACACATTTTTATTAAGTATCCTTCTCAGATGTTTCTCCACACAAAATCGATCTCTTTAATTTCACGTGTCTGAGTTTCAGAAGGAATCTCAAATATATCTCAAACTGTGCTCAGATTTGAAATATCAATATGAAAGCAAATATTATTGATAAAATTCTTCCAAAACCAAATTATCGGAGTTATGCTACCCACATTAATTCATATCTCTAAACACTTACTGTGTGTCAACTATTTTGTCATTGGTGTCTGTTTATTTATTTACGGAGTATAAGCGAAAACATCTGAGACAATGTCAATACTTCAATGAAACATAATTGAGAACTCCATTAAGTCCCCGGAGCTATAAAAGAGGAACCTCTGAAGAATAAAATGTTCCTCTGGGTGTCTATCTACTGCCTGTCCTTTTCTCCAGCAACCAATCAATTCTGAAATCACTATTAGTTTTCCTTAAATGACCTGAGTACAGTTCAAATGAAGTTTGAGTCAACTAACTCCCAGATGTACTCCTTGCCAAAGGCATATATATGAATCATTGGTTAAGGCCTACGGCCACAGTTTTCTTGATTAATTAGCACAGAGCAATTCATTAGAAGCTTTGAGCCAAGGCGGCTGCTCACCAGACAAATAATTGATAAAGAATAAATTAATCAACCAAAAAAAAAATGTTTCCTTACATATTAATCTTGAACCAAAATCTTGTGAAATGTACAAAAAAATGTTTTATATAATTTAAACTCATTGTTAGTGAGGCCTTAATTGCTTTAAATAGCATGAAATGAAAGTATAGATAAAACTCTAAAATATGATTATGTCACATAGTATTATGTGTGGACAATGTTTTTGTATATCATAAGGAAGTATGTTTGTCCCCTGTATACACCTTATTAGTTGTCCTTGCTAATGCACAGTTTACTATTGCTCAAACTTATGGTTAAAGTTGGCATAAAATCAAAATGTATCCTTATTTATTTTCTTGCATGCATGTTAATGGTCTTATAGTGAAGGATTCATCCATGCATATATTTATTTTAATACTTTTTTGTTTACCTTGTTAACTTTAATTACAATTTTATAAATTGCTATTCTGCTAATATGACAGACTCTTCTCTGCTGACATATGTGAGACCATAGATAAAGAGGTGTATTTTTGGCTGTTCCCGAAACCCTGTTCAGTTTCCCAAAAATGTAATTTTAGAGCAAAAATGCTACTTCTGAATTTATCCTTGTTTATGTGAACACAATTACTTTTTGGTTCCAATAGGAAGATCTCAAAGGTTGCTCGTGCAACATGCTATCAGTCGAGCTAGAATGATGCAAAAATGACTGATGGGAGATGGTGCTTGTCAGTAATTCAGCAGAATGGGGTTGATTTCAGGGTACATGAACATTCATAAGTATGTAACGATACACAAATTTCACTATACATTTACATTTCTGCATTTGGAAGACGCTTTTATCCAAAGTGACTTACAGTGCAATTATTACAGGGACAATCCCCCCAGAACAACCTGGAGTTAAGTGCCTTGCTCAAGGACACAATGGTGGTGGCTGTGCGGATCGAACCAGCGACCTTCTGATTACATGATTACCAGTTATGTGCTTTAGACCACTACACCACCACCACCCCGATATGATATGATGCATAGCCTCATGATACAAAAGATATGAGCACGCACAAATGTTTCGCTTAAATGTATTCAAGGATTCTACAAAAAGGTGTCTGACATTGGCAACAAAAACCAGAGCTCTAAGTAACTAATAACTCACAATTTTCATGTTTTACTTGAGAAATAAGTTTGTCTACCCTCTGTTCATTGATATTTGAATAGCACTTTTCACAATACATACAGTTTCAAAGCAGCTTTATAGAAAATCATGCCTTGTTGTCTGAATGCCCCTTGTGAACAAGCTGAAGTGACTGTAGCAAGGAAAAATCTGCTTTCAATGTTATTTAGTGGTGGAAAAAAACTTGAGAGGAACCTGACCTCTGGTTTTATTGACCGATTTGCACGGTGATGTCTGCATAAATAAAACGACATGTTTGATGAACTGTAGCACCAGGACGACACCATTGTTTGGCAAATTCGACAAGCTGTACCACAACAGTACAGTCTACTTGCCGTTTGGCATCGATCTTCTCGTCTATGGGCTGTAAGTGTATTGCTCTGTTTTCCTGTGAGTGATCAACGCCGCCTCTCTGAGGAGGAGATTGTTCCGCAGCTCTCAATATCGCACGGTTTTAATTACACTATAATGTGTTTCTTTCTGTATCGTATGATACAGATGGTATTGTATAGTGAGTGTTTTATTGTATGATGCAATACGATACAGTATTTCTTTACAGCCCTAATTCGAAAGCAACATGTCATTTTCCCATGTAATCATGTTGTAGGATTAGTAAAGCAAATAATGCAAGGAAGATATTTCACTCAAATCTATCTTCCTATAAGTTAGAGAGACCAATGCACTTCACACAGAAGTGAAAACTGTAGCGCAAACTGACAGATAATGTGTCAAAATGCATAATAAAAGCCACTGACACAAGAGCGTTCACATAAAAGCATTCTCTCAAGTTCAACGATAAATAGCCACAATTTTTGCACTTAAATTAAAAGCTACAGACATTAGTGCAATTACTGGCCATTTACCTTACAATAACGGCAATTAGAAAAAACTCTGATGGTCAAATTACCTGTGGAAGCTCAAGATCTTTGGAACAGCAAATGTCCTGATTATTTATTCACAAAGAAACTGGGAATCTTTAATCAAAATAAAATACCTCCTTTGACCCTTTGCATTTTTACATGGCCAATTCTCATGAACATCGTAAAGTGATTTCAGTCATCAATAAGCTCTGGCTGTCAAACCTTTGTCATGGCAATTTGAAAAGACTTTCTCTTTCTTGCACTTTCTTTATCACTTTCTAATACAGACTCAAAAGTTTGTTTAATTCTGCATCTAAAAGCTGACTGATGTGCTTCCTAGAGCTCCTGACTTGCTTTAATGGCTCACGGTGAAGAAAGTGTTATTAAGTCATTAATCTACACAAGTACTGTATGTGAACCATAGTCATTGCTGTACCCTATTTACCTGGCTTTCACCTCATCCCCTCTAAAAATCTGTAATAATGTCCTACTCTTGAGTTTTTATTGTTTCCACCATGCAAAAATGACTCGTTTTGAAACCAGCCCCTTAGTGATGTAGGAAAGGGATGTTCATTTGCATATCCCCACCTCCACAACATACATAATCGTCGCGGTGAACTGATAGAGTGGCTGAGATACTTTGAAGGCTATTGTTACTGTATTTTGCTATTAAGCAACGAAAAGGTTGAGATGTCAAGCAAGGTCCTCAGACATTGTTGTGTTCCTGGTTGTGTAAAATCTGCATCTCTGCATAGCCTTCTAAAGCACTTTAAAGAAGTTAGCCAATCATAACACAGTGGTCGTGTATATTAAATATTTAAAGGATTAGTTCACCCAAAAATGAAAATTCTCTCATGATTTACTCGCCTTTAAGCCATCCCAGATGTGTACATCTTTCCTTCTTCAGCAGAACTGAAATGAAGATTTTTATAAGCACATTTCAGCTCTGTATGTCCATACAATGCCAGTGAATGGGTGCCATCAGGCTGCTGGCTGTTTGATGGTCCAAAAAGCATATTCAGGCAGCATAAAAGTAATCTACACGACTCCAGTTGATCAATTAATGTCTTTTGAAGGAAATCGATAGGTTTGTTTAAGAAATTGATTACGAATAAATCAATAATTAAAACATTATTAACTTTAAATTGTTACTTCCCTCCAGTACTATGATGCTGTTTGAAATTACCTAACTCTCACGTGACCTTTCTTTTCTCTGTTGTAAACAAAGCATGTGCTTCCGACTTCTCATGTGAACGCGCCATCATGCTTACATCACCCGACAGCTCCGTAATGCGGCGACTGCTAGCAGGAAGCGTTTTTTAAACGTTAATAAAGTTTTAATTATCTATTTATCTTTTAACACAAACCTATCGATTTGCTTCAGAAGACATTCATTGATCGACTGGATTCTTGTGGATTAATTATATGCTGCCTAAATATGCCTTTTGGACCATCAAACAGACAGCAGCCTGATGGCACCCATTCACTTGCATTGTATGGAAATACAGAGTTGAAACGTGCTTTTAAAAATCTTCATTTCGGTTCTGCTGAAAAAGGAAAGTCAAACCATAAAGGCAACAGCACAGAAAGCTGAGCGTTTCAGACAGTGGGACAGAGACAGTGTAGAAAAGGTCATTTAATACTATATTATGACTGTTTTTAGGAGTTTGGGTTAGGGTTAGGGTGTAGGGTTAATAAATGATGCATTCCTTTTGACTGTACTGCATCATTTACAACTAAAAATACAACTCACTTTTGGTGCCACTTTGTGGACTTCTCACAAGGAGGTCACACTTGACTGATACGTTTAACAAAACTTACAGTTTTGGCCACTGTGGGCAGCATTTCGGTAACTACAGATCGATTAAAGCAAATAAAACCTTCAAACTACTGTCATCAAATTCACGGTGTGATCAGTCTGTTTGTTTTAAGTATGTACAATGGGACTGCACTATTGGAATTTATTGGCTAAATGTAATGTTACAGAGCAGGCAGGACAGGCTGAAGACAGGACGAGACAAAAATGTGCGAGAACCCAAGTGCAGTTTTATTTAGAGTGCTGGTATCTAAAAGTGAATTCAAAACGAAGGACTTAACTTGACTGTTACAATCAATATTACACCAATTCAATACTGAACCAAGGACAATGGCAAACATGAGGGCTTAAATACACAGACTTGGGTTTACAAGCTAACAAAACAACCAATGACAAGCCTGCATTTATAACAAGATAATGAGACTAATAAACATGAACCAATGAAAAGATAAGACTAGCAAACCAAGAACCAATAAAAACAAAACATATGAAGCAATATGGTCACACGACTAATCACTTTAGGGGAACAGGAAATCACATGACAAAGACACATGACCAGACAATTTCTAAATAAAAGGCATGAATACATTATAGTGACATTGAAGATTCGCATGAGTTTGTGTACATGTGTAGAGTACGTTTCTAGCCTAAGCCAGAACATCCCAAATCTTTTCAATTTTAGCAAAACCACAAACTCACAAGTTCTTTATTATATTTCAATGAGATTTGTAAAAATGCTGACTTTAAATAGTTTGTGTTGGGTTTTAGACAGATTTGTTTTTTAATTGCCTCTCCATGGTGTCCAGGAATAAACGTTTAATATTAATGATGTTCGGATTTTGAACCGCAGGTCCTCTTAAAAACATTTCCTTGCTTGGTTCAGCTCATTAGCCAAGAGATTCAGAGAAACCGACTTTAAATTATCTATAAAAAAGATGTCTCTTCCACATATGAGCTAGAGTGACTGTAACTTTTCTATCATTCTTTTATGCCATTTGATCTTTTTGGTGAAAGGCAATAAAAGAGTAACATCTCAGTAATCAAACAGTAACATCTCAGTATGCCTCATAAAACTAGGAGTCAGATAGGATTATCTACAAAGTTTTATACCACATAAAGACTAGAAGTTAAAAAATTAAGCACCTGCAACTGTTTCATGAACCTCAGCTCTAAGTCATATCATTAAAAAAACATGTTGTTTGCTACCGGATCCCATCCAACCAGAGCAACAACAGAGATTATGCAACTGCTAACCTGCTAAAGTGCTCATTTTTACCACAGTTCATGCAGCCTGTGTTTTTTTTTTTTTTTGGTCACTGCAGTTCGTAATTCCCATAATTCATTGTGTTATTTCATTGTTTTGATTACTTGACTATTATTACAAAATGTGGAAATATCAACTAATAAGTACAGGCAGGGATGTCCAAACTAAAAACTAGCTCAGCTATTTTCACAATATAGTTTTTCCAGCAACTTGTGACATTTTCTAACGGGTAGCGGTGTAGCTTCACAAAATACTACATCATTCAAAATTAATTGTGAACGCAGCCATAGAGCTGAGGAGGTAATAAAATGTGCTTACCTTTAATTTAGTGCTCGAAAATCTAAATAATTTTAAACTGATGTAATTTCTGAGGCACTAGCGCCACCAAACGGAATTGCAAAATTAACATTGTTTTAAAGCAGCTTTCTGAATACGTCCCCGTCTGCCACTGATCAAACAAACAGATAGTCCCACCCCCAATTCACGCCATTGGTCGAGTCAATGTTATTGCGTCAGTATAGGTGGATCGCTCAAAACAAACAGATGAATTTTCATAGAGCCACAGAGATACAGTGTTTACAATTTTCAAGAAAATGAACCTATGCATGGCTTACTCATACTTTATTTGTCTCTGCACACTAAGCTGGGATAGGAGAAAGTATTTTAACACTGAAAACGTTACATTCTTTAGTTCACACAAAAATGAAAATTCAAACATGCCTGAAGAGTTTGAAGTCAAAGAATTTATGGATTTATATGCCCAGCCTTATTACATTTTTACATTACGTTTTTGGGCCAGTGCCAGTTCACAGTGGACAGCGTTACCATGTGATTCCGAAAATAGAAAACAATCAATCGATAGCATTTTCCATCGCGCATCACTGATTAACATAGAAAATATAAATTTTATCACATGTAGTTTGCCATCAGGTCAGGACCTGGTGTGACTGTGGCTGCCTGTAGCCTCCTCTATGTTTGTGTTTGATTTCCGAGTACTCCGTTAAAAAAATTAAGGCTGGGCATAGAAATGTATCAATTCTTCAACTATAAACTCTTCAGAGATGTTTAGTAAGTTCTGTTCTCTGTTTTGTGTGCAGCTGTGTTGTGTTCTGTTGTCACTATTGCTGTGGCAGACCTGTTTTTAGATAAACAAAACGTTTTCGCTTGAATGCCCCAATGTCGTAAGGGTGCTGCGTGAACTGTTGCTCTCGTGCCCTATCATGAACGTGCATAGATCAACATTAAGTGAATATTTTCAATGAATAATACGCTAGATTTTGGTTTGTTTCTCACCAAACCTTATAGTATGCTTTCATAACAATCATGAGTCTCATGGAATTATTTATTAGACTTCTGAATTAAATTTTTGCGTTCTTTTGAAGCTTTAAGAGGTGCTTACCATAAACTGACATTGAATGCCTCACAAAAAATGTTCACAATTTCTCCCTTTGCTTTAAGAAAAAGAAAGAAAGTCCTATAGGGTTCTTACAACACTGGGGTGAGTAAACAATGACTGGATGAACTTTCCATTTAAGCCTTAAGTGAATCGAATTCTTTGTGTTTAACTGTTGTTAAGCCAATATTTAAATGTAACCATAATTTTATTTATAACTACAAAGTGATATTATTTTATTCTACAATCAGAACATCTTTAATAAGTAAATAATATCATCTGATTGTTATCAGTTAAAAATATTTTCTTCAAGTAGCTTCAATGTAGTTAGTTTTATTAGTTTATATTTGGTATTAATTAATATTTTCAATTCAATGTTGTCACACTCATTATTTTAATTGGGCAATCAGAACTTCTGATTGCTTAAGTAAATAATATCATTAATATAACATTTATAATATAACAATTAAACATACATTCTTTTTGGAATAGTTTCAATACTTGATTGGAGTCCACCTGTGGTAAATTCAGTTGATTGGACATGATTTGGAAAGGCACACACACCTGTCTATATAAGGTCCCACAGTTAACAGTGCATGTCAGAGCACAAACCAAACCAAGCCATGAAGTCCACGGAATTGTCTGTAGACCTCCGAGACAGGATTGTATCGAGGCACAGATCTGGGGAAGGGTACAGAAACATTTCTGCAGCATTGAAGGTCCCAATGAGCACAGAGACATCCATCATCTGTAAATGGAAGATGTTTGGAACCACCAGGACTGTTCCTAGAGCTGGCCAGGGCCAAACTGTGCGATCGGGGGAGAAGGGCCTTAGTCAGGGAGGTGACCAAGAACCGATGGTCACTCTGACAGAGCTACAGCGTTTCTCTGTGGCGAGAGGAGAACCTTCCAGAAGAACAACCATCTCTGCAGCAGTCCACCAATCAGGCCTGTATGGTAGAGTGGCCAGACGGAAGCCACTCCTCAGTAAAAGGCACATGACAGCCCACCTGGAGTTTGCCAAAAGGCACCTGAAGGACTCTCAGACCATGAGAAACAAAATTCTCTGGTCTGATGAAACAAAGATTGAACTCTTTGGCCTGAATGTCAAGTGTCATGTCTGGAGGAAACCAGGCACCGCTCATCACCTGGCCAATACCATCCCTACAGTGAAGCATGGTGGTGGCAGCATTATGCTGTGGGGATGTGTTTCAGCGGCAGGAATTGGGGGACTAGTCAGGATCGAGGGAAAGATGAACGCAGCAATGTACAGAGACATCCTTGATGAAAACCTGCTGCAGGGCGCTCTGGACCTCAGACTGGGGTGAAGGTTCATCTTCAAACAGGACAATGATCCGAAGCACACAGCCAAGATAACAAAGGAGTGGCTACGGGACAACTCTGTGAATGTCCTTGAGTGGCCCAGCCAGAGCACAGACTTGAACCCGATTGAACATCTCTGGAGAGATCTGAAAATGGCTGTGCACCGACGCTTCCCATCCAACCTGATGGAGCTTGAGAGGTCCTGCAAAGGAGAATGGGAGAAACTGCCCAAAAATAGGTGTGCCAAGCTTGTAGCATCGTACTCAAAAAGTAATACATTTGCAAAGATTTCAAACAAACTTCATTCATGTTGTCATTATGGGGTATTGTTTTTAGAATTTAGAATTTAGAAAATAATGAATTTAATCCATTTTGGAATAAGGCTGTAACATAACAAAATCTGGAAAAAAGTGAAGCGCTGTGAATACTTTCCGGATGCAATGTATGTTTAGTTATTAGTAGCTTGTTGCTTGGAAAGTTACAGTTTCAAAGTAGCTTCACCAACACTGACTTCTCCATCAACAGAGAAGTGAATATATTTAGTGCTAGTAGAATATGCAAGTTGTGATGCAGCCACAGAATCATAATTTCTAAAATAAAGACTTGAATAAACAAAGAGCCATAAAGACCCATCGACAGGTGTTTGAACACCTCTTAATTATCTACTTCGTAAAAAATATCAGCAAAACAACAGCCTTTTCATATGCAAAACAAGGGCTAAATGAATATTTCGAGGCTGTTTGAAACTGTCCCAAGCATATTTAAACAACAAAAACACACAATTGGAAAGAGGTTGCCGTCGAACCTTTGTCTATGCTTCAGCGAGCAATCCGTAGAGTGGAATAATCACTCTCAGTGGTTCAGCACTCTTCATCGTACAAATGCAGATCTGTCTATTTCATGAAGATACACGGTGCTGGATCCACTGAACCTTTGCTATTGTTCCATGTCCATTCAGACTATATTCTACATGTGTTTAATTAGAGGTCGGCTACAGACAGCTGTCCCCACATTCAATGTCTATTGTTTAACACCTTTCTGTCATTTACAACAACACAATGGGATAACTTCCTGTGAAATTGAAATGCACTTCACGTTGTGTGTGTGTGTGTGTGTGTGTGTGTGTGTGTGTGTGTGTGTGTGAGCGTGTATTTATCAATTTGTGGGGACCAAATGTCCCCATAAGGATAGTAAAACCCGAAATTTTTGACCTTATGGGGACATTTTGTCGGTCCCCATGAGGAAAACAGCTTATAAATCATTCTAAATTATGTTTTTTGAAAATGTAAAAATGCAGAAAGTTTTCTGGTGAGGGTTAGGTTTAGGGGTAGGGTTAGGTTTAGGGGATAGAATATAAAGTTTGTACAGTATAAAAACCATTATGTCTATGGAAAGTCCCCATAAAACATGGAAACCAAACGTGTGTGTGTGTGTGTGTGTGTGTGTGTGTGTGTGTGTGTGTGTGTGTGTGTGTGTGTGTGTGTGTGTGTGTGTGTGTGTGTGCGCTTAAATGAAATAAAAACACAAGTATCTTTTGTAAGGGCGATTTTTCTGATTTGATCTGTATGACTGTATGATCTGAATTTCTGATTTTCATGTTCATTTGTTTCAAGCACCTTACAGGGACATTTGAAAATACACAAAGATGCCTTTGATATTTTCTCATAATACCAGGCCACTTATGCATGCCTAGTAGGAGTAAAGCACAAAAAAGATGCATTTGACATGGGTACAAATCAACTGAAGGGCTTAGCAATGGCCCTGTTAATGAGATTACAGAATTTCCATGACAACTGTGAACCGGAAATGCTGGATTTATGAACAATAAAGCCATGTTTTCTCCTCTTTTCTTTCTTTGATCTATCACAAATAAATTTGAAGGCCTTAAAAATGAGAATTTTATAGCTAAGGAGACTTGAAGATCTCAGTTTTATTTAAGAAACGTCATCTCTGATGTTTCTCTTAAAATTCCTTTGAAATATTAAAAATAAACATAAAAGCATCAGTTGCTGGAATACAGTACAATTATAGAGCACTAAAATGAATGTGGATAGCATAGCTTAGATCATTTGGACTTGCAAAAATTATGAGAAATGTTTGATTTCATATTACAATCTTAAGATATTTGATGGCAGACCCTGGGCAATCAAAGCATAGTTTTACACTTTGTTGATGTGAGACACATGCAATATCACTGGTGTCTTTTTCTCAACAGAAAAACCTAAGAAGTCAATCTAAGAAGTTTAATCTCACTGATGTCTAAAAGAAACAATTGAGATATTAAGAAGATATCATTTGGGATTGTTTTTTGCCATGGTCTTTCAACCATTTTTGTTTCATCGTAGCAGATCTATCATGACAAGGGATGTGCATGGTAACCGATAATATTAGGATAACCGCAAGGGTTCGTGAATGATTATTCATAGGGAGCCGGGACTCTGAAATCAAGAATGCTGAAAATAAAGTGTGCAGTGAGCTATGAGCCTAAACAGCACAATACATAGATTTTCAAATGAAAAATTCACTCACATTAAAGCGCAAAACAAAAAACTGTCACTGACTATAATACAGTATTCTTCACCAACAGAAAATCCAAAAGTTAAAGGAATAGTATTGTAATTCTGTCATCATTTACTCACTTTCATTTATGACTTTCTTTTATTTTTCTGAACACCAATAAAGATTTTTAGATGAATATCTCATCTCTGAAGGTCCATTCAATGCAAGTGAACAGTGGTCAGAAACGTGTAGCTCCAAAAAGCAAATAAATGCAGCATAAAAGTAATCCATATGACTCCAGTGGTTGAATCTATATCTTTATAAGTTATATGATAGGTGTGGGTGAGAAACAGATCAATATTTAAGTCCTCTATATTCTATAAATTCTCCTCCCTGACCAGTAGGGCAAAATGCACGAAGAATGTGAATTGCTAAAAACAAAAGAAGAATAATCTAAAAGTGGAGATTGATAGTAAAAAAAGTACTTTTTGCTTTTTGAGCTAAAATGTTCTGGTCACCATTCATTTGCACTGTATGGACCTTCAGAGCTGAGATATCTTTCTAAAAATCTTCAATTGTGTTCTGCAGAATAAAGAAAGTCATACACAACTGGGATGGCATGAGGGTGAGTAAATGATGAGAGAATTTCATTTTTGGGTAAACTAATCTTTAAAGTGCCAAACCTAATATGTGCTCAGCCCGGGCAGGTTCACATTTCCGTGAGGCAGTGAATGCTAGTAAAGTCATGTGCGTGGAGTTTCACTGATCCTAAAACCCCTCCTGCCCTGTTGTCTTGATCCATTAGGGCAGAATGAAATAAAAGCTTTATTAGTCTGCCACTCGGTCAGCTCTCATAAAATTAATTTCCCATTTCTCTACAAAAAAAGGGGGGGAAAGCCCTATACATGCACTCAGAACAATATGGCTGCTTCTCATTTCGCTCCAAACATAAGTACCATGTAGGAAGGGATTTGAGTCTTGTGGAACCAGAGGACATATGGAATGAGATAGCCCTTTCAAAGCATTTACACTGGGGAGCAAATCGTATAATTCACCACAGAGATTCCCAATTTTCCTCGTCCAATGCCAGCATGTTATGTTTTCTCACACGGTGAAGAGCAAAAATACTGCGCTATGTGACAGAGCCACCAAATACGGCCACTCTGGAGAAATTTGTAGCTGTTTCAGAATGAATAAAGAATAATTGTTGACTCTTTATTAACCCTCATGTTGTTCCAAACTACATGACTTTCTTTCTTCCATGGAACTGTTTAAAGACTGTACAGGCCACTCTTTTTCAAGCAATAACAATGAATTGGGACTGGAGCTTGAAAGCTTCACTGAGCGAGGAAACACATTTTAAGGTGCTTTGCTTCCTTTTAGAATCTCTTGAATCCTTTTGTGTTTCACAAAAGAAAGAGACATTAGTTTGGAACAACATGAGGATGAATTGGTGAACTTTCTTTTAAACTGTACTCTACTATTGTTTGCTAAAAAAGGAAAAAAATGGGGACTGCTTATTTGGTAGGGTTGTGGGTAAAATTCTGGTCACACATCAGAAAATAAATGGCTCTGGTTGCCAAAAATGCCTAGTTGAACCCATTCTGTGCCAAGCTTTTCAGTTCTCACCATGATTGCTCTGTGCTTCTGTTGTAGCAAACAAAAAACTTGAAGTGCATGAATCTGCTCTCTAATTTTAGTCCAAACTGAGTTTGATCCAACAACAATAGCTCTCACCAATGTTTCAGTCAAATTGGACAGTCTGAGTCACAAGTTCACTCATGCATATGCAAGATTTACATACATAAAATGATCAATCAGTGTTTAGCATGTATAATTATACTGAGATGCTAGAATAAAGCATTCTGAGCTCATATGATTCATGATCATTATGTGTCTGACAAGTAAACATAAAAAGTAGTTGAGGCAATATTGATAAAGTATGTTGAGTTAAAAGGAATGTTCTGGGTTCAGTACATGCTAAGCTCAATTGACAGTATTGAACTAAAAATTATTTCGTTTAATTAACCCTTTAAGTTCGGAATGGCCAGCCGGGATTGCAGAGAAAGGAATGATTATCAAAATATTAACAACTACAGTCGTGACCAATGCAAAATAGGTATTGTTTTAAAGTTTAGAAGCTGTATTTTACAATGCATATAGGCATTATGACCAATACTGAACTTCACAAAAAAATAAACAGAACCTAAAATAGCACATAGCATTACTTAGAGGAGGTGATTATCTTTAAAACGAGCCCACACACAACATAATCAGAGGCAAAGATCATTAGATAATCCACAATAAGCATTATGTGCACACATCTGGCTAAAAACTAGTTATTTTTGTAATGCTATGATTTTGATGGCTTTGTCAACCCAAAATGTTTTCTCAGTTACAGGTGGCATGACAGGGAACAAAACAAAGAAATAGATGAAAACATAAAAAGCTGTTTTTTTCAGAGCTACCTTATTTGCAACCTGAGATATTTAATGTCAGATCAGAAAAATAAGTAAAAAGTACATTTTTGGCTCAAGTTGTTTCTTAGACTGAGAGTCTCATCATTTTTCGTAATCAATATCATAAAAAAAAAAAGAGAGCGTTTTAAACCTTTCATTTTAGACATGCCACTGAAACAGGAAATCTTTAAAAACACCTTCAGAGCTTAAAGGGTTAAAAAATTAAATAAAAATGGTGGTAAGCACTTATTATGGAAGTGAATGGGAACAATCTGTAAATGCTAAAATACACATCGTTTGACAAGAATACCCGCAAGACATACACATTATACATGTTAACATGATGTTAGTGTAACCTTTCAGTGTAACGTTATATCCAATATTACAACTTTGTTGCGATGAGGACAAATGCCTGTTAACCTGTATGTGATTTTATTACATTAAATCATGTTGAAATGTATAATGTTTGTCTTGTGGCTATGTTTATGGACTGGACCCATTTAATTCCATTGTAAACACCTTACTGTAAATGACATTTTTTACATTTTTGGGTGAACTATCCCTTTAATTAAATTTAAACAGCTGAGGGGTTTCAAGCTCTAGGTATTTGAATGAGGATCACTAAAATTGATCACTGTTCAGCGTGGCTATCACCATGAATATGGTATGAGATTTTCCCACACTATGGAACGCATCAAAGGATATTAACATTTTGAAATGCAGATAAAACATTTGTCACAACATGTAGCGCTTTGTGCCACCTGCTGTAGTCCAGTTTCAAGTTCTCAAAGACTTCTTATTTAAATTCCACACCATCATTAGACAAACTTAGCCTTGATATTTAATGACTGCAGCACAAATCTTCAAAAACTAGCACAGCATTATCATTTAACGATTGAACGTTTGTTTAGTAAAGTACTTCACAGAAGGAAAACAGAGAGCTGTAGGGAATCAAATTAAGCCTAAGCATTGCTGGATTTAAGACAAAACAGGGCTCAAAGGCCTAGGATCGCAGAAAGTCAATGGCAGATAGCTTGATTAGTTGCTCCCTCTAAATCTTCCTTGTCAGTTAGCTTCGGGCCCTGGCCTGCAAGCATCAAGATGCTGTCAAGTGTTCATTTTGAAACCGATTGCCTGGTATGGTGGGGCAGATGCACAGTAAGGGGATAAAAAATGTAGGGTCAATGTGAACCCCATACAGAAATTCCCTCAGGTGTTATAGCAGAGTAACAGGTCTAGTTCATTAAATGAACAACGGACATGTTATATTAACAACTGACAACCAAAAAGTGTCCAAATCCCATGTTCATATTAAATAGTATATCTACTGTTATTCATTTTAAACAACAACAACAACAAAAAAAGTGTGTTTGTGCTATGTTTCCTTAAAGGAATATTCAGAGTTCAATGCAAGTTTAGCTCAGTCAGCAGCATTTGTGGCATAATATTGAGTACAACAACAACAACAACAAAAAATGTCTTTAAAAAAAAGTTACAATTTAAGTTGCAGTGAGGCACTTACAATGGAAGTGAATGGGGACAATTTTTGGAGGGTTTAAAGGCAGAAATGTGAAGCTTATAATTATATAAAACTCATGTATTAATAGAAATGAAAAGTTGTTTAAAGCATTGTTTTTGATACAGATTTGGGATGTGGGATTTACGGTTTAAGTCATGGTAATGAAATTGTACATAGAAAAGGTTAATAAACAATTTTATCACATTAAAATCATGTTAACACACATATTGCTTATGTCTTGTGGCTATAGTTTTGAAATAATGAGTATTATAACATTTACGGACTGGCCACATTCACTTATGTGCCTCAATGTAATCCAGATTTTGGCTTTTTTTTTTTTTATAAGAAAAGGATGACCAAGTCGAAATAATTTATGAGGCAATCATCATTATGCCACAAATGCTGTCAATTCGAAATATTGCTTTGAAAAATAAATCCCACCTAGTGTAACATGTTATTTTATCCACGCAATGACATTCACACTTTTGTAAATGTAGCTTAATTCGAGATTTCTAGTAGGATATCTCAGCTCTATAGGTCCATAAAAGGCAAATGAATGGTGATCAGACCTTTGAAGCTCCAAAACGCACATAAAGGAAGCATAAAAGTAATCCATAAAACTCCAGTGGTTTAATCCATGTCTTCTGAAGTTTTCTGATTCCTTTGGGTAAGAACGGACCAAAATTTAACTTCTTTTTCACTGTACACTTTGCCACTGCAGTCTCTAGACACGATCATGATTTCAAGCTTGATTACACTTCCTGGTGCTTTAGGAAGTGTAATCGAGTTTGAAATCATGATCGTACCTACAGACTGCAGTGGCAAAGTGTACAGTGAAAAAGAAGTTAAATTTTGGTCCGTTCTTACCCAAAAACAAATGGATCGCTGGATTCAACACAAGAAAGAAAGTCATACACATCTTAGATGGCATGAGGGTGAGTAAATTATGAGAGAAGTAAACTTTTTGGGTGAACCATCTCTTTAAGTGGACAAATACTTTCTGGTGCCGCTGTATTTACATACTGCATATATAATCACTCATTAACATGCATTTAAAATGTGTTCTTACCTCAAACAATCGCAGCACATTGGCGACCATGATGGACACCGAACTGCCCGACGCCCCGATCACGCCCACCACACGCTCAGGCTTGCGTATTATTGGCTGTTCCCCATTAGAGCAGCGGATGTCGGATGTGTCTTTCTGAATGAGAGCCTGGACAAAAGTCAGAGACTGCTCCAGAGCGTAAGTGTCCCTGGAACACGTGTCAAGAATCCGGGCCCCAAGAGTGATGTTGGGTAGCAGTTCTGGGTCACTGTTAATCTGGTCAAGGGCATACAGCATAGCCTCCAAACGGTGGATTCCTTTCTCCTTTTTTATTTCTCCACACGCGACCCCTGCGGGGCCCCTGGCATGGACTGGAAAAAGGCCCCCCAAGGTGATGTCCCCAGAAATTTTGATGGAATGTGGGTGTGAGTGTTGGTGAGCAAAGATACATGGGTTTAGCCACACCCACAGCATCCATAGAATGTGTGGCCATGTGGCTGAGTGACAGCTGCTCCAACCAAAAGTCCAAATCATTCTGAACTGATGGTCCAATGACAATGGAGGAGGGTGTGATGTCATAATTACCACGTCACAAACACTCAAGTGTTCATCCACTATCTGAGAAACCTGGAAGAGATAAAAAAAAGAAAAGAAAAGAAAATGTACTGCGGTGACTACTCAAATGGGTGCAATTATTAGTGTTATTAGTGATTTGTTAATGGTCATATTTACGATTCAGTCTTTCAAAAGTCCTAAAACAAAATGTTGAACTAAGGTGCATAACTGGTCCTGCACCATGTGTGGTTTGGACCATGTGGCTATTACGTTTATAAGTGATCAGACCTACAATTTTCACCTGTCAAGGGATGAAACAGGCAAAGATAATAATAATCCCACAGATTTGAAGGTGAGACCCGAGCCATACCTAGGGATCAGAAACTTGGGGGTGAGATCTTTTGGCAGTAATTAACTACCTAGCAAACACCTAGAACACCCAACCACACAACAACCAGATACAGCGTAATTGGGTCATATATATATATATATATATACTGTATATACTTAATGACTTTAAAAATGTAATGTGATATAACCATCAATAAAAAGCTATTAAAAAATGTCCTTGCACCTTGAATACATGAGAGTGCACACAACTTCATCTTTAATTTTCAAACATGTTTTTCCAGATATCTAAATATATCAAAATATCTTATACATTTTTTTTACATTTCACCCACAGTCATGAAGGCCTAAAGTCTCTGTTTTATTTATTTATTTATTTATTGTCACTTGACAGCTAAATTGCAACCTATATGTTGGCTATAATCAGATTACTTTGATTTAACAGACAAAAGCTTTTCAAATATGAATAATATTGCAATCTGCATGTTGTTTACACCAACTGACATTGATTTAACAGACAAACATTTTACAAAACTGTCTAACTGCTTAATAAAAATAATTAAAGATTATTCTGCATTACTCATGCCAATGCCAACATTTATTTTTTTTCAAAAATTTCAGCATTTAGATTTAGATTTTTTTTACCATCTCTGGTCGGTTACAACACATGACATGTTTCACTTTAAGCCCCAGATAAAAAATATTTTAAAAAGTCCTTGAACTCAGCAATTGCAAACATTTCCATCATAGTAGAGGTGTATTCATGAAATAGTTTTACATTTTTTATGTATTTTTGTATAACTTATGTAACAGAAAAAATAACCATTTCATCACTGACCAAAAACACCTTAGCAACAACATAGCAACACCTGCCATTAAAGTGGTGAGTTTACACAGGCAAGCACCACTCACATTTTATTCAGAAATCAAATTATTTGATAGTCATCCTATTTCAATGAAACTGTAAAGCATGCTGCAATTTCCTTGCAAAACCTGATAGCAAATGACTCATTTATGCTTCCTTGTTCATTAATTGTTTATGACAATAATTGTACAAAGAAACTACAAATTTCTAAATCATTATTTCTTCTCAACTACCGGTACATATCTATTGTGCATAATACATCATAAAGAATTCCAAAAACAATTTGCTTGAAAGAATACAGGTTTCACTCTCAGGGTGTTTGCCGGGAGCGGAGCTGCATTCAGTTGGAGTGAATGGAGAGTTCAATGAGCTGATGTGTGCTGAAGCTCCAGGGAATGAAGAGGAACTGCTCTGATATTGTAAGACCAGCTGTGGAATGAACGCCTCTCAAAAGATACAAGGGTCAGAGGATAGACTGAATTTGTTCAGAGAACAGTGAGAGTACAAAAGAGAGAGCAAAATGAGAAGCAAGTGTGGCTAGTAGCTAAAACTCTAATTCAAGAAAAGTTCACATTGATGTTTGGGGTGCAAAATAACGCTTTGTTCAGTGGTATGATTATGGCATTGAGAGAAATGTATGGGCAGTGATAGGGACCTTTCACGGCGAATGCGTTTTTGTGTCCATTTTCACTGTTTTTCAATTATGTTTCTATGTAAAAACGTTTTTTGCCATCTGCGCGTACCCTTTTACAAATAAGTAGCGGTGTAGCACAACAAATGGTTTGCTGTGGTTTGATATGTAGCATGATGCACGTGATTCCGTGTTTTTCTGAGTGTTATACTTCCATTGTTTTGTTGAATTTGTTACGCTCCACTTCACAAAACTAGTGTTTTGTTCATGAACAAATCAGCATTTTAATGATATGATGATTATCTCTAAGAAACTAATCATTCTAGTTAACTTCAACTGTTTTGGTAATGAACGATTCGGTGTTTAACGAATCAGTTGAATCATTGTTGACTCACTCATAGCATATAAAAGACATTCATTTGGCTGCACATTTTGCAATGGAGATGTAAATTAAATTTTTTAGTGAATGGATTAAAACGATATTTAACTTACTAGGTTAAAATTTCCATAAAACACAATAATATGTGTCCTTCTTGACAGGTGTCCAAGTTCTACACACCAAGATTTTTAAAATCATCTTCTTGACTTATTATTTATAACTGAAAGCATCTTGCTAAATTAAACATGCAGTGTAGTGAGGTCATGTGAAACAATGTGGCATACAACCGATTCAAATGTTTATTGTTGGATTATGCATACTGTTTTAGTATTAATAGAACAGAAAATAGTACACACTGTACATGCAGTAAGCAGTGAGCAGCTAGTGAGGAAGTATTTCATTTCATGCATTGCCATGGTGCATGTTCAAAAGAAGTAGAATGAATCATTTGGGCTGCATCTTACAAAACCTCTTAGTAGAGAAGTTTTACATTTTTACATAATTTTACACTCTAAAACATGTTACTGTACCAGTAACAACATAACAGTTGCAATGTGTTGGTGTTTACTTGCGACTATAGATATGGAATAAATGCCTCAGTCCACTGAATTCTGCAAGTTCCTTATGTGCAGCCTTTATTGCATTTACAATAAGAACTGGAAAGTGAATTTGGTCGAAAAATCTAATCTAAACCGTTCACATCACTCCCTCCCTGCCAAAGGCCTTCCCTTTAAATTAATTTGGCAATCAGATTGAATATCAAGTGTGAAGAAATATATCTCCCTTACTGTATCAACAATATTTCCATATATATTAGCTCATGGAGTACTGTATGCATGTGAGTGTGTATGTGTATTTACAAGCTCTGTAAAATGTCACAAGCCATTGCTTAAGAAAATTAAAGATATATTTAATATTGCAAACTAATTGTTTTGAAAGAGGTGGTGTAATTTGATTCTGAGCAGGCAGTAAAGTAGCAGAGGAAAAGCTTTGGGCAGTAATCAGAGGAGACAAGCTCTCCCTGGCACTCTCTCTGGTAAATATCATTTTCGTGGTGATAAAACATCATTTGAAGCTGTTAAACATAATGGGATGCTTCAATAATCCATGGTGGCATCCAGTCATCACAGTAATCACGGTTTGTGCAGGGCTGCGTGTGGATGGTTCTTATAGGGCATCGGACAAAGGCAGCACATGCAGTAATGTGACTTCAAAATAAAGCCAAACACCTGCTTGTGATGTATTGTGAATGATAAAAATATATATAAAATATATATAAAGCTATATAAAGCTTAATTTGGTAAATATTAAAAAATAAAGTATTATAATGGAGCCAAGTCTCCTTCATTTCAAAATAAGAGTCTTGAGTTTGAGACTTGTTTAGTGTTAAAAGTCCTAGGTTGTGCACCCAATCTTTTAATTGGGATTTTGGTTGAAAATAAACTAAATCTGGGATCGAATTCATTTTGTACACTGGCCTCTTTGTCTGTGCTAACTAAGATAATGTTGTAACATTCTATGAATCGACTTTAAAATCAATCGGTCAATTAATCATTATCCGCCTCATCCCCCATCTTAACAATCAGTACGGGGAAAATCCACTATCGGTCGATCTCTAATGTATATTGCTAAAATCAGTTGACTTCAGCAACATTCTGGTTCAGAACACACGTTTCTTTTGATATCTTGATTACAAAAAGGCCCCTGAAAACGATTCACATAATTATGCATCTACAATGCTAGGAATCCTGGCAACATAAACAGTTTTGTCTGGCTTCTGGGTACGTGTGAGCTAAATTCTTTTGGGTAAAATGTCCACAGAGGGGCGTCAAATGTGAGTTGTAAAATGAGTTTTCACCTGTCACTCTTAGAAAAAAAATATCTTTTGGGTTCTATATAGAACTGTAGTGTTCTTTACTCAGAACCTTTTTTTGGCATAAATTTGGAGCTATTTACAAAGATTTACAGAAAAATTACACAAATATTGCACAAACCGATGATCAAATCAAATGTCCTTTCTTTTTTATAAGACAGGTTTATCTTAATTCTAAAAAATGTTGTTTATCATGAACAGTAAAAAACTTGAGTGTGTAGCATTGTTGTTTCCCCTCTTGTCTACACAGTGCAAAGGCGCATTTAAGCCGTGCACTCGCAGACGCGCAACTCGCTAGTGATCAAAACTGGCAAGAGTCTTATTTCAGATTTTAATGGTCACCGAAAATTGGTTGAGCTGAAAGCTTGAGGGCGACATTACCCAGGCAAATAAGAGAAATAAATAAATGTGTTAATTGTATGCAATATTTATTTATTTTGACCTAACTCCTTGTTATTTATGACTTACACGTTTATTTCAGCAAGCATAAACAATAAATGTTTCATAACAAAACTGTTTCGTCCATGCCTGCGATATTCTCTGCCAGGAGGTTAGTAATTTCACAATTGAATCACTAAAATATCTGTTGTGGATTGACTAGTAATCCTGATACCAGGTTATGTTATCATTTTATTTTATTTGCATCTAGAAACAAGGGGCATAGCCAGATAATTACTTTTGGGTGGGCCTCACTAAAAATGGATGGGCCCCAGTTTTTGCACCAATATTTTTTATTTTTTTTATCTTTAACAACAGAGAAGCAGCATATTCAAACAGTTCTTTCACACTCTCAGATATCAGAATTTATGCATTTTAAACTACTTTAGAAATATATATTTGAAGTCAGAGAATAAGCTCTCATATTCTGGGTGGGCCTGGGTCTAATTTGGGTGGGCCCAGGCACAAGTTTCCAGGAGCACATTTTCAGCATTGAATTAAGACAACTGCTCTGATATAAAGAGATGAATCAAGCACTATTCATATGAATATGTCAAATGTCAAAAGTCAAATAGAGGAAGTGATGGAATATAGAACCTTTTCACCTGGCTCAAAGAACTCTTAAAAAGGGTTCCAAATATGAAGCGAGCGATAGAACCCTTTATATGGAACCTTTTCTTCTAAGAGTGCCGGCTGTAGACTTTAGTGGAGTAAATATTTTATTTTAGTGGGAAAAACTGCAAACTCCAAATCGTGCTTGACAATAGCTGGGTTACCATTGCAATGTTTCGCATTTTTAAGAGGATTCGACTAAAGAAAATACAGATCATGCACATTATCTTGATGAAGCAGCTGAATGACTTCCTTGCTTTGGGAAGAGTTGTATTTGCAGAATTGGAGCTATTGTACCTCGTTTTATTTTAATTTAATTTTTTCTCCCCAATTTGGAATGCCCAATTGCCAATGCACTCCAAGTCCTCGTGGTGGCATAGTGACACGTCTCAATCCGGGTGGTGGAGGATGAATCTCAGTTGCCTCCGCATCTGAGACCGTCAACCTGTGCATCTTATCACATGGCTTGTTGAACACGTTACCGCAGAGACACCGGCATCCACACACAATGCACCACACGCCCCACGAGAGCGAACCACATTATAGCGACCACAAAGAGGTTACCCCATGTGACTCTACACACCCTAGCAACTGGACCAATTTGGTTGCTTAGGAGACCTGGCAGGAGTCACTCAACACACCCTGGGATTCGAACTTGTGAGCTCCAGGGGTGGTAGTCAGCGTTTTTACTCACCCAGGTTAGCTACCCAGTCCTGTACCATCATTTTATTAAATGCTGCCATAAACCATAAACCAGTAAACAAGCAATAATAGCCACAGACGAGAAAGCCAACCCTCTACCCAAAAAAAGAATGAATGATAAAAGCTTCATGTTAATGAGGCATTTCAAAGGGAGAAGAAAACACTTTCTAAATCATCATTTACACATCAGAGGCAGCAAATAGGACTAGCAGTAACAGTCAAAAGCATCTACAGGCTATTACAGTGGACTATGGATTATATTTCTGTCTGTCACAATGAATTCCTCCTTTTCTCCCCACATATGAGCAATTAACTTAAGAATTATAGTCCTATAATTATAGTCCGAAGGACTTGAATTAAAGCAGAAAACAAATTATAAGGAAAGGCCTCTGCTAAAATTGGTTAGAAATTATTTAATTCACCTTTTTCTGATATTTTCATTTAATGTTTAACCAAAATCCCAATTCCATTTTCTAAGTCTGTGAACAGAGGTCTTGTTAATGCTTTTTAAAATTGATCAGCTGAAACTATTTCATGCTTATTCGGGTGTCTGGGCTGATGACAAATTGTGAGTTAATTCCCTGGATGACATAGATAGATAATGTGATCGCTCTTCAGAATAAAGGGCCGGAATAATGGATATTACAACAAATCATTGGATTTTTTTGTCTTCATATGAGACCTAAATCTTGCAGCTGATATCCATTATAAATTGTTGGAGAGAAGTTAAAGAGAACTCATTCTGAAATGATAGAGCAGCAGGAGTCAATGTGACCCAGCAGAAAAAGGTGTCTCATACAAGAAATGTTCCTGGACTAAGATGGACTACTCTGGTGTAATGAGGTCGGCAGTTCGGCTATAAACCCACCGTCTTTGCAATAGACTGTCCAGCACAGAGAGTCTTTTGAAACCACATCGATCTCCTTGTTACCAGGATATGAGGGTGTATTTAGGATATAATGGGCAGGAGCATATAAAACTAAAGCTAAAGCTGTAAGCCAAAAAGATTCTGTCTCACACTCGCACCAAATATTTACTTACCCTCATGTTTTCTAAACCCATATGTCTCACTTTGTAAAGAACATACATCTTTTTGAAAAACACCCAGAATGCTCTTTATAATCAAAGTGAATGTGGACTGGGTCTTTCAAGCTCCAAAACAGTGGCATAGCCACAGGTGTGCCAGGGTTTGCAAATGCCACCCAAAACGTCAACTTGCACACCCAAATGAAATACGTTCTTTTATGCTTAACCATAGTAGGGATGTAAAAATCCATCCATGCAATGATGAACATTCTACACGTTTATTATGAAATGTAATAATCGATTATAGTGACTATAATAATACTTGTTTTAAAGGGGCCATCTCAGAATACATGCATGCTTTGGTAACAAACGCAAAATGCATGAATGAGAAAGCAAGCACATTTGTTTATGCTATACTGAGATCATGACTTTTTTCATCATCATTCTCCAAATAGCGCATTTCTACAATGGCATTGGTAAATTTTGGTCTTGCGTGATGCTGCATCTTCGCCTCTATTGTATGTGTCAGTGCAACACAAACAATTTTTAAAAAGAAAATACTGAGTCGACCTGTTGTATTAGACTTTGCATCAACACTAGCAAAATGAGTTAGATGTTGATCTTTTGTTCCTTGATTACAATATGCATATTATGAAATATATGTTCATAACATTTGTTCATACGCCATTAGGTTGTTAACTCTGTGACCATGCTTGATTTAATTTGTGAGCCACTATCTGCCTATTTAGGTGACGGATTTCATATATCCTCCTGAGACCCGAGCGTGACTGCTGTTTGCACTTTCCATTTACCTTTTTAATTTGTTACTAGAAGCACCTAATAAACATGCAAAAAAAAAAAAAATCTAAATAATGCCAAGCTATAGCTCAGATTTAATCAAATTGTTTATTATGTTTCCAGGAGTGTTGGTTGTTCATGTTTTTTTAGACATTACAGACATTAAATTAGCATAATTAATTCTGATTCAAAGTAATGGTCAGCATCATCCAATCACTGCCAAACATGCTAAAATAAATTCTGAATCTATGTAATTATTAACATTGTCCCATGTCTGCCTAACATGTTGAGTGGTTCAGACATCATCTGCAGCCTGAAACTGAACTTTTTCTCGGATTTTAGGATTGAATGCACTTAGCTGATGCTCCATTGCTCTCTATTTAGTGAATAACTTAACCTCCAGTGTGCTGTCTGTCTGCACTGGTCTCAGAACAGTTCAAAATGCACCTGATTTTCATCCTAACTCCATATAAAGCCTATGAAAGCAAACATTTTTAGCTTTTGGATGAACTTTTTGGATGGATGTGATAATAAAACAGTAAATATAGGATTTCAAAGGGAAAAATGCATCAATGTTTACATTAGTGTACATTGTGTTTAGCAGAGTGGAGATTTGGGTTTCGAGATTCGGTATAAATCGCTCAAATCTTTTAAATGGCATATCGGATGAAACTAGAGACTCAAACAGGTTTCAATGTAAAAAACAAAATTAGTTTTCTTACCAGATGTAGATTTGCCATTTCTTCCAAAGACAAACTTCGATGTGATCTGCGCCATGTTGTATTGTCACATGACTCTGTTTGTCGACTGACAGACCAGAGTCTTCTGAACTGAGATCATTCAGTTTTAATTAATTTATATTATGTGTGGCAAAGCGAAGTCAAAATGCAACGTCCACACATGTGTACACGGGGTCGCACAAGGATATAGTTCAGTTATTGGCTCAGTAGGCTAAACATTCTCATTAGATGCACAGGCAAGTACATTTTGTCTCTTCGGCATATTTTAGAAAATAATTATGAATCATTTCAAAATAATCTAATTTGGATACATTAAAATGCCTGCCTTCCTCATTGACAAAAGTAGTATTCATTTTTACAAATTTTAAAATAGGCCTACATTATGTCATTTAAATAATTTAGAGCTAAAAAAAGACATTAATGCAAATGGTACATGTCACTTTACTGTGCATCAATTTCTTGCGCACCCTGTTTTCCCATGGCACACCCAGAGCCTTGTTTCTGGCTACGCCACTGCTCCAAAATGACAAAAAGCACCAAAAAGTGCCATAATTGTGGTTCATATGACTCATGCACTATATTCCAAGTTATATGGAAGCTTTCATAATATCAAAAAGAGCTGCCAGGATATTTGACAAAAAAAAATCAATTTTGTGTTCCACAGTAAATAGACAATCATACAGGTTTGGAACAATATAAGGGTGAGTAAATGATGACAGAATTTTAATTTCATTATGAGAACTATTCCTTTAACATTTCTGCCCAAATTCAGAATGTTTTAACCTCTCATAATAAAACTGTAAGGATGAGTAATATTTAGCTTTTTCTGAATCCTGCCTATAGCCCAAACCTCAATATAATAGAGGCTTATGTAAATGGATGGAAAAGATGGCAGTTTTAGGGCTTTAAGAGAGATAACAGTTCCTGACTGTTGTTTATATGTGCATACAAACCACTGCTGTATTGAAGGAGCTCATCTCTAAGATATTTCCCAAGAACTCTTTCTGATCTAGGGCCATATACTTTAGGGCACATACACTATCAAATAAAAACCACACACACCATGAATTCTTGACATTATCTGAGAGGGCATTCAGAGCGGATACAACACATTTGCAAGCATCTTTGATGACATATGACATTGTTCACACAAACTGAACCATTTTAAATGCTGACCTCCCTTCCACAGAAGCGTGACACAGCTGTCAGGGGCTTCACTATAGCAATGATAATTTAAAGAGACTCAACAGACCTCACAGCATGGATTAAGATGCTAGGAATTCATCCTACAGGACATAGAGAGCAGATAAAATGGTAGGAGCTTCAAGGCAAATGCATGAAGGAGCACAAAGGTCATCTATATTGCAATGGATGTCAAACTCATACAGAGCTACTTAACTGGCTCCCATTTTACTATTACCGTGATGGATTATTTAAATCAATGTATATCACAATCCATATTATGAAATTAAACATGCATAAGGGTTAATTCAGGGAAATGTGCTTTTGAATGTTTATAAACATCATGTGATCACTGCCATCTAAATTTTGCTTATGAAGATTCCCCAAATACATGACAGCCATGCAGGAGTGAAGCTGCACTGATGAATCACCCACCAGTAAATGTGGACAAAAAAAAAAGACTAGAATTGCTTTCTCAAAAAGACACGTATAACTTATGATATATTAGACACTTTCAATTTCACCACTACTTCATGAATGATGGTTTTCTTTGTAGTCTATTAAGACATACAGTAACTAAATACAAAACAATACATTTGTAACTGTGAAGGGAATTGTTGAATAAACAGTTGCAATTTATAATACATTTCAAAAGCATTAATCTACTGTATATTCAGATATACAGCAACTTTGGTTCATATATGTTCATGTACTCAAATTTGAATGCACAAAAACGAATCTGTTATGCACCATTTACAAAAAGTACTATGGTGCAGTGATGATATCAGATGGTAATACCATAATACATTGATATATAACATTGCACTGTTTGATTACCATACACTTGTACATTAATTGCGTTTGCATGGTACTAAATATATTAGATTGATATAAGTATACCATAATATTACCAGCATAGTAATGTCCAAAAATTATGGTATTACAATGGGACAGCAATGGTATCAGATGGTAATACCACTGCACGTTGATAAATACCATGTTACTTAAAGATGATCATTAATATACTATGGTATTTACATACATCATGGAATAATAATACCATATATTACAATTATGGAAGTGTCCTAAAAGAAGTGTGTGTGTGTGTGTGTGTGTGTGTGTGTGTGTGTGTGTGTGTGTGTGTGTGTGTGTGTGTGTGTGTGTGTGTGTGTGTGAGCGTGTATTTATCACTTTGTGGGGACCAAATGTCCCCATAAGGATAGTAAAACCCAAAATTTTTGACCTTGTGGGGACATTTTGTCGGTCCCCATGAGGAAAACAGCTTATAAATCATACTAAATTATGTTTTTTGAAAATGTAAAAATGCAGAAAGTTTTCTGTGAGGTTTAGGTTTAGGGGTAGGGTTAGGTTTAGGGGATAGAATATAAAGTTTGTACAGTATAAAAACCATTATGTCTATGGAAAGTCCCCATAAAACATGGAATCACTACGTGTGTGTGTGTGTGTGTGTGTGTGTGTGTGTGTGTGTGTGTGTGTGTGTGTGTATGTGTGAGCGTGTATTTATCACTTTGTGGGGACCAAATGTCCCCATAAGGATAGTAAAACCCAAAATTTTTGACCTTGTGGGGACATTTTGTCGGTCCCCATGAGGAAAACAGCTTATAAATCATACTAAATTATGTTTTTTGAAAATGTAAAAATGCAGAAAGTTTTCTGTGAGGGTTAGGTTTAGGGGTAGGGTTAGGTTTAGGGGATAGAATATAAAGTTTGTACAGTATAAAAACCATTATGTCTATGGAAAGTCCCCATAAAACATGGAAACACAACATGTGTGTGTGTGTGTGTGTGTGTGTGTGTGTGTGTGTGTGTGTGTGTGTGTGTGTGTGTGTGTGTGTGTGTGTGTGTGTGTGTGTAAATAAAAACATGTTATTACATGCTACCCCAAGGTAGGTTTCTTAGAAAAATGTCATGGTGGTACCTTGGTACATAAAAAAAATGAATAATAAAAAAAACCTGGTAATTCCATGGTATTCTTTGTTCGTGCATAATATAATGTCTTTAATGACGTATTAATAAAAGTTAATGTAAAGTGTTTCCGGATGATGAAGTCTCGTGAAAGCAGACGGCAGATGTGCAGAGTATTGGAAACATATACAGAATTATAATAGTAAAACAACGGAGGAGAAGGTAAGAAAATACTAAACATTATTGCCTAATTACTCACCTATTCATTCTGATGTTGAACTTTCTCCAAAAGACGTGAAGACTGCCGACACATCCAGGATTTTTATCAAACCCTCGTTGACATTACGACTCATTCAAATCATCTGTTTAGATCACCTGTTTAAAGAGCGCACGGAACTCTTCATTGTTGCAGTGGATTGTTACAATAGTGCACTGCATTCAATTTTCTGTCCTCGTGCGCGTGCGCTCTCTCTCTCTCTCTCTCTCTCTCTCTCTCTCTCTCTCTCTCGCGCTGTGTTTCAGAATGAAATGAGATTCATATCGAACACGCAATATTTCTGAACACTGTTGCGCTTCTAATCTCTATCAAATCTCTTAAAAGCTCACTTTCCACCTCTCTCTCTCTCTCTCTCTCTCTCTCTCTCTCTCTCTCTCTCTCTCTCTCTCTCTCTCTCCGCTTTAAATGCTGCAAATTATTTTATTGTTTTTATTAGTTGGTTATTAGGTATTTGTTCATTATACTATGAAAAAGATAGATAACCACTCCTTGCTTAGAGAAAATGTAATTTTAATGGGTCAAATTCCTGTCAGAAAAATTATGCATTGCTAATGGGATTTATGTAATAATTTCAATTGAAGAAAACTTAAAGAGATCAAATAGCTGGATCAACTGAATTCATATCTTAGGTTTGTTATTCAGATTTTAAGATTGTTCAGTAGGATACCATATTTAATCATTTACAGTGCTAAGAAAAAGTATTTGAACCCTTAGGGATTACCTGCATTTATGTATAAAATGTGTCTTAAAATCTGGTTTGATCTTCTTGTAAGTTATAATAATTAACACAATATGTTTTAACTAATAACACACAAATTATTGTATTGTTCTTTTACATATTGAATACATAATTAAAACATTCACAGTGTAGGTTGGAAAAAGTATGTGAACCCCTAGTCTAAGCTAATTAATGAAAGGAGATTGGAGGTGTGGGTTAGAGCTACTTTGACTTATAAAAAGCACTCAGACATTTTGAGTTTGATATTCACAAGAAGCAACTGCTGATGTGGACCATGCCTCGCAAAGAAGAGATCTCAGAAGACCTACGATCAAGAATATTTGTTGGAAAGGGTTACAAAGTTATCTCAAAGAGCTCAGATATTCATCTGTCTACAAATGGAGACGATTTATTACTGAGGCTACTCTCCCTAGATGTGGCCGTCCAGCCAAGATGACTCAAAGGACACACCACAGAATGCTCAATGAGTTAAAAAAAAAAATAAAAACCTAGAGCGACAGCTTAAGACTTGAAGGAATCATTGTAACTGGTTCACATCTCTGTTCATGAGTCTACTATATGGAAAACACTAAACTGGCATGGTGTGCATGACAAGACACCACAAAGGAAGCCGTTGCTTTCTAATAACACCATTGCTGCACTCCTGAAGTTTGCCAAAGACCACTTTGACACTCCACAACGCTACTGGGAAACTATTTTGTGGACTGATGAAAGCAAGGTTCAATTGTTTGAGAATAACACACAGCACTACGTATGGTGTAAAAAGGGCACCAACATGAAAACATCTTAACGGTGCAGTATGGTGTCATGATTAGGGGCTGCTTTGCTGCTTCGGGTCCGCTTGCCATCAATGAGGGAAACATGAAGTCCCAAGTTTATCAAGATATCCTACAGAAAATGTCAGCTCAGTAGAAGTTGGGTGATGCAGCAGGATAATGACCCTAAACATCTAAGTAAATCCATTACAGTATGGCTTCAAAAAAAGAAAATCCACCTTTTGAAGTGGTCCAGTCAGAGCCCAGAACTAAACCCAATAGAGATGCTGTGGAATGACCTCAGGAGACCCGTTCACGCCAGACATCCCAAGAATATTGATAAACTGAAGCAGTTCTGTAAGGAAGAATGGTCCAAAATTCCTTGTGAACATTGTGCAGATCTAATTTGCAGTTACCGGAAATGCTTGGTTGGGGTTATTGTTGCCAAAGGAGGATCGACCAGTTATTTAAAGGGCTCATTTACTTTTTCACAGCACTTTGAATGTTTAATGGGATGTGCTCAATAAAGACATGAAATATTATAATTGTTTGTGTGTTGTTAGATTAAGCTCATTGTGTTTGTCTATACTTGTGACATTGATGAAGATGAAATCACATTTTATGACCAATTAATTCAGAAACCAGCTTATTGTAAAGGGTTCACATACCTTTCTTGTGCTATATGATGAGCATTATTAATATTGTGTAACTAGACAATATTTGGCATACATGTACAGGAGGAAGGTCTCTCCTGGTTGAGTTTGGTTCCTCCAAAGGTTTCTCCTTCCTCTACCAAAACATCTTGTGGAGGTCTTTCCCCACCACAGTCCCTTTGGTTTGCTCACTGAGGCATTAAATGCTATTTTCTTTAAAGCTGCTATGAAATAATCTGTATTGTGAAAGGCACTACAATGCAATTGACTTCACTTTACTAGACAAATTATGATAGTAATTTCATTAGCAAACCATTTGCATTCCTTTGATACTTTTGGCAAGGCATCTCAGAATTCAGTACCTTTAACAACACATTCTGTTAACCACAGATGTGACATCCCATCAAAGCCAACGAAAATCCATCTGTTTTTGTGTCTAAATGTCTCATTGTTTAACTTTAATCTAATGCACTGCATTGTCAGCCAGGAAAACATGGATCTGTCATCCAAAAACTAATGCGAGGTCCAAATGTTGCTGCAATAATTAAAAATCATTAAGAAATGTCTATACGTAATTTCATATATATAGATTTCAAATGGAAAATTAAATAATCATTTTTGACCCACATTAGGAAACTAGGGGTATTACTGTAATACGAACTCTGTGAAGAATAAAGCAAACTAAATGTTAAAACAATTAGCTCACATGATCAAAGAAAATTTACATTTCTTTTTATGCATTTGGCAGACACTTTTATCCAAAGCGACTTACAGAGCCCTTATTACAGGGACAATCCCCCTGGAGCAACCTGGAGTTAAGTGCCTTGCTCAAGGGCACAATGGTGGTGGCTGTGGGGCTCGAACCAGCAACCTTCTGATTACCTGATTACCAGTTATGTGCTTAGACCACTACACCACCACCACTCCATTCAAAATATAGCAAAGAAAATGCAGCTCGGGTCACATATGCATTTTAGGTTCAAAAGAGATACCGGCATTCATTTGTGAGACCATGCATAACTAATTTCAGCGTATTTTTAAAGCAATGGGGCAGCATTGCAAGGTCTTAAATCATTAAAGTTGCATCAACTCTAGTGAGATATTCCAAGCCTTGGAACAGACGGCTTAACATGAAAGCAGCCTATCACAGTTTTCTGGTGAATACAATTTGTTAGTAGGCAGGTTTCTCCATTTGGACCATTTGGTTAACCATTCAAGGGATAGTTCACCCAAAAACATTTAAATGCTGTCATCATTTACTCCTCTCCATGTCTTAAAAAACATTTTTGAAAGAAGATGGGCTTTCCTTTTTTGACTTTCTCTCTTCAGTGGAGCAGCATAATGAGTTATTTAAATATATATATATATATATATATATATATATATATATATATATATATATATATATATATATATATATATATATATTGTATTTATGTCCAAGCTGCTCTGTTACATACAATGAAAGTGAATAATGTGCATGGTTGTCAAGAAAGATTTTCAGTGAATAACAACATACATTACGGTCTGTTCCACACATAAAGTAATTGTATGGCTTAAGATTTGTTCATATACCACATGAGTCATATGGTCTACTTCTATTGTGCTTTTTCATCCTTTTCAGAGCTTTGCCATTTGCTTTCTTGTGTGGAAAAAAAACAGCATGAACATTCTTAAAACTTCTCCTTTTGTGTTAAGAAGAAAGAAAGTCATATGGAATGGTGTGAGGGGGAGTAAATTATGACATATATTTTTATTTTCAGGTGAACTATTCTATTAACCATAAACATATGGTTGTATTCCTTGAATTTTTCATACAAGTTCTGTGTTTCAGTAAAGCAAGTCAAGTCATCAAGTCAACAGCATCTGCTGTTCTATCTTTATCTCTAATGAAATGGAAGCTCCATATATTAATGTTGCATTATCCCCTCGTTGATTGAAATTAAAGAGTCGGGTCTATGTTCACATATTCCGTTTTCTGCCACTCTTAAACTAGTCAAAAGTATCTGGACACATAAGTCACATTTAAAATGGTATCAATGTCAACAAAAATATAGAACGTCTCAGGATGTTTGTGGCTTTCAGTTAGCTATGTATTATTATATGCTAGTGTGCTCCTAAAAATATATAGATATACATATACAGGTCCTCTTTATGTTAACAAATCAAGAAATTCATAATAATAAAAATACTGAAAAAGTAAAATCTAAAAGGGAATGTGCATCCTCAGGGTATTTATTACTTATATTTTAAAATAATGTATACGTTTTTTTAAATGCATGCTCTGTACTTGGAAGCACTTGTAAATTAACCTGTCATAAGTAAGAGGTCACAATGTTAAACTACCAAACAATGTTTATAAATGCAACAAATTCATATAAATATCAACTGAAAACAAAACAAAGCAAATCAAATTTTCGTCCTCACTTTTTGTCAACATTTTTTTTAATTTATTTTCTTTATAATACTGAATAAATCGGACAATATCATGGTCAGTTGAGTACCCCTTTCCCACTTCCTGCTTATGGTGGATGCAACAGTAGGACACGTGGTCTGGTAATTTATATATTTTCATATATTTCAAACAAACAATGTTTAAGTCTCTGTGGAGTTTAAGTCTCTGTGGTCACAGCTTCAACATGTCAACACTGTCATCCAGTTGTGATCATTTCTGTTAAGACTTACAGAATAATTTTGCCATTTTAGTTTATGTTATAGTGGCAGCTTCAATTAAGGAAAAAAATTATAGAATATATATAACTCCTTTACTGCACACCATTATTAGATCATTAAAGACTTTTGTTGGATTGAGCAAATTAAAATAGCATTCTTTTAGTGTGTCTGACAGAGTTTTGTTTCGTCCCTTATTTCCAGAATCAGTGATGTTATATGTTATCTCATATATATATATATATGGAGCTGCCCACACAAACCTCAACACTTGGTGCACAAAACACGATGATGGTAACAATTACCAGTTAATTGTTTTGATTATGAATGGGATAAAGAGTAGAAAATGTATTTCAGACTTCACAAAACAAGAAGTTACCAATCTTAACAACAAAAATCAACAATAAAAACTGTGT
This sequence comes from Xyrauchen texanus, assembly GCF_025860055.1. Taxonomy (NCBI): domain Eukaryota; kingdom Metazoa; phylum Chordata; class Actinopteri; order Cypriniformes; family Catostomidae; genus Xyrauchen; species Xyrauchen texanus. Next base: position 36,928,574 of record NC_068302.1, read on the forward strand.
AAATAAACTTGCAAACAGTGAAACCATTCAGACTCATTAATTATACAAGCCCAGTTCATGCTGGGAAGAACAGCTTCGAAAAATTTACTTATTGTAATTACCAGTGACATTTACTCAAATTAGTGAATAAATATGACAAGGTGTTCTTCTTTAGGAATAATACACAATGACACATTGTAAAAATAACTAATAATCATAAATAAGATTAACACACAAGCTAAAGCATTTTACATATTTGAATAAAAAAATAAATGTATAATTTTTCATATTTAATATTAAACTAACATTTTCGATAAAGTACTTAATCTTTTCTGCTATATTAACTTTTTTTCAGTGTATTATTGAATTGATTATTAATTATATACAATTTTTTTCAGTGTATTATTGCCTGAAGGCTTACCCCAACTTTTCTCCAAAAACTGAAAGATGTCATTACACACGTCTTTGATGTCACACACAATATCAAAGATCCTAACTATCACACATTATACAAAAAATGCCATGGTCACAGGACAGGTGTTAAATGTTTTAACTGAATATATGAAACATATTCTGAAGCAGTATATATATATATATATATATATAATTTTTTTTTAAGATTTCAGGTAGTCAATTGTGGGACCAACTGAAGATTCACACAAACACTGAAGGAATGAAATGTAGAATAATGTTAACATAGAGATGAATGGCACAAGATTCACAAGAGTAGCCTGCATTTGCTGCATTTGTTGGTTTTATTGCTGTTGGTCACCGTGTGGTTACATTCAACTATGTAAATGGTGAATAACGTTTGCATTTAAGAAACAACATTATAGAAATCACGATCCATAAAGAAGCAACTCATATTTATAACTTGTGACTGTTTAAAAATGCATAGCTTGTCTGGCCTGCGATCAGCAGTCTTTTTAAGTAAGCAAGTTTGACACACACTGAGATGAAACTTTGTGCCGTGGAACATTTCACATTTATCTCAGAATGAACAGTACCTCCCGCAGCTCAATTTCACATTTGCTTTCCCTCCCCCTCCTGATCAATATTTAAATGTTTAAAGAAATCATTAATGCATGAAGCCCCTGCAGGTTCCAGAGAGTTCATTTAGTGATGGGCATTTGTGGTATTGTTGCATCTTCACCTTAGCATGCATGTTTGAAAGGTCAGTGCACTTAATGCCATTTGCAGTTTAGTTGTGTGTGTGTGTGTGTGTGTGTGTGTCTGGTGTTGTCACTAGGGTCCAGACAGATGGCTATGTTTTTATTCTCTGTGGTTCTGGCTGCAGTTATGCATTCTGTTTGAAGTTTGCGGTAACAAAGTGGTAGCTTGCAGTCCCGTTTTATCATCCTCTCCCATTCTTTCCACTAAATGACATGTGCTCTGCTTTGCCTTCTTTTTGGGGTTTTTTGTTTAGTTTTGTGGGTTTTGAGATTATAAAAGAGTAAGTATTCTTTTCAAAATTAAGACAAAACATTTTTGGACACTTTCTGATTGTCAAATGTTAGTGGAACATGTCACATATAGTTAATGTGATGAATCAAACCTGTTGTTACTCTGCTAGGGCACCTGGAGGGGAACTGACTTCATAAATCACTAAAAAAGGAACAAGTGTTTTGTTATATTTTTCATGATCCCTATAGGGACAGCAAACAAAAAAGGGAATTTCTTGCTTATGATGTATCAAACAAATGCACTGGAAGGAACAAACTACAAATAATGTTGGCTGGGTTGTCTGTGTTCATCTGCATCGCTCCAGCATCATTTTTACTGCAGTTGGTTGTCGCAGTCTATTCACACCAGACCGAATCATAAGCTGTTTGGTGTGCCTATAAATTTGGTGGACAGTGCACTGTCAAAAACATGTTTAGTTGTCAGTCACCCTCAACATGAATCAAACACACTCCACAAAGGATTTCACATCTGTCAAGAGGTTCTTGTGTTGCAGCTGGCCATGACCCAAATGGACTTTATCCATGAAGATTGCTCATTATAGTAACTCAAACTTGTTTTAAAATGTCACATTAGGTTATATAGTCACCCCATGATGTCTCCTCTGTCTTTTAAGTTCCCTTCTTCTGTAGTGATTGTCATGTTAGTGGTAATTTCCCTTTTGATGACACCATGTGATTTTGCTCAATAAGATAATGCGGCTACAGACTCTACCTATATGTCCAAAATATTCTGGTTTGTTTCTAGATACAGTATATTTTTGTATTGAAAATACGGACCACAACGGTTTTCTGTTTTGTCAGGCACATGCACTCACTTGTGGTAGGCTAGTTTTAGCAGAACACTTTTACATAGAAGAGCCTAAAAGCTTGGCATAAAATAGATATAACGGAGTAGTGGTGGCGTAGTGGGTTAGGGTTCTAAAACACATAATTGTTAATCAGAAGGATGCTGGTTCGATCCCCACAGCCACCACCATTGTGTCCTTGAGCAAGGCACTTAACTCCAGGTTGCTCCGGGGGGATTGTCCCTGTAATAAGTGCACTGTAAGTCGCTTTGGATAAAAGCGTCTGCCAAAGGCATAAATGTAAATGTAAACAGCATAACGCAGCGGTCCCATAGACATTCACTGGTGAGGAGACAAGAGGCCATTTTTTTAATGGATGTCTATGGAGAAGATGCTTCAGGACACTGAATAAACTGTGAGAACACAGCTCATCACTTAATGAATTGACTGCCTGTCTACCAATCTTCAACATGTTTTACACTAAAAAAAAATCCTTTTGAAATTAGCTATGTGTGGAGTTTATTATGATAAATTTGCTGTTTTAAAAGAGATGTCATGGACGATTTTTTTTATTTTGCTCCCCATTCATTTGTATGGTATCCGCAAACAGTGACTTACTGTCGTAACGCTCTCGTTGACCGTTACGCTCTCTTCAATGGTAAAAGCATGGTTGTTATCTAGGTAAATAGCCACACACACAGCGGCTTCCAAATTCATGTTTTAGGTATCCAAGTATCTTCATGTAATGTTTAAAACAGAACTTATTTTACTCATACATTTAAAAATTCATTTCAGAGGGACCCCATGGCGAATAGCTTTCTGAGTTCGCCTACAAATGCATGGCATAACAGCTCTATAATGCAATGTATTCAAATTTCTTGGGTTGTCATATTTTTTGAGTAAGTACATTTTTGGTAGTTATCAGCATATTAGTGTGCATGAAAACACACTATTGTGGCATTCCCTATCGATTCAGTTCACTTGACATGCAATGAATGCTACGCGTAAATCCTTTTCCACAACCTAGTTGAAGCCCTTTTATTTGAGCCCCATCACTTTAGGCGCGCATTTGCTTCCTCTGTGTTAAGTCTCGAGGGACCACATGAGGAAACATGGCGGGGCCATGAGGTAGAGATGAAAGAACCAGAGGAGGAACTCGCACCGGCACAAACACCACGGGCCCCTTGGTCTTCCCACATAGCATCTTCGCCAGTGCAGTACGCACTTGACGACCTCCGGCCCTCTGTGAATGAGCATGGAGTTGTTTTTTTGCGGGTCTGACGATGATAATGGTGTACTTAGCGGCATTGGACATGGAAGAATGGTCCCTGGAGGATGCTGCAGCCCCTTCTCCCAGCGAGGGTGAGGAGTGTGCACTGGCCATTGATAGAGAGCTTCTTCTCGTCCTCACATGGGCAGTTGAGGAACTCAGTCTCAAGTGGTCCCCTCCAGAGGAGCCAGTCAAATCTTGCCTATATGAGTGGTTCCTACAGACTGGCCACCAGCAGGCTGTGGCCCGGAAAACTGCACCGTTCTTTCTGGAAGTCCACGATGATGTCACAAAGACCTGGCACGCGCCCAATTCATCTCAAATCCAGATCGGAGGAGCTGTGGACCTCACAAAAGTGGACCATGCTGAGGATAAGGGATATGCTAAGCTTCCCCTTATAGAAGAGGCGGTTCCAGCTCATCTCTGTCTTTCTACAGCTGTGGGATGGAAATTCACACTGGCTGGAAGAGCTTACAAAGCAGCAGGCCAGACTGGTTCGGTGCTCCATAACATGGCAGTGCTTCAAGTCTTCAGGCCAAGCTCCTCAAAGATGTGGATGAGCAAGGCTCAAACTCTGATGTGGTTAAAGAGCTCCACACCACCACAGATCTGGCGCTGCAAGCTAAATTTACCACGCAGGCCATAGGAAAGGTGATGGGCAATTTGGTAGTTTTGGACCGGCATGTCAGGTTAACACTCACGGAGATGCATGACACTGAGAAAGCCGCCCTGATTGACACACCTGTCTCCCCTGACAGCCTTTTCAGAAACACAGTGGAAGACTTTTCTGATCGATTCATCATGACACAAAAGCAGTCAAGCGATGAAGCACTTTTTGTCTAAGAAAAGTGTTCCCTTTCATCCACCCTGCTCAAGCTCTGCTTCGAGCCACCACGTGGCGAAACACCCCACTCCTGCCACCTCAGCGCCGCCAAGAGCTGCCACTGAGCCATTGGCAAGGCCATGTAAACTTGCCATGTAAAATTTCCCCCGGGCAGCAGGCGAGTTCCTGTCTGGAGGCTTGGCCCAGCTCCAAAGAAAGCCTGGCTCGACACACATGCTGTTCTGCTTCCCGCAGTTCACCAGGACCGGAGTGTTATACAAAATGTTGTTCATGTGTGTTGTTTGCAAATAAAGAATGTATTAAAAATGAAAACGAAAAGTGCTTATTGCCATCACACTACACGCTCACACATTCTTAAAAAGGGATACATTTTTCTATACATTTCTCACACCCAACACATTATGATCAAACGCTTCCCTATGGCGAGAAGACATGTGGTGAGCTCTCACGGGTATGTCAGACTGGGAGCAAAAACAATCGAGCACGGCTACAGGCCTACGCTCCAATTTGCACACCCGTCACCTCGATTCAACGGCATTATACCTTCCACGGTTCCGTCATGAGACTCGCCGTTGTTACAGGCAGAGATTCACAATCTCCTCGCGAAAGCCACTTGGACAAGTGCGAAACGGGTATGGCACATCAACTGCTTGGAAATGCTAGCCTTATTCTTTGCAGTGAAAGCTTTCCATTCTGACATAGTGAATCATCATGTTCTGATTTGGTCAGAAAATATGTCAGTGGTAGCATACATAAATCAGCCAGGGCGGCACTCGATCACTACCAGTGTAGAGCGCACAGCATCTCCTCTTCCTGCATGCGACATATGTTCTGGGCCATCTGAACTGCAGAGCGGACATGCTGTCACACCAGGGACCTAAGGCCATGGAATGGAGACTTCATCCTCAGATGATTCTGAGGATTTGGGAAATGTTCAACAAAGCGGAAATTGACCTATTTGCCTCTGCAGAGACAGACCACTGCCCTCTATGGTACTCCATGTCAAAAGCCCTACTGGGAGTGGACGCCTTGGCACACAAGTGGCCAGCGAAACGCAAATACACATTTCTCCGGTGTGTCTCCTTCACTCTGTCATCAGCAAAGTTCGAGAGGACAAGGAAATGGTTCTGTTAGTTGGGCCACAATTTCCCAACCAGCCATGGTTTTTGTAAATGATGGAGATATTAGGCAGTCCTCCATTGGAAATACAGCTGAGGATGGATCTACTTTCTCAAGTGCAGGGCATGATATGGCATCCCCAGTCGGAGCTATGAAACCTACAACCAAGGCCCCTGAACAGAGCACAGCAGGCTCACTAACTGGATCGTTGATGCAATTGCCCTCGCTTATGAGTCACAGGGCATTAGATGCCCTATTGGCATAAAGGCGCATTCAACTAGAAGCACGTCTTCCTCATGGGCATGGAGAAATGGTATATCCCTACAGAATATATGCTTTGAAGCTGGATGGTCTTCGCAGAACATGTTTGTGAGGTTTTATAGCCTAGACGTGGCGTCCGTCACTTCGCAAGTCCTCTCTGTCTAAAGAGCTTACTATTCCATCACCCAGCTGGTGAGCTTGAGCTCCTTATTACCGGCAGTTTCCTTTTTATGATTTTAATACAGCCGCATATGTAGGCCGCTACCCAATTTACTCCCAATAGAAGTCACAAGCACTTCCAATAGAATAAAACCTCCCTCCCTACCTCTGGTTATAAAGGGGTTAATTATTCTGTGTGTATTATATGACTCATATATATCCTCAGATTAAGATATACTTTCCATCTGGTTTTCACCATGTGGGATTATTCATTTTCATACACGCTTGAATAAATATATGTCACCTCCCGAAGGGCCCATGACATCATACATATACTTCTAAGTGTTTCTACCCTGGTACATCTTAGGGTATGATGCTACGTAGTGCAGCATGATAGGACCCTGTTCCCATAGAGTTCATTGCAATGCCTTGGTTCCCTGAGATTAAGGGAATGAGACATTGCAAAACCTGGCCGCACTGCTACTTCAAAGTTTCGAGGAATGAGCAATGCGTTCTTGTGCAGGGGTGATAATGGTGAATTTCCTCCCTTTGAATGCTTATAGACACCCTTTTTCAGAGCCATTGTCTTTTAATTGTCATTTTACTCTATTTATGATGATTATGTGGCTCATTGCAGAACTGCTGGCAAAGAGTTTGCTTTGCTTTTTTTTTTTCCTTATCCCATCACTAGGGCCATTTCTGAGCATATGCCAGAATTGATTTTAATTTTTTATTGAAGACCTTGCTTTGGGGTTCTGGGTAGCTCAGCGTGTACCACCTCTGGAGTCTTGAGTTCGAATCAAGGTGTGCTGAATGTGTGCTGAATGATCCAGCCAGGTCTCCTAAGCAACCAAATTGGCCCGGTTGCTAGGGAGGGTAGTGTCAGATGGGGTTAACTCTTTGTGGTTGCGATCAGCGGTTCTCACTCTCAGTGGGGCGCATGGTAAGTTGTGTGTGGATCACGGAGAGAAGCATGAGCCTCCACATACAGAGTCTCCACGGTGTCATGCACAACGAGCCACATAATAAGATGAGTGGATTGACGGTCTCAGAAGCGGAGGCAACTGAGACTTATCCTCTGCCACTCGGATTGAGGTGAGTACCTACTAAGTAGTGGGAATTGGGCATTCCAAATTGTGAGAAAAGGGGATAAAAAAATTACTTGTTTGAGGGGCCCCCCAGTTGCTTGGGGGCCCTAAGCAGCCATTTATACTACTTATAGTTAGAAATGGCTATGCTCATAACTCAGAGTACTAAGTCTATGCCATCTTTTGGTATAAGACATATACTTCCCAACAGATTTATTATTAAACTTTATTAACTTTTTAAAAAACACTTCCTGCTTTACCGTCGCATGACGTAAGCATGATGGCGCATTCACGCGAGAAGTCGGAAGCTCGTGCTTTGTTTATAACAGAGGAACTAACGCCACGCGAGAGTTAGGTCATTTCATAACGCATCCCAGCGCTGGCCGGAAGTAATAATTTAAAGTTAAAAACATTTTAATTATTGATTTGTTTCTTACAAAACCCTATCGATTGGCTTCAGAAGTGTCAGAATAATAGTAGAGAGAATGATTTATTTCAGCTTTTATGTCTTTCAACACATTTCCAGTTGGTCAGAAGTTTCCATACAATTGGTTAGTATTTGGCAGCATTGTCTTAAAATAGTTTAACTTGGGTCAAACATTTTGTGTAGCCTTCCACAAGCTTCTCACAATAAGTTGATGGAATTTTGGCCCATTCCTCTGGACAGAACTGGTGTAAATGAGTCAGGTTTGTAGGCCTCCTTGTTCGCACACGATTTTTCAGTTCTGCCCACAAATTTTCTATCAGATTGAGGTCAGGGCTTTGTGATGGCCACTCCAATACCTTTATTGTCCTTAAGCCATTTTGCCACAACATTAGAGGTATGCTTGGGGTCATTGTCCATTTGGAAGACCCATTTGCGACCGAGCTTTAACTTTCTGGCTGATGTCTTGAGATGTTGCTTCAATATATCCACATAATTTTCCTTCCTCGTGATGCCATCTATTTTGTGAAGTGCACCAGTCCCTCCTGCAGCAAAGCACCCACATGACATGATGCTGCCACCCCCATGCTTCACGATTGGGATGGTGTTCTTCGGCTTGCAAGCCTCACTCTATTTCCTCCAAACATAACAATGGTGATTTTGGTCAAATAGTTACAAAAAATTCATTAGACCAGAGGAAATTTCTTCAAAAAGTAAGATATTTGTCCCCATGTGCACTTGCAAACTCTAGTCTGACTTTTTTTCTGTCGCTTTTGGAGCAGTGGCTTCTTCCTGGCTGAGCAGCCTTTCAGGTTATTTCGATATAGGACTAGTTTTACTGTGGATATAGATAATTGTCTACCTGCTTCCTCCAGCATCTTCGCAAGGTCTTTTGCTGTTGTTCTGGAATTGATTTGCACTTTTCGCACCAAAATACGTTCATCTCTAGGAGACAGAATGAGTCTCCTTCCTGAGTGGTATGATATCTGCATTGTCTCATGGTGTTTATACTTGCATACTGTTGTATGTACAGATGAACATGGTACTTTCTGGCATTTGGAAATTGCTCCCAAGCATGATCCAGACTTGTGGAGGTCCACAATTTATTTCTGAGGTCTTGGTTGATTACTTTTTATTTGATCTCATGATGTCAAGCAAAGAGGCCCTGAGTTTGAAGGTAGTCCTTAAAATACACACGTACACCTCCAATTCGTACATCTCCTATCAGAAGCAAATTGGCTAATTGGCTAAAGGCTTGACATAATTTTCTGGAATATTTCAAGCTGCTTAAAGGCACAGTTAACTTAGTGTATGTAAACTTCTGACCCACTGGAATTGTGATATATTCAATTAAAAGTCAAACAATCTGTCTGTAAACAATTGTTGGAAAAATTACTCATATTAAATGCACAAAGTAGATGTCCTAAACGACTTTCCAAAACTATAGTTTGCTAATATTAAATCTGTGGCGTGGTTAAAAAAATTCGTTTTAATGACTTCAACCTAAGTGTATGTAAACTTCTGACTTCAACTGTAGCCTATGTGGAACTTATTATTTTAGCTGTCAGGAATAATATGCATTTAAAGCAAAGGTTGTGATACCTACATTTTCATTATTTGAAAATGCTATTTAAATCCTTTTACTGAAATATATTGATCAGCTGATATGAAAAAAGTGCTTAAACGTGTTTAAGCGACATTTGAATGACTCTCACTGGTTACAAATAAATGCGTTGGCCCAAACATTGTCTAGTATTTTGTCTCCCTCTATTGTTTAATATAATAACTACAACAAGTGCCGACATTAAATAATAGTCTATTTACCCAAGTAATGTCTGAGATATATGGAAAGGAAATAGATACAAAATAGATATAAAATATGTTTATTCGGTTATTTTCACATTTATGGTAAAATTACATCTAAAAGAAACTGTATTAGTGGACTCGTTAAAAAAATAGCACTGTCTCTTTAAGAAAGAGCAGCGTATTCCTTTGGACGCTTGATTATGACGCCAGAGCTGCTTTCTGTTCCACGCGTGTTTGAAAAGTGTCGATTTGGAGATTTTATTTAAAACACGCAGGAACTTAAACATATCTTTATGGATAAATGTTATGTTTTATATTTAAATATAATTACCTCTTTTTCACGGTAATAATTACAGCGATCAAAACTATACATTTGCTGTTGTTCGTTAAAACAGTAGGTGAGCAGATGTCTGTGTTACTGTACACTTAAAGATGTTTGTTTAAAACTGTTATTATTATTCAAAAAAGTATTTTTAGTTGTTTAAAAATTTTGACAGTAATATTGATTGTAGACGTTAAACGTATAGACGTCAACTATACGTTTTTTGTCTTTCTCGTCCCCAGATTGTAATTTGTGTCAAACCTAGTTATGGCCCTACTGGAAAAGACTGAAGTTAAAACAGACCAGGATACACAAACCATGATCACTACTGAAGAGTTAAATGACCCTAAACCAGAGGAAGAGGAGGATGGTGATGATGATGAGAAAGCAGAAATCAATGAAGATGCTGACCAGGAGATGAACAGTGAAAATGGTAATGAAACTCTAGAACTGGAGACTAATAAAGAAGATGGTCTTGAGAAACAAAAAGGCAAGAAGTTTGTTCCAGGAATAGTGTATTTGGCACACATTCCTCCTAGAATGAGACCAAAACATGTTCGGAACATGCTGGGTTTGTACGGAGAGGTTGGAAGAATATTCCTACAGCCTGAAGGTAAGACCAGTCTTTGAGAAAATATGTAAATAATGTAGATATATTTGTTGATATATTCAGTGATCTGTTAGGAGTTGAGACATAAAAGAATTGTAAATAATGAAAGAATTTTCATTTTTGATGAACATACATACATACATGCTGTTCCAAATCCTTATGAATTGTTTGTTCTGCAGAGCACAGAAGGATGTATTTTAAAGGATGTAATCACTAATGTCCATACAATATGTGTTGATGGTGATTTAATTTTAAGTTTGAAATCCACGCAAATGTGTCAAAAGTGGTTAATGTGACTCGTACAACCTAAACCAAGTCTTCTGAAGGCACTGAAGCAGATGCGTTTATCCAAAGTGACTTTAAAAACGAGGAAGTATACAACATAAGCAATTTATCTTAAGGAGACAAAGTGCAGGATGTTATCAAATAAAATAATGAATCACTTTATATCACAGATAAAATATGTCAGGTCATGTAAATAACATCAACAAAGACTTGGAATATGGCACACGAGTCACATGTACTAATTTATGACACTTTTGGGTACTTTTTTAAGTTTTAAAGCTGAAGTGTGTAACTTATTCTGTGTTAAAATACAGAACTATAAGTAATCCACTCATAGGTTAATATTCTATTAAACACTGTCTCAAAAAAATTCCTCTGATTGTTTTGAGCGATCCATCCACACTGACACTATTACGTTGACACAACCAATGGTGTTAGCCATTGTTTCCGGATCAATGGCAGAAGGGGGGTTTATTTTAGAAATTTTGTTCAGTGGTGCAGAAATAACACACTTCAGCTTTAAAGTTAGTCACTCACTATCAAATGCTATAGTATGGAAATCAGTTGTTGCTGCATTTTTTAACATAATATATTTATGTACAAAGAAGAAAGTCATACGGGTTGGAATGTCATGAGGGTGAGTTTTCATATAGAGTGAACTATTCATTTAAATGAAGACATTGATGATAGTACTTGTCTTCCCAATTTTCGTAGATATTTAACATTCTCTTTAAGGGATAGTTCGCCCCAAAATTTAAGTTCTCTCATCACCATCCTAGATGTGTATGACTTCCTTTACTGAACACAAACCAAGATTTTTTTAGAAGAATATTTCAGCTCTATAGGTCCTTACAACAGGGTAAAAAAAAAACTCCAAGAAGCACATAATGGCAGCATAAAAGTAATCCATGTGACTCCAGTGTTTAAATCCATGTCTGCAGAAGCTATATAATAATTGTTAAGACTTAAATATTGATCTGTTTCTCATCCACACTTATTATATAGCTTCTGCAGACATTGATTTAAACACTGGAGTCATATGGATTACCTTTGTGCTTTTTGGGGCTTCAAAGTTTTGGACCATGTTTACTTGCATTGTATGGACCTACAGATCTGAGATGATCTTCTAAAAATCTTAATTAGTGTTCAGCAGAAGAAAGTCATACACATCTGGGATGGCATGAGGGTGAGTAAATGATGAGAATTATTGGGTTAAATATTCCTTTAAGCAACTTTGTGAGGTGCAGCCAAGTTTCCCATGTATGTTGGGCATTAGTTGACTAGTTTTCCTTAACTATCCAGTCCAACTCATCCATTTTAAAAAGATATTTTAAAGATGTAACAAAATTCTTAGTTTTCGTGATCAGGGAGGAAGCGGGAGATGCAAGATCCAACTCAAAAGGGCTTTATTTCCCACAGCTTTAGTCAATATATATAATATATATATATGTGTGTGTGTATGTTCTCCACTTTTCAGTGGTCACACTCAAATTAATGCTTCTCAGCACAATACAAATCGCACTCTGGAACATTCTGTGCAGCTCTGCCTCACTGGCATCTGGCTCACTCTTAAAAGCCCATCTCCACTCTCATTGCAATGACAAACAGCTGTTAGAGACAACCATTGCCAGGTGATGATCCTTACCTGATCTCCATTCACAAACCGGCACATAATCACGCCCCCACCACCACATACCCCCATCGCCCGATTCAGGCCTGGGACTCAAGAACGTATTGAATTTCATTTTTATTCTTTGAAGGTCCCTCCTCACAATTTTCCCTCACGTCATCTCAGACACCACGAGGCACCTTACCTTTCCCCTTGTGATTAGCACCCAAAGTCTCGTCTTGAACCAGGCATTGATGGATGGATGTTTGGCTGCAATCCGAATATACTCCCAGGTATGCGGTGTGTCCCAGCTCAATCGGGGGCGGCATGCAGCGTGTCCGGAAGTCCTCTCGGAAATCGAGCGATGAACTGCTCCAGTACCATCAGATCGATGACTACTCCGTGGTGTTGTTAGCCAGCAACTACCTCTGGCAGGAATCCCGGAGCTGTTGGGTGAAGGCGAATGGGCGGCCATGCTCACCAATGGTCATAGAACAGAAGCATTGGTGCTGCTGGTCTGGTGTCCAGCCGACCCATTGCAAGATGGCTTTTCTCAAGTCAGCGTACACCAGGAGGTTCTCTGCTGGTAACTGTTGCTCCATGAGTTGGGCTGCCATCTGCTCAAAGAGCTCCAAGGAGCCCTCCGGATCAGAACCTGGGGCGGGGCGGTCACGGGGTCTGGGGTCATGGCGGCAGCACCCTCCTGCTGCAGAAAGGTCTAGAACATCCTAGAGCCTAGGACATCCTATGGGCCTAGAGGAGTGCAATGAAGCTGTTCCTGCTCAGTGTGCAGCTTGAGAGGGCTTGGTGTTGCATCTGGTGGATGCTGGCAAGGGTCTTGACCACGTCCTCCAGAGGTGAGGGATCCATGATGACATTCTTTCTCCCTTAATTCCTGGGTTTCGGCACCAGTGTAACAAAGCTCTTAGTTTTCGTGAATATATATATATTCCACTTTTCAGTGGTCGCACTCTAATTCATGTTTTTCAGCACAATACAAATTGCACTCTGGAACACTCTGCTCCATGCAGCTCTCTCTTTGCCTCACTGTCTCCACTCACTGCAATGACAAACAGCTGTAGTGACAGTCATTGCCAGGTGATGATCCTTACCGTTCTCATCTCCTGATCTCGCTCTCCATTCACAAACCTGCGCTTAACCACGCCTCCACTACCACAGTTTAGTAAAAGTAATTTCATGTGTTTAAGCACGGCCTTTAGATCAATAACCTTTGACTGGATGTGTACTAAAAAGAGTGGTGGTGGTGTAGTGGTCTAAGCACCATAACTGGTAATCTGGTAATCAGAAGGATGCTGGTTCGAGCCCCACAGCCACCACCATTGTGCCCTTGAGCAAGGCACTTAACTCCAGGTTGCTCCGGGGGGATTGTCCCTGTAATAAGGGCTCTGTAAGTCGCTTTGGATAAAAGCGTCTGCCAAATGCATAAATGTAAATGTAAAAATTATTAATTTTACGAAAGTGCATGAAAAAAAGAAATCCTACAAACTGATCTTTTTGACTTTTCTAGATCATTGTGTTAAAAGGAAGAAAAAAAAGGCAGGAAATAATTCATCCAGTTTCACAGAGGGTTGGGTGGAGTTCAGAGACAAGCGCATTGCTAAGAGAGTCGCAGCTAGTCTCCACAGCACACCAATGTCCAACAGGAAAAGGAGCCGGTTCATCAGTGACTTGTGGTCCATAAAGGTATATAACACTAGAAATGCTCTGCACACTCACTACTGTGATTATTACCAAGAGATAACGGTTAAAGTCAAGATATTAAATGGTTCAGTACCTATGTAGCAGTAATATCCAAAAATGTGTTTGCCATCTTTAAAGGGGCCCTAACCTACTATTTAACTTAAAATGTTTGCTGAGGTTTCTTGCACCAAAAACAGTCTAAATTTAGTTTTACATGCCCATTTTCCACCCTCTCTTTGAGCGTTAGAATTAAACAGGCTGTTTTTGTTACTGTTCCTTTTAGAGGTCGACCGATTGTGGATTTTATAGATACTGATAACTAAGCTGGTGGAAATGGCCTATAACTGATTAATTGGCGATATGTTTTAAAATTGAGTCATAGAAAGTAATATTAGATATATTAGATATAGATTTATTATATTATATAGAGTGGTGGTGTAGTGGTCTAAGCACATAACTGGTAATCTGGTAATCAGAAGGATGCTGGTTCGAGCCCCATAGCCACCACCATTGTGTCCTTGAGCAAGGCACTTAACTCCAGGTTGCTCCGGGGGGATTGTCCCTGTAATAAGGACTCTGTAAGTCGCTTTGGATAAAAGCGTCTGCCAAATGCATAAATGTAAATGTAGAAAAAAGATTGGGTTCATAATGTGGGACCTTAACACTAAACAAGCCTGAAACATGTTGGGGACTCTTATTTTGAAGTGATGGTGACTCTTGTTACAATTTTATTTATATTTACCAAATTAAGCTATTTATAGTCTATATACTGTATATTATTATTATTCACAATATATGAAGTGCCAGTTTCCATATAGTTGCTTTTTTTTTTTAATGCCCTTGTTTCAATTAAAAAAACTTAATTATCAGAGGAGCATGGAGGAATACAAAAAAACTATAGGCAACTATTAGCATAAATAAGCATCTAGTTCCTTTATGATTTCCATATATAAAAGACCTTTGTTATGATTGGCTAACACTTTTGCACCACAAAATTCTGCCAAGTTAGTGAATCATGAATAGGCACTGATATGTACATGTGGGCAGCTTATTAGCTTGTAGTTGTGATGTCAAAACCATGCTGCATATTTGAAGATTTGTGTTTGAATACTCTTACTTTAGGAGAGCAGACAAAAACCCTGTTTTCCACGATATCAACCATTTAAAGTACTTTTTTATGCTTATTGAAGGTGTTGAAATATATGAATAATTTCATAAAGTCTAATATTTTTTTTTACTGTTCAATCAAGTATCTGCATAGGTTCCAGTGGTGTCATCTCAGTGAGCGATTGGCTTATGAACGGACTGTCTATCACCAGCGTATGAGGACAGAAATCTCCCAGGCAAAGAGGGAAACTAACTTCTACCTGGCTAGTGTGGAGAAGAGCCAGAACATGGCGAAACTCAAGAAGAAGAAGGAGAAGAAGGGCGAGGTTGTTGAGGAGAAGACCTGGGACTTCAAGCAGCATCCTACAGAGGACGAGATCCAGATGAAACGCATGAAGAAGAAAGGATTATCCAAGAAGAACCTCCAGAAGGCTCAAGAGCAGAACAAAGCCATCCAGGAGAAAGCTCAATCGAATGTTTCCCTGCTGGCGAAGATCTTCAACAGTGGCAGTGCTCAGAACTGACAATATAAGAAGTTTTAAAGGAATAGTTCACCCATAAATGAAAAATCTATCATCGTTTACTCACCCTCATGTTTTCTATACCTGTATGACTTGCTTTCTTAAAAATGTCCGGGCTGTTTGTTTTTAGTACAATGAAAGTGAATGGGAACTGTACATTCATTTTGGTCTGATCCACACGCAAAGCTATTACATGTCTTCAGAATACTTGGAATATAGCGCAAAGGTTGTATGAATTATTTTATGGCGCTTTTTGTCTTTTCTGGAGTTTGACAGCTCCTGGTCATTGTATGCTTTTGTTGTATGGAACATTCTGCAAAACATGGAATGGAAGAATGTATTACGGATTTGGAACGACATGAGGGTGAGTAAAAGATGATAGAATTTTCATTTATGGGTACATTATCTGCTACAGTGACACCTAACAATAATGATAAGTGGGATTAATAATAAAGTGGTATTTGTTATACACAGTGGTATTGGTGTTTTTCTTTTTATTTCAGACTCTTATTTCATGCATTTTGTTTTGTATTTGTTACATACAATGTTTGAATAGATGTTCTTGCTTTATTTTTGGCACGGGATGGGTGTAAACTGTATGCACATTGCTCTGATACTTATTAGTAGGCATCTGAATGGAACTGTTTTTATATTTTCAGAGTAATACACTATCACTCACAAGAATGACCCATCATAATGGCCTTATAAACGGTGCTCCATTTTCCCACAAAAAGAGGCTTAACCTCTTCTGAAAGCATAATACATTAATCATCCATGGCATTGTGGTCTATTTCCATTCCTTGCATATTTCAAAATCTTGCAAAGTCATTCTTTTATAACTTTTTAGTCATTTGAAAGAACAGCATTTTTTGGGGGGGGGGCCCTCAAATCACTTGTAATATTACTAATATAATAGGATTTCATAAAGTGTCCTAACTAATGAATTTTGATTTAAATACAATCACATCAATATGAAGGACTTTGGTGACATTTGTTTGCTCAGGAAAAACAAGAATATTTAAGGGGTGAAATGTTTATTAAACATTACAATCACTTAGCTGAAAAATTGTACAAGAAATAAACAGGCCATATTCTACATTTTCTCAGGGAGATTTCAAAGCATTGAAATGTAAGTGCACTGAGGAAAAGACAAAGAGACCAGTTTGGCTGATCCTAGCATTACTGTACTGGGATCACAAGAATCAAACATTCTTGGCCATTTAAAGAATTACATTTTTCTCCCCTTGTGCACAGACCTTCCCAGTTGTACTTTACAAATATGGCCAATGAATAAAACTTGTAAATTCATGCACATCTGCTTGTAATATAAGACCATTCTCATCCTAAGAAAACCGATTTCTCCAGGCCATCTTCCACTTTGGTGTACTCCAAATGGGAACGGTAGTATCGGCTTTCATACTGTGGGCTGTTCCGCACATATGCCAAATATTCCGGGGTTCCAGGACAAATTACATTGTCGGCCAGCAGTACAGTGCCTTTTTTGAGTAGATTACATTCCTGAAATGTTAGAAAATAATGGTAATTGTTATAAAAAAAAGAATTTTGATATCCCTAAAGAGAGTATATTCTGGGGCTTCTTACCTCCAGGAGTTTAATATCTGGAAGGTAACGGTCTTTCCAGTGGTCCAAAAAGACAAAGTCAAAAGATGTTATTCCAAATCGTTCTTTAATTTTGGGGATCAAGTCACCAGAGGGACCCTCCACAAGAGTAACCTTTAAAAAAAACAGAGAAAAGGAGACTGAGTAGAGGTAGACCAATATATCGGTTTTTACCAATGAATCGGTGCCAATAGTTTCTTTTGGGAACTATCGGTTATCTGCAAAAATCTATGTCGTTGCAGACAAATAATTTCGTCATTTCAAAATGAGTGTCCCTTGTGTGTTTTGGACTTGTTTATAAATGTCCTGGGGTATGCACCAAATCTTTTTGGTTGGAAAACAAAATGCATCTGGGATTTTATTCAGTCTTTGCATGCCATAGCATAGAAAGAATAGGATTTATTTATTAATTTTACATTTTATTCATAGATTTTTAAATACTATTGGCCGATTAATCGGTTATCTGCCTTTCCCACCACCTTAGGTATCGGCAAAATCCACTATCGGTCGACCTCTACAACAGAGCAAACTGCAATACTGTATCCCAAAATGCAATGTTCTCAACTTGACCTTCAATTTCCAGTGTATTAAATGAATCAGAAGTAACAGCATCTGCATCTCTTTTCTGACTATTTGATCACTACGCCAAAGCTTTAGACAATTTTTGCAAAAACTTTATTTTAAATTATTTATTTATTTATTTTTTTGTATAAAATGCAAAATAACCTTCTTTCTGAGATAAAATTAAACATGCAATGTAAAATTGCAGAACAGTTTGGTTCCCATTAAAAATACCATTAATTTCCTCCATTGCCATATTGATTAATAATTATAACTTATAAACCTTTTAAGGCAGATTGGAAGGAATTTCTGTTAAAGAACTGCACTATCCATGTTCCTGCTGTTTGAAACCTTTACTGTGGCACACTTAACTCTTTAATGCATACCTCGGGTCTTAAGTGACCCGGGACCTCATTCCACCCCTGTACCTCTTCCATTGTTTTTAAGTTATGCTCACACCTCTTTAGTATTCCTCAACCGTTCTCTTCTGACCAAAAAGCAAATTGCAAAAAAAACTAAAAATGTTATAACTGCTTAATCACCAAAAGTGCACAGGGTCATTAAAGACCCGAGATATTTACTAGTGTCAGAGTTTTTCTTCCATAAGCAATATTTGTATTATTATTTAATATCTATATAAGTTTAGTTACACAGTATAGATATATTTATTTGTTTATTACAAGATAAATTAGTTCTATATAACTACAAATAAATACTCTCTCACGTTGATTTTCTGTGTGACAACGGTAAATTATCAGTTTTTCATATGCTTGTACACATACAAAATATTCATGCTATTTCTTACTCAAGGTGGCGGTGATGTTTCCGTGATTGACTTGATTTTCATTTGACTTTTCTATTTGACTAAGAAGCAACATGGAAGTAAACTATCACAAGTGTAACACATGAACAGTATATGACCATTTTCATTTGAGAGTACTACTGAAATTGTCAATTGTGCATCTATTTATACTCAAAAAGCAGTGATGGGCAGTAGCTTCGCTACAAATAGCTAAGCTAATAGCTTAACTAAATTTCTGAGTGGCGAGACGGTAGCTACACTAGTTATTAAATCAAGTAGCTTTTCAGTAGCAAAACTATATTTTTGACAAAGTAACGGCATAGCGTTGACAAAAGCTACACAGCTACATCATCCCTTGTACCCGGTGTTTACTAATGCCAGTTTTGAATCCGAAATTAAGATGCGCAATCACAAATTAATCACTCATTTGAGTCGGTTCTTTACAATGAATTGGTCAAACGTGATAGAAAAGAAGTCTGAATCAGTTCGCGATTCAATCTGAATGACTCAGAAACCTTGCGCTCACACTGCGGAGTCATTTGGCACGCGCTCTCGATTGTCAACAAGCTCATGGAATATTTTATATCAAGGCAAATAAAGATAACCATAGCTTTGATAAACATCATGTGAATATGTCTTTTAGGTGATTTGTCTATGACAGTATGCTCTGTGCATCTGCAATTGGAAAAATAATATGAAGTAGCTTGATTGTAGCAAACTACTTTTGGCATGTTCAAGCTAATTTTTCTGTTGAGTGGTTGGTAGCTTGCCCAAGACTGTCAAAAAAATGCCTGAGGAAATACATGCGTGTAGCTTACGTGTTGTTCAGTATGTGTTTGACAGCCAGTTGCGTGTCATGACATTTCAATGTGGAAGTAATTAATCCTGTTCTAGATTTGTTGCATCATCACTTTGATAAACGGAACATCAAAATATATCAGAAAATATGATATTCTATTATTTTCTAATTGTCTTAAATTAACATTTTTACACTATCTGGGATTTACGAGCCGTGTCACTAAAGACCAGAGTATGTAATAATGATTAGCAAACAACCCATGCATTTAAGGGTTAAAAAATAAGTATGCAGTAAGATGACTGTATCTACCAGCTGTTCCGCTTACCTTGTCTTGAAGGCTGGCGTGGGCGATGATCTGGCGGGCGATTGCTGCGTAGGCCGGGTTAAATTCAACAGTAATGAGTTTAGATCCAGGGGACAAGAGCCGAGCAATACGAACGGTGGAATAGCCGCAGTATGTGCCGAGCTCCAGAACTGTTCTGGGATTAACCTCACTCAACACTGAATCCAATATGGGCCCTTCAAGGAAGAGACACAGATGAATTTAGAACGGAACCAGAAGATAATCGAGGCTGCTAATCAATGAGGTGGCTAATGGTGCAGTCGAAACGTCATTATGGACTTTCTGCTTCATTAACAGCTCAGTGCCATCACTTCATGTGTGCCTGTCGTCACACATGAAACTGAATTGCCCCAAAATAAAATAAAGATGTCTGAATGTCATTGCATTAACTAAATATCAAACCAAGTGCAAACTACATTTTCTGAGCCATTTTTTATATTAACCAACTGGTCTCAAAGTTATTTTATTGGATGCATTTGTCCCAGCAGAGTAACCACAGGTGTAGTACAGCAGATTAACTATGTTCAACTAATGTTCAAAAATGTTTGTCTTAATTCTGAACAGTATATACGGGTGTTCGACTACAACTTTTCACTTTGGGCACTTGTAGCACTGCAGACTTCCCGGTTAAACATTTTCACTCTGTGTTTTGTAGAATTCTGTGTTGGCCAACTCATTGATCTTGCTTTGCTAATTTTAACATTTTCTGTATCTTAAATACACAACATAAATAATGTTTTCACACTTTTTGAATAATTTGGCAAAACTACATCCTGACGGCAAATACAAATATTCTGCTTACATGTTTACCTTTTATTTATTTATTTCTCCATCTTAAGCATGCTTTTCACTAACACTTTTGTTAACTTGGTAACTTTTGAGGAAAAAAAACTTTATTAGGGATGAAATGTTTTGGTGTGGTGGAAATGAGGAAACTGTGGGACAGTCTTAATTTATTAAAAATGGATAGAAATTATTTCTACACAAATATTTTAATGGTTTATATTTATTTTCACCCTTTGTTTAGATCATTATACTTTTAAACATGTCATTTGTATTTTTATGTATTTGTATAGTTTAATATTGAAAGTCTGGGGCTGAGATAAGGCTAAAACAGTTAAATAAAAGGCTTTTGAAAAGAACAAAAATGAATAATGAAGGCCTAGGGGAAACAAATCAAATTACATTTAGAATGTGACCTTTATATAACAAAATATATATAGATATATATTTTTTTAATCTGTTTGTTTTAATAAAAATCAACCCCTGGGACAAGTGCCTGAACTTAAAGAAACACCCAAATATTGTTTTTTAATTTATAAAAAAAAAAAAAAAACTTTATTTTGTGAATTTGTATTTTAGTTTAAAGTGTGCTTGTGCTATTTCTCTTTATAGTCGGCATGAAAGCATAACTGACCCTGTACTTACTTATTACATGGTCTTGGTCTTATTGTTCATGATACATCGGTGCACATTATTTCAAAGAAATGTGTTTTTCTTTGTAATCATTTAATGTAATAACTTGCCTCTCAAATGACTTTCCTAGCTGACATTACCAATTCCTCTTATTTGATTTTTTTTATTCTTTCTTTCCAACCTCCCAATGCCACTCTTAACAATTGAATTAATTACCGATGAATAAAATCAAGTCTTACCTTTTTCCCCTCATTAAGTATAAGGTTTCACCCCTTAAATATGTCTGATTACGGAAGTAAAATGGGTTCCGAAGGTGCGTTTCAAGTTGACTTTAAAATAAATGCCACTTGCTTTCTTGCATATTTTGTACTATATACAGTATATCAGACATTTTTAAGTGCTCAGGAGTGTCTGAATACGTTTGGGGCACTGTTAGTACATTAGTGAAATGTAAATATACAAGTGCAGAAATTAATATTGAGCTAATATTGAGCAGTGAAGTAAATAAATTAATCCTCAGTCCCATAATGTATCACTGCTCCTGCTGATTGTGTTGCGCATAATGGGTGCACACTGTGCGCAGGCGCACAACTGACTGGCGCGCAGCAGTGCGGAAGAGCGCATTGACACAGCAGACAGGAGAGCGCCATCACTTCTCATTCAAAAAAACGGCTGTGAGCAGCCCCGAGGTCATACACATACACGAGCGTAGGAGAGGAAAAGAGAAAATGGAAGGAAAAATATCAAGCAAATTATGAGAGAATTTGAAAGGGAACAGATAAGGAGGCACGAGGGATTCAAGACAGGTTGTTACCTTTTTCGTCACCCACATTCATGGCCCACTCTTTGTGTCTGCAATAGTAGTCGATGGCTGCTATGACACTCTGGGGGTCGCCTTTGGTGGCGTTCTGCTGAACGGCTTTCAGCATGCGCTGCATGGATGGAAATCAGCTTTGATCAACAGTGTTTTTTATAACAAAGAAAAACTAGAGAACAATACTTCGAAATCAGAAGTCCATAAATTATTAAAATCTTGATTTCAAAAGACTCTTAAGCCATTTTAACACTCTACGCGCCCTTTTCACTTAGCTATATACAGTAATGTCACACACATATATCTCACCAACTTTCATGTGTTTGATAGGTATCATTTTGTTTTCCTATTTCAATAAGTTACTTTTAGAAATGTATTGTTACTAATAAGAAAGCCTTTTAATACATATTTAATTAATCTTCAAATACATGTCCAGATATTTGAAATATAAAATATATCATGTCAAAATAAATGTACAGAATTAGCATTTTTACTAGTTGTCATTCAATTGTTTATATCAGGAATGGATATTTGCACTGGTAAAAATGTAATTATTGATATAACAAATGTAATTTTTACTAGTAAGTACATTGCTGATGTGCATTACCCCATCCCACCCATTCTGTTCTATTTATTTATTTAAAAATGTACATACTGTAATTACACCTATACAGCCATTTTCTACTGCTCTTCATACTAAACATCCTGCACATACACTTATTCTTACTGCTCTTATAATGTTACCACACTGCACATAGCTGTACATATCTGTCTATATGGTTCATACAGAATAGACATATTTACTCTGTTTTTCTTATTATATATTCTGCTAATACACTGCATACATCTATATTATTCTTACTACTTTTAATGTCACTGCTACTACATTGCACATATCTGTACATGTTGTTCATACACTGTTCATATTACATAGCCATATTTATTCTGCTCTTATAACACTGCAATATATTTCTTGTCCTGCCTTTGCACCACCTGTCTACACTTGAATATCACATTGCACCTTACTGCTTTTTTTGCACTTCTGGTTGGATGCAAACTGCATTTCGTTGTCTTTGTACTTGTACTCTGCACAATGACAATAAAGTTGAATCTAATCTAACGCCACTGATAAGCACTCATCATAATAGTGTTGTCACGATACCAAAATTTCAATAGTCGGTACCGACTATTGTGAAATTTTACAGTTCTCAATACCAATTTTGATACCACAGCAACAATATGCTGATAAGGTAATGTGCTAATGAACACACTCCTTTAGCCTATTTAAAGTTTAATTTCAATGTAAATAATAAATCAATAGAAGTGTATGTTTCCTCCAAGTGTTTCTCACTGAAGATTGCATTGCTTAAGTGGTTTTAAGTAGGTCACTATACTGAAATCGGTTTTATTTTTCCAAATATTTTTGAAAATATTTGTTTCAATTCATTTCTTAATCAAAAAGGTATCAAATCAAATTAATTCTTAATATTTAACAAGTGAAAATAGAAAAATTACTTAAAAAAAAATACTTTTCAACATACAGTACCATTGCTTTTTTAACAAACTTTTATTCAGTACAGCAGCACACTTATTGTGATATAGACATATAGTGCTTAAAGGTGCAGTGTGTAAGATTCAGAAACCCTTGTTATTAATGACACCTGTGGCCATTAAGTGAACTGCAGCCAGCTACCTGTTGCTCGTGCTCACACTCCATAGGGATGCGAGCATCGGCCAAAACAATGACATAATGTACAAAGAGACAATGTGATAGATGAGGTAGCATAACTAAAATTACACAGTTATGATTGTTTTACTACAAACTTTTAGACTGCATATTATATTTGACTCTCCAGTGCTGGAACAGGGCTAAAACAAAGTGTGGAGATAGGTCTGACTATGCGAGACTGTAGTTTAAAGTAATATACACTAACGAACGGGTCTTTTGCATTATCTTGAACATTGTTAAGCATTCATTTAATGTACTATTGTAGTTTACTTTGCTGAATAACTACAGATTATCATTGACATTAATCTGACTTTGACAAAATCGAACAAAGGTCCCTCCAAGAATCAAATACCCTACCAACGTTCACTCTAGTTTTTGCTCGACCACGGACATTTGCTGGATTTCATCTCTAAGATAACGTAACTTAGTGTTGCAGACTGTCTCTTGACACTGTTGAATAGCGGAAGCACTGAGGCAAGGCTCTCGGGAGCGTGCATAAATGTCACTTCCTGTGGATTTTCCCGGCAAAAGCAACCCGCTCCCTTCGCATGAAAATCAGTCTACAGGCTTTTTTAGGCAACTTAGGAAGTCCAGGAAGGGCTTATTTTTTAAGTTGCGTTACAAGCTGTTCACACATTGGCAAAAAAAAAGGTGAATATTACAAACAAATTTACATAGTGCACCTTTAATTATTATTTTTATTTATTAGTCATTATTGTTATTAATATTACTACAGTGAATATTAACTGTAACTATACAGTTGCAATATATTTCTGTTACAATTTTTTCAGTTTCAATCATCTGGCTTTTATTTTGAATTGTGATTTTATTTTGACTTGTGTTTTTGATGGAAGTTTTAGTACTCTAGATAAACAGTTCGCTACATAGCCCAGTGTGATCATTAAAGTTTAGATGCTGTGATTATAATTATGTAAATATAAATGTAGTTACATAAATACATTGTTTACGTGGGCTGGTCACTTCACAGTGGGTTATTGCTCTGTTCTGTCATCTCATAAAACACAAATGATTCTCAGTGTCTGTGGATTTTCCATTTAATGAGTGGTCTGTTTCACACACTTATGTGCAGCTCTAATGCAGACTAAGATTGCAGCCTTTTGCAGTTTAGTAATCACACTAGGATATTTCATCATTTTAATTTTATTAATTGTGCATTTCAGTGTTAAGGGAGTAACAGAGCACACGCTCAGATTTGTGTGTGAGCATTTAAAAGCAGTCGTGTGTCAGATAGAGTAAGGATTTCGGATTGAGTCGGTGCTCGGTACTACCGGTACTGCAGAAACACTGGTATTGTTTCATCTTATTTATTTTAGTATCAACTTGGTACCGAATACAGGTACTTTTGACAACACTACATCATAACATTAAAAATAACAAACTTCATCACAGGATTGCCAATTATTATAAGGAGAGCTATTTAAAACAGGACAAAATTGGCGAAGGTAAAAAGTGGTAGGGACATATCCCACCCATAAATTACACCTATGTATGCCTGTAATGTCAAACAGGAGTGAATGACAGATCATTGTGAAATTCTAATAGTGAAAACAAGTGAAAATTTAATTATAGATTAAATGTAAAAAAGGCTTGTGATAGTAAGCCCAGTTTTCTTACATTGTCAGATTTTTTTAAGAAGCTAGTTTTTAGTAGTTACTTAGTTATCAGTGTACCGGTGTGCAAATAAACACGCTCATTGACATTTGAGATATAAAAACGTCATATAACAAGCCTCAAATTTATTTGGATTGATTTAGTTTGACACATCAGTTAATTTTGGTTTAAACTTATTTGTAAATGTATTAAATATTGGGTTAAAGTGTTTCTACTTTACAAATATTCTGTTGGATTTACACTTCACAGCAAAGGAGAGGTAAAAGTGTGCATGTCAACAAGGGTCACCTGAGGTCGTGAGGATCCCGTCAGGGTGTTCAGGAACCGCTCTTTGATTACATCGTGCCAGATAAGTGCCAGCCAACCGTTGCTTTGCACAGCTGCGGGGATGAGCCAGTGATACAGAATATACAGGACAGCTGCTGAAACCACAGTCACTGCCAACACACTCAAAAGCATCCTGGGAGAGTGAAAAAAGGCACATAAAGAGAATAGATGAGTAAGGTTAGCAAAGAAATGTATATGTGTCACAAACGCCCACGAAGGCGCCTCCTCGATCGGCCACCGGAGATCCGATTCACCTGAGTTCTAATTACCCACATACCGGGCTTAATTAATCCACAGCTGATCCCCATTCATCTCCCTCTATTTAAGCTACACGCAGTCACATATGGAATGATATTCCGGACATTATTCAAAAGGAATTGCAAATTGTATTTGCAATTGCGTTTGGAGTCTTGTTTGACTACCTGAACCTTGCCTGTCTCTTCGTGATTGCCCATTGCTGCCTTCCCTGACATCCTGCTTCCCTCACTACGCTCCTACTCTGCCTACGTTTGCCCTGATCCCCCATTGCCTGACCATTGCCTGCATATATTCTGAGTTTCAATAAAACACTGCTTATGGATCCCAGCCTACCTGAGTCTTTGTTACAATATGAACATCCATGAACATTTTTTAAAAGCAGAGTGAATCTCATGGAGACTGTTGACAACATGTCATATCTTACACTAAAAAAAGGTTTGGTCATAAAAATTGTCTAGTTTCTTATTTTGTCTTATGATTTTGGCATGAAATATGACCTAAAAATGAAGGGTTTTCTGAGGTTCACCCCAAAACTATTGGACCTAAATTATTGATTAACTTGTTTATGCTTACGACATACAGCCACACTTGTGTAAATTCCCACTGCTCTAGCCTCTATCTGTAATGTTGCAAAATCACATAATTTGAATGCATTACCATATTTAACACTGTTTAAAGGGGTAGTTCACACAAAAAAATAATCATTTTGTGTTCCATGGAAGAAAGAAAGTCATAACGGTTTTTAACAACACAAGGTCAAGTACATGATGACAGTGTGGAGGTGGGGGTGTGCCGATCTGTGGAGAGTAAGATCCAGGAGGCTGAGTGGTTAAAGATTACACTTGTGTCTGAGTTGTGGTGCAAGTGGGCGAGATAAATAAGAGCTGTTTGCTCACGGGGACCCAGGTTTGAGTCTGACCTGGGTCATATCCTGATCCAACTCCCACTCTCTCAACTCTACTTTCCTGTCAAACTCTACTGAAAAGGATTTACACTTAGCTGTGACATGGAGATAAAAGGGGAGGGAGCAGACCTTACAGTATTAAGTGTGTTAACCAAAGTGTGTTCTGCTGAAAAGTAAACCTTGAGTCTGTAGAAATACTGAAAAGTCATTATTCCTATCAAAATAAATGGATTTGTTACAGAGGCTCTAAAAAATGATGAAAACTCTCTCTCCATGCTGACTGTCCCACAACTGTGTGAGATTTGGCCACATGTCCAAGGGAAGGAAATTAATTTGCATAGCTTATTCCCCACGGCTGATTTACTACTTCCACAAAGTTTGCCTTGTAATGGCTTTCAAAATGATGATTCTGATGTTTTTATGTGCAAATTCACAGCCAACATTTTATGGCTTGATATTTATGGTTAACCCTTGCATTCTTTTGACAGTCATCCAAACCCCACCCATTATAGTATAGTATTAACATCAGCTTTTCTTGAAGTCCCAAGACATCATTGGGTAAAGTTATGACTACCTGATTTTTTTGAGTAGTTAAAGTTTTATGTAGTTTTATGTTCTACCCTGAAAAGCCCTATTCTTTCTGGTTCTGTATCTGGTGGGTTATAGCCATGTTGTTCACCAGCAAACAAGCATGGTCTTTCTGGTGAAACTGCTTGACCAAGGAAGTCTTACTGGTTAAGCTAGTTAAGTAAAGCACAACATATGAGGGTGACCAGTCCTTTCAACTGGGATACACTGAAAACTAAAGGTTCCAGTTAGAACAAAAAGGGTTTTAAAGACTGATTAGAGACAATATAAGGGTATGAGATGGTCCACTAGTATACACACGTCAGAGAGCGAGACAGAGACCCAAGAGCAGAGGAACATTCAAAGGATTTATTTACAGTTCAAATAGTAATTTAAGCAGAGTTATGAGGAATCCTCTGTGAAGGTTTCTCCCGCTGGAGATCGCACGTGCAGTGATGGCAAGGAGCAGAGCTGCGAGGAAACCTCTGCTGAAGCCTCTTGCGTACAACAAACTGGAAGGTAAACACTCTCCCGACATTCAAAGTACTAGCAGAAATGTCATGCTCTATGCTCAGAAGCCCAGCCTACCGGCCTCAGATGCCCACCCTTCAACCAAGTCATGCTAGATTAGAAAGGTTCTCCCCGTACTTGTTTTCCACCGCTAAATTCATGAGGTTTGGTATGGCTAAATATACACTCAAAGCTTATGATTCTGCCTGGGCTTATTTTCTTTTTTGCTGGTTTCTCTGTTCCTGTTCTTCCAATAAATCTGTCCATCATATTTGCTTTCATAGCGCACTGCTTTATCTCCCATAAATTACAACCCGACTCTATTAAAGCCAATATAGCAGGCATCCAATTTCACCTGCGACTGAAGGACCCCAACATGTCTCCTTGGCCATCCCTCAAAAGGCAAATATAAATGCCTACCTCTCGCTCTACCATTTTTAGATCTGCAACATCTTGCAGATGTGGAGTGGTGGTTGCGTAGTGGCTAAAGCACAGGGCTGTTAATCAGAAGGTCACAGGTTCTAACCCCATGACCACCACCATTGTGTCCTTGAGCAAGGCACTTAACTCCAGGTTGTTCCAGGGGGATTGTCCCTGTAATAATTGCACTGTAAGTCGCTTTGGATAAAAGCGTCTGCCAAATGCATAAATGTAAATGTAAGATCTGGGGTTTATGATACATAAGCAAATGATCTTTTACGGTGCGTTTTACTCGCAGCATTTTAAGGGTTTTTAAGGCCTGAAGAATTCAAATTTAAAACACTCTCCTTCAATCCTTCACTAGATCTCACAATATCAGATATTTCTATTGATCACCACATATTCACAATCTTTTTGGACATGTTTAACATAGGTACACACATTACTATAGCCCAAACTAATACAGTTTTTTGTCCTCTCTCTGCCATAACCCGATAATTGTGAGTACGGAACTCGACCCTACCCTCTGACCCGCTCTTCCTTATGGCTGAGGGGAAGCCTATGACTAGTTTGTGGTTTGCCTCCAAGTTTAAGCAACTCTGCGTACTCACCAGACTAGACCCACAAGCATACACCAGCCTTTCCCCAGGATTGGTGCAGCCACCACTGCAGTGCCCAGAGTTCCTTACAGGACGCCCAAAAATGTATGAGTCTCGACTCTTCATGTAAATGCTCTGGGGGGGGCATAGTAGCTTATTTATGTCGGAAACGGGATATCGGCAGGCCCAAGTCTGCTTCAATTAGTGGCTTTATAAAAAATAAAAAATTAAAAGCCTTGCATGCACCGGTAATTAGGTCAAGCAATGCTTAGATTAGTGGCTTTAAAAAAACAGCCTTGCACGCACTGGTAATTAGGTCAAGTAGAGTACATCCTGTTTACACATAGTCTTTAGGTCACTAGATTTAAACCCAACATTAATATAAAAGAAATGTTGTGGTGGGGTACACATTTTTAGTGCACAAAATAGGGCTACACTGCTAGCTTCACGCATCTAATATCATGTCACTGTAGCCCACATGTCTGGCGGCTAGATCTGGGGGATGGGGGGGCATCATTTCCTCAGGCTTCAGTTAATCGATATTCAAGAATACAATTTTGGAACCTGAAAAAAAAAATTGTGTGATTTGAGATTAAAAAAGAAAAACAAACTATGATATTATTGTTGTCAGAATTGATTGCTGATTCGAAATGTGACTTCGTTCTGGAACCATTAAAGTAGATAGTAGCTGTTTTGAATTTGGCCACTGAGTAAACTGACTTAAAGGGGACTTTGAGCCTGATGCCATAGGAGAACCTTTTTAAATTCCACTAACATCTTTATATTCTAATATTCTAGTTCTTTAGAAAACCATCTATATATCTATATATACTAGTGCTTTAAAGAAACCACAAACCAATAGGCAGATCTAAAGATCCTATAATGTAAAGTCCAGAACTTTTTTTAATCTCCAAAGAACTATATAGTCAACTCAGTAACCCTGTCTCTTAAAATGGTTCTTGATAAGACAAGAATTATTTGCTAAACCTTGATGCACCTTTAAGTGTAGTGCAGGGCTCTTCAACTAGTTTCTTGCTGGCCCAGATTATCCAGATGAAAATTTGGCAGGGACCAAAATTTTTTTGTTTTCATTTTAGTTAGCACATTCATCGCAAGTATAATGTTATTTAAAAAACACCCTTTATACTGTGTTTTTTTTTAATTATTAAAATAGCCACTGGTACTGTATATTGAATTATAATTTTTTAAGATCTTACCATAAATTCCTTCATTAGATCTGTCTGAAGAACAAACATGACTTTACTTACAAACTAACAAACCATTTTTGATCAAATTTACTTGAAAAAATAAAAAAATAAAAAAAATAAACAAAAACATAATGGTCATTTAAAAGTTTTAGGGCTATTGTTTACAAATAATGAAATCCGAGGAGTAACATCTATATCTGCTAAAGTCCTTTAGCAACATTCATTTTCTTTTTGGTATTTCTCTACAATACCGTTTAATTTTATTCAGTGAGGAGGAAAATTAGTCTTGCAAATATTGTGAGACATGCAGTTTGACACTTCAAGAAAAGTGAATAAAAGCAAACTCTTCGATAGTGTCCTCGCTGCAGACTGTAGCGTGATGACGTAATGGATCTACTCCTCTGCGTAGTGGATTTTGATGACGTAGTGGATGTTTTGGTTTTTATGCGTTTGTCAAGATTCTCTGTTGTGTGCCTTGTCTTTCTCCTCTGTCGTCTGTTCCTCCGGACTACACTTCCCATAATTCCCTACTCTGATCACCTCCGGCTGTTCCTCATTGTTCCTCACCCATTACCTCGTTAGTGTTTTTGTATATAATGCCCTGATTTCTGTTCAGTCCTTGTCAGTTGTTAAGTGTTTTGACCTCCTGTTTATTGACCCGGTCCTTTCATAGATGTTTTGCTCGTTTCTGTGCCCCCCATCGTGGTTGTTCCTTTTGTTCCTGTGTTTACCCCGTTAATCTGTACTTTGTTGATTTTATTAAATAGGCCTACGGTTTCGCTGCACCTGGATAGCTCGCGTGACTTCCTTCTTTACGTTACAGCGTTACACTGAGTACGTTATTACTTAGTACTAAAGTAATACTCTGGGACATTTGTTTAATATAGCTTAGCATTTAAAAATGGTCATAACATGGATTTTGTAAGTTACTTTTCCTTGTTTTGCTCTTCACTCACAGAAAACATATATATAAATTAAGCAATAGACTCATACTACTCACTATAATGTGCATTTTGACATCTACTGTGCTGTACATAAATGCCATGGGGTGAATTATTTGTAATTGTTTATTAACATGTATTGATCAAGCATACTTGAAAGTATGACAAAATGGGAGTATATCGGGAGTGCTTTAAAAATGATGTGCTCAGCACACGAAACCGAATGGAGCACATCTATTTCTCTGAACACGAGATTTGATTTTTTATTTTATTTAATTTAATTTGTTTTACTCTGAGCACGAGATGGAGTTGTGGAGTACAGAACCCCTCTGAATACTCTGTAATAATACTTATACACAATATAGACAGGGCACAGCAACGTGCATAGACTTTTACGCAAACAGCTTGATTTATTTATTAATTTAATTAAATCGTCTCAGCCCCTTGCGGTTTAATAATCGCACAATGTCATATCGCAATCGTATTTTAATTAATTGTGCAGCCTTAGTATATAAACGTGTGTGTTATATGAATATATACTATATGAATGACCGTTAAATACGCTATAGTAATAAAACAAAACTATATGTATAGTAAAACGGTAAAGAAACAAGAATACGCACGCATGCGCATTAAAACGTCCACTACGTCACTAAAATCCACCGCATGGGATTAGATCCACTACATCATCGCGCTACAGTCTGCAGCGAGGAGCACTTGGACTCTTTGAACGTTCAGTTTTCATAATCGATTTCTCTTTTGTTGACTAATGTTGCCAATGTGAATATGCACCGACAACATTTATGTAACAACTGCTATGATAATTTTTTACATCTACAGGTTTGACTGCACTTCACACAACTAGCTAATCAATTTCTATAAATACATTTGACTTAAAAAGATGCGATCAAATGCTCACTCTAAATGGTGCGATCATTGTTTAGTAAAGCAGTGTAACTAAACTATCGCCAGAAAAGCTAAAACAAGAGCTCCGGTCTGGACAACTGATGATGGCGAATGCTGTTGCATGCGCCATAGAGCGATGGTAAACTCGCTGCTGATTGCTGAGGCTCGTGCCTATGAACGCTGAGTTTGCCCCAGAGAGCATTCTGGTATTTCAGACGGCGAGGCGATTTTATAAAAAAAATTGGTAAGAGGGTCAGGTAAATATGACTGACGGGCCGGATTTGGCCCGCGGGCCGCCAGTTGACTAGCCCTGGTGTAGAATATATAGATGTTCTCACTAATATAACCTCACGCTTAGAAGATAAAGTGAACCTGTAATTAAACTCATATTAATAAACCTTAGAACAGGGCTTCTGGCGGTGCCCTGGCTTTCAGCAGACACAGTGGGGTGCTTATAAAAACTCAAAGCACAATCCGCTGGAGGCTTATATTGACATCCAGTGGTGACAGTATAGGAGCCTGTGTGCTGTCAGTGCATACTTTAATTAAAGATGGTATCATTGTTCAGACCTGCAGCTGAAAAACCCTAAAAGTGGAAAAGATGGACTGAAAGACTGCAATATCTCTCTTAAAGTAATATTACACCCAAAAATTGCAAATTATGTCATCAATAGCCACCTCGATGAAATGTTGTTTCAAACCTGTATGATTTTCTTTCTGTGTCCAAATGGCTCCTTTTCATACAATTGAATGAATGGTGACCACGGCTGTCAGTCAAGATTTTCATTGCATAACAACTTATATTTCAGTCTGTTCCTTATCCTATCATATGGCTTCAGAAGAGTTGGAATATGTTAATTTTATGATACATTTATAGAGCTTGACAGCCCTATCCACTTTCAATGTGTGGAAGCGTACAGCTCGGACATTCTGCTAAACTTCTCCTTTGGTGTTCCATGGAAAAAAGAAAGTAATTTGGGTTTGGAACAACACGAAAGTGAGTAAATTACATTTTTGAGCAAACTGTCCTTTAAGAAACCTGTTTTACAGCTTCTCGCACGTGCTGGTAGAGCAGGTGCTATTGATCGCATGGCCTGCCAATGACCTGGAAACTTTAAGCAGGACTGAGTAGTGATTACTAGGCCACATGAATATTTAACTCTTGATCTGATATTTATAAACTGCTGCTAGACTTCAGTAATCAAAAGTGTTAATTAAATGTGCTGTTAACACCAAGGCATCATATTTACATGCTAAGATGTTGTGTGTGGAATGTATCATATCTGGTTCAATCACCATCTTGCTTAAGAATAAATATTGAAGTGAGAACAACATTGGCTGATTTGATGTATAGCTGGTTCACGTGTGAATTTACATAAACATAACATGTTATGGCAGCGTGGACATAATGCACAAGACAACATATTCACTGCATGCATTTCCTGGAATTTTACTGGCAAACAAAGAACAAACTGTTGCAATATCATGCCAAACAGAATTTCCATAACTGTATCTTACTTTCTGTAGCAGCTGTCTTCATACACACAAACAGAGAGATGAGCTTCTCTTGCCCTTCTATTCCGATGTCTTTCTGCCTTTTAAAGTCTTTCTTTACACACCGAGTGCTTGCTGGCCTTTCCCTCTGTCCTACCCACTCCCACTTTCCCCTCCCTCTTGTGTTTGCTCTTTCTAACCCGTTCTCCTGGTGAGCCTTGACATGTGCTGAAAGTAATGTACAGCCATGGGTCATACAGGAGAATGAGGAACGTGGTGCGCACACACACATTTATGGGCTATAACATATAGGTTTCCATTCACAGACGCTTAAGCACATGCATACACACAATGGCGGTGTTGAACCTTGGCCAAATGGGCTTCGTTTTTTAATCCTCCTTTAGCCAATCATGCTGTAATCCTTCACTTTCTTTCTTCCACCCCCTTTTCTCCTCCCTCTCCTTCTTTTCCCCCATGTCTCCTCTTTCTCGCTCATCCACATTACTCTCCCCTTTCACACATTGAGACACAATGATAATAAAGACATAAAGAGAGGGGCCTCAAAATCACCACATTAAAGGAAGAGTGGAGTATGGCACGTCTTCTGCAAAAACACAAGTAATTTGCTCAATGTGAGATTCTTTGAGACAACCGAATACATAATTACATCTATCTATCTATCTATCTATCTATCTATCTATCTATCTATCTATCTATCTATCTATCTATCTATCTATCTATCTATCTATCTATCTATCTATCTGTCTATCTATCTATCTGTCTATATATCTATCTATCTATCTATCTATCTGTCTGTCTGTCTGTCTATATATCTATCTATCTGTCTATCTATCTATATATCTGTCTGTCTGTCTGTCTGTTTGTCAGATGTCTGAACACATGTTTCAGGCTTAAATTTGCATGTGATACTATTTCACCACATTTGAACATTGGGAGCACGTGTGAAATGTTACAAAACCCCGTAAAAATCACATGTTTGAAATTCATGTGTTGTTTTGTAAGTGTGGTAAATCTGAGAACATGTATAATCACACTGACATCAGCTCTACATGATGCTCATGAAAAAACAGAGACAGCGAGCAAGCGAGAATGAGAGCGAGGGGGGGTTTCATGTACCAAATGTTTTCTCCTCATATGTCATTCCCAATCTAAATCTTCCACACACAAGCTTGCATTTGCTGCATCCAAATACCAGAGCTGCAGCATTCTGATGTTCTGTGTTAATTCACCAAATCTTTGAACCTCTGTTACTGCATAATGATGCTGCTCTTGAAATGTTAAGCACTAGACTGTACTGTATGAGCTGACTGCATGAATTCTGCTCAATACAGCATGTATCAGTGGGTTTGTTTTTTGGTATTACATCATCCACTTAACTCCATTTATCTATATATTTTTCACCAGAATGAGGACAATAATGTCCATGTTTCTAATTAAAGCACAATCATATATGGTCATTATCAAGTCTTAATAAGTGTGAGATATCAAATTCCAGAAGTCACGTGATTCGGTTGAACAGTGGCTACTGGTGGACAAAAGAGGCATTTTCAACACATGGTCAAGCACACATGTCTTGCCTTGCCAGTGGCTAATGTTACATATAATTTAGGGCTCTTGAGCATGTCTGAAAATTAACAGAATTTTGTGCTGCTATATTTGAGGCTTTTTGAACTGCATGGATACATTTACCGGTAACAAAGAACACTTTGTCATATAAATATAAAGAACAAATTTCTGGTGCATTGTTTACATTTATTATTGATAGTTGCTAGGCTGGTGGTATGATGAATATGGCAACACTGAATGCGTTTAGTTTTGAGATCAAGTCCTGGTGTGCACAGAATACAAAACTGTCCTGCAGTAATCCCCCAAATGCTATTTCTTCACTGGTGAGGTGAATTGATGTAAAGTAAAAAATTAACAAAAGAAATGTTCATTTGCATCCAAGGCACATTGACGCAACCCCATTCAGTTGGTTTCCAGGACTAACGTAACTGCAGGGGCTCTGATGCATGCCAGAGTGGTGACTAACTTCTCACTGGGGCTCCTCTGTGTTCCTCTGCACACTTTAGGGCACTCCAGGTTAGGTTCCCCCCAGCTCTCCTAATCCATCCCATTTAATTATCATATAAATTAATGTTGTTATTGCAATTATGAATTTTGCAAAATATATTAAAAACAAATGCTCTAACAGGGTTAAAGTCTGTGAGGTTTTTATTTTGGGGATATATTATTGAACCATTTATATTATTTAAATATTATATATATTCAATTTCAAATATAAATATATGTATTGTCTAAGATTATCTATGTATTTTTCTTTTATTAATTTAAAATATGATATACATATATAATGTGTGTGTATATATATTCTAGCTGTCAGTTTGTCATTTGACATTTCACCCTACATTTCCTGTAGCACTTGCCATAGATGTGACTTCTGTCCAGCTGATCCAACAAAAGCTCAATGTTGTTAAGATCCATAACACTCTTTTCCAATTATCTCTTGTCCACTCTAACCTTATATTTTTCTGTTTCAAAAGTGTCTTTTTCTTTGCAATTCTTCCCATAAGGCCTGCACCCCTGAGTCTTCTCTTTACTGTTGTACATGAAACTGGTGTTGAGCGGGTAGAATTAAATGAAGGTATCTATTTCTCAATCTAGAGACTTTCTGTCCTTGTTAGAGCCCGTTGTCTTTGAAGATTGTAGTGTACACCTCTGTATGAAATCTTGAGTTATATTTTTTGGGCAATTTCAAGCATTGTATAGCCTTCTTTCCTCAAAACATATGATTGACTGATGAGTTTCTAGAGAAAGCTGTTTCTTTTTTTGCCATTATGGACCTAATATTGACCTTAAGACATGTCAGTCTATTGCATAATGTGGCAACTCAAAATCAAACACAAAGACAATTTTAAGCTTCATTTAATGCACCAAATAGCTTTCAGCAGTGTTTGATGTAATGGCAAGTGATTTTCTAGTTCCAAATTAGCAATTCAGCATGATAACTCAAGGATAAGGTGTTGGAGTGATGGCTGCTGGAAATGGGGCCTATCTAGATATGATAAAAAACTTTTTTCAAATAGTGATGGTGCCATTTTTTTACATCAGTAATGTCCTGACTATACTTTGTGATCAGTTGAATGCCACTTTGTTGAATAAAAGTACCAAATTCATTCCGAAACAGCAAAATGTTTTAAATTGTTCTGAACTTTTGGCCACCAGTGTGTGTGTAATATATGTATACATACAGTATATATAGCCTATATATAACTAGACACTAATAATTAATTACATTTATTGTAGATTTTCATAAGATTTACATACATGTGTATGTAAAAAGCTAAATGGATTTTGGGATATTTTAATTTTGAAAATAAATAAACTCTGCTATATGCATCATTCTACAATAATTATTTATTTAGATTTTAAGATGGTGTGAACAAACGTAGATTTAAACAATTTAAATGCCTTTAGTTGTCAAAAGAGCAAGTATAATAAATAACTGCAAATAAACGTTATTTTTATAAACTACGTGCTCTGATGACATGTCAAAAATCTAACAGCTCAGCATTACATACATTCGCTCAGCAGCATTCTGCATTCAAGAGGCACTTCAGCTGTCACTCCCCTGCGCATTCCGCACGAATGGTACAGTCTTTCTTGCTTGAATGGAATTTGGGTCAGCCCACTGTAGGTCAGATGTAATATATTAGGGGTGGATGCTTTCAGTTTACATCCATAATTTAGTGCTACAAGGAACGCATGATATATATAACTAGCTTAATCAAGTATTTAACACGATAAAACATCGATATAACACAAAAATGTACTATTCACAGTACAATTCGTTGCCTTGACATCTTTAACCATCCAATCGGTCCTGGCGGTTGAGTGAGTGATTCCTGAATCTATTCACAGCTGCTCGGTCGCTTCCATGAGCCACTACGCTCCGGATTTGGAAAGGAAAGGAACAGCTGTTGTAACGTTTTAGCAATTTCAATAGAGAAGACACAAACAGTAGTGGGACATGAGGGGTGTACAGGAGTCCCAGCAGCATTGGAAACCGCGAGAGCAGATGCCGTAGT
Source organism: Xyrauchen texanus (assembly GCF_025860055.1). Lineage (NCBI taxonomy): Eukaryota > Metazoa > Chordata > Actinopteri > Cypriniformes > Catostomidae > Xyrauchen > Xyrauchen texanus. The sequence goes on from NC_068302.1 coordinate 36,965,886, forward strand.
GGATCATGGCCGAGGACTATTGGGAGCGCGCGGCGGCTTTGGGATATCATTACTGCTGTTAAGATTATACGAGCAACACACATTTATTCACTCACACACGGGATTTCAAGTCCACCGGTAAGAAAACCACACCCCACATATCAACCTGTCCCGCTCAGATATTGCATTGTAAATTCTAAAAACATAATAACATGTCAGATAAAGTGGATTTAGGCCGTTTTGTGTGAGTTTATTCGAGCCGGGCATCCTGACTGCAATCCTGTTTGGGTCGGTTTGGGCTCTCTGAATGAAAACGGAGAGGTTGCTTTATAATATATGCGAGGGGATAAAAGAAAAGAGGGAATAATAGAGAGGAAACATTCACACATTCCTCTGTATATTTAGCAAACAATGGCCGTTTAATGACGCTCTTTAAAGCCAGCTAACTAGCTAACCTGGCTAACGTGTTTATTTGTGCTTTACTGTGGATTAATCAGCAGTCTGACTGCAGTAAATGTTTTATTTCAACAGGAGTATTATTATCTTTTATTTATGGCTTGCTTTGAGAATAATCTCATCCTGAAGGAGGCGTGCGTTTTTATTCAGTCAAGTTGTGCTCTCTAATAATGTCATATTTAAATAACCTCAGGGAAAGTGATATATTTATTTAGAGTTGATGATAATTATAGCCACTTTCTTAAACGCTTTCTAATAATCAGACATGGAATATTAGCTAAATATTTCTTTACTAGAAGCATTATCGATAACGTATTGTACTCTGGTAATGTAACTTGTGGTGACAGCGTGACGTCACCCATTGAAAATATGATGTGCTGTTATGTAAGGCACGTTGCAGTTGAGAATCTATATCATTGTATTTATGGTATCCAGGGGTAAGGCTGGACTTTAGTCCAAATGTTGGGTCCATTTCGCATGTAGTCAAAGAGACCATGAGGATGTTTCCAAGCTTACCTTGATTTTCCAGAGGGTACTCAAGGTAAAACCACGTTTGGTGCACATGTTGAGTCAAACTGAAGGAATGTGGAAGGAGGAAGAGATATCCATTCAAACACTATCACAATATTGTGCAAGAAGCAAAATATTGTGTCATTCAGGGGACTGTCATTTGTTTTGTCTTGTCAGATGGGCCAGAATGTTTGACAGTTGTCAAGAAGAGCTGGTCTGACTCAGCATGGCATGTTTTGGAGATGTGGGTGATTTGTAGAAAATGATCAAGTTAAACATAAGAGTGACTGATGTCTTAGGAAAGAGTCTTTAACTTTGCTTTTATAACCCAACTAGCACTAGGCCTATACTAATGTACTCTAATCTGATTGGCTGGTGCTATGCAATTTCTGGGACTAAGACATGTTTACAAAGTACCAGGTTGATACAGTGCTTTTAAGGAAGATCTAATTGCTAGATTTGCCAAAGTTTGCCATCTTAGTGGCATCAACTCTTTGAAAATTACTCTTAATAGTAGCTAAGTTATTTCAGAGACTGCAAAATGTTATTTTTAGTGATCGACCAATATATCGTTGGGGCTGATAAATCGGCCGGTATTCTGACTTATTTAATTATCCCTTCGGACGATACATTTTCCTGTTTATCCTGTTTATTTAAGGACACGAGTGTGCAGAGAATGGCCTGCTTTCATGTGAAGCATAGTTTTTTGTTTCGTGCCATTTTACTACAATAACAGACCAGTGTGCAACACAGTCTCATTTAAACGGACCACATATCAGAGCCGCGATAGTCGGCTCATAATCTTAATGTTAAAGTGCTGCCGTGTTTCACTCTCCCTCTCTCTTCTCATCAGTTCCCTGTCTCGTATTATGATAAATAGGCAAGTATCAATAAAACAAATATCATATGCCGTCTTCAAATATGCAAATTCATCATTTAAGCAGCCTTAATAAACAAACCTCACAAAACTTGAGCAAATCCTTTGTCCTATGAGAGCTCATATTTCTTCCTTTTTTATCACTTCTTCTTTCAGACTCTCATCAGCATTTCCCTGTATCTTTTAACTTTCTTATCTAATGCTAAAAAGGCAACTATCATACTTCTCTCATGTACCGTTTGCAAATATGCAGATTTCTTGTTTAAACAGATGTAATTCACAAACCTCTCGAAAATCCAGCCATTTCTTACCATTGAGCACTCATCTGATAATATCTTCCACTGAAGCGCATATACTATGAGCCAGAATTAAAACTTCCAGATCAAAAGTTCTTCTGATACAAAAATCATGATAATCCGAGCAGGTGATCCAGACCGTTTAAACTGTCAGGAGAGTGCTGCTCGTGCTGGATCTGCACCAGTGCATAGGTGCAAATTCAAAGTAAAAGCACTTCATGTGGGCTATGAGTAAATGTCATATTCACGGCGCGCTGTATGTACAATTAGTTTGATACAGTCTTTTGTAAGAAAATGCGATTACTAATGCACACATGCCACCCATTGTTGCTGGACTAGTGTGTAAACTGTTATATCCTTCTGCCTAATATATTAACAATTTATTTGTGCAAACAAATAAACAAAATTTGATGACTAAACAGAAATCAGAACAAACCGCTATCTACCTTTTAAAATGCAATCTTATTTTTTTTAAAGAGATTTTTTTTTTACAAAGTTTAAGTTTTGTGTGAAGTTTATGCTAAATAAGAGTCTATTAATATGTAGCAGTTTTATATTTGTTATTTAATATATTAAATTGTATGATATATCAGTCACCCTGCTCTCTGGATATCGGCATCGGCCATTAAAAATCCAATGTCTGTTGACCACTAGTTTTTTAAAATAAATGTTTTACTTGCCAGTCAATTACTGGGGTATAATTAATTTAATAAAAACCCACCCCTAAACATTGCACAAAAAAAGCTAATTGTGTTTGGTCGCTTTATAGATGGTTACTTCCAGTCTAAGTGGGTGGTTCTTGGCCAGAACTAACTGCAATGTGGATCACACTTGGGTTTGCCATCTGTACTGTATTAGCCTGGGAATCCTGTATTTCAGGGGTGACATCCTCAAGGGGGGCCCCTTCCCCCGTCACATGGTGGCGTCCCGTATTTAAGCACTGAAAATGCTCAAAACGTCCCGTATTGAAGGCATCATGTCCTGTAGTTAAAGGAATCTGATTCCGGGTTCAATAGAAGTTAGTTTTCCTTTTTAAGTGCCTCACTATAACTTCAATTTTATTTTATTTTTTATGAGGGACAAGTCACAATAATTTTTTATGGTAATCAACACTGTGCCACAAATACTGTCAACTGAGCATAACTTGTACTGAACCCAGAATATTCCTTTAAGTGCTAAAAATTCTCGTTTCCCATATTAGTGTGGCGCAAAGTTAGCAACCCTAGCCAGACTTTATATCATAGTCAAAAGTCTGGCTATGCAAGGTATGGTTTTCTATAGATTGCTTGTTTAGGAGAATTAGGGAGAGTGCTTGACCTTTTGACTTCTGTGATGAGAGTAATTGGCTTTGAAGCAGGACTTGAATAATTCCTGGGAATGTGGATTGCTTGCAGAATTTGTCTATAGGCAAGTATTTTGCCTACATGATCTTATACCTCACTGTAGCTGTTGGCTCTTTTGCCAAAAGATTTACCGGCCCAAGGCTGGTTGTTGATTATGAAATGAACCATTTTTTCTGAGTAAGATAGCTCATGCACCTATCTGATAATGTGAGCAAGCCCATAATGCCCCAATGAAAGATAGTGTCCAATTAGAAAGGAACCTGGAAGAGCAGGGGGATTTTCGAGCCCTGGCATGTGTCACTGGTATAATAATATTGATGAAGTGCTTCTGGATTACTTGTCAACCACCACAGAAAAATAACAACAATACACACATAGTTGTGCTCCGAGGCTGGCTGATGCGGTGCTGTCTGGACCTGGTGTTCCAGAATCAGTCTCTATGAAGGTCACCACCGTCAGTCTGTCAACTTGTGTTTGGATGCGTGTCAACCTGGTTGGAGGAGGATGGCGGGGTCTGCAGCTAGCACGAACTGGTGCATTGTTTAAGCCTCTCACACGGTCTGGCTCATCCAACTGGAGACTTATATCTTTAACAAATTGGGAATTAAAGATGATGTTTTACAGGAAACAGGCTGCCTTCTACCACTTGGCTGGGCAGGTTTGGAAACTTGTCCACTTGAGTTTGGAATTTTGTGCTCGCTGTGGATTCAATCAAGCTGTCACTGTTAGTTGTCCGATCCACACAAAGCTCGTATTGACCCGGGGGAGTAAATAAATGACCCTCATCCTGTGCTGTATTGATATGGGTCAATTAAAGAAACATTGTGTTTCTGAAACCACACCCTGCCAGTCTTTTTGTTTTATAGTGGAGTTCCAGTTAACACTGGCCAAAGTATACTTCAGTTTTCCGCATGCCGGTATGTCTTGTGCAGTGCGCGTGCCAAAAATAGTTTGAAAAACCAGCACATTATGTGTGGACTGTCCACATGCAGCCTTGTTTTTCTGGACAGTCTGCATCTTTGCGCCTGCCGCTAACTGTACAAAGTATCACAAAGCAGTCGTAGTGTGCATGCGTCAAACGTGGGTGTACGGTGAAAATAGTATACTTTGAAAGGCTGACAGTGGGCGAGCAGGAACAACACATGGAAAAATAACGTTTATCCTGTCTTTTAGAAGGCAAGCCCAGAGTCTGTTCACTAACAGTTTAATCAATACTGCACACAAAACTGGAAAGTATTTTCTCAATCTGGCAAGCTCTTTATACAGAGATGTGTTTGAGGCACTTGGTAGCTTGTTAGCAGAACTGTATATTCTGCTGTGTTTTGAGTTATGTCTATGTAATAATCAGTATTTAAATTCTTTTGGATCTGCACAAAATCAGATTACAAAGTCTGCACACTTTATCTGAAATTTGTTTTCATTTCATGGAGACTGCTGCGCCATTACTTGATGACATTTTTTTTCTTCAGTCTATTATTGTGCTATCCACTACCTTATATAAACCCACTCCTATACGTCAGGTCAAACCGAAATGAACTGTAGTTGATTGCTTTATATGTTGCCAGATAGTCTCTCTCTTTCTTAAAGGGATAGTTCACCCAAAAATGAATATCCTCTCATCATTTACTCACCTTCATGCCACCCCAGATGTGAATTACTTCTTCTGCTGAACACAAACAAAGATGTTTAGAAGAATTACTCAGATCTGAGGGCCATACAATTCAAGTAAATTGTGGCCAGACATTTGAAGCTCCAAAAATCACATAAAGGAAACATAAAAGTAATCCCAATGACTTTAATGATTAAATGTATATCTTCAGAAGCGCTAAGATCGGTGTGGGTGAGAAACAGATAAACATTTAACTACCTTTATTTTTAACTCTAAATTTCCACTTTAACTTTTACATCTGAAAGTCAAATGTGGTGCCTGTTTAGATTCACGTTCAAATCTGATAATGAAAGGCTAGGTTTAGAGTAAAAAAGTACTTAAATATTGATCTGTTTCTCACCCACACCTATCATATTACTTCTGAAGACATGGATTAAACCACTGGAGTCATATGGATTGCTTTTATGTGGCCTTTATGGGATTATTGGAGCATCAAAGGTCTGATCCCCATTCACTTGCATTGTATGGACCTACAGAGCTGAAATATTTTTCTACAAATATTGGTTTGTGTTCAGCAGAAGACAGTAAGTCATGCACATCTTAGATGGCATGAGGGTGAGTATATGATCAGAGAATTTAAGTTTTTGGGTGAATGAAACCTTTAAGCGGGTGGTTCATGGCCAGAATAAACTGCAATTTGAACCAGACTTTTTGCAATATTCAAACATCTATGAACAGACACATTACAGACACATTGTAATAATAATTTGCCATTGACAAATAAAAAAGCCATACTATTGACATTACTTACATTGGCATACTTGCATGCTCATGCAACTGAAAACTGTTAAAGATACTAAGCAAAAGTTACTTTTTGTAAATTAATCTTTCACCTACCTACAGTTGAAGTCGGAAGTTTACATACACTTAGGTTGAAGTCATTAAAACAAATTTTTTTAGCCACTCCACAGATTTAATATTGCCAAACTATAGATTTGGCAAGTCGTTTAAGACATCTACTTTGACACGACACAACACATTTTTCCAACAATTGTTTACAGAGAGATTGTTTCACTTTTAATTGACTATATCACAATTCCAGTGGTTCAGAAGTTAACATACACCAAGTTAACTGTGCCTTTAAGCAGCTAGGAAAATTCAAGCCTTTAGACCTTTAGCCGATTAGCTTCTGATAGGAGGTGTTCCTGTTGGTGTATTTTAAGGCTACCTTCAAACTCCGTGCCTCTTTGCTTGACATCATGGAAAAATCAAAAGAAATCAGCCAAGACCTCAGAAAAAATTGTGGACTGAAGGTACCATGCTCATCTTTACAAACAATAATATGCAAGTATAAACCCCATAGGACCACGCACCATCATACAGCTCAGGAAAGAGACACATTCAGTCTCCTAGAGATGAACAGTGTTTGGTGTTAAAAGTACAAATCATTCCCAGAACAACAGCAAGGACCTTGTGATGATTCTAGAGGAAACAGGTAGACAAGTATCTATATCCACAGTTTAACAAGTCCTATATCGACATAACCTGAAAGGGTGCTCAGCAAAGAAGCCGCCACTGGTCCAAAACCACCATAAAATGACAGACTACAGTTTGCAAGTGCACATGGGACAAAGATCTTACTTTTTGGAGAAATTTCCTCTGGTGTAATGAAACTAAAATTTTACTGTTTGACCATAATGACCATTGTTATGTTTAGAGGAAAAAGGGTTAGGATTGCAAGCCGAATAATGGCAGCAAAATGTAATGTGGGTGCTTTGCTGCAGGAGTGACTGGTGCACTTCACATAATAGATGGCATCATGAGGAAAGAAAATTATGTGGAAATATTGAAGCAATATGGGTCGCAAATGGTTCTTCCAAATGGACAATGACCCCAAGCATACCTCCAAAGTTGTGGCAAAATAGCTTAAGGACATTAAAGTCAAGGTATTGGAGTGGCCATCACAAAGTCCTGACCTCAGTCCGAAAGAAAATTTGTGGGCAGAACTAAAAAAGCATGTGCAAGCAAGGAGGCCTACAAACCTGACTCATTTACAACAGCTCTGTCTGGAGGAATGGGAAAAAATTCCAGCAACATATTGTGAGAAGCTTGTGGAAGGCAAAACATTTGCCCCAAGTTAAACAATTTAAAGGCAATGCTACCAAATCCTAACAAAGTAGAGACAGGAAGGACAGCTGATTGTCCTCGCAGTGGCAGACCACGTGTAACAACACCTACACAGGATCGGTACATCCGAATATCACACCTGTAGGACAGGTACAAGATAGCAACAACAATTGCCCAAGTTACACCAGGAACACACAATCCCTCCATCAGTGCTCATGCTGTCTGCAATATGCTGAGAAAGGCTGGACTGTGGGCTTGTAGGCCTGTTGTAAGGCAGGTTTTTACCAGACATCACCAGCAACAACGTTGCATATGGACACAAACCCACATTCTCTGGACCAGACAGGACTGGCAAAAAGTGCTCTTCACTGACGAGTTGCGGTTTTGTCTCACCAGGGGTGATGGTCTGACTCACGTTTGTTGTCGAAGGAATGTGTGTTACACCGAGGCCTGTACTCTGGAGTGGGATCGATTTGGAGGTGGAGGGTCCATCATGGTCTGGAGCGGTATGTCACAGCATCATCATACTCAGCTTGTTGTCATTGCAGGCAATCTCAACAAGGTGCGTTACGGGGAAGACATCCTCCTCCCTCATGTGGTACCCTTCCTGCAGGCTCATCCTGATATGACCCTCCAGCATGACAATGCCACCAGTCATACTGCTTGTTCTGTGTGTGATTTCCTGCAAGACAGGAATGTCAGTGTTCTGCCATGGCCTGCGAAGAGCCCGGATCTCAATCCCATTGAGCACGTCTGGAACCTGTTGGATCGGAGGGTGAGGGCTAGGGCCATTCCCCCCAGAAATGTCCAGGAACTTGCAAGTTCCTTGGTGGAACAGTGGGGTAACATTTTTCAGCAAGAACTGGCAAATCTGGTGCAGTCCATAAGGAGGAGGTGCACTGCAGTACTACCACACCAGATACTGTCTCTTGATTTTGACCCCCTTTTGTTCAGGGAGACAGTGTCCCATTTTTATTAGTCACATGTCTGTGAAACTTTTTCAGTTTATGTCTTAGTTGTTGAAACTTTTTATGTTCATACAAATATTTACTTATGTTAAATTTGATATATAATATAATCATTGCTAAATATAATCAGTTGAAAGTGAGAGGAACTTTTTTTTTTTTGCTGAGTTTGTTAATAGTGATTTATTTGCATTGTAGAGGGCTGGTACTATGTGAGACTAGCACTGTGTTGACCTAGAAGGGGCCCATAGACTGCTGTCCTTCAGACTGCTATCCTGCAATTCTGTCTTGATGGTCGACCACTGTGGGCAGTAATGAAGACATATAGAAAGAGTCTTTAAGAGTCATCATCAACTCTGTTTTAAGTACCATTAAGATTCTCTCAAGAGCAAGAAACCGCCCATAACCCAACCCAGACCGCTGCAGCATGACTCTAGGGCCACAATCACTCACCAGGTCATGAATGGAGCCAGTGTGGTGTGCAATATTGATGCAAGGTAAACAGGTTATGCTCACGTATACGTAGCAGTGTCTTGTTTGTCTTTGATTACTGTGCTGATAGAAGAATATCTACTAGATTCATCTAGCAATTGGTGCAGCTGATATAACATGCTGCCTGGTCAGCTGCTCAGCCACAGTGCAATATATGACCATGGTTTCCTATTCCAGTTAATGAAATTGATTGTTATTCAAAATTATGAGTCATGTTGACATCTGACAAGGAGTTACGTTAATGGAAAATTCTCTATTTACTTTTTTCTTTTTTAACAATGACTAATAATTCCAAAAGCTGTCTATGACCATCATTTTGATTGAAAAAGAAACAAGAAATCAGTTTAAATTTAGTGCATCAGTCTCTCTCGCTCTCACTCCTCTCTCTCTCTCTGTGTGTGCGTGCGTGCGCGCGCCCTGTTTATTGCCTAGATGTGTTTGAGGCGATCTGATCACAAGTTGACAGGGTCATCGACATTTACACCTGGTAATATACGTCTCTTTTGAGCACTTGTGTTGAGATTTTGAGTAGAGGGTTTCTGATTTCATGACTATATACTTCAGTCATATATGTCGTTGTGATACTGCATGATAATACATTTAAAAAACAAAAAGAAAGCTAAAGTTAGCTTTCTTTTTGTTTTTTAAATGTATTGTCATGCAGTATCACAAATAAAACTGATATCACATTGGCATAAACTAAGTACTTAGTTGAAGCACCTTTGGCAGCGATTACAGCCTTTTTGGGTATGATGCAACAAGCTTTGCACACCTGAATTTGGGGATTTTCTTACATTTTGTCTGCAGATCCTCTCAAGCTCTGTCAGGTTGGATGGGGACCATTGGTTGACCACGATTTTAAGGTCTCTCCAAAGATGTTCGATTGGGTTCAAGTCCGGTTTCTGGCTGGGCCACTCAAGGACATTCACAGAGTTGTCCCTAAGCCACTGCTGGCTGTTTCCTTAGGGTCGTTATCCTGTTGGAAGTTGAACCTTCTGCCCAGTCTGAGTTCCTGAGCGCTCTCGACCAGGTTTTCATTAATGGTATCTGTATTTTGCTGCATTCAGCTTTCCTTCAATCCTGACCACTCCCCCAGTCCCTGCTGCTGAATAACACACCCACAGCATGATGCTACCATCAACATGCTTCATCGTTGGGATGGTATTGCTCAGGTGATGAGCGGTGCCTGGTTTCTTCTAGACATGACGCTTGGAATTCAGGCCAAACTGTTCATTTCATCAGACCAGAGAATCTTGTTTCTCACAGTCTGAAGGTCCTTTTGGTGCTTTGGTATGTGCTACAGTATGAAGAGAGGCTTCTGTCTGGCCACTCTGCCATAAAGCCCAGATCAGTAAGTTCTGCAAGTTTCTCCCATCTCCACACATGATCTGTTTAATCTTTATTTATGTTATGTTGTTTTTCCGGAAATAAAGTTGCAACTGAATATGTCTTGACAATCACGTTGCTCTAAGAAAAAAAAACACGAAGTCACATCTCTGTATAAATCGCACTGACAGAGATTGTTTTCGCCTGGGAGCAGGCGCCACAGTCCCAACTTTCCTTCATCTACTCAAAATAAGACACAATCAGAAATGCAGATCTCTATGCTTTGTAACTCTATGCTTTATACAAATAAACAGTATGCCTGTTGTATTCATTCATTAATGTTAGAGACTGTCTATCGGTGGACATTTCTGATATTTGAACCCTCTATACTGTGCTTTAATTATCCGGTTCAATGACTGAATGTTTTTCCTACGAATGTGGTGAAACGTAGAGTTTGTTGGAAAAATAATGTTATTATTTATTTTAAAATGTATGTTTAAACTGGTTGAATAAAGTAAAGGCAAAATATTTGAAATTGGCCTCTTAAAAATGCTTCTACCATCTCTATGACTGATGTTTTCATCAGTTTGAGTGTAAGCATATGTGCTTTAGTGTGTATTTGCATTTGAATGGCTGATATTATTTGCGTATAAATCATAATTCGCAGGACCAGATGATGAAAAAAACGTGACTTAATCAGGAAAACACAGGTAGTCATAGAAATCTTGTATATGTGGGAGTGCTATGAAAAGGAGTTTATAATTTCATTTCATGCATTCACACTGGCAGTTTAGTTCGAAACAGAGCATGGTTCGCATGAAAATTGTACACAAAAAAATAATGACACCACAATGACATACAAGTACAATCAACACTATAAATACTGTCTGTCTATCCATCTATACACCTTATAAAGACTATTATAAGTTATAAATATAGGATATAATAGGAGATGACTGTGGCGATAACTTCACCTTGGACACAAGCGTAAGTAAGCATGCAGTGTAAATAAAGATGCAAATGAATTCCTTGCTGTCAGCTGTCTACACAAAAAAACACAGTTTGCGAGCAGCATCAAGCCATCTTCCCCTGGACATCTGATGAGTTACGCCATGAATCGCACATATATGCAGTTGTCGCACACTCTGTTGTGCATAATGGGAACAAAATAACAAAGCAAAAAGTATGATGAGTGGGGTTGTGTTCTCCATGCATGTTTGTGATGACATAAGATGAACGCAAATGGTCCGGGGTTTGATAGAATCAAGTGAATGTGAATCCAGACCCAGGCTGCGGGGGGCACCGGGAACAATTGCACTCGGAATCGGACCACCAGTGTGAAAGCCCCCTAAAATATCCTAAATATTCCCACACCCCAGACTTCAGCTGTTGGCGGGGGAAAATTAAGTTTCAGGCTTTGACATTTCTCTCTCTGACGTGCAGTACATGCGTTTAGCTTTTTAAAATGAAGTGACGATTGAGTGAAACAGCAGGATGTAGAAAGTTAAACATTTATTTGATCAAGTTTATATGATGCTGTGTAAATGTAGCCGATTATCTCTTAATTTAACTGATATTTACAATGGAAACTTTTATTCCTTTACTTGGATTTTCGACAATAAAAAGTAATGCGTTAATGATTTAAGTTATCTCTATAGAGAATATCTGAAGATGAACATGTCCAGTTTGTTTCCTAATATCTAACATCATCCAAACAGAATTTTAGTAAGTCTGAAAATGTTTAGTTTAAAAAAACCTTTATTTTGACTAGCTGTTGGTTAGAAAGTTGGGCTTAAATGTCTTTAAGAAGTTTGACTTCCGAGTTAGCACTTTAAGGTAAAACTAAAGAACTCAATCTAGAATTAAAATGTATGTTTTGTGGACTGTGCCATGATTTTGAGGATCGAGAAGCCTGTTGGACTTGCGCACATGCGACAGTCCCGTGAGACACAAATGCACGTGTCAGATGAGAAGCATATTTAAAGCTTCTAAAACGCCAAACACAAGATGAATATCATTGAATTTATATCATTGATATTTTCAATGCCGCAAATCCCACTCCATGTCTGTAAAATTCTCACGTGAAGCCCTGCCTACTGATAAATACACACACACACACCATGCACATGGATACTTACATATCGCGATATACACAATATGGCAAAATCTCTATCGATTCACACGTTATATCGTCGTCATATCGCCTAGCCCTAATTTTAGTTGTTCTCATTTAGCTGTATTCTCATCTGTGCCAGTTTATGTTGATATCAGGCACACTGAAAAAGTTGTGTAAACCTGTGCATGTGTACATACACTTTTTAAAATTTTCTGACTGGATGTAACTGACAAAATTTCTAAATCTTGTTTTAGTGCAGCTGTTGATAGAGAGGTAGAACTTTCACCCTAGAACTCCTTGGTTTCCCCACATTTGCTTGGTGAGTTAAAAATCTGTTATACATCCACTGTCACGTGGATACATGAATGTAGCCCTTGTACTTATAAAATGAAAACCGTATGATGTATAAATAGTTCATTATGTAATTTTGAATCTTTGTCCATCAGAGTAACAATAATTTCTTGTGTAACATCTGCACCTGATGTCAAGACATGCGGAAGTTCTTTCTTTCAGTCCATAAGATTTACCTGTAATGCAAAACTGTGAATACTGAGCAAAGTGTCCTTTTAACAGTCAAAGTTCCTTCTCAGTGCTGCAAGTCATGTAATTTTACTGTATACAAAGCAAATGGATGTTTATTGTCCTGTATTTCCTGTCATGGTTAAAATTCTGATGTCCAACCTTTCTGATTTTAAGGCTGGCTGGCTCGCTCATCTTGATAAATTAGCATTGGTTTTATGAGTAACATAAATCATAAAGGCTTCAAATGCCCTGTATTGCCCTGATTACCATTGGCTCTATCCTTGTTTATTTGATCAAACTAAATAGCAGTACGAAAAGCAAAGGATCTGTATCTCTGTCCTCTTGAATTTATGATGTGTGTTTTTGTGCCATACACCCCTCAGGGGGGAAAGAAAACACAGATCTCACTATTTCAAGAATGTCAACTATTTGTAGGATTTTTGGTGTTTACATTCCAACAGTTTGCCTTTTGAGTAACCTAAAACCTTTGGACTTTTCACTATACCATGGTAAGCTTTAGATAAATATAACAAGACTGGATGATTTTGAAGGGGGTAAAGACAGGCAAGATCACCAGATCGCCATCCCAGATCTGTATGACTGACTTCTGCTGAACACAAGCAAAGATTTTTAGAAGACTAATTCAACTCAGGATAAAAGTCACACATCTGGGTTTGCATGGAGATTAGTAAATCATGCTAGAATTGTAATTTTTGGGTGAACCATTCCTTCAATTATTCAGCGTCTCATGCAAAATGTATGTATTTTTGAACTTCAACCTTTAAGAATACTCGACACCTGGATTCTGTTAAACTGTAGGCTGTTTGTTGCACTGCATCTAGCCTTTTAGCACAAGAAAGCAATCGGTCTGAAGTCATCATCAGTGCTTGGCATACATCCAAAGTTCAAATGCACAGTTTAATATTTGAATGTGCATTTTAAGCTTACATTTGATGAAAATTTGAATTTCGAATCTTAATTTGACATTCTTAATAGCAATGCTTTGCCAACCTCTCACTCACCTTAGAAGTATAACAATGAGTTATGGAAAGCAACACATATTGTTTATTGAAAAAAATTACAATAAAGAAAAATGTAGTTTTTCCATATACTGAAATATCAGTGTGATGTAATTTTCTAGTACTGTCAGTTGATAATTTTTTTGCAATTAATTGCATTATTTTTCATAGTTTATTGCGATTAATCGTAGCTTTTGAAAGTGTTTAAATTTGACTGTATATATACTTATTTTCCTGTCAAAATACATTTATTTCCTTCTTGGGAAAGAAAACAAAACAAAATGTAGCAATAATGTTTTATTTTTATTTTATTTTCTCAATTTGGAACGCCCAATTTCCAATGGGCTCCAAGTCCTCGTGGTTGCGTAGTGACTTCGATCTGGGTGGCGGAGGACAAATCTGAGTTGCCTCTGCATCTCTGACCACCAATCCGAGCATCTTATCACGTGGCTTGTTGAGCGCGTTACCGCAAAAACCTGGCGCATGTGGAGGCTTCATGCTATTCTCCGCGACATCCATGCACAACTCGCTAAGCACCCCAAAAAGAGTGAACCACATTATAGTGACCACGAGGAGCTTACCCCATGTGACTCTACCCTCCCTAGCAACCGGGCCAATTTGGTTGCTTAGGAGACCTGGCTGGAGTCACTCAGCACTTCCTGGATTCAAACTCATGACTCCAGGGGTGGTAGTCAGCATCTTTACTCGCTGAGCTACCCAGGCCCCCTGCAATAATGCTTTATTAACATTTTCCAAACAAAGCTTACCACTGTGGCTGCATCTGAAAACGTAGACAGCTGACTTGCTGCCAATTTAATAAAAATGAAACGGCTTAACCGACAGAGTTTAAATTAATGGAACTCTTAAGGGAACAGGTCTCAGAACAGTTTGAAAATCACCTTATTTTCATCCTGCCTCTGTATACAGTCTCCGAAAGCTGTATATTCCAGTTTTCAGCTGCAGCCAGTATAAAGATAGAAATGCACTAAAATAGCACCAATGCAAGTAACATTAAACGCTTCCCAAAATCTTAAGTGGGAGGTTAACTAAAGAACTAGTCCCCATAGGTTGCGTATTCATTGCAATAATGTGCATTCAATCTCTTAAACCTCTTAAACCATCCTCCACAATAAAAAAACATCAGGCAGGTTATGGCAATCCACTTTGGATATGGAATTCAAGTGATTCGCGTCAAGGTGTCAAGCGCCACTTTGGTAGGATGCCATTCCGAAAACGACAATCATCTGTTTCTGCTTTTACCACTAGCACTGACCATGTAATGATACTTTAGAATTGTACAGTAATCATTAGCTGACACATTGAAAGCTCATGAGCAAATGGTACAAATTTTAAATAAATTAGCTTTGAGCAGAGCGTCGCCAGACTGTCCACGGGAGAGCTCCAACAAGCTGTGCAGCGGTCCCTCATCAGTGCTGTGTATATATCGTGTTTGGCTTGTAGGTGATGGCTAAGATTTGATGCACTTCTGTGGTAAAATTCTGACTTACAGAGGACGCAAAATACTTTATTTTTTTACAGTTCCCATCTGGGTTTGTTTCTCCATCCCTTGATCATTGCACCGAATAACGGTTGTGTGTCTGGTGTGTATATCAGTCGCCCTATTCCAACCAGTGTTTAGAACTCACACACAGCCCTTTTCCACCCAAATTTTGATGGTTCTCATGCCGAGGCAATCTGGAGCCTATCGTAACCAGCTTTTCCACTGACCTGAGAGCCGAACAGTGACGTAATGGGTTTCTGTTTAATGTGGTTGTTTCACGTTACTACCTCAAACATAATCAAACATGGCGCATCACAGTGTGTTTGTATACAGCTTTTAATATTGTTTTTGAATACATATTTAAACATACAGATTAATGCAATCCATCATTATTACATTGCTCAACATGATTGTCAGAGATGACATCTACGCTAAAGACGATGCTAAAGTAATTGCATTATATTGTATGAACTATAGCTTAACTTGCTAAGTTCTGTAAACTGTTACAGTGGAATCATTATTAACATTGGTGTAGCAGATGGTTTTATATGGATTTTTGCCATAGCATATAATATTATTGATTTAGAATCCCACTGTTTTACTTAACAGATAGCCACAATCTTCCAAACTTAAGTAGTAGCTGGTCAAATATCCCCTTACAGAAAACAATGCACAAATTAAGATGACAACAGTGTAAGAAAAGATAACAAAGTTGTCATATATAACAACTTTCTGAGATCAGCTCGAGAGGACACATGTACATTGCCCTTGTTAGTTAGCAGGCTGGTCTGTGTCCGAGTTCAAAACATCATTGCTCTATCCACTGTCGCTTTTTCCTATGTCTCCTGTACCTTAAGTGTTTTTCAATTTGTTAATGATTTGGTCAGTTGTCTGAATGAAGGCGGCGTGCATCATTTTGTGCTGTACAGAGTATTTATTTCCTTTGCAATCTCTCTCTAGTTTATCTCGGATCTTCATAAATACCATTTCGCAAGTAGAGCTTTTGTTTTGTCATGTTACCCGAACGCTTATGATGTCTGATAACTTTGTGGGTTTTTTATTGTTGTTAGGGCTGGGCGATATGGCAAAAATTGTTGTCACGATAATCTTTTTCATATTGTTCGATATCGATATTTATCACAATATACATTTACACATTGCACTTTCTTTTTTTTATTTCAAAGTTGACAGAAGAAAAGAAGAAAAAATGTATTCTAAACCGTCAAAATAGTCTCTACAAAACTGCACAGGGGTCCAGAGATGGCCAAAGCAGTGGGGTCTGCGGGATCTTTTCCAATTTTACCATCCAAGGCAGCTAGCATTAGCAAGTTAATCCAGTCTGACACTACGTTACCACTGGCGCATTGAGCGAAGCTGAGAGTGTATTCAATTCATTCCTATGAAAGCCGAGTCTGAGCGCCGAACTGCTCGTGTTTTAGAGACAGTAAATATTGAAAATTCCTCAAAAGCGTATCATGGATTTTCTTTATCGTAATATATATCGATATCGTTTTATCGCCCAGCCCTAAATGTTGTTATAGAGTGAAGAAATACTCCTTGCTGCAGACGGTAGCTACTGTTATTGTTTGAGAAAACTTTATCATGGTGACGAAAGATTATCCCACCCTCTGTCCCCTGACATAATCTGTTTCTGCATAGACAACAGCATGCTTTTTGGGCAGGTGTGGAATCAGGTTTTCAGCCCCGGAACATCCTTTTCTGCGGTGGAAATGCGTGTTCGAGAATTAGCACTGGCCCGGGAACCTGAACCCAAACCATGCTGGTGGAAAAGGGCTAACAAAGCTATATAAGATGTAAGATTATAATGTGAAAATTGGTAAATGCTTTAATCATTATTAAGAAAAATGTAATGCCCTAAACATTTTAAAAGCTCTTAGATTTTCTTATCTTAAATACATTACTGGGAGTAAATTAAGAATTAAGAGTACGAGTGGTTTATCAACATAGTCATGATGACTAACTGATGTTCAAACAACTCCACCTCAAACCTATTTGGACTCCATAACAAATATTTGAATTAAGAGCATGTGGTCTGCTGCTTGTTTAACATTCTAAATCTCTTGTAGTGTGGCCCATGTTATCTGCCTGCACAGCAGTAAAGTGTTTGAAATTTTGTGCTTATGTAGAATCCCATCCTGAAGCAACTTGTTTAGTGGGTCATTTTAAGTCCAGAGTCCCAAAGCTTGGATTTGTTGCTCTTCTTTGTGCCAAAGCATGTGATTACTCTGAAGGAAAAGCACAGCCTTTTGGCATTTTGGCTATTCCTAAAGAGAAGCCCCTGTGTTTCCCACAAGCATTGAGGACAAGTGTTTTTGAGTCTGGTTTTCTCTAAGGCCATGTTCGGAATCGGATACTAGCATACTACTTACTGATCTGTATATACTGTATACTGTGTACTGTTGTTTAAAAATAGCATATTAAACACTATGCAGTATGCTACTTGGGATGTACCGATTTATCACCACCAATATTTATCGGCCAATTATTGACCAAATTAAAGGATAATTCACCCAAAAATGAAAATTCAGTTTTTCACCCAAACCTATAATATTGATTCTGAAGAAATGGATTTAACCACAGGATTCTTTTGGATTACTTTTAACTCCCTTTATATACTTTTGGAGCTTAAACATTGTGGTACCCGTTCACTTGCATTGTGAGGACCTGCAGAGGTGAGATATTCTTCTAAAAATCCTTTTTTGTGTTCTGGAGAAGAAAGAAAGCCATCTGGGATGGCATTTGGGGTAGTAAATTATATGAAATGATAATTTTCATTTATGGATTAACTATCCCTTTAAAACCATCAACACTTTGTAAAAACTCAAACTCAAATGCAGAATACAGAAATAATGAGAGTCACAGAATGTAGAAGGGTTGGCACTCCTTAGAACATTTATTTTATTCTTTATCGTTCTCTCATTAATGATGTGAAACCGTTGTTAAAGACGTGATGGATCTGACAGTGGCTCTTACCTTTACATGATGTACAACCATCCAAAATGCTTTGAAACCTGCAAACTTTGATTTGAGACACTGGTGTGGTATCCATTAAGGCTGCATGATTGATTGAGTTAAGATTGAAATTGCAATATGGTCTTTTGCGATTTACAAAAGCTTGAAAGCTGCATTTAAAAATAGACCGCAATTAGCGCTTCAGTCAGCATTGTGTGAGCAAGCTGCACCCTCTAGCGGTCTGGACGGCATTTTCTATTATCCATTACACCATGATAGAACTTAAAAGGGCATTTTGTTCCTTTTGGGAACTTTATTTTTTCATGATGTGGTTGATATTTCCGTGAAATTTCCCAACATACGCGAAAATTCCCAATATGACATTCTTTTATATACAGTAAAATATGTCAAATGTGAGTTCTCTTGTTTTGAACTGCAAAAACAGAAGTGCAAATATGTTTTAGAAATACAAAATAATCTTATATCAATCATTGTTATCATATTTAGTTATCATTTTATTTTTAAGTTTATCTTTCATTGTGTTTTTGGCCTGTTGTGTGAACAATCCATGTTCAGTTGAAATGATTTATTGTTGGAGTAAAAGCATTTTTAAAATATAATTCCTGAGCAAAACTGTGATCTGATGACAAATTAAGGTAAGTGGCAAAATATCAGTATCGACATTGGTATCGGACGGACCAATAGTTTTCATATCGGTTAATCCCTATATGCAACCATAAACTTTTCAAACAGTAGTATCCTTCATTGATGTCACAGAACCTCAAGTGGTGTCCAGTTATCTTTTCAGAAATAAATGTGGATATTTAAAATTTGGATCCAGAGTTGTGGAATAGTTGACCCAAAAATATCTTCATTTACTCACTCTCTATGCCTATCCAAACCTGTATAACGTTCTTCTGTAGAAAACAAAAAATACGAACCTTTTAAGAATATACAGGCCATTCTCGTCCATATAAGTGGAAAGGTATGTGTCTGTCAAGCTCCAAAATGGCAAAGAAAAACGTAAAAATACCACAAAAGTGGTGCACACAACTAGTGCACTATAGTCCGAGTCTTTCAAAGCCAAACAACAGTTGTGTGTGAAGGAAAACAAAAAGTAATTATTCATTCTTAATCATCTCCTCAAAATCTTTGAAATGTTCTACCAAATTCTTATGGACTTCAAATTCTGCAATAAAAAAAAGAAAAGAAAACGTGTAGTATGGTAGTATTCCATTCCCAACAACACTCTCTCTCTCTCTCTGAAATTCGCTGAACTGATGTGACTTTTCATGCTGAAAGTCTGTTGCACCATGATTATTAACATGTGTTTTGTGCTTTCTCTCTTCATGTAGACACTCAGGCTCTTCATAAGTGTCTTAATGGAACTCATTTTGCAATTACTAGTCTCTCAGAGAGTCTCCCAGTTGGATTCCTTGCATTTCCGGCCTAAGATGCTTGAATTTGAAATATCTGCAATCCTTCAAGCTTAATTTATGTTAGAAAACAATCACACATAGAATGATGAGTGTGAAAACTGTGTTGCTAATCATTACTTATGTGAGCAATTACAGTTGGCTGTGTGCTTTGTTTATTTTAGGTGCTCTCTCTTGCTGTGAAACTTACCCAGTAATATTTCTCACTTTGATGTCCTCTCCGTAGAGCGCCATGCCTATGAAATATACAGATTTGTCCTCTGAATCACTCCCCTGCCTTAGACCTGCTCCAAGTTTGTCATAGAGAGTGTTTTCACAATTTTTAAGCTGATATTTATCATGTTATTGTTTAAAAACTTTACAGTCTTGGGGGCTGTTCGCATCGGATGCGTTCTTGCGTCAAAAACAGATAAAGGCTGCACAATTGAATTTAACAAAATGCAGGTATCTTGACACAGTTTCTTAAGAGTTAAAGTACTTTTAACTTGACTCTGCATATTAAAAACATGTTGCAACATCAAAGACATCCATCTAGCATATGTTTATAAACACCAGCAATTATTAAAACGGCAAATTTGTTCCGTCTATAAAAATGAATGACTTCTGCTTTGTCCAGTAACCATGGAAGATATTGGGTTTATCAGAAAGCAGTATGTAACAAAGTAGTTGTATGTTTTCTGTCTCTGACAGGGCGGTTGAACAGTGGCAGCCCCTCCACCCTCCACATCTCAGCCCCCCCTTCCCCCACTGATGGACCGCATGAGGAAGATCAAACGGCAGCTGTCCCTGACGCTGCGGGGGGGTAATAGCGGGGACAAGACCATGAGCGAGACCATCAGCTCTCAGGACACAGGAGCGCACAGTGATTCCGGTACAGTATCGTTTACTTTCTCGCAACTGGACACGGATGCCACACCTGATTTTTAACACAGAAATGTGCAACTCGTTGTGCAGTAGAAAGCTGAGTGCAGTGTGGTTTGCGGACTGTAAGCACTGTTGCATATAACCAGCTAAGCATAGAAACATACCAGTGCTTTATTGCATTATTAGCTTATCAGTAAGTATGCATGGGATCTGTGCCGGCAGAATTCCACAGAAAGCTCCACAGCTTTCCACTGAATTTGAATGCTTATCATTAATAGAAATCTTCCCTTGTGTGTTTAATAAAAATTTTCATAACGGTCTATATCAAATTAGCAAATGCACTCGGCTGCTCTCTGCTCAGTTCAGCACATTTTACCATAATTAAATCCATTGTTCATAATTCTGCATTTTCCTCAATAATAAATGCAAAAACATTTAAACTTGAGAATAATTCAGTATAAATTATCCCGTATGATACAGTTTTATCTAAGCTAATCTTTAGTGAGGTTAAAGGGATAATTTGCTAAAAAATGTATATTCTGTTATCATTTACTCGCCCTCATATTGTTCCAAACCAGTATGATTTTCTTCCTTGCATAAAACAAAAAAGGAGAAGTTAGGCAGAAAATACAAGCTGCTGTTTTACATGCGATGAAAGTGCATGATGACTGTGACTGTCAAGCTTGGAAAAAGGACAAAAAGCACCATGAAAGTAGTCCATAAGACTCTTGCACTATAGTCCAAGTATTGTGTGACGATAGCTTTGTGTGAGGAACAGGCCAAAATTTAAGTTGAAAATCTTGCTTCACGGTCTTCTCTCCATTTCAACTGTACGGAAAAGAGCAGCTTGTACATTCTGCTATGAATAACTATTTATGTGTTCCACAGAAGAAAAAGCCATACAGGTTTCGAAACAACATGGGGATGAGTGGATGATGACAGAATTTACGTTTCATCTGCATTGACAATAAAACAGTCGACAGACACTCTTATGTCAGTCCTTCTTTTGTAAAATTGGGATGTGCATGAAAACTCTTGTGGCATGTAATATTTCAAACACTCATAACGTGTGTGTGTGTGTGTGTGTGTGTGTGTGTGTGTGTGTGTTCGTGTGAGAGAGAGCATCCTTACCGGAGGGGATGAAAAGAGCTCAAATTCAACGCCATCTGTACAATCTGTTCCAGGGTTTTTATATAATGACAGCCAGAAAGTTGCCAGAATTGTTGCTAATGCCCAGACTTCAAAAAGAGCATTATTATTTGAATAGCTAATTTCCTCTACAGTATGGTTTAACATAACATCTTTAGTTCAACTATGTCTGGCTGTAAATTTTGAACAGAGTAGCTTTGAGCTTTACTGTGATGTATTTGCTTTACATGCATAATGTAAATCTAAATGGGAGTTTAACAACATGGAATGGCATTTGCAACGTATTTAACTTCCATAATGTGACATTTCAGTGTGAAACTGAATATCAAGCAAGAAATAATGTAGGATAGACCATAAAAAGGATTTTTTTTTTTTTTTAACTGTGAAAATTTGACTATGATATTATTGGTTAATATTTATTTTCCCTTCCCATGTGGCATTTATTGCATGAGCAGAAAAGTTGATACAGGAGCAGATTCTTTTTAGAATAACATGAACTGATGAATTGTGCACAATAAGATCAGGCACATTTATTTAAGAACGAATGAGCTAGAATGTGCAAAGCAAGTTCAATCCATGTGACTTGAAGGTCTTAAGACATGGTCACATTTACATTGCACGGCGAAATTTTGCGGGTGAAGAAGGTGTTGGCGGTTGTTGAACACGTGAAACCAGCAAAAAAAATATTCCAAGCAGCCTTTTTTTTTTTTAAACGCTGCACTTTATACTATAGCATAGAAAACATGATGCTAAAATTATATCTTTGTCCATTGTGAATATTCAGTTTAGCTGTGTACGAAGCACCGCCCACACAGAGGTCACTTCCAAACCAAGCAACTTACTATTAGTTAATGCAGCAGATTCAGTTGTCAAAGTTCTCCAAACTAGAACTCCAGGCGAAATCTGCTAGGGGAAATTCTTCGCCACCGGATGTCGATCGCGTGGAATTTACAATTTTGCGGATTCCCGTTGAGATGACCATATTTTGCCTGCAGAATTTCGCTGTGCAAAGGTACATTTGACCATGCCTTTATCCAGATCTTCCCACCCAACATTGAAAGTGTTAATAATTTAAATACATACATTCATCATTTAATGCATACATTCACCGCTGCCTCCTTCCGTGTTGCCTGCCAATGTGATACGTGTATTCAGATAGAACATTAAAGCATTGCATTAAAACAAATGCCAGCGAAGGGAGTTTTAAAGCCAATGTGTCCATCAGATCCAAGTGCTGGCTATGGTTCTGTGTGTGGAAGAGCTCGGCTACTGTTTCCTGCCTGCTGTTCACCCCCTCTGATTTATCAGCATGTGTCTTCCAGCATGGCTTCCTATCTCAGGCTAACTGCACTGATAGATTCATCTCACAAATCCGACAGTTTCAATGAAACGGCTTCAGTTTTGCATAACCGTCTCATCCAAGCTGGTGCTAATAATATGTATAGCCTACATTATACATCCTAATTACCATATGCAAATATATCAACATACTGACTCCGAAATTCCATCTTTTCTTTCCTTTGTAGTGTGTTTTGGCATTTTCCCAAACCCTGCACAAAATTTCAGTGTATTTGGCTTTCATATGCTGATGAATCGATGCCTTGTGCATAAATTTTATTGCCACCACAGCGCAGTGTCATTAGAAACAATTAATGGCAGCCAGATTTAGCAGTGTCATTGCTCAATCGTTGTGGCCTTTGTACTGAATTTACTAACACTGAAGATGTTCCTTTGTAAATTGATCCTTTTAATAACATTTTTGTTTTTAAAAACAAAACAAAGAATGCATGCTCTAAAATGTTTCCCTGTAGATTTCTGTTTTTAATTTGATATTTCCTCTTTTTTTCTTCTTCTCTGATCTCCCTCCCCCACCTTGTTTATCTTCATTTTCTTCATCCCTATTAATTGCAAACAATCGCCATCCAACATTTCTCATTTCGTTCCAACTATAACACTTATTCTCCACCAATGTTCATTTCCTTTTTCTTTTCCTTTCCAATTTCCCCCATTTGTTTCCTTTTCTTTCTTTTCCCGTTCCCCCCTTTCCTTTGTTTCATTCCCCTTTCCTTTTTTTCCATTTTCCCATCATTTCCTTTTTTTCCCCTTCATTTCTTTTCCCTTTCCCCCTTTTATTTATTTTCCTTTCCTGTTTTTGCCCTTTGTTTCCTTTTATTTTCCCTTTTTCTTTGTTTCCTTTTTTCTCTTTCTTGTTTTCCCTTTTCCCATCATTCACATTTCCCCCTTTCCTTTTATTTCCCTTTTATTTCCCTTTCTTTCCTGTTTTCCCTCAACTTCCTTTTTTCTTTCATATTTTTCTCCTTTGTTTCCTCTTATTTTCCCATTTCCCCCTTTTTCCTTCTTTCCTTTTTCTTTCTTGTTTTCCCTTTTCCAATCATTTCCTTTTTACATTTTCCCATCATTCTTTTTTTCCCCCATTTCCTTTTCTTTCCTGTTTTCCTTCAACTTCCTTTTTCCTTTCACATTTTTCCACTTTGTTTCCTTTTCTTTTTTTCACCTTTCCTTATTTTCTTTTTTCCTTTCCCCTTTCATTTTCATTTCCTTTTTTCCCCTTTTCCCTTCATTTCCTTTTTCCTTTCTTTCCTTTCCAATTTTCTCTTTGTTTCCTTTTCCGTCCTATTTTTCCTTTCCTGTTTTCCCTTTGCCTTCATCACATATTTTTGCCCTTTTCTGTCCCTGCATCCATGGTTCCATTCTTTTCCTTAATCCTACTCATAATGCTCTATACCATTATGTGTCCCTCCATATCTACATCTTCTCTGCCTCTCCTCCATCCTCCTCCCCTCTCCCTCCTCCCAGAGGCCATGCCAGTTGGGGGCAGTGGTGGTCTGCGGGGTTCAGTGAGAGGTTCGGGGGGTTCCTTCAGCATGCACTCCCTCCTGCAGTCCTACAGCAGTGCTCTGCGCAGACCACGCAGCCTGGGCCGCAGTCTCAGCTCCTATCTCAACCACACCACGCGCCTCGGTACATGCACACGCACATGCATGCACACAGAGGGAGAGAGTGTGACTTGATGTGTGTGAGGTTGCACAATAGGGGTGGACATTGTAAGGAATTTAATTATTCTGATTCCATTTAATGATTCCTGTTCCATGACAATTATTTTAGTGATTCTTTCTGCCTTAAAATGACTAAAGCAGTGGACAATCTATGTTTGGAAAGCAATTCTTGCATTCTAGAGATTTGCCCATATGTATTTTACATTTTACATTTACATTTATGCATTTGGCAGACGCTTTTATCCAAAGCGACTTACAATGCACTTATTACAGGGACAATCCCCCCGGAGCAACCTGGAGTTAAGTGCCTTGCTCAAGGACACAATGGTGGTGGCCGTGGGGTTAGAACCTGTGACCTTCTGATTGTGCTTTAGTTTTTTTAATTATTGTGTTATTTTGTATTCGCACATTGATTTAATGTCATTATTGGGTGATATTCTATTCGGCACTTATTGGTAGATGTTACGGTATGGAAAATTACAGTGAAGAACCAGTAATTTAGTAAAAAAGGGTTCATATCAGCAACAAATCGCTATTTTATTCACTACCCTCAAAAGTTTGTCATCAATTGACGTTTCTCAAAATGTTAATACCAAATAAAAAATTTGCTATATACAGTTCTTTGGGGGGGGAATCTAGTTAGCAACTTTGCAATGTCTTTATAATTTTCCGAAGAGGCATATATACTATGAAAGTTTTCATTTTCTCAGTCTTTAAGTCACTAACTGATTATATTGCTATTTGATTTTCAAATTGCTTATATTGTATATTTATAATGGAGATTTGTCTCCATCGGCAGAAGAATGCAGACATTCCAGAACAGTTAACAGAACAAAATACCATGCAAATGATTCAGTTCTAGTATTTCTTTATTTTAAAAGAATAATAATAATTAAAAATGAAAACTCTTCTGAATAAGAACCACTTCTCGATTCCCAAACCTATTTCACAGCCTCGGCTCTCATATTATTCATCATAGACATGTACACTATTATACATGTAGAGACAGGCTGAATGTGTGTGTGTGTGTGTGTGTGTGTGTGGAGAGAGAGTGAGCACGTGGGAGATTGTGTTTTGGGGGAAGGGAGCAGTGAGTGAATAAATGTGAGAGGAAGATGACTTCTAATTTTTTTTTACCATTTTGTGTGGGTACGTGACAGATCTCCTTTCAGAGCAGCTAAGTAGTTCCTCACATGAGATCAGCACTTGTGTGGTTGGATTCTCTGGCTCATATAAAACCATCAGATGAGAGAGAGAGATAAATGTGTAAGAGAAACATATAGGAAGAGTTGCAGGCTCACAGATCATCATCATTTTTGTGTTTTAAAATAGAATGATGGATAGATGTAGTAACATATTTGATTTATTAGGTAAATTGTGTTGGTATCATCTCAGTACTGGTGTCAGCAAAGCATGCCAGTTGATACGTGTGTGTGTGTGTGTGTGTGTGTGTGTGTGTGTGTGTGTGTGTGTGTGTGTAAATGCAGAGATAGTCCATGAAGACGTAAAGATAGGTTCAGATGGAGAAAGCGATCAGGCTTCGGTCACGTCCTCCGATGAGGTGCACAGCCCCGTCAGAGTTCGTCTGAGAAACAACCCCGGCCGCAAAATTTCCACAGAGGTAATTTCATGTTTCTGAAAAATATATTTTTAGATCTGGACACTACATAATAAATTAGATGTAGGAAAACAAAAACATGCAAAAAAATAAACAAAAGTTTTCCATACAGTAGTGCTTGCTGTTTGTGACCTTTGTTTTGTTTTGTTTATTTGAATTAAATTGTGTACAACAAAATAACCATTAGTTTGTTTGTTGCTATTGAAGATTCGTCAGTTTTGCGTGACTAATGGTGCATTGTGGGTACTGAAAATACTGCGCAGCATGGTACCCATCAGTTAGATAGCTAGCCTGAGGGCCAAATGGGTTATTACTGCTGTGGAGTGTAATAGAACCTTTAGGCCTTAACTAATAATGCTTTTCTCCTCCACTCTCAGGACATAAATAAGCGTCTGTCTCTGCCAGCTGATATAAGACTTCCTGATGGCTACCTGGAGAAATTCAGCCTCAACAGTCCACTGTTTGACAAACCACTCAGCCGAAGATTACGCAGAGTATCGCTGGTAATGCCTCTCCCTTGTGATTAATTTGGGATGCCTCTTATTTTAAGATCTCTTTGTCTTTCTCTCTCTACATTGCTCTCTGTACACATCGTTTGGACTCATCTATTTTTTTTGTCATTCTCCTGT
The DNA here is from genome assembly GCF_025860055.1 of Xyrauchen texanus. Classification (NCBI taxonomy): domain Eukaryota; kingdom Metazoa; phylum Chordata; class Actinopteri; order Cypriniformes; family Catostomidae; genus Xyrauchen; species Xyrauchen texanus. The sequence goes on from NC_068302.1 coordinate 36,992,710, forward strand.
ATGTCTTACCACCAGTTGTTTTGCTCAGTCTCTCGTTCTCTCTCTCTCTCTTTGAGTGTCTTTGCTTTCCCTAGACTTGTCTTATTTGTTCAGGGTCATGTTATCAGTCCTTTGAAACCATTACAAATGCTTTGTCTGTGAATGCACAGACAAGACAAACATTCACTACTGAGATCATTCGCCAAAAATTATTCGCACTTCTTACAGTGTTATTAAAGGGTTGGTGAATATCAAGATAGTACTTGAATTTGACTTTTTTCAAATATCAAGATTTTCACCCCAAAATCAAGAGGAAAAAACTATGTTATAAATGTTAATGTTATTATTATTAATTTTATTATTATCTTATGTTAAAATTATTAACTATTATTAAATATATAATTATTATGGCTGTCGATTTTAAGCATTAATTCTATGCGATTAATCATTAATTAAACAATGCATTATAAAAAAGTTGATGCAATTTCCCTGGACTGTATTCCCTGTGAACATTCCTACTATAGGACCAATTTAAAGTTGCAGTCAGTAAGTTTTTGCATAAAGATTATAATAATACTTTTGAGAAATATGTTTAAAATGATTTACACGCATGCGATGAAGACTCCAGTCTTATCAGTAACCCAATTAAATCTGTTTAATTTTATATTGAGGGGGTCACACCCTCATGGGTGCTGCCATGTTGACATCATGTGCAGGGTTCGTACAAGGTGCTTGAAGTACTTGAAGTGCCTTTTTTCAAATTTAAGTCCTGGAAAACCCTTGAAAATAGCAATTTTTGCTTAAAAAGTTGCACAAGCTGAAGCCGGCAGCGTGTCACATGGCACCTCAGGCAAGGCCGTAACCAGGACCCCCCCAACACACACACAAAAAACACTAGAGAAATAAGTTTGGATGACAACATAATTATTTTCAATAACAACACGTGTGTGTGTGTGTGTGTGTTTGTTTTCCTTTATCGGAAACGGTGGAGCTCCATTTGTAGTGTATGCATCCTCTGAAATGGACTTGGGTTCTCACATACTAACTGTAATTGATAGAAAAATATTTCCATTATCAGTTCAGTTGACTCAACTGTTAGTTGACACAACACCTGTACTTCAATGCCATGCATACAATAATAAAGAATACCTTTAGCGTTTTTCCAGTCCCTAAATCCATCCCTCTGGAATGTGGTGTTAGACCCTTTCTGACTGTTGAACAGTATACACACACACACACACACAACAATATGCTGCATCCTCAGATGGAGAGTACTGTAGCCAGGGGTATTTATTTTCCCACTCCACACTATACCTCAACAGCCTTTTCCCAAATTGCCTTTGGGGATATATATACTGGTCCCTGCTCCATTTGTTTTGAAGGATGCTCTACCTCTCGTCATCAGAGTAGTGGCTTCTGCATTTATATATTGCAGGGTCATTGGCTGCAAAGCTTGAACCTTCTGACACAGTGAGTGTCACATCTTGACTGTCTTGGGAGGGCCCTTCACCTATTATTTCCCTCTTTTCTCCTTTTAACTCTTTCTCCTCCTCAACTGCCTGACTTCTCTCTCTACTGTCTCCTCTGTTTAATTTAACATAATAATAATAATGATAATAATAAAACAAGTCTAAATAACTGACCAATAAGTTATTTTATTATTATAATACTGGCAATAACTGACCATAATATCATTCAACAATAGGTTATGTTTGGGCCATGCTTATTAAAAGGATAATATCCATCACTTCAGAACACATTAATTATCCATATAATATTTAGCTTAATTGTCAGTGCAGATTAGCAATCTGCAACTCCACTGGATTTCAGCATTTCAGTAGGATATAGGTTTGAATCTCATTGGTAGCCCTATTGCATCTCATATTGTAGGCTATTTGCTGCATAACCATTAACTTTCTCACCTTCCCTCTTTCTCTTTGTCTGCTCATCTTCTGCTGGCTTTCCAAACGATAATTTAGTTTGTTGCAGCCTTTTCATTTTCGGTCATTTGAATGAAAATCACAGGCAGAAATTAACATGGCGTCAAGTTTATTTTGAACAATGGATTTGTGGGTATTGGAGTTTATGTGAGCTGTGTGAGACACTGCGTTGCCTTCTTTAATTGGTTTAGGAAACACTCCGCTACAGCAGACTACTTTCGTTTTGACATGACAGCGGTATTTGCAAGTATGTGTCACGTGACGGTCCGTTGATGCAAGAATAATTGTCTCATCGGCTATTTTCACTTCACAATGAAACAACACTTCAAGAAAAAAATACAGAGGACATGACCTCGGTGTCCTCAATGGTAGTTACGGCCATGGGCACTGATACTTTTGGCAGCGCTGTTCAGAATGGGCCAATCACAATCAGTTGTTAAGTTTAAAAAATACATTTTATAGATTAATTAAAAATTACTCTCCAAAGTGAAAATATTTTATGAGATGTAAAACGATCTGACATTTGAATACAGATCAATGAAAGATTCAGTTTTGTGAGCCTTCTAGCATCCCCTAAAGACAGCTTTGTGTCTCAAAAAATAGATTATTTCAGGTTGTTTTCAAATAAATTATATAATTCTATAACCTAACCTTTAATGATATGAAATGGCTTGACTCTGTTTTGCAATTTTTTTTAGAAGATATATTTGAAATTGTTAGTTGCCTGAAAAAAAAATCCTTGTCCCCTTCATCTGGTACACCACTTCTGTGACATTTAAAGATATTTATGTATTTATTTTGTTCTTTTTTTTTTTAATACAAGCATTAGTGCAAGGCCGAACAGTGTGTAAAAAAAGCAAAACAAAATTATTATTAACAATTAAAATATTTAAAAAAGAATGTTTGTCCCTTGATTTCATGGCATTGTTGTTGTTATCAACCTTAAACCTTTTTTTTATGTTTTGGTGGTGGTGTAACCCATTTAACCCTCATTAGTGTTAACTTGGTGTTAACTTGGCTCGTTCATGAAACAAAATTAAATAATAAAAGAAAGAACAACAGCCAAGTTGTCCTCAATGAATAAAAATGTATGTCAACGTGTTACTAAATGTTTACCCTCAGCCTTTTTGTAAGTTGGAAATTTACTTTTTGTTACATTTTTTGTAAGTTGGAAATGTTTTGAGAATGACCCATTTGCAATTTCAGTCAGTTCCTCACATAAATCTGTTGTGTGTCTTTAGAAAACATGGGACATTGCACATGAATCATATGCACTAATGTTTATGGACCCAGTTATTCACTTTTGTTGGAAAGCGAAGTCAATTTCATCATGAATGAACCAAGAATTGTCACTGTGAGAATATGTAGTTAAAGATGCACATCGAGATATGTTGTACTTGTAATAAGTAGTGTTTTATCAAAATAAATTTACTTAAAATTATTTTTATTTAAAATTTAATCATTAAAGAATTCGTTTTAATGACATCTCGAGCATAGTCCTTGAAAACAAATAAAAATGTGCGTGAAAAATTAATGAATGTCCTTGAGTTTAACTTTGTAGCATCTGTATGAACCCTGTATGGCAACCTGTGTCATGCAATTGAATGAGTTACTACTGCCTATAATAATATCTATAACAATTGTATTTTATAGAGAACTAGTATGATATGGAGATAATGGCTTCTGCATGAAACAGCAGCTGTTAGTAAACAAATGTAATGCATCCATGAAGACGGGTGTCAGTATGGAGTCCAAAACCACTGGTAATATTGGGACATGTAAGAGGCAGCTAAAACTTAAGAGCACCATTAAGCTTGAAGTACCAGCTGTTTTCAGTAGGGGGCAGTAAGCGAAACTCCAGCTGTATAGGCAAGGCGCAGCTGTAAAGCTGGCAAGCCTCACCCTTTTTCCTCCAAACTTAAGGATGGTCCTTATGGCCAAACAGTTCAATTAAACAATTGTTGGAAAATTACTTTTGTTATGCACAAAGCAGATGTCCTAAACGACTTGCATAAATTATAGTTTGCTAATATGAAATCTGTGGAGTGATTAAAAAAAAAATAGAACTTCTGACTTCAACTGTATATTTGACAGCCCTAGTAATTATAAATAATTTGTATTTGAAATATAATAATAATTGTTAATATAATATTTAAAATTATTTATTTAAAATTGATATCAAAAAGTAGATACAGTACAACAAATACTACCAATATGTACAAATGTTACAATTTAAATATGTCATTATTCTTTTTTCCTTGCATTATTCTTTTCTTGCATAATGAGAATTGTGCTTTACTGTTGCAATGCAAAAAAAACAAACCTTTGTTCATTTTCTATATGCAAAACATGTTCTTGACAGTCTTTGTGATATTCACCCAGAATATCAAAGGAATGTTCTCACTAAAATATTGATAATAAAATGTCTTGAGCTATGCTTGACATGATAGGTCAAATCATGTTTCCTACTTACCTGTGCTGCTAAAACAGGCTTGATTTGTGATGCATTTAAAAACTTGATGTGCTATGCTTTTATTGTTCCCAATTTATTTTGAGGAAGGATATTTTAGCTCATGGGTTGTATTAACCTCTGTTACCAGAGAGCACAGCCTTCTGAAAATAGGGGCAGTGTAATTTGGGCATATTCTAATGAGTTCACATGTATGCCTTTTGAAATTGTCTGCCCTGTATTCTTGTGTTTGTGGTCAATTAAGTGTAGCTTTTTAGTAGTTTGTAGTAACATTGTTTTTGTCTTTGTGTGTTTGCAGTCTGAGATTGGATTTGGAAAGCTGGAGACTTATGTGAAACTGGATAAACTGGGGGAGGTAACTTCACAGTCAATTCTTCCTTTACATATGAGCACTGTTCCAAAAATTAGTGAGCTGACTTTCTAAGCCACATTTTAAAAATGCTTTGCGGCAAGGTCAGTGAAAAGCTTGTCTCAAGATCGTGGACTTCTATAAATGTATATACCATAAATTAAATTCATTCAATACCGACAACATTTTAATAAAAACTTCAAATTTGTATGTATTATTTTTTTATAATTAATTAAAATTTTACTTAATTTATCCAACATTTACCCATGTTTTAGAATATTGTGTTATTAGCTTAGCTACATGTTAACGTCAAGCTCGTATTGGAATTAATTGCGAGTTACGTCTCCTATGCACTCCATGTGAGAAGCGCTATTTGTAGAATGTTCCAAGTTAGTAATTTAGGTTACATCACAGTGCTGCTTTAAAAGGGAACTACCAATGAAGACATTAGACTGCAATGCATCTCATTGGTTTTCAAACCGAACCATTTGAAACGTCACCTAGAAATATACATATTTTTTTTACATAAATATTTGTCTCATTGGTGTTTTTAAATATTTGTCTCATTTGTTCTTGTTATATGTACTCTGTCAATGTCTGTCTCTCTCAGGGCACCTACGCTACAGTATATAAGGGCCGCAGTAAGTTGACCGATAACCTGGTGGCCCTGAAGGAGATACGTTTAGAGCATGAAGAAGGAGCCCCATGCACTGCCATTAGAGAAGGTGAGTTACAAGCCTGCTGTAGTGAATCAGCACTAAAATTAGATCACCAAACTACTGCCCCAAATCTCCCACATGCTTCTGCCGCCACACACTTATATGTAGGGTGTTCTAGATGAACCTGTGAATCCTTAAATTCAGTGCCAATGGAGTTTACTTGTTTAATCAGCTGTGTACATTTTTGTTGTACTGTTTAGACATACTTTAATGTTCACAAAAAAGCTTCCTCCTCAGTCAACTCAGACCGTTTCTTGAAACTCAGCTGCAAAAAAAATCTCATTAAGGCTGCTTTCACACTTGGTTCGATTGCTTGGTCCGAAACGGAGTTTGTTTCCTCCCCCCTGACCCCGCTGGTCTCTGTTCACATCATATTACTGGTGTCCGAACTACGGTCCGATTGCGTTATCAATGTGAGGCAAACAGCAGCTGTTTACCACTGGAACTAGGTAACAAATCAAGAAGACATCAGCATTACTTTGTTGTTAAATTATTAGTTTATTTGGATTATACGTCATCACTGGTGGTTCACTTCCTTGATTTAGGACGATTGTATTCATATCAGCATACCCAGACCACCTGTCCTTTCATTCATGTCTCATTGAATGCTCAGAAAGTTATGTGGAGTTACAGAGACTACATGTTTACAGAATGATCTGTCTCTTTCTGTTTTTTTAGTGTCTCTTTTGAAGGACCTGAAACATGCCAACATTGTGACACTTCATGACATCATCCATACTCAGAAGTCTCTTACTCTTGTGTTCGAGTACCTGGTGAGTCACTTAGATGTGTGGTAGAGTAATTTAAACTTGCACGGTACTCATGATCTCTCACCCACTCATATGCACTCAATCATCTACAAAACAGTGTAAAAAAAATACTTTCAAACTGTAGCACACCTAACTATAAGCATAATTTGGCTAGGCTTCATAACATAAGGCAATAAAAGCTCTTCAATGTAAATCTGAGTTTTTGTCCGTACTGGTGGTTTGACAAGCAAAAGGACATTTTGTTGATCGTTAACCTCGTTAACCACCAAAAATCTTGGTATGTTAAAGGGAAAGTTCACCTTAATATGAAAATTCTCTAATCCTCATGCCACCCAGATGTGTATGACTGACTTTCTTCTGTTGAACACAAAGATTTTTAGAAGAATATCTCAGTTCTGTAGGTCTGTTCAATGCAAGTGAATGGTGGCCATAACTTTGAAGGTCTAAAAAGCACATAATGGCAGCATAAAGGTAATCCATACTTCTCCAGTGGTTAAATTCAATTTTCAGAAGCGATATAATAGGTGTGGGTGAGAAATAGGTCAATTAATTTGGTGCTTCAAAGTTCTGGCCACCATTCACTTGAATTGAATAAACCTAATGAGCTGAAATATTCTTCTAAAAAGCTTTGTTTGTGTTCAGCAGACCTGGGATGGCATTAGGGATGAGATCATTTAAATTTTTTGCTGAATTATACCTTTAAATATCAAATATGTTTTGATTGGCTCTGTTTGCATGTTCACATTCAGTGCAGACCGACATGCTTTGCACTTGGTTACAAGTGTACACAGCTCACACACATGCGCAATCTTCTCCATACAATCCATCAATTCAAGTTTCAGTGAATTGATTAATTAATTTGTATCTCCAGCTCTGCAGTCTTTCTTTACCTTTGTTTCATTTTCTCTGTTCCCAGATGTTCTTATGAATTTAATTAAGTTTCAATAATTCAGTTCATTTTCTTCTCCATCTATTTCTACCCTCTGTTATTCTAGGATAAAGACCTGAAACAGTACCTAGATGACTGTGGAAACTGCATTCATATGCACAATGTCAGGGTACTGCACAAATGTCTTTTTGACAAATGTCTTTCATTTCCGTTCATTTCTGTGTGGCAATGAGAGATGGTATTCTTACCCATCTGTGTTTGTGTCTCTCTCATAGCTCTTCCTGTTTCAGCTGTTGCGAGGTCTGAACTACTGTCACAGACGCAAAGTCCTTCATCGAGACCTCAAGCCCCAAAATCTCCTGATCAACGATCGTGGGGAGCTAAAACTGGCCGACTTTGGTCTGTAACAAACAAATGATTTGTTCGGAATCAAATACTGACATACTACTCTTACCATTTCGGCATTATATGTGTGCCGGTAGAGGGTACAGTATAAGATCAGTATTATGTGTAATCCGATTACAAAGTATTTAGTTACTGTAATACAATTACTTTTTAGTCAAAAATGAGTGGAATGCATTTCATTTTCAATTCTTTCAATTGGACTACAGCTACAGACTTAATTTAATTACTTTTAGTTCTAATGTATTATTTATTTATAATACATTATTTATGGCTCCATATCAAGTCATTGTGAAGGAAAAATGTGAGGTGCTGAGTGTATGGCTTGAGTGTAATGATGAACAAGAAAGAAATAGACATTTTGAATTTGAGCGGAAAAGTGTAGTAATTGGTCATTTGATTACTTTTCCTATGAAGTAATTAGTAAAGTAATCTGATTACAAATTATTAGTCATTTGTAGTGGATTACTATTAAGTAACTTTGCTAACACTGTATAAGATGCCATTTGCAATTTGAAATGATGCCTACTGTTTTGTGTACTAATTTAAAAAAACAGTAGTCAGTATACTGCACAGTATTCAGCAAGCTAGTATTCCATTCCAAACATAGCCAAACATACTTCAGATCAAGTGTACTGTACTAGTGGATGAATGTCTTTTAAAAGTGTTCTAAAGCTGAAGTATGTAATTTTTGTGACACCAGCACCACCTAATGGAATTGCAAAAACAATGTTTTCAAAACAACTTTCTAAATACCCCTCTGGTCTGCTGCTCATCAAACAAAGAGATTGTCCTGCCCCCTACTCACACCATTGGTTGAGTATCGTTGTTTGGTTTTCATAGCACCACCAAGATGCAGTGTTTACCTTTTTCAAGAAAATGTACCTATGAATGTCTTACTTTTTGTTGTCTCTGCATATTAAGTTTGGATAGAAGAAGGTATTTTAACACTGAAAATATTATATACTTCAGCTTTAAATTTTGCGTAAGCTGTAAACTTCAAATCGTTGTTAATATTGAGTTTTTAATTGATCTGCAGGTCTTGCACGAGCTAAGTCGATTCCCACTAAGACCTACTCCAATGAGGTGGTAACACTTTGGTACCGCCCCCCTGACATCTTATTGGGCAGCACAGACTATTCCACTCAGATTGACATGTGGTGAGCTTCCTCCTCCCTGTGCACTAATATTTATGTACCTTCACACATAAAAAATGCATGAATGTTACTGCATATTTGACTAAATATTAAACCAAGTGACATTTATTTAAAAAAAAAAAAAAAAAGGAAAAATGTTTGCACAGGCACACTTTTTCAAAGCTTTTCAAAAAATATTGTTTGGTTAAAATGACAAACCAAAGATATACTTTTCAAAATGAAGATGAAAAGTATTTTGACACTCTCTGGTAGTTAACATTAGTGGAATATGTTCATAGTTAATGTGCTGAACTACGCCTGTGTGAATTTGATCCGAACAGACTTCATGCATCCATTAAAAATGAGGATGAATTTGAATGGAGTTTGAATGTGTGTCCATCTTTGCAGGGGTGTTGGCTGTATCTTCTACGAGATGTCGACGGGTCGGCCCTTGTTCCCGGGCTCCACAGTGGAGGAGGAGCTGCACTTTATCTTCAAACTGCTCGGTAGCGCTCTCCCCCACTCTCTCCTCCTCTCACATTCTGCTCTTTCTGGCTCTAGATCTGACAGTTTGTGTCTGTGTGTGTCACTGTAATATTAATAAACCCTCCTGCGCCTTTTCATAGGTACGCCCACAGAGGAGACCTGGCCTGGAATAACCTCCAATGAGGAATTCATCTCCTATAACTACCCCCGATACCGCGCAGACTGTCTCCATAACCACACTCCACGGTAACAACAGCTGTCCTCTGGGCCTGATGCCAGAAACCATCTCTGTTCCTGTCGTAAAAAAGAGTGATACACTATTGGAGTTCATTCAACAATTTGTCATTTTTCTCTCCTACAGATTGGACAATGATGGAGTTGAACTTCTGTCTAAACTGCTGCAGGTGATCTGAATATTATTTCAATAGAAGTGTTAGTATGTCACTTCTCTTTTCCAGAGTTCAGTTCTCTGGTTATTTCTGTCAAGCTATATGTATGCATTAATGTGTGTATAAAGATAACTAGTGCTGCTCACATTTACCAAATAAATATTCCTTGAAGTCAACATGAAATCCGATTTGACACTATTTACTTTCTTAATACACGTTCCTGGTCTTATCGTGCACAATTCATCAGTGCATGTTATTATAAAGAAACAAATGTTAGTCTTTACAATCTTTCCTCAACTTGCTCCGCCACTGTAGCAGATTTGTTTTATGTTGCCATCACTGAGGCAGAGCAAGCTATTTGTTAATGCTAACAGGTATTTTGCCATTGTTTCGGCTACTGTTTTTCTAAAATCTTGTAAACAGTGAATGCATAAAATTAATTGTGGTCAGTAATAAAGAATATGGCAATACAAGCTAATAATTCTAGGTTTGAAGAAGTAGAACTATCTTTGGGATATGTTGAGATGCACTTGCCTTTCACACTTGCCCTTTATTTTTGAACAAGAATATCCTGTTTCACTCAGTAATATGTCAAATTACAAAAATGTGACGAGAATGTAATTTAGTGTTTTTAATGAGCATAATAAGAGTTGTTATTGTTCATTACTTGGGTATGTGTGCTTGTCTAAAGCTAATCTGTCTTTCAGTTTGAGGGGAAGAAACGCACCGCGGCAGATGAAGCCATGAGAAGTCTATACTTCCACTGCCTAGGCGAGAGGATTCTCACACTGCCAGACAGTGAGTTTACACACAAACACACATTTCTCCCACCACCAAGGAAAATTACAATGCCAGATAACAGATGCATACACACAAACGCACACCTTCCCACTGACTGAGTTAAGGTACCAGACAGTAATCTCGCACATATAGGCCCTGTTTCCAACTGGTATTAAGATGTGGTCAGCCCTAAATACAGGTCCAAACAGGGTCTAAAATGTTTTGTTGTCAGATCACAAAAACCACATACAAATTTGGTCTAAAATACATGTGACCAGATCGCAATTGAGGTATAAATGTTAATCCGTCCTGTATGCGTCTCAGCAGCAGTGAACACCACACCTTCCTGTCAGTCAACTGCTGCATTAAAACAAGAGTTTAAACTTTGCCTTTACGAGCGGATTGAAAGGAAATTACCGTCCAATCAGGAAATTGAAAAAAGTGGTTACATACACGATCACAAGAACTTCACGGATATTCTTTAGTGTGTCTGATATCAACACAGATGACAAGCACGGACACCTGAACCTCTTTTAATACAGGTAATCCATTAAAATAACGAATAATTCTGCTTGACATGTTGTGTTTGTGCTTGGATTAAATTTCAACCGCATCTGGGAGAAACAGCGCTCCATTTTTCCCAAGCTTTCTTTGTCTTTTTTTAATTCATTACGCTTTAATATCGTGCAGTAACAGACTGACATAATGATAGATGTATGTCGTCATGAAACGGAGACACTCCCCTCCAAATCCAAACACAAGTGGTCACAGGAGATGCATTTAAGTGACCGGGTGTAAAGAGCGACGTGTCACCTGAAAACATGTGATCAAATCACCTGAGACACCTTGTAATACCAGGTGGAAATGGGGCCATACAAACATACATACTTTCTAGCTTGAAAGACATTTAATTCCAGCCAGCCTGTATGAGCTGGTCTAGTCTTTCACTGAATCAATTCAGTATCAAATGTATAAAAAAAGCTTACACAAATACTCACAACTGTTAAATTCTTCTCTGCCAGCTACATCTATATTTGCACTTCAAGATATTCAGCTGGAGAAGGAGCCAGGAATGAGGACGAGCGCGCTGTCAGAATCAGGTAAAATGACAGGGCACATGAATGATGATGATAGCAGTCAGCTTCATTCTTTCAGCATGTCTTGCACTTTTGCTTCCATGTGAGACAATGAAAGTGAATGTTAGTAAGGCACATCTATGATGACAACGACAATAAGTTAGACATTCTCAGAAGGATGTTCTTGTTATTCAGGTCATTCGGTGCTAACTTTGTTCTATACTGTCTTTCCCCACTCCCTTTCTTTTCTCTACCTTCCTGTTTGTATATTCTTTGTTGTGTATTTCTCCACACGCTTTTCAATTTAAACCACTGCGTTCCAGAGCTTTTGCAAAGATGTCTAAGGTTCCGACACACCTTAGGTACATACAGTATTTGTCACCCTCTGCTCAAGGCAGGAGGTCACAAATGACAACTGCATTTCTTCCCCTAAACTGCGTTTCCTCTTTGTCTGTGATTTACTGTCCTGTTTTACCCCGTATGAATTACACAACAACATCTTATTCACTTAAAATGATATTTTCTCTTTATAGTCATTGGCAGATCTAAGGCATTATTATTCAGTCAGCTTTGGTGTGCATTATAAAAAAAAATTCAAAGAATAAAGAACATGGAAAGCATTAATTAGTAGATAGTTGGATTAGTTAAAATCATCTTTTGCATGCATCACTCAAAAAAACAACAAAAAAAAAGGACATGTGGTAATGCCTCTAATCAACAAACATTTAATCACAACATCAATACACACAGATTGGACAATCAACTCATACTTACCATTTGTTTCATTGGTTATTGTTTAATTTACTGAAATCAATCCTCCCCATCTGTCACCTTTTTTCTTTTTGTGTATCTTCTATTCAGCACATCATAATTAAAATGTGCTTTTGAATTTCCACTGTCCCCTTTAACAATCTGCATGAAGTGCATGTGAAAGCCAGGGCTTCCAGGTTGTTGTTTTTTAACAAATGGTTACAACGATGGCTGAACAAGGGTTTTACCAGGTTTTTTAATGTTACATAATTGAGAAACATTTCTGTTTATTGACATCCATCCTCCTTAAACATCCATGATCATAGACTGGTTAGAATAACATCACCATTCATGATATATAATTTGAGAAAAAAAACCCCACTATTTTCAACTAAGAAAATTATAAGACATTATTAGAGTTAAATTTACTCCCAAACAGATGTTTTTTTTTTAAGGTTAATGCTCTTAAATTTGAAATAATCTAAACTAGAGATGCACGAATGTATCGCTGCCAATATTTATCGGCCAAGTATTTACCAAATTAAATCCACTGATGTATTGGTTATTAACATGAAAACGGCGGTATGAAAAAACTATAGTTTATTTCTAAGTAATTAGTAACAAACTTTGTAAAAACTCTGAGGATTCAAATGTACAATCCAGAAATTATCATCTATTTCTTTTATCTTCTATTTATCTTTCTTTGTGTCTTTCTTTAAAATATTGTCCTGTATTCAACAAATCCAATCCATGTTCAATGGAAATTATTTATTGTTAGAACAGTAAATAAAATTAAAAAAAGCTTTTGTACCTCTTTGTACATTTTTAAAGCATAATTCCTATGTAAAACATGATCTGATGACAAAATAAGGTAAGTGGCAAAATATTGGCCTATTATGTTTTGTTAAAATCGGTGTTGTACCGGCCAAAAATGTGGCACATCCCTAAATTAAACATCACGACCCTAAACTTTAAACCTAACCAATCGTATCATAAAAGCAAATGTGACATGAAAAATTTTGTAATTTTGTGGTGCTTCTGTGACAATTATGGCTTTAGTGTCTCTTCAGTACTTGTACACCAGTCCTTTGCATCACTAGTGCAACGCTCTATCATTGATCAGGCAATTGATCAGGCTCGAACAAGCTTGTAAATGTAGTTGGTTTTGTAAAAGAAAAGTTCAAATGTATCGCCTTTCAAGTCATGCACTATAGTGAAAGAGTTTAGATGACATACTGTAAAATAGCATTGTGAAAGAACAGGACTAAAAGTAATGTTAATGAACTGATAATCTGCTATTTTAATCCAGATTTTTGTGAAAGTCAATAAACGTTATTGTTGCTGTAATGTTTATTTCACTTGGAAACTGCTGTAATACACCAAACCAACAAAAATATTTGAGTAAAAATGTAGGTGGTGTAATGTGATTCTTTGAGATGAGGTATGTTTTCCAATAAGAACATAGATTAAAAATACACAAACTCAGTCTAATTTGATTTTAGAATTTGGAATGAGATGAGTAAATTAGTTTTTCAGTTCATTCATTTCCTCATTACATACTTTTTTGCTCTCTAACAAATGTTGTAAAATTGTGATTCTTCTTCCGGAACCCAGGCAGTTAATAAAGTGGGTGATAAATATTGTGCTCCGATCAAGTGGGCGATGTGCTAAAAACAGACTCTTCTGTTGTCTTGCTACACTTATTTACAGTAAAACAAGAGTTGAAGACATACAATCAGAACTAGGGACCAAAATGAAGAGGAATATGGGTAATTTCTCTGCAATGATTCCCAGAAGTCAGGGTTGACCTCACATTTCAAATGTGCCGACAAGTTTTGGTGTAACTCTGCCATGCACGTTTTCTGGTCTTTCACTGAGCTTGATGTCAAAGCTAATGCATAAAGAGTATTGGGCATGTTTGAGACAACATCGCCCATGCACCGAAGCACTAATGCTAATGTGGCCTTTTAGCCCACAGCTCTGGTTAAAACACTAACAGAGAATTGCTCCCTGTGTGAATACCCCCTTCTCTTGCCAAATAAGAAAACAGCCCAGGCTTCTCTAGACCCAAAACTGGGCATGCATAACTGCATGTGAAAGTGGATGGGTGTTTTGGGGCTTGTTAATATGTGTCTGTGTGGCTTTCGATTTGTTAACCTCACCCCCACTGCTCATGCCCAGTTCTCTAAATGAATTGTGCGCTGATTTTATTTTTTTTATCAATTCTGGTGACCCTTTATAGCCTCTGACAGCCCTTATCAATGCATTTGTTTTTCTTTTTAAGTGTGTATAATGCTGTATGCAACATTTAGGGTGCTTGCACGCTAGAAAAAAGTCTGATAGATTGGATACGTTAGAGGCATTTTGAGCATTTTTTTTTTTAGCATCTCTGTCATGAGCGTTTCATCTTTAAAGGCTTAAGTATACTTTGCACAGTGAAGACACAGATTTTGTATGCATGTTTAGAAATGCGTTTAATTGTGACTAATTTGATTAATTAATCAGGATATCATGTAATTAATTCCATAAAAGTTTTAATCAATTGACAGATCTCGTTTTTACGCATACACTAGCGAATGTGTACAGTCGAGTGCTCTAGCATTTCAAAGTATACTTTAATTTCATTTTATTTTCATTTCTGCATTTGGCAGATGCTTTTATCCAAAGCGACTTACAGTGCACTTATTACAGCGACAGTCCCCCGGAGCAACCTGGAGTTAAGTGCCTTGCTCAAAGACATAATGGTGGTGGCTGTGGGCATTGAACCAGCAACCTTCTGATTAACAGTTATGTGCTTTAGCCCACTACGCCACCACTACTCCAATGGAGTATACTCCATTTGACCATGCGTGTGTACACAGGCCGTCGACACGTACACTACGACTGCTATGTGAAACTGGACTATTTCTCTTCAGAAATAGAAGAGTCTCTTGCTTACAGTTACTTGTTACAGTACTTTGTGAAAACAACAGCCCAGCTTTTTAAGTGTTGCAACCTTGTGGACCCACTAATTGGTGCAAACAATTCTAGGCACATGCACAGACTATGCGAACAGTTTATGCATTTTATGGTTAAAAAAAAAATCTGGCTCTACATGTTAGGCTTTGATACAACTGTGTATGGTTCCATTCTGTTGTGGTAGATCCAACTACTTTTGAAAGCAAGAACATGTTTTATGGGAAGGCCCCCTAAACTATGTGTCCGATCAGTGTTAGTTGAAGCTAAAACTAGCCTAATTATACAGGGTTTCCCTGTATATGCCATCCCAGATGTTTATGACTTGCTTTTTCTGCAAAACACAAATGAAGATTTTTAGAAGAATATCTCTGCTCTGTGGGTCCATACAATGCAAGTGAACTGTGACCAGACATTTCAAGCTCCAAAAATCACATGAATGCAGCTTTAAAGTAATCCATATGACTTCAGTGGTTAAATCCATTTCTTCAGAAAATATAATAGGTGTGACTTTCAGAATGTGAAAGCGAAAGTGGAGATTTATAGTAAAAAGTAATTGATCTGTTTTTCACCTAATGTAATTGCAAAGCTTCAGAAGACATTGATTTAACATCTGGAGTCTTGTGGATTACTTTTATGCTGCATTTATGTGAATTTTGGAACTTGAATGTTCTGGTCTCCATTCACTTGCATTGTATGAACCTACAGAGCTGAAATATTCTTCTAAAAATCTTTCGTGTTCAACAGATGAGAGAAAATCATACGCATCTGGGATGGCATGAGGGTTAGTAATTGAGAGAATTTTCATTTTTGGCTGAACTATCCCTTAAAGACCGATTAGTTGACTAGTTGTTCAGACAACCCACCAACATTTTTATTTATTTTTTTAAATGTAGTTTGTGCATTCCGGATTTTGAAAGTTTGGACATTTTTTGGTCAGTTTGAAATCAAGTTGGGAATACAGCAAATTGGCCAACAGATGTCCAGTTTCTTTCAGAAAAAGTAAATATTCTCAACTTTTGTTTGCATGATGTAGCACCACTCTAGTGTGTAAGCACCGTTATCCACTGTACCCTGCCGTACACTTAAGTAAATTACTTTTTTCCTTTTTCTTAGACAACAGCATATCTCAACGACAGAGCCTGCTCTTCTGAGGGTGTGTTGGGTATCTCGGCTCAGGATGGGACGGGGAAACCGAAGATATACGTCAAGACGCGTCGAGACATTTCCTGTTGTAAAGATAAAGGGATATCTGTTTTTTATTTCTGTGAATGAGTCATTGCTAGTCCTGTGGCATTATGTGTTTAGAAGGGGTCACTGTAGCTGTTTACATGGAGATGCAGAGGACAATGTCATCATGTTTGTTTGATTTGTGTACGTGTTTTCTGTTCAAATTATGATGCATTCTCATTTCCCATGTTCTTCCTGTTCATAGTATCTTCTCAACACTGTTGTCCTTCAAACCACTGCAATCAATGTCATTGGATATCAGATGACCTGCTTAAATTTCAAGTGCTCTGGCTCTGCATCCTTTGACTTAAACAAATCAATGTTTTTTGCAATACTTTTCAATTGTAATCTATGTAGAAGGAAGGCCATTTAATGAAGGAAAATGTCAATTAGAGCATGAATGCTCTTAATATCAGTCAACAACAAGCCAAGTCAATGAAGGTGATCACTCCAGTCTTCCAGAATAACAGTCCCCTTTATTACTGAATTCAGCCGTCCCATCCAAAGACTAACATTTAGAACTATGCCAACACAGTGGTTCTGTAATCATCAACAATAATCTGTGTTGTTTGTATTCATCAGAACATTGAAGTCAAGCTGTATGTCAGACTTAACTTTAACGGTCCATGTTCCTAATGTTTTCAATTGTGTTTTTGTTTGAAAAATCATTTCACCCTCTGTTCTTGTTTTATTTTTTTGCCAATACATTTTTCTAATCTAGAAAATGGTTTCACCAAAGACCCCATGGCTCTCTCTCTCTCCCACTTGGTTTGACCTGGATTGAGCTTCCAATTTTCATTATGTTCAAGTTGAAACCTCTAATAACCCACTGAAGAAACGGATACACTGTGTCAAGGACAAATGCTGGCAAGGATTTTCTGTATAAAGCATGAAAGCCTCCAATATTCTTTTTTTTCTGCGGTTACCAAATTCATGCTATGCTTATAATTCCACCATTACTGCAGCACTGGAGCCAAATTCAAAGGCAGATCTGTCAATGAACTCATACTGGCATGCCCGGGTGTGTGTGGAGAACAAGTTGACTCAGGTTTCTGTCACTCTGCAGAACAGCTGAGTGCGGGCAGATAATGTTTCGCATTTCGCCTCGGTTGTTCATACTCCACAGGTTTTGGAGTGCATTGGTGTCGTGTAACACCACAAATCCATCCCCGGTACAAACCAAGGCCTTTGCGCACAATGCTTGTCGACAACAGTCAAACAAATTATTATTGGGTGAATCTCACAAAAAAACCTGTAAAGAACAGGTCTGAGTTCTATTTCAGCCCCAAATCAACCGTAAGAAATTCTATTTTGCTTAGAAAATGATGCCTATTTATAGGACCATTTAAGCTAAACACATTTGACATTTTATTTGGTATATTATTAAAAAAAAACAATGCATTGTATACTGCATTTTAAAGTATATAAACACATGGTAGTTGTTCTCACTTCAGTATGTGCTGATGTAAGTTTAAAACATTTAATACAGTATTAAATCCAGTAAAAGTGCTGTATTACATTACTAATTGAAAGTAATTGAATATATATATATATATATATATATATATATATATATATTAGGCAAATTTTTCAGATTTTTGCCTTTATTGCTTTGTGACATTTGTTTTCATGACTATTAAGCACATTTCCTCTCAAATTTGAAATACTGTAATTAAAAAAAAATGGTGATATGAAGAAAATAAAAAAAAAGTACTTTTGAAGTTGCATTTTAATATGTATTGTATTTAAAATATATATTCAATACTTAATTCAAATAATGAAATTAATATTTACGGTAGACTATTGTATTAATGAGAATTACAGTTAAGGAGAACTACAAAAATGCTCAAAAGTAAGCCCATGTGAATGAGAATTTAAGAGGGCAATGTGCTTAATTTTCATGAAAATAACATAATGAAAAAAATCTCAGTGGTCCTTAATATAGTAGTCATTTTCTTTACGCAAAATCGAAATTATTTTTAGTTTCATTTTATTTTTTATGAAAATTACCTATTTTGTTAAATTCACCCTATTAGAATTGAACACCAAGTTTCACTGAGTGGATTTTTTTTTACTATATTGTATTTTTATTTGTTATTTGAAGCAATCCCAAAAACATTGGTCTACTGGTGATGGATTGTGATTTTCCTTCCTCTCTGCTGAAGAATACCTGTGTGCATATATGCGTGTGTATGAGCGGGATGCTCTCATTAAGGGATATGCAGACTTGCATGGCAGTGTTGTATAGTTTAAGACTGCGGTACATTGTAAATAGCCTTAGAATGTTTTTTTGGCAAATCAGAAGAGTGCAATGAAAAATCCTCCTAACAATGTATCATTTTTAAAAGAATATCATTTTTGTTATACATATCATTGTTGACGTTGTTATTGTGTTCTCATTTTTTTAAAGAGATGTAGTAACCAAAAGATGTTGTTACTACCTTAGAAGACTTGTATGTTGTAGATATTTGGTTTTGATGTTTGTTAGTTCATAAGAATGAATTTTGGCTCGTCTAATTTAAAGCTGTCATCTGAAATGTGGATAGATTACGGCTAAAGGGCTTCAATGGCTGTATGTGGTTGTGTGGTAGACACCTGTTTATTACTGCGCAATAATTGCAAATATACGCAATAATTATTAGTATTTTTTTTTTTTTTACATAATCCTTTCAAATAGCTATAATATTGATTTCTGCAAACAGTGTAGTGTATATATATATACAATTTCTGGTGCTATTTGTTTATATATATATATATCACACATAATAGCACCAGAAATTGTCATGCATTGTATTGAGGGTGAAAGGCTTTTATAAATGGATACATTCTGAGCCAATATATACTTTACACATATTTCAGTATGGGTGAAAGGTTTTGATGTTTATTTTGTAGGATTCAGTTGCTAAAAGAATCTTGATTACTTATCAGTACAGTATTATTATCTTTTCATATTTTATTTTGCAGTTGTACACAACAAGAGCCCAAGGTTTCTGGATTTTCAGCAGGTTTAACTGGTGTTTTCTGGTTGACATTTGTCCATATGTAAAGGCATGAGAAAGATGCAGTCAGCTGTAATACTGTACCTATATGTTAAAAGCAGTATAGAGAAACACATTAAGCAATACTCACTGCAGATTCACAGATCTTTAATGCAGGAAATCCTCTCAGATAGCCATAGTATATTTTCTGATTGACAATGAGTTGAAATAATTATGCATATATGAATGGTCACACTTTCTGTACGAGTTAAGCCAATTGTTAACCCAAATAACAATTGTATATGCTTTGATGCAATGCTGGAAATCTATTTTCCTGTCTTTTATATCTATCTATCTATCTCTCTCTCTCTATATATACATACACACACACACACACAAGATCAGCCACAATATTGTGTAGGTCCCCCCTCGTGCCGCCAAAACAGCACCAACCCGCATCTCAGAATAGCATTCAGAGATGCTAATATTCTCACCACGACTGTACAGAGTGGTTATCTGAGTTACTGTAGTCTTTGTCAGTTTGAACCAGTCTGGCCATTCTCTGTTGACCTTTCCATCTGCAGAACTGACGCTTATTGGATGTTTCTTGTTTTTGGCACAATTCAGAGTAAATTCTAGAGACGTGTGTGTGAAAATCCCAGAAGATCAGCAGTTACAGAAATACTCAAACCAGCCTGTCTGGCACAAACAATCTCTGATAAAGTCTACGGTAACTCAGATAACCTCTCTGTACAATTGTGGTGAGAAGAATATCATCTCAGAATGCTAATCTGAAATGCGAGTTGGCACTGTCATGGTGGCACGAGGGGGACCTACACAATATTAGGCAATGTTGTGGCTGATCAGTGTGTGTGTGTGTATATATATATATATATATATATATATATATATATATATATATATATATATATATATATATATATACACACACACACACTACCGGTCAAAAGACAGTTTTTTTTTTCACATTTTAGAATAATAGTAAAGTCATCAAAACTATGGAATAACATAAATTGATTATGCCTTGAATTTGCAGAAATGTACTCTTGACATTTTCTCAAGCAGCTTCTTGAGGTATCACCCTGGGATGCTTTTAAACAGATATTGAAGGAGTTTCCATCAATTTTGGGCACTTATTGGCTGCTTTTCTTTATTATTTGGTCCAAGTCTTCAATTTTTATTTTTATTATTATGATTATTATTACATTTTAATTTAATAATGAAATAAATTAATATGGTGGCATCATTTTATGTTTGTCTACAAAACTAATTTCAAACATTTAAGCATACACCTTCAGATCAAAAGATTTTAAAGATCATGAGAAACATTTCAGTCAAGTGTTTCAAAAGTTTTCACTGGTAGTGTGTGTGTATATATATATATAAGAGAGAAAGAGAGAATATATATAATATCTTTTTCAGTAATAGTCCTTTACCAAAGGATATGTGGTTCAGGAATATGTGGGTTTTAGTTTATTGAAATGAAAAATCTCTGTATCAGTAATTACAAAGTACTAGACCAGTAGTTTGTAAACTGGGAGTGCCCAGTTTAATTCTTTTATTTTAAATACCATCACTGTCAAATTATTAAATCTCTTCAATGGTTTGGGAAAGAAGCACAAAAAATATGTCATTAGAAAGTTGAGACCTTTCTTTTTACTTTGGTGCATAATACAATTCTGGGTCAATGCAACTCAAAATGATGGAGCAGGTCACATAATATTTATAATTATTTATTTATCGTGAAAAGGTGACTATAATTATTCAGGCAACATATCATAAAATTCATTTTGGACTCAATAATTAATATTTACAAAATGATTATAAGGATCCAGATAAAAATAACACAGTTTGTTTGGATGTATTGGAGTCTGTCAGCTCTTAATCTCGAGCAGCAGCTTTCATCCACAGACACCTGCAATAGCAGTTTGTCTATCTACAACATGGATGTATTTGTCACTCATGAAAAGAGGAGTGTTTGTAGCGTTGACCCATCTATATCTTCAAATAAGCCAGTTCATGTAGTGCCTCTCTGGGGAGCCTGACTTAAGTTTGAGAACCCCTAGACTAGACAATGCAGAAATATGTCTGACTGTTAATTCATGATGCATGTATGATTGCTGAACTTTTTGCCAACAAACTTGATCCATCTCTGTCAATTATAAACCAATAAGTCGACTCAGAATATTGGCGCCAACAAGCTGTAAAATATTCAGGCGGAGAACAAATGTGAATTATATTTTCTGATGGTGTTCATTCTCCCAAACTTGAGCTGTTTTTATTTTGTTAATCTCCTAGTTTAAGAACAACAATAACCTCAAATGTAATTGGTTTTAATTATGCAATGTAAATGTAAACTGAATCTATGAATATTACCTTTCCCAATTTATACATTGAATCTACAAATCCACACATATTCAGATCTGTCACCATAATCACCAGAACAAATATTGATATTGATGGATGGAGGACCAAAGATGCCATAATTCAAAGTAAATAAATAAAAGTATTTGTAAAAAATTAAAATGTAAGATGTAAAATGTAACCCCATAAGAAATAGTTAATGGAGAGAAGAAAAAAACCTTGGGAGAATCCAGGCTCAGCTGGGGGAGCCATTTCCCCTCTTGCTAAACAGCATGAATATCAGTTATCCACGTGTAACTCAAGTCATTCATTAAGTAAACTGTATAAATGTTGGTGGGCAATGCTTAAAACTAACAATATGGACTACACTGTAGGATTACTTACAAATAATTACATGCAGAGATAAATATATATACAATAATATAATATATAAATAAGGAAATACATTTTAAGGAATAAGGAAATAAATAATATTTGAACATTTAAAACTTTTAAATTTCTTTGCAAATGTATTGATAATATATATTTAATTTGGCAGCTTTGGTCCTCTGTGGAAACCTGCAAAAAAAAAAAACATACACAAATAAATTCACATATTCGTGCATTAATAACTAACAAATAATTAAATAAATGCACCTGTTAATGCAAAAGTAGTACAATATAAAAACATAAATAAACAGTTAGAGAAATTAATTTTTTTTTTTTAAAGGAAATGCAAAATAAAGCAGATTTTTTTTATTCTATGTTTCTTAAATCATTCAATCATTTCGGAACGTAGTTCCGTATTTATTTGTCTTTCACGCAGCATGCTAATGAGAGGATGCCAACAGCCCTCCTGGCATCACAGTCAAACTATGGAGTGACTCCCAAAGAGACACTCAAGTGCAACGGTTTACGGGTACAGCTCCACAAGACAGTGAATCATTTGGAGAATCGTTAGAGCGAGACCCTTTGCTCAACTTTTTAAAATTAATTGATCATGAAAATTGGGTAACGACAGAATTAATTAATGCCACAGTCAAGCGCAGCACTTTTCCAATGATCAGCCAATGATGTCATATATTCCACATACTGATGTTTGATTGACATCCTCTCATTATCATGTTGCGCAAAGGAAAAATGTATACTGAATTACATACAGAAATGCATGAATGATTAAAGAAATATAGATTTAAAAGTCAACTTTCAATGTTGCATTTTCTTTAAGAATTTTGCATTTCCCCAACCAAATTATTTGTTTTATATTGTATTATTTTTGCACTGATGGTTGCATTTATTTATTTATGTATTTATTTGATTATTTGTATATCTCCTCACCGTTGTTGGGTAGCGTTACTTTCAAAAGTAACTCGTTAGAATAGTGCGTTACTCCTTAAAAAAGTAACTTAAGTAATTTTTAATGGAAAGTAAAACATTACTTTTGCGTTACTTGTTTTTAAACAGCCATTTTCTCTTCTGATATACTATGCATGCATTGCAAACAAGAGACATTACAGGTCATGCTAGCTACTGTACAACACTCTTGTCAAAACAAAATAGTAAACAAACAGATACAGTATTTAGAAAGTAGGCCTTCATGTCATATTTCTAATAAAGTACATAAATATGCATGATATGTTTTTCCATCGACATGGCAGCCAACATGAATAATGAAGAATAAACACTGACTTACCTTAAAGTCCAGCACTTGAACCTGCATCATATATGTCATCATATACGGTGCCTATTGACAACGCCAGAGTCAACTTGAGATGTTTTTCAGAAGTCAGCATAAAATTCAGTGGGGGATGCCAACTTAACGTGTTTAAGGAATAAGTCTGATTTGATAAATATTAAGTCAATTCAGTGCAGGCTGCATACTACTGACATCCTACTGCAAACCCGCATGTTGATACAATTTGATTGGGATCGTTTTTAATGACACCAAAACGTCATAAAAACTAATTGTTTATTAGAAAACAAAAATGTAGAATCTTTTTAGGAACTAAGACATTTTCTCTGCATACACAATCGATGTAGAACATTGCTCGGAGTCACTGATCCAGAGTCAGATTTTCTCATCCCTTTCTCCAAGTTACAGGGATCTCTAACATGGAGCAGTTCGGCTGCATAAGTCCATGAATTGAGCGAGTATTTCACCCAGTGTATCATGTCGCGGTCAGCGGAAGACTAGTCTCATAATCGCTCTGCCTATACACGTTTACTGATTTTTATAATGCAATGAGTATTAACACATGAATCAACCGCACTGCACTCAATCGAATGTTGACCTCATATTACTCTAAAACACGAGCGAGTTGACTGAAAGGCGATGTCTGTATCTTAAAAGTGATTGTCTCTTTTACCTGCAAGGCGGGACTTCCTTTCTACATCCATTGACTGTTGTGTGCTAGAGCTTCTTGGTTGGGCGTTCCAGTTTTTCCCATTAATTTAAATAAAAGTGACTCAGTGTCTCAATCTGCTAAATAGTCTCTGACCTCACACTCTATATATAGAACAACAATGCCAATCATGCACTACGTCTCCTGCCAGACGTTTGCACACTTTTCCTCCTTATTCATCGCAATACAGGGAAAGTAGAGGTGTACAAAAGCAACGCGTTACTTTATTTAAAAAGTAACTCTAAAATAAAAAATATTGTGTTTCTTTACTCGTTACTCAAAAAGTTACCCCAAAACTCCTCACACATTTAATTATTTATGTATTTTTGTATGTACATATATGTAGATTTATTTATTATTTTTGTAGGTTTGTCCTCCATAAAAAAAATGAGCCGGAAAACCTGACAAGCAAAATCTTCCGAACAAATCACAAAGTTTGATTCATTCATATCCTACTTCTAAAGATGGCCAATGTTATGCATTAAAGCACTGGTTAGTGTGTAGGCAACCTCTGCAACATTTATGTGCAAATCATAGTGGAATAAGAGACTTAATATGCCTTGCAAATTCAATACAAATATATTACAGTTTTGATAAGATTTTGCTAGCAGTCTGAAACATGGTTTTCAAACAACCAATGGCACCAAATTGACACCAATATGACATGAGTCATGACCCATCAATTATAACACCTCTTCAGTCTTAACATATAAAATCATTTATGGTTTAGAGAGTGTTTATATTTTCAACAGTGTTATTCTGAAGTAATGAGATTAGGATTACATCACAGCTCACAGTAACTGGAACTGGACATAGACTGACCCATAGGCTTTATTTCATAAAATTATATAAATACCTTGATGTCCCTTCACTACATTAACATGTGACCTTTTAACTGCTATATATTAAATGAGGATTTCAAACTTGTTGATCTGTGTTTATTAGTATAAATAAATTCAGTTCTATATATTTTAATTGATTTCTAAAATAGTAAACATGTGCCTCAACGTGTATTAAAAAGCAACTTGGTTTGTTGACTGCTTTTTATATTTTGCTATTGGTTAATACCAAAGTTATCCAAAGCCTTGCATGGGTTATTGTTTCATTTTTCCAAGGAATGTTATAATGCTGACACCCTGCTTTGTGTTTCTTGTACGGAGCCAGTTTTTCTGCAGAGTAAAACCACATCATTAAAACCCAATGTTCTAAGACACATCTTCAAAAATGCTTAATGATACTGTTCATTTATTGTATCAAAGATATTCTGTATGATAATTCAATAAAGGTATGTAGATTTCTGAATAATAATATGTACCAAGCCCTGTCATTTTATTGCCATCATTGCAAACTGATTAGCAATCTTAAATAAAAACTATGGAAAAAAATTCATTTATTAGAATTTGCATACAATGCTATTTGTTAACATTAGTAAATGCACTAGGTTTCATGAACTATCAATAAACAATTAATATTTTATTAAGCATTTATTAATGTTGGTTAATGTTAATGTAATCAGTTGTTCATTGTTTGTTCATGTTAGCTCATATTGCATTAACTAATGTTAACATATACACATTTTAATATTAAAAATATATGTAAATGTTGAAATGACAATTATTACATTAAATTAAAGTATTGTAACTAATGTAGTTAACTCATGTTAATGTATACAATCTTATTATAATGTGTTACACCCTAACAGCATTTTTTTTATATTTTTGATTGTTTTTTGAATTATTCAATATAACATTTTATAAAAAATTGTAAGCTATAAAGTTATTATTTTTTTAAATGTATAAGTAAACATAAATTTGCATGAAAGTTTTATGCATTAAGACCTTTATGCATGTTTCATGAGAGGTAAACATTAACATTTATGAGAATTACAGTATTAGTTATCGTCACCTTCCTAAAATAATGTCCCAAGTATTTTTTTCAGGTTTTTCAGACATTTTACCAGAGGTGGCAAGCAACATGATGAGATGATTTAGGCAAAAAAAAAAAAAAATGACATTATTTTAGGAAGGTGACGTTATGCTAGTTCTACACACCTTTTCCCTGATCGCAGGAGTGTTCCAGGATTCATAACGCAAGTCTGTTTTTGTTTTACAGTCTCCAGTGTTTTGACTCGCATCGGAAGGGTTCGGTTTTTTTCATGCCCTACGGTTCTGTTTACGGTTCTCACACAAGCAGTTTTATGTGGACCAAACACTATACTAAAATACTTTGACAGTGTTTCCTGCAGTGCATTTCAGCAGCAGCACTACTACTGAAACTACAGCATGAAACACACTGTGTGCCCAGTGTACTCCGATTCTCAAACAAATGACCATTATGAGCTGGATCTTTTGATCCTGTAGGATGAATAACACACAGCGCTTCCAGGTTAGTCAAATTCACAAATTAATCTAATGAGCCAGTTCTTAGAACAAGTACAGCGCGAAACATCGGGCACTTCCGGTGTACTCTGATTTTTTAACAAATGACTCTTATGAGCTGGTTCTTTTTAGAGAACCAAAAACATGTACACATCGATGTGTACTGATCAGTCAGAGCGGTTACTGAATTGCACAAGTTGCTCTTTTGAAGTTTAAAAAAAAAAAAAGTATGCGATTCATTACAGTTTAAAAATTCAGGTTTGAGGTATGACTGTGTCATTTATGTTGTAGAACAAAACGTCCACATATCGTCAAGTAATGTTTACCACAGACTTTATTTTACACATAATAAAAAAAATTAAAAAAAACATTATAAAAAAACTATAGAAAAATCCTGGTTTTCCAGGTGTGTACTTCAACCTGAACAGCTCTATTAGAATAACCAGATTCTGGTGCATCTTCAATTTTGGATTAGAATTCTGCGATTGACACTTCCGGTCTGGTCATTGTCAACATGGCGCCGCTCACATCTTCCACACGTGAGTTGTTCGTTGAGGCAGTTGGGGCTGTCTTGGAAACGTGGCCAGTGTTGCAGGTGATTAATAATTCTTAAACATGTATTTCGGACACTTCTCTTATAACATACACTCACCTAAAGGATTATTAGGAACACCTGTTCAATTTCTCATTAATGCAATTATCTAATCAACCAATCACATGGCAGTTGCTTCAATGCATTTAGGGGTGTGGTCCTGGTCAAGACAATCTCCTGAACTCCAAACTGAATGTCAGAATGGGAAAGAAAGGTGATTTAAGCAATTTTGAGCGTGGCATGGTTGTTGGTGCCAGACGGGCCGGTCTGAGTATTTCACAATCTGCTCAGTTACTGGGATTTTCACGCACAACCATTTCTAGGGTTTACAAAGAATGGTGTGAAAAGGGAAAACATCCAGTATGCGGCAGTCCTGTGGGCTGAAAATGCCTTGTTGATGCTAGAGGTCAGAGGAGAATGGGCCGAATGATTCAAGCTGATAGAAGAGCAACTTTGCCTGAAATAACCACTCGTTACAACCGAGGTATGCAGCAAAGCATTTGTGAAGCCACAACACGCACAACCTTGAGGCGGATGGGCTACAACAGCAGAAGACCCCACCGGGTACCACTCATCTCCACTACAAATAGGAAAAAGAGGCTACAATTTGCAAGAGCTCACCAAAACTGGACAGTTGAAGACTGGAAAATGTTGCCTGGTCTGATGAGTCTCGATTTCTGTTGAGACATTCAGATGGTAGAGTCAGAATTTGGCGTAAACAGAATGAGAACATGGATCCATCATGCCTTGTTACCACTGTGCAGGCTGGTGGTGGTGGTGGTGGTGGTGGTGGTGTAATGGTGTGGGGGATGTTTTCTTGACACACTTTAGGCCCCTTAGTGCCAATTGGGCATCGTTTAAATGCCACGGCCTACCTGAGAATTGTTTCTGACCATGTCCATCCCTTTATGGCCACCATGTACCCATCCTCTGATGGCTACTTCCAGCAGGATAATGCACCATGTCACAAAGCTCGAATCATTTCAAATTGGTTTCTTGAACATGACAATGAGTTCACTGTACTAAAATGGCCCCCACAGTCACCAGATCTCAACCCAATAGAGCATCTTTGGGATGTGGTGGAACGGGAGCTTCGTGCCCTGGATGTGCATCCCACAAATGTCCATCAACTGCAAGATGCTATCCTATCAATATGGGCCAACATTTCTAAAGAATGCTTTCAGCACCTTGTTGAATCAATGCCATGTAGAATTAAGGCAGTTCTGAAGGCGAAAGGGGGTCAAACACAGTATTAGTATGGTGTTCCTAATAATCCTTTAGGTGAGTGTAGTATATTTTAATTTATAATTTGATGTGATTCATGCATTGGAAAACAGACAGCTATAAAGCTAGTAAGTTGGCTTCTGCAATGTATAAACAAATAGGTCATAAATACAGAATAAACAAAGATTTATGTAACACGTTACACTTGCTGCTCTTTGGCATGATGTTTTGCCCCGTTGCACAGTCTCACAATTTTGATTTATGTCCTGTTCAAATCGATCTGTCCTGTGTAGTGTTGGGTGTAATGCATTACTAAGTAATTCATTACTGTAATTAAAATACTTTTTCATAAAAATAAAGTAAGGGACTACTCTAAATTTTCAAGTTATTGAATTAGTTACTTCTGACATAATTGTGTTAAATACTGTGTACGTAATGCAATTACTTTTCAGACAGAGTAATTAGTACAGCAATCTAATCACACTGTAGAAGATGTAATTAGTAGTTAGTAATTAGTAACTTGCACAAACACTGGTCCCGTGAGAGCAGTTAAAAGATCTTTTGATTTATCTCACCTAATTTCTCTTTTCTTAATCTCTCAGATCGCAGTCGATAATGGTTTTGGAGGTGTACATAGTCAGCAGAAAGCGGACTGGATGGTGGCCATGCTGCAGCAGTATTTCAACGACAACGGTTTGAGCTGTCAGACAATTGTTTCCCTTTTTGCTTTGTTAAAGGTTGTTTTGCTTTCTTCATGTCTCGTCTTTCCTCACAGTTGACCTACAGCAGAATGAAGTGGAGGACTTCATCTCAGACTTGATGAATAATGAATTTGACACAATGGTGGAGGATGGCAGCCTGCCCCAAGTTTGTTTTTATGCTCATATCAAAGATGATTTGATCCAAACTCACTACAGTTAACCTCTTTCTATTGATCATTCTCAGTAGCATCTTGTGCTTTTTAAAACTTAGTGTTTTTATCTGTACTCTTGCTCAGGTGGCACAGAAGGTGTGTGTGATGTACCAGCAGTGTCAACAACGTAAACTGACAGAGGTCAGAGATCAGATATGTGAACTGGCACAGAAAAAGAGCACTGGAAGGGCAAAGGGCACACCTGTAGATGATGATAAGAGTGAAGATGAAGAGGTATATATCATTTTTTTATTTGTTATTATTATTTCTAGTTTCATAGTTTCTCATTGACAGTTGAGATAAGATTGTTTTGGTGAGACAAACTCTTGTATAGGGGTACGACATTGTACCATTTTGTTTCCAATATGCACTTATAATCTTGGTTAAAAGGTTTGGTTGCCGAAACCAATTTTTTGGTGGGGTAAAACAACTCATTTCTACTCACACTCTGGCCCTCAAAACGTAAATACTGTTTTTGCTACTGTAACTTATAGACCTCCTATGAATGGGTCAATTTAATTATCAATAATAATCTCACTGGTTTTTTCTCTCAGGCTATGGAGTGTGATGGAGATGGACCATCAATCATCAGTGCAGCAGTAATGGAGAAATCTCCACCTCAGGCCACTAGTAATGAGGAAGAGGATGATGGCTGGACTGTTGTGCGCAGGAATAAGTGACTGGACTTCAGTAAGGACTGATGGATTTCATCATTAAAAGATATTCAGTGGGTTTTGTCACTCTGGACTGTGACAGACTCTCAAAAACCTACAATGAACTCTTGAACCCCGCAGTATTTGGGGGCTGACTGTCGTCTGACCAGTTCAAACACTTGGTGTTTGAATGGACAGATTATCTCACCAAACCCAGGGGGTATTGTTTCATACCAACCTAATTCAGAGTTATAAAATGTTGGTTACAGCCAGACATTAACCAATGAAAATTAGATATGCAAAATGTATACAAGTAACAAAGTTTGTAATCTTGTTGATTATTGACCGTTTAAGCCTGACGACTTGTAGTTTAATGTCTGCTGTGGTCATTTGTCACCCCCTTGTGGACAAAACCGTCATTACAGCGGCAAATGCAATGCTGGATTTCTACATCTTATCCCAGAAAACCAATCATAAACTAAGAAATACTTGCCTCATTAAATATGAATGTACTATTTGTTTACAAACACTTCAGCACATGCATAGTAAGTGGTGGCTGAAAGCCTGCAAACTGTTATTAGATTTGACAGATTAGACAGCTAGTGCCAACTAAATATCACTAAATGTTGCCTTCAGGTTCAAAGCTAGGTAGGTTTGAGTTCACTATTGCTAGTAAGAGTTAGTTATAATCATATTCTTAACTATACTATTATAGTGGTGGCTGTGGCTCAGGTGGTAAAGCGATTCGGCTGCCAATCGCAGGGTTGGTGGTTTGAATCCTGGCCCACACGACCCCACATGCTGAAGTGTCCTTGGGCAAGACACTGAACCCCAAGTTGCTCCCAATGGCAGGCTAGCACCTTGCGTGTATGAGTGTGAATGGGACACAGTGTAAAGCGCTTTGGTAACCTCTAAGGTTAAAAAAGCGCTATATAAGTGCAGACCATTATTATAAATTAGTTAATAACATAACTGTAATAAAATGTTCGCTAAAAAAGCCACGAGCTGGCCACACCCCCTCTTTCCAAATCCCCACCCTCCAAAGATAACTTTGTGGCCGATACCGAGCAGGAGACCGTCATCCCACGGCTGTCAATACACTTATATTCAAGACACATTCTCTAAAAACAAGTCTAAATATATTATATGTTGCTTCTCAAGTAAATGTTTCTTGTTTTAAGGATTTTTTGATAATTTTAAATGGAAAACAAGACAAAAATAAAATAAAAAATGAACTAAGTATTTATTTTCTTGTAATTCAGTGAATGTCATTTAGAGAGATTTTTAAAAGATGATTTTGTCATCCTCTATTGTTAGTAAGCAAGTTTAATACAACCTTTTAAATCGAGGCGCAAGCTGAATAGTCGGTTAAAAACTAATGATTAATCGTTGCAACAATCCCCCGAACTGTCGAATAATCTTTAAGATTAGTTGATTATCAAAATAATCGCAAGTTGCAGCCCTAATTATGAGACCAATGTATTCTTAAAATATATGTACATATACATTATATTTAGTATGTTCACACTGCACTGTTACATTATCTTTTGATCACTTCAAAAATACTCTTAACACTTTGAGTGATCCTTTATTCTTCGGTACACAGGGTTTTAATTCATTATTGAATTCAATCAAGTACTACTCATACAGGGTTCTGTATGTTCATAAACAAGCATTCCTCACACATATTGGCAGACAATAATAAAAGGGTGAGGGGCTTTTTTTTTTTTTACTTTTCTGTTTTTGCAGATGTCATGTCAAGGCACTATTTCAACATAAATATGTGACCCTTCTACACAATTAGATGACTGTACAATGAAAACATTTGACAGACTACAGACAATTCATCCTCATCTTCAGAGATCAAAGCTTCTTTAAATATATTTATGTATAAAAAACAACATACGTTTGAGGTTCTAGCTAATGTGTGCTCAGAATTCAGTGTCTCCAGTTTGTTTTACCTCAACAGTAAGTTTTCGCCCTGAAAGGTGCCCAATTGGACCTAAAGGATGCAGACCGCACAAATGCAGTGAATGAACGTTTTCAGGGGAGATACAGTGTTATGAGTTGATCCATGGGTGTTGTAGACACTCAGCTGCTGTAGCGCGGTTCTCTGGTATAAACTCAAGCATGGTGAGGAGGAAGTCACTGAACTGGGCCGCCTGGTCCAAGGGCCACTCATATTTCTCCAGCAATACCTCAAATAGTGCCCATGGCTTAAGGTTTGCGATATGCCGCAGCTCACCTGCCAACACACACATATTCATACACTTTAAATTCAAGGGCGCCATAACTCGCAGACATCAAGGTGGCCTACTTTCCACCTCACTAGTCATACGTTGAATTTGATCAGAAATCCAGCCATGGATTGAGTGATTTTCGTGCTTCTCATTCCTATCCAATTAAAGTGAACGGGGACTGACATCATTGAGCACGAGAACTTCCCTAATGGGCTGATCTTTGCAAGGTTGTTTTGAGCTAATTATACCCTGATGACTCACCACGAGACTGGAAAACCCTGCTAGAATAACCACTGAGCTAATGAAACAGCACTTCATCATGTGTTCTGTGGTTTGTCTATTAAATCATCTTAAGTCTTGATGTACTCTGTTCAGTTTAGAAAAGGTTAACAAAAATGAGAAGCTATATTAGGAAACACAAACAATGAGATGTCCTTTTCTCTTACCTATACGGGTGAAGTATTCTCTGGAGTATCTGCCTGAGAGAGCGAAGTGTGGAGGAATGGGGCCCAACAACTCAACTATGTGAGCTATGTGATCTGGAAAACAACATCAAAGATTTGTTGGACTAAATAAGGTGTTTTTATCCAACGATAAAACAATTATCTGTTATTTGTAAATCCTTCTCTTGTACTTTCATCCTTTGCAATGTTTAAGACCACATGAGGGGCCTGGTTAGCTCCGCTGACTAACACCCCTGGAGTCACGAATTCGAATCCAGGGTGTGCTGAGCGACTCCAGCCAGGTCTCTCCTAAGCAACCAAATTGGCCCGGTTGCTAGGGAGGCTAGAGTCACATGGGGTAAAATGGTCGCGATTTGTGGTTCTCGCTCTCAATGGGGCACGTGGTAAGTTGTGCGTGGATCGCGGAAAATAGCATGTGCCTCCTCATGCTTTGAGTCTCCACAGTGTCATGCACAATGAGCCACGTGATAAAATGCACAGATTGACGGTCGCGGAAGCAACTGAGACTTGTCCTCCGCCACCCGGAGTGAGGTGAATAACCGCGCCACCACGAGGCCCTAGTAAGCAGTGGGAATTGGGCATTATATATTGGGGAGAAAAGGGGATAAAATAAAAAAAGACCACATAATATTGCATTCTGAAATATTCTTTGAGTCTGAGTTAATTTAAAAACTGTAGGTGAAAACAGGTGTGGTGCTAGGGGTGGGCTTCAGCCCCGGATGTTTGCCAAAAACAAAAAACATCCA
Organism: Xyrauchen texanus; assembly: GCF_025860055.1. Taxonomy (NCBI): domain Eukaryota; kingdom Metazoa; phylum Chordata; class Actinopteri; order Cypriniformes; family Catostomidae; genus Xyrauchen; species Xyrauchen texanus. Next base: position 37,025,984 of record NC_068302.1, read on the forward strand.
GTGAGCGACAGTTCTGCAGATGGAAACGCCTTGTTGATGAGAGAGGTCAACAGAGAATGGCCAGACTGGTTCAAGCTGACAGAAAGGCTACAGTAACTCAGATAACCGCTCTGTTCAATTGTAGCGAGCAGAATATCATAGTGGTAAAATACAATAGGTCTCGAATATAATGTTAGGAAATTTATGATACACATAAAACGAGGGAAAGAAAATTCTTGAGCATTTTTGCCCCAAGCCCGCAAGAAAAATAACCCGGATCAGAATTTGATTGGATTGTGCAATGTTAGGCTTTGATATTATTGTCTGGTATTATTTTCTCATGCTCACACAGCTTTATATTTCAGCAGAGAGGTAAATTGTTTTCAGTGCAAGAGAAATTTATTAGATTTTGGTAAAAAAAAAAATTGTGGGAATAATGAGCACTGATGAATCGTGCACAATAAAGACCAAGAAATAATGCTGACCTTCATCTCTTGTGTAGTCCTCTCCTGAATGAGGCTCAAACAGGTAGTCTCCAGTAGCCAACTCAAATGCCTGTGGAGAAACAAAAATCAACATATAACAGCCTGAAACATACAGCGCTTCTACACTAAACAAAAGTGAAGAACATCAAATAAACTTTTAGATGAAAAAGCAGCAGACGGTTTTCACAGTGACTTTGCTAAAGCAAAGTTTGTTTGATAAATTTTGATTTTGAGGTAAATGAGTTTGTACCATACACGCAGTGCTCCATATGTCAGCAGGAGGCCCATATTCTGCTCCGATCAGGACCTCCAGAGCTCGATACTGACGTGTCTGAATGTCCTCTGTAAAGTGCTTGTGCTGAAACAGAGAGGACAACACTGCAATCAACAAGCAGTATTTCACATAATTTAAATGTAAATATCTCGGAGCATGCTATTTGGGTTGTTTTTAAGGACCTGACATGAACCATCGTTCACTTTATGAATGTAAAGAATTGACACAAGGTACTTACCACCCAGCATGCATTGCCCAGGTCTGCAATCTTGATGCGTATCTTGTCTGCGTTCTGAGGTTCAAGAGGATTCACCAAAAAATCAGCAGCAGAGTATGCTGAAATATGAGTATAAGTGAAAATTATGACGTGATAAATCCTGGGATGGCAGATGAAACGAGACTTTTTTATTTAATTTAATACTGAGAAGTATCAATAAAAAACGGTTAAATTAAAATATGATTTTATTTAATTTATTTACCCATTATTTGTTTGCTTAAGTACTGCAACATTAGAAGGTGATTAGAATAGTATAATTTAACCATTCCACCTTAAATACATGCTTTCATATTTTGCAATTGAAGTATTCTTTAAACTGAAACCAGACTGGAGCACTTACAGTTGGGTGACAACAGCGAATGCTCTGTGGAGTAGCTAGACAGAGTAGACAGAGCAGATTCAGAGGTAGCAGACAGGATGGATCCAGACAGACCCGACAGGCCTGATCCAGGGCTGGAGAACCGCATGGGCCCGTAGCCATTAAACCCCTCCTCCAGCCACGGTGAGCCAGATTCTGGACTGTGTTTAGTCTGAGCCCCTAACAAGGAGTGACCGTTACCATTCACTGTAGCAGAGACATTAAAAAGAAAGTTAAAGTGGAGGAAATAGTATCAATTTCTAAAACGTTTCATAACTTGTGAAGTTGTTTGAGCATTTTTATTTTTCTAAATGATACAGTTGAAGCCAGAAGTTTAGGTTGAAGTCATTAAAACACATTTTTTTAACCACTCCATAGATTTAATATTAGCAAACTATAGTTTTGGAAAGTCATTTAGGACATCTACATTTTTTTTTACATTTTACTTTTTGAAAATTGCAGAAAATTATGTTAAGCCTCAAGGCAAGTAGCTTCTGATAGGAGTTGTACTGAATTGGAGGTGTAAAATAGGTGTAAAATACATCCTTTGGAAAATACCTGTACCTTATAGAAAATATAGAAAATTTGTGGGCAGAACTGAAAAAGCGTGTGCGAGCAAGGAGGCCTACAAACCTGACTCAGTTACACCAGTCCTGTCTGGAGGAATGGGCCAAAATTCCAGCAACATATTGTGAGAAGCTTGTGGAAGACTACCCAGAAGGTATGATCCAAGTTAAACAATTTAAAGGCAATGCAGCCAAATACTAACAAATTGTATGTAAACATCTGATCCATAAATAATTCTCTCTACTAATATTCTGACATTTCACATTCTTAAAATAAAGTAGTGATCCTAACTGACCAAAGACAGGGAATGTTTTCTACGATGAAATGTCAGGAATTGTGAAAAACTGAGTTTAAATGTATTTGGCTAAGGTGTATGTAAACTTCTGACTTCAACTGTACAAATTAACAATGAGATCAAAATTAAATTTAAACAATTCTATCAACATGACATGTCCAGGCCTGAAAAGAAGTCACTGCAAATATTTAGCATTTCATTTTCATAGTAAAATCAAGTTCCAAATAAATACAAAAAATTTAGCAAATGAGATTCCTTTCTTAAGCGTTCAATTGACTGGATTGTACAAAAATGTGGATTACTACAAGGTTATGTAACATATAATTTTTTTTTGTTAAAATCCCAGTAAAAGTTACTATATCATGATGTATATGGTTACCATGATATCAAAATTACTCATCCCATGATAAGATTTTGGTCAAACCGCCGACCCCTATAAATCCTTTAAGCTCAGATGGGCCCCACCGGTGGGTCCACAAGAAAAAATAAAATAAAAAAAATGATCAAAATATTAATATCTACAGTCTTGACCAACGCAAAATAGCTTAGAAGCTGTACTTTACAATGAATGTAGGCATTAAGACCAAAACTGAAAAAGTGTTTGGAAATTTCCAGACAAATCAGAAGTGTTCAGTTTTGATAGTTTGTTTAAATCACAGATGAAAATATAGTGAGTAATAGCTAAAGTGTATCTCTTTAAAATACACATTTCATGTGAACAGGTGTTGCTCATATATCGCGTTTTCACTTATAACTTCACGAAAAATAAACAGAACATAAAATATCACATGCCATTACTTCGGCTATCTGGCTACAAACACGTTAGACTTTGCTGGATCAGATGATTTTTCATCTGAAAATCTGTAGCATCATGGAGCGCTAAACCAATCGGATTGGGTTCAGATTGCTCCAACCAGTGGTGATAGTCCTCCATATTTGGGCAGAGATTTATGTGATCAATTATTCTAATACATATGGCCACCAGGAGATGATGCTAAGTACATGACACAGACTCAATAATGACTCAAATGACACAGAATAAAACTAATTCTGTTAAATCTCATTACTAAAATCTTGTCTGCATGCTATGCAAACCTTTAGTCATTGCTGTGTTTGCATGTGTAATTAGTTCTTATGTGCAATTATTATGTTTTATTTGTCTGGAGAGGATTTTGGGCACTAGGATAAATTATATTTGTAATGCTATAACTTTTGATTGCTTTGTTGAATCAACAAAATTACAGTTGACATGATTCTGAACAAAACAAAAGCAGTTTTTCTGAGCCAGAATTTCATTGACTATTTATCTGATTTCTGATTAGAGTAGATGAACTGCTCACTTTGTGCTTGTGTGTCATCGTCCTCTCCATCTTCACTAAGTCTCCAAAGTGCCCGTGTGTTTCCAGAAGCATCTGATGGCAAAACTCCATCCAGCTCCTCCATCCGCTTAAGATCCAGCAGCCTCTCGTCCAACAGACGCTGCTGCCGTTTGGCTTTCCTTTTCAACTTCTTCTTCTTGTTTTTTGATAATTTTCCCAACTAGACAGACACAAACACACATGAATGGAAATGAGAGAGTAAGGGGGGCATTAGAACATCTTTCAGTTCAACAAATTTCCAAAACACCTTCAACAAAAAGCATGACAGATCTGATATGATGTTAGCTGAACATTGATTCCAGTTATGTTTACAATCTCACAAACTTTGAGGGTTAGGGTTGATTATAGGTGCTATTGATTTTGTTTAATATGCTCTCACTAAACATCAGTGGAGTTTTGTGAAAAAAAACAACAACTAATCTCTCCTTTCTTGCAACAAACAAATATGTTCACAAATTGTTAGTAAATGTGTTGCATCTTTCTAGGGAGGTTTCCTTCACCACTGTTCTCTTTAGCTTGCTAATTGGTTGTAAGGCACCATTTCCTGTTAAGCTGCCTCGGGATGATAATTACTGCAAATAACACCAAAACAAATAAATAAATTACATCTACTATTTCCATAATACTCTAATACTATGTATAAAAAAACAACCCAATATTTTAAAAATATTAAAGATATTTAGGTTTATTAACTTACAGCAGCTGTCTTTACATTTTAGGAAGGAGGTCCCCTGCAGTCATCATTTTTGGGGGTACCTGGCATTAAACAGTTTGAAAACCCTTGAGCTAAATCACTAGTTAGTTCCTATCATTTTACAGGGGCTTCTCAACAGTTGTTTGTTATAACACGATGTACCAGTTCCTTAGGCATCAACCAATGATGAGTCATTTTAAAACTATTCCCTCATTGTTGTATGAACTCCATGCTTGCACTGACGCAGCATAAACAGAACTCTGTCACGGGGGTTATCCGACACCCCTGCGCCATTTCCTGCTCTGGGACTATTTTGGGATGGCAGCTCTGTTGCCATGTCTGTTGTTCGGTCGAGCCGTGATACATCTGTCCGACTGGGAGTCTTCTTACTGGACTGACATGATGAACTTGTGTCTGGTGCTGTCTTTAAAACTACTGCTGCAGACACAGATATATATATTTATGAGAGGTACTTAACTGTAACCCAGGCTTTTTACTTTTTACTTTTACTGCATTTTAAAAATAGGCAGACTTTTTAACCTCGCAATTTCAAATTGGGTCACTATCCAAACTAAAGGCCTCAGAGAAGTGCAAGCACTAATGTCTATTAACAGCACATTCACAAAAACAGGAGCTTTCTATATTACAGAGGACAACAATAGATCAAATTATGAACATTTTAAATCATTGGTTCATAACTGTTGGGTAGTGACCCAAAAACAGGTCTGAGGTCTGTACCTATAGGGTTGCCAAACTGCAATGAAAAAGCTAAATTAAATGCAAGTACTAAAATGAAACTAACGATATAAATGTGCATAACTCAGATAACAAAATGAATAGGCTGATAAACTATTAAAAGAGGGAAAAGTTCGCATATCAAGGGTTCCACATCTAGAACGGTGTAGCACTGTTGTTCGAGGGCGGGGGTGGGGTGCATGCAAATTGTGTTTATTGTGGATCAAACTTTCAAAATGGCATCATTAAACAGAGAACATAAATTAAACGATTTGTAAAATATCACAAAATACAAAAAAATAAATTCTCGCACATCGGTAACATGTAAGCGTTACCTATGATTTTAGAGAGGACCTTCCTGGGGTTATGATGTTTCTAGCCGCACTGAATACATGTTCAGTCAACGAAATTACGGGCAACATGTCTGATAACAAATACGAAAAAATAATACACATTATGAGGTAATTAAACAATTCTATTTAAAACATACTGTCGACGAAAATATGACGTATAATAAATAACACTGCGAGATATTACAATGCACTATCAATGTTTCATTTAGAAGAAGAAAAGCCTTGTTGAATGAAACTGTCAAAAGATTCATTCGGAGTCTGAGCTGCGGAAGCTAAAGAGCTGAACACCTGTAAACTGAAGTGCTTAGTGGGTTAATCACCTTTTATCAATGTAACTCGCATTGTGAATAGGTCGTAACAATGCACTATGTAGCGGAAAATCCTAAAGTCTCTAAAAAACAAAAAATTAATACGTCTCTAGCATTAAGAATCAACAACACCGTAACCAAGGATCCAATACTTCACTATACTCATATGCTATTATTTCAATCATTTATTTAACATTTTCAAGCACATCATCGCTGGTGCCACTTCACCACCGTGGTGGGGCATTTTTCAAGATGATCCTAACATCCCTACCCATATACACTCACCTAAAGGATTATTAGGAACACCTGTTCAATTTCTCATTAATGCAATTATCTAATCAACAATCACATGGCAGTTGCTTCAATGCATTTAGGGGTGTGGTCCTGGTCAAGACAATCTCCTGAACTCCAAACTGAATGTCAGAATGGGAAAGAAAGGTGATTTAAGCAATTTTGAGCGTGGGATGGTTGTTGGTGCCAGACGGGCCGGTCTGAGTATTTCACAATCTGCTCAGTTACTGGGATTTTCACGCACAACCATTTCTAGGGTTTACATGTGCATCCCACAAATCTCCATCAACTGCAAGATGCTATCCTATCAATATGGGCCAACATTTCTAAAGAATGCTTTCAGCACCTTGTTGAATCAATGCCACGTAGAATTAAGGCAGTTCTGAAGGCGAAAGGGGGTCAAACACAGTATTAGTATGGTGTTCCTAATAATCCTTTAGGTGAGTGTAATTTGAGGTTGATGTCAAAGGCTGTGTTCATCAGTCACTTGGGAGAGGACAGGTTGCATGAAATGCCCTCATCTTCAAAAATCATGATGAACAAAACTAGGCAAAGTAAAATAAAATACGACCCTGACTACATTAAATATGGGCTCACCTGCAACTAGGATAAACATGGTTTGTGCTTACCACAATGTGTTTTGAGGAAATGACTGTCTGCCGACAGAACGAAACCATTGAAATTCATGAGACATATTTCTGGTAATAATTTTGCATATTGCTGGGACTATGCAGTTCCTTGTAATATTAATCCATTATTTACAGTGTTTGATTTTAACAACGTTTTGTACGATACACAATTCAGGTGCTGTGTTGGGTCGCCACTTGCCGTCCAATGTAAAATTTGCATCCTCAAGCAAAACCAGTTGAGGCCACTTGTTTAAATCATTTATGATATTCACAAGCCATTGTTACAACATCTCACAACATTTAAAATATGAAGAGAGTAAAAAGAAGGTGATGCAAAAGAGGAAATCACAAGGATTAAGATCAATTAAATGAAAAAAAATGTCATAATAAAGAGAAGAAGAGACCTAAAACACTGATCACTGCAAATGCAAACCTAAAGAAAACACGAGCATTAAAGATTCGAATTAATAAAAGGATAAAAAAATTGCACATTTATTAGTATTTGTTATTTGCATTGTGGTTTGCGAATGCAGCAATGCTAGTTAACAGAATACATTGTCAATTCAAGTAAAACAATACAATGTTAATATCTTAAGTTAACAGGTCCACAGATGTGGGTTACAGTAAATGCTGATGATGAAAGCAGGGCGACCAATAGTCAATATAATGCAGAGATATACATTACAATTTAAAGCTGAAGTACATAACTTTTCCCAATGTTAAAACACTTTTTTTAATCCCAGTTTATAACAACTAAGTTAGCCATTCATAGGTTAATTTTCTAGAAAACTGTAAACACGTTGTCTCTGTGGTGCAATAAAATTGACTGTGTTCGCTTAGAACCGACTCAAATGATACTCAACTAATGCCGTGAGTAGGGGATGGGACTATCTCTTTGTTTGACCAATGGCAGACGAAGGGTGTATTGTTTATTTTTGCAATTCCGTTCGTTGGCGCTAGAAATTACACACTTCAGCTTTAATGATAGAAAATGAGACATGCACAAATTTGTTGAAATTAAATGAGCACTAATTTTACACAATGTTTACTTTTCAAAATTCAGAGGTGCATTATCCATTGACAAAGCTGTTTTGAGACAAAGAGGAACTAATTGGGTGGGGGTTATTAGCTGATAATCTTAAAATGCCCAAATACTGTCAATTAATCAGACTGCCCGTTATATTATCTAGTCCGTGTCATATAATACCCTTCCCAGCATGACTCTTTCTTTTCAACAATTTTCAACTTGACTGAAGAGACAGTCTTCTCTCTTTTTTTTTGCTATTCATCTCATTTATATTCAGGAGGAGAGGAAAATGTGACAGTAAATTGTAAAATCACCCTCAACCATGCAGGGAAGGTGCATGAAATAAGGGAAGCAGAATAGAGGGAGCTGAAACACAGCGGATCTCTATCCCGACCGTCATGACTTGAGAAAAGATAATGCTCCTGTCTGAGCACAACGTACTGCAGTGTTCTCATTTGAAAAATGTCACTGGCAACTTTAATTCCCAAGAATACAAGAAAAGAATGAGTTGCCCAATTCCCAGTGGTTCAAGCCCATATCTCTACAGAGGCAGGGGTGGGTTAGGAGACAGCAGGCAGACTCAAACAGTCATGTGTCATTTACTACATCCTCTCTGTGTTTAAGCAGGCACAACTCTGAACGTACCTGTTTCTCCCTTGGGGCCGTGCTAACTGCCATCAGAACAGAGGAGGAAAGAAGGGGAAGGGACAGAAAACCACAATGATAATAATTATAATAATTAAAAGAAAAGAAAACAGAGAAAGAAAAGATAGGACACAGTTAGAAAGCAAATAGACGACAGAAGAAATTAGAAATGATTGGCATATTCACCACAGAAGCAGAAGAGAGATGACGACCAGCATGCACATTAATGTAATTGCACAGTTCAATCGGAAAATGAGACGATTTGAAGTTAAAAACACATCCAGCAATTGATTTTGTGTTTATGTCTTGCCTTCTTTCTTCTTACCTTTCTTCCTTCAAAATTGCAATAATATAACAAAGTAAACCCTAATCTGTATTTCAGAGTAAATTTTTGAGGATTAATGAACTAGCCAACGTGTTTGAATGGAGTTGGAAATAAACGTCACAGAAAGGCAGATCTCAACAAGCAGGATCAATCACCTTTACTATAAAGAGTGTGACCGTGATTAAAGTTATGTACGGTTTGGGCTTGAAATGCAAAATCTGGATTTAATGTCATTTAGTTACTGCTAAAGATAATGAAAAATAATAATAATTCAGAGTAAACATCAACTAAAGGGCTAATTGTCAATAAAATGTGTTGTGCATATTTCTACCCAAAATTAGAGGAAAGAAATAAAAAATTACATTTAGCTTTTTTAGGATCATTATTTTTTGGGGGGACATTTACAATTATTTTCTTGACAATTGAGCATATCCCCACACCTAGGATTTCTTATTACCACACGGCAAAAAAAAAAAAAAAAAAACCTGTGGAGAAAAAAAAGCAATGCTATGATTTAAACAATAATTAAAATAATTGATATTTAAATTGTATACATCATGGTTGTGTGTGTACATTTGATTTATTTCTTAAATACAGCAAAAATGAAGGTATTACAGTAATGAGAATCATCTTTGAGATTAATGGGAATCACAAAGAAAATATAAAGTAAAACTATTATGTTAAAGGGATAGTTCACCCAAAAATGAAAATGATCTCATAAATTATGAGATCATTTTCATTTTCTCATCTTCATGCCGTTCCAGATGTGTTTGACGTTCCTCCTTCTGCTGAACACAAACCATACTTTAAAAAAATGTCTTTTAGGCCAGAACTTTGAAGGTCCAAAAAGCACATAAAGGCAGCATTAAAGTAATACTCATGACTCCAGAAGTTAAATCTAAATCTTCCGAAGTGATATGATAGGTGAGAAACAAATCAATGTTAAAGCCCATTTTTTACAATAAATGTCCACTTTCACTTCCACATTCTTCTTTTGTTTTTGGCGATTCACATTCTTTGTGCACATCTCCACCTACTGGGCAGGGAGGAGAATTTATAATGAAAAAGGACTTAAATATTGATCCGTTTCTCACCCACACCTATCATATTGTTTTTAAAGATATTAATTTAACCACTGGAGTCTTATGCATTACTTTTATGCTGCCTTTATGTGATTTTTGGACCTTTAAAGTTCTGGCCACCATTCACTTGCATTGTATGAACCCACGGAGCTGAGATATTCTTCTAAAAATCTTTGTTTGTGTTCAGTAAAAGAAAGAAAGTCATACACATCTGGGATGGCATGAGGGTGAGTAAAGGATGAGATAATTTACAATTTTTGGGTGAACAATTTCTTTAATGAGAATTTGGTAAAATGTACATAATTGTCACAATTCAACAATTTTTAACTACCCCTGGTATATTAGCATGCCAAGCAGGTCATGTAAAGCATATCATCATAATATGAAAAAATTTTCAGTGATGAAAAGCTGCTTTTTCCGGTGTAATAATACAATACATATTGCTGTAAATTTGAAAAAGTGAATAAAACTAATTACATTGATCAGAGAATTGTGGGTGACCACATCATCGTATGCCATTCATTACAGTATATAGTGTATACGGTTTAATTATTCACTGTGTCTCTCATAATTAATGTATTCAAAAAATGCATTATGCAAGCATTAAATAAGTAATACACTAGTCTGAAAGGAGTCTTATGTAAGTCTCACATGATCGTAATGTGAGCATAATGTCACACTCAGAAATAAAATAACTTGTGAAATGTGAAAAACGTACCAGAAGAGCCCGAGGGGGGCGGAGCTCCAGATTTCTGCCATAACGTGGCCTCCGCCGCCAATCGTCTCACGTACACCTCATTTACATCAAGCAAGATATTCTCTGGCTTTATGTCCGTATGGATGATCTTGCATTTAGTGTGCAAATAATCTAGACCCTCAAGAACCTGGAGCAGAGGAGGACATTATGAAACTGTACTGTATTTAAGTTTTAGAATACCAGAATTATATAGTAGCTGTATATTGTTGGAAAAACCTAAACGTTGCTTCAGGCCAAGCGTTTATAACTTATATGCAACATACCTGAATTTCTAGTGTCAAAATAAAAAAATTGTCAAAAATGAAATAAAGCATCTTTAAAAGCTGGCTTGTGGTTGTTTGATTGGACATTTTAAATAGTTTTTGGACATTTTATGAATGGACAGCTGACTTACCTGTCGAAGAACGCTTTTCACACAGATCAGAGGCAGGCCCATGTAGTTGGACTTGATAATCCATTTTAGCAGCTGGTGACCGAGCACCTCTAGTACCATACACACATCTGAGATAGCAGCAAGTCAAGAAAAGTGAGATAGTAACGAGCCAAGTGTATTGATTAGACAAAGCAGAACAGACAAAAGCAAGAAAGGAAAATACAGACCCAGAAAATTCAAAATGTTTAAACAACTTGAACCTGCACTCACAAATGTGTGCAGTTTCAAGTTGTCTATAAATGTGGAACTTTCTTGCATTTTTCTGTTCCATTTTCTGGTTAATTGCCACAATGTGACGTATTTCAGTAAAAACAGAATAGAAATCTGGAAATGATGCATGGTGGACTAGGGGTAATAATCCATCAGGATGTGACTCCAGCACTCAAGCTATAAGAAGTGAAGACTGCACCTGCATACTCAGTCATGTGGTATAAATGATAAGGATACGAACACCGTTGACACCAGAGATCTTAAAATCATCGATGAGCTGAACTATCCTTTCCCGTTTAGTGTCTGTGGGGTCACTGTCTCGCACCTGTGAAATAAAACTCTTTATTTCAGAGTGTTTTTCTTAAAGACAGGATATTTCAGCATTTCATTGTTTAAAGTGACACTTCACCAAAAATGTATAATCTGTCATAGGGATTCACCAACGTATCGGCCACCAATACTTATCAGCCAATAATTGACCAATTAAAAGTGGTGGTGGCGTAGTGGTCTAAAGCACATAACTGGTAATCAGAAGGTCACTGGTTTGATCCCCACAGCCACCACCATTGTGTCCTTGAGCAACGCACTTAACTCCAGGTTGCTTCGGGGGGATTGTCCCTGTAATAAGTGCATTGTAAGTCACTTTGGATAAAAGTGTCTGCCAAATGCATAAATGTTAAACAATCGGCAAATCAGTTTTAAGCATGAAATCGCTGATATGAAAAATCAATGGTTCATTTATAATAAATTATCATCAAACTTTGTAAACTCTTGTGAATTCAAATGCGCAATCCAGAAATAACGATAGCCACAGAATGTAGAAAGGCTGGCACTCTTTAGAACAATATGTAATATTTAATTTTTAATCATTCTCGTTCTCATATTAATTAGGAAAAAACTGTTACAGACATGACAGTTGTGAAAGCCGCACTTACATGACGAGGTAAATCAATCCAAAATGCTTTGAAACCAGCAAACTTTGACTTCTTAGACATTGGTATGGTGTCTATTAAGGCTACACAATTGATCGAGTTAAGATTGAAATCGCAATATGGCCTTGCGCAATAAATAAACCTTGAAAGCTTAAAAATAGACTGCATTCAGCGCATCAGTCAGCATTGTGGAAGCACATGGCGCCCTCTAACGGTGTGTATGGCATTATCCATTATACCGTAATAATCCATGTTCAATAGAAATTATTTATAGAACAATTAATAGCTTTTGTACATATTTGTACATTTTTAAAACACAATTCCTGAACAAAACCGTTATCCGATGACAACAAAATGTAAGTGTGAAAATATCAGTTTTGGCATCGGCCTATATTTTTTTGTTAAAATTGTCAAAAATGTTCATATTGGTGCATCCCTAATCTGTCATCATTTACTCACCCTCATGTTGTTCCAAACCTGTATGACTTTCTTCCGTGGAACACAAAAGGAATAAAGTCGAATGGGTTTGGAACAACATGAAGGTGAATAAATAATGACATAATTTCCATTTTGGGGTGAACTATCCCTTGAAAATCTTAAAAACTTACACATTTCAGTAGCTTAATCTCATCCAGTGCAGTCTCAGTGTAGTGCTGGGCACTTTTAACTACTTTAAGGGCCACAAACCGTTTCCGTCTACAAACAGACAAACAAATGAAATACAGTGTTTAATTCACACAGACAATCAAACGGTATTGCCTGACAATCCATACGCTTATAAACAGACAGCGGCTTATAGCTCAGAACAATGTTTACAGCACATGCAGCTAGATCCAGAACAGCGATTAAATCTCTGGGATTAGGATTCAAGCAGACTCCAGTATGTAACATACTCACTGTAGATCCCAACACAGCCATACAGTAGAGAAATGGCCCCATCCCAGTTTCCTGACCACATGATATCTGCCATTAAACAGGTCTCCAATCTTTACTGGATAATACCCTCCTAAAATAAAGTGTAAAAAACATTAGTTTTTAAACATAAAGCAATGTTATTTAAATGTACTCTCCTGCTTTTAGTTTATATATAGTACCGAATCACATGACAAACAGTAGTTTCTGGTCTAGTGATGGCCGATATGACCGTATATACCTTGTGGCAATAGCAATGTGTCAAATGCAATGTTTAGTTTGCAATTTAATTTATATTCCGGTAGATATATTTGCATGGCTATCGGTGGGCAAGACTGATTTAAAACATTTACAAAAATGATCGTGGAGAGTAGCATCAGCCTCCACATGCTGCGAGTCTCAGCGGTGTCATGCACAGCGAGCCACGTGAGAAGATGCGTGGATTGTCTGTCTCAGAAGCAGAGGCAACTGAGATTATCCTGAGATTTAGGTGATAATTCTTGTGTTTACTATGGTTCTACTATTTGTAGTAAAACCATAACCACAAAATTATGATTTTATTACCATAGTTTTCATTTTCCTGTATTATTAGTATGGTTTTACTACGAATATCAAGGTTAAAATATAGTTACTATAGTAAAACAATGGTAAATGTATTGTGAGGGAACGCAAAATTTATTGTGAGGGCACAATCCTGCCCTGTCCTCTAAGGGGCTCTAAGGGTAATATTGTGATATATAACGTTACCGTGATGAAAATGACTCATTATTTAAGATTTTGGAAATACAGCTCCACTTTTTTTACTATTTTAATGGTAATTTTTTGACTGTTATACAATTATATATAGATATATTTTTTTAATTACAAGGATTTCTATTTTAGTGGCCCTGTGATGGACTGGCGACCTGTCCAGGGTGTCCCCCGCCTTTCGCCCAATGTTAGCTGGGATAGGCTCCAGCCCCCCGCGACCCTGTACACAGGATAAGCGGTTGACGATGGATGGATGGATTTCTATTTTATACACTCAATAGTCTACAATATAATAGCCATATAAACGTAGCGTAATTAATAATAAAACATAGTTGGATATTCAGTGATATTGGCTGTGCAATATCGACTTTTGTGATTGGCCAATACTGGCAGACTGGAGCCAATGGAAATGCTTCTCCTTCGGTGCGCATCTTATTCCTCTGAGAACTTCAAAGCAGACCGCTTGAGGTAAATTATCTGGAATGATTTAATTGATTTACGACGCCTAGTATGTGAGAGTGTTATGTCTTAATGTGAGTTAGTCTGAGTGTTTTTTTATGCGTGTCATGCTATCCTTTATTTATTAACATTAGTTACATAAGGAAGCATTTGACAACAATGCAGTAAATATTTTAGGTGCATCAAAAAGCGTGCTCGTTAACCAGCAGACAAGCTAATCCAGCACAAATTAGTGCATAAAAGGTCACCAAAATGAAGTATTTGAACCTCATAATTAAATACAAAAGGAGGAGAAAAACTGCAAAAAGGTCCACTTTTTGAAAAAAGAACCCCCCCCTTTCAATAGGCTGGCTACGGACCTGTATCTGTTTATCTATCTATATCTTTCACAAAATCTCTACAAATTAGACAGCTTATAAAGACAGAACACATATAAATGTAAACTCATTTCTGATTCTCATCTTACCTCTACAGTAATCTGCCGGATTCTCCTGCTCTTCATCATCTGAGCCGAGTAATTCTGCAGGGGGCGGGGAAAAGTCTGGAGGAGGAGGGCTCAGAGCCTGCGGTGGGGTTGTCTGATTGGATAGGTTATGTGGAGAGGGAGGAGTCGTGGAGAAAACGGAAGGTAGGCCCATGGAAGGTAGGCCCACGGAAGGTGCTATAAGAGTTGAGGGTGTGTCTGGAGAGGAGACTATGGTAGGTGACGGAACCACTGCGATGGGAACTGAGTGCGGGAGGGGAGCTGGAGGCTGTAATTCTGGAGGGCTCTCAGAGAGGTTTAATGGGGGAGTTGGGGGTGAAACTGGAGGGGTGGTGGATCTGTGGATGGTGAGGATGTGGCACAGTTCATCGGTGGAAGGGACCTGGGGTCTGTATGGTAATAAATCAGAAAGAAACAAATGCTTAAAGCAGTGACTTTATCCGACTGACATCCTGTGTCATTACTTTAAATTCTGTCTTTTTTGGACATTTCTCAAGTACAGTCTTCTACAAAATATCATTTTGTTAAAAGGAACATGTCTGTTGTGTACTACAAACATTGTCATGTTTGAATGCGCACAACGTTGCTATTTATAATCAAGCATGTCAGATGACCACTCCATGAATAATAAATCAACAGCTATTATTTTTCTTATTAAATCTCAATCTGTGGCTTTCCATATTTCTTATGGTTTCACATAAAGTACATATGCCTCGATCGCCTGTACAATTCAAAATATCAACGTATGTATACATGTGCATTTTATATTAATATTAAAAATGTTTAATTTAAATATATTATGTAAAAAAAAAATGCAATTTAATGACAGCAAATGAGACGCAAAATTGTTGGGATTAAATGAAAACTAACTTTAAACCATATTTACTTAAAATTCACTAAAAAGTGGGAACCACTTCTGTAAATCAGCCAAGCTGGACAATTATTAGCCAATGCGATAAATAATATTGATAATGTTACCAAATACAAATAACCAAATAGTGGCCGTTAAATATAATAATATTGTTAAAAATATCAGTGCCCCATTTAAAAAGTATGTCACTTCCTGCCCTCTATTAGGTTAATGTAATGCAAGCAGCTGGTGTAAATATAATGTGTTAAGAATACTATACTAATGACACATAATGTGTACATAAGGGAAGCACATGCACATCTGGTCTACACATTTTCCTACTATTCCTGCCTACTTTGCACTACTAATATTATTGTCTTCTTAAAATTAATGTATCACTTAGCCTGTTTGTGTTTTTCCACATTTGAAATTTGCTTGGGATAAAACTGTTCTAAATAAATAAATGTATGTAAAAGCCGGCAAATCAGACTTTTCAACGTTTAACCTCTCTATACATACATTAAACATCACCTGCCTAATATTGCGTAGGTCCCCCTTGTGCCACCAAAACAGCGCCAACCCGCTTTTCACCCACTGATGTGTGTGAAAATCTCAGGAGATCAGTAGTTACAGAAATAGTCAAACCAGCCCATCTGGCACCAACAAACATCCATGCGATTATCTAATCAGCCAATTCTGTGGCAGCAGTGCATAAAATCATGCAAATACGGGTCAGGAGCTTCAGGTAATGTTCACATCAACCATCAGAATGGGGAAAAAATGTGATCTCAGTGATTTGGAGCGTGGCATGATTGTTTGTGCCAGACGGGTTGGTTTGCGTATTTCTGTAACTGCTGATCTTCTGGGATTTTCACACACAACGGTCTCTAGAATTTACTCCAAATGGTGCCAAAAACAAAAAACATCCAGTGAGTGTCAGTTCTTCATACAGAAACACCTTGTTGATGAGAGAGGACAACAGAGAATAGCCAGACTGTTTCGAACTGACAAAGTCTACGGTAACTCAGATAACCGCTCTGTACAATTGTGGTGAGAAGAATAGCATCTCAGAATGCTAATCTGAGATGCGGTTTGGCAATGTTTTCTTGGCACGTGGGGGACTTACACTATTTGGTAGGTGGTTTTAATGTTGTGGCTGATGTATGTGTGCATTGTTCAGACTTTTCCAATAATGTGTTAAAATAGGCCCAACGTGCATGAGCAGAGTCAATATGCTTATCTGGAGAAGTGACTCCCCTGGCCACCCTACTATGTATTTTTAGAACCAACTCACGGAGCAAAAAACCCAGATCTGGATTCACACTCACCCCAGCTCCAAACTAGAGATGTCTAATGTTGCCGTTTTGCGATGCTTCTTGTGTTTCTTCTTTTGCTTTTTGCCGTGGCTGTTCTGGGGAAGGCTGTTACTACTGCTGCTGGATACTGCCATGCATAAGAGAGAATATATTACTATAATATGTATTAACATGTTATATGCACAACCCCCGGTCACTTGTGCGACGGATGGAGGGCAATCCAGAAACATGCATGGACAGAACGAGGATATTACATCGTCAACAGGCTATATGAGTTTATTAAACGCGTTAATTTATAAATAGCCCACCAAAATAATTATACAAAAATAAAATTATTGAAAATCAAAACATTAGATTCTCTAAACATGCTCGCGCTTAGCCTCACCGCTAATGCGGGCTCTAGTCATTAAAACAAGCGTCATTTTATCCTTCACACATGCCGATAATGTAGTATTTATACTCAGGACACAAAATAAATCCATAGACATCAGTATTTTACGGCTGTTTGGCTGTATTCGAATGAAAACACGCTTACCGTTCATCGATATCATCGGGACAGCTGTCAGCTCACGCACATTCGCTCGAGTTGATTGTGCGCATGCGCGCTGTATGACAGCAGCTCGTACATGTGAGTGCAGATCCGAATCATATTTCAGCCCAAAATCAAAAAAAGAGATGGCAATTATATATAATATGAACAAAATTAAGACTATTTTATGACTATTAAGATAATTTTTCTTTGTGACATAATTTCTATGATAATTTAGCACCCCAAATTCTCATTATTCATTCATTCCTTAAAATGATCATTAAATTGTAATATAGTAATTAGCATAAATTAAAGCAAGAACAACAAATTCTACAGTGATGTACTAAATGCTTCACATTTTAATAATATATCATGTTCTCACATCACACAAATGAGAATACATTTTTCGCATTATGGTAATGAGAATTATTACCATATAATGAAAACAGCCTAATGCCAGAATAAAAAAACTTAAAAATAAAAAATAAAAATGGTCTTAAAACAAAATAAATAAAAACAAATGATTGGGGTGATTTATTATAGAGATCCACTGGTTTAGATCATAGATCATATACTGTAAACAGATGGAATAAAGCTAAAATTTCGATTATTTTTGTGATAAACAGAGCTAGCCTACGTGACAAGCAGGGCTTTTGTCTTAACCCACTAATCCCAGTTTGTCAGTAACGATGTCCCTAAATAATAAATATCATACTTTGAATACTCAGTATGCATTTTACATTCAATTTATATTAAAACGTGTTAGTGTTGTTCAAATGTAAATAAGTGTCCACATAGACGACGCTGTCACATGAAACATGTTACTTTTCTCAGCGCTGCTCCGGGTGACCCAATCATCCTTGACGCTCCAAAAAGCAGATAAAGTCGCCATAAACATAACCCTTCAGACTCCAGTGGTTTAATCCATATCTTCTGAAGAGATACAGTTAGTTTTGGGTGAGAACAGAACAAAATATAACTCCTTTTTCACTGTACATCTTGCCATTGTAGTCTTTCAAGCTCAGTTATACTTCCTATAGCGCCATCTAGCGTTCTGTGCATGTCAATCACTAGGAAGTGTAATCAAGCTTGAAATCATGATCGTGCCTAGAGAGTGAAATGGCAAGATGTGAAGGGATACAAGTTTTGGTCTTTTCTCACCCAAAACCAACTGGATTACTTCAGCAGATATTGATTAAACCACTGGAGTTGTATAGATTACTTTTATGATGACTTAATCTCCTTTTTGGATCTTCAAAGGCTTGATCACCATTCACTTGCATTGTATGTTCCAACAGAGCTGATATGGTATTCCATAAATCTTTTTTTGTGATCTTCAGAAGAACTAAAGTCATATGGCATGTGGGTGAGTAAATTATGGGAGAATTTTCATTTTTGTGTGAATTAATCCTTTAAACACATTTGTCTTCATTGTTAAAATTATAGCTTTATTTGTTTCCAGATACAAATATCTATTACACTCATTTTTTAATTTTGGCTCCCAATTTCTCCTCAATGGAGAGAGTAATTCTATCCAAGCTGAAAAAAAGTAATGAGAAGAAAAGAATCGTCTTCTTCACAATATGTACAGGCACATATACACAATTGTTAGCAAACTATACACAATACAAATACAAAAGAGCAAGTCTTTAGAATGGGTCTCTTTAGAAAGTTCTCTTTTAACCCCAACTTCATTAGAAAATTACTATATTATTTTTTTCCCTTGT
This sequence comes from Xyrauchen texanus, assembly GCF_025860055.1. NCBI lineage: Eukaryota > Metazoa > Chordata > Actinopteri > Cypriniformes > Catostomidae > Xyrauchen > Xyrauchen texanus. The sequence continues at coordinate 37,045,046 of NC_068302.1, forward strand.
ACAAAAGTTGTGTAAAACATGGTGCCGGGCAAGGGCTTCATATACACCAACAATCCTTTAAGCAACAGGCTGAATTGTTTATCTGCAAAGATACAAAGCTGTATTCCACATGATTGGCAAGACAGTCAATTGCAAGACTGTTTAAAAATAAAATACAAATTTACACAAAGAAATGAATAAAAGGAGATTCGCACATAACCTCACCATTATGTACAAAGCACTACTAATACCTACAAATTTTAGTGCACACGCACACAGTGGTCCACTCATGTTTTTGAGAGTCATGCACTTATAATGCTGTCTGTAGAGTGGACCTCTCATCGACCATACCAATCAGAAATCCAATCAAATCTCAAGCATGCATCAGTCTATAATAATCAAAAATACATTGAGGCAAAATGCATTCAAAAACAGGCTAATAAACATACACAGGATGAGCAAACTAATAGTTGAGTTATCATTTCATATTTTTACAACACAACCTCCGGCATACATTAGTATGATGAACTGTCACATAACTAAATGCAGGACCAGAAAATCCTTCGAAAATGCATTTCACATAGATGTCCAGATAGCATCTAATACATATAAAAGCATCAATCAGGGGTTTAGCAGTGACCCTCGAATAAATGAGAAAGATTCAAATGTTAGTTTCAGTTTTATACATGAAGAGATTGCATTAAAGCACATATCCCTTAATTCGTTAAGCTTTACAAAAATGTAGACATTGTGGGTGAACCAAAATGTACACACAAAGTGCTTTGGGTAAGAAACAAAATATAATTTGAACAAGCAAATAAGAACAGATTCACATAACATAAAATGTAAATTCAAAGCTGAAATCGTTACAATTCACACTTTTGTCACCTGCGACAAGCAGGTTGGAAATGAAGTGTTGGACTGAACTAGAAATTAATTTGGCTACAAGAGTGTTTATACTGAATGCATTTAGATCAGTGGCTGTAATCCTGAGACACACTGAAGTCCAGTGACCAACAGCCCAATGAACTCAAGTCACTATTGATCTTTACTAATTCACACTTTCTTCACAGGCAACAGCAGTGCCACAGTTCATCATCTTCTCGATTTGGCAAGTAATGTCAAGCAATGGGTAGACATTATAAAATGTAACAAAGAAGGCACATTTGGCAGTCATGTATAAATAAGCATTATTTACAATATAATAAGTTAGTTTCTATGCAGTGTCTGAATTACACAACTCTCAATTCAACTGCGTCTTTTCTAATTACTGGAACAGAGCAATAAAGATGCTTTTCGCTGCCTGCCACCCCAAAATCCAAAGATGATCCCAAACTGACCCAATTTTGTTTTTAATATCACCCAAGAAACCACGTGTCCCAGTTGCTTCTCTTTGAATTTCATTTGAGACACAAATCACATGATATTGTATCTTGGAGAAATGTGCTACCTTGTGCTATTGAATTTAATGCAAGTATTGGCGAACTGGGTCATATTTCACCCCAAAATCAAGATATATAAATTCTAGTTTAGGTTCATTAAGACTTTTGGCATTGTGACATTATATAATGTCATTTATAATGACAATGAAACCCCCCACCCCCAATTCACATTATCGTAATGAGAAAAATAAACTAAAATTGTCATTGGTGTAAAGCAAATAAATATCATGATAGTATATATGCCTTTAATTTAATGATGATTTAAATGAAAAAAAGCAATAGTATATCTACATAATCACCATTGGCAATCATGGGAATGACAAAAATGCCTGGATGCATTACGGTAATGAGAATTTGTGTGGGAAGAGTGCTTGATTGTCATGAAAACTATTGAACACGGCTGAAAATCTTAATGGTCATAAATCAGGCTTCAAATGTGTTTTTCTTTTGATTTTGGGGTGAAATGTGACCTGTACATGTTTTTGTTAGAAAAACCAGAAATCTTGGGAGTGAAGGCATATTGATGCTATGACAAACTTAATAAGATCATAGTGCTACAAGCCTGAAATCAGACTATCGGATAGGTCAAAAGGTCATTTAGCATCCCCGTGTGTAAAAACTCCTCAAAAACTGTGAATTTGTGACTTTCACTTGCATGCACTCATAAAATCACACAATAACGTGCACACAAATATTGTGCTCTCGTAACTTATGGCACTTATGTGCAAAGATTTGCTCTAGAAAATTCCACGTAAATGTTCCAAGTTTAATACTTGCGTGATCTACAAGTCTAATGTAGAAATGTTATTATAAAATGTTAATACCACATGGCCAGTCTTTGATTTTGAGTTTTGATAATGAAGCATAAAAACTAAGCAAAAAGAAAACACAGACACCTCTAAACCTGGACCACAATACTCCATATAGATGAAGTTAATGGTGGATGTCCAAAGCACCAAGATGACTGTAATGGTTGAATATGACAGAGGTCGACTTGTAGCAGTCCATGAAACTTCGATCAATGGAATGAAAGTACAAACATCTCAGCATGTCACAATACATGTGAGAGTTGCTTCAGTAGTGTCATCAAAATTGAATCAAGTAAGCATCACATATACAGCAGCCCCTTTTGGACATACACACAACCAATTAACAAACATGCACACAATTTTGAATTTGTCAGTACTACTATGAGTAGTTCGTAACTTCAGTTTGAAAACAGATCCTTCTCCAATAAAAATCCCATTAAGGTGTCATCGAAAGGAGGTGATCATTACTTCATTTCCTGTTCCCTTTTGTTAAGAATTCGCCGAGTGCTCATTTGAAAAGTCACGCAAGCACGCGAGAAGGGCAGGGTTTAGTGCTGTGGTTGGATTTCATCAGCTGATTAATCAATACTTTGCTCGAAAAAGCACTGATTGGACTCTCAGATGTGATTATTGATGAGCTTTAAAAAGGTCAAAGGTCAAAGCCTAAAGGTCAGTGACTTTATTCTCCACCAGGGCGGCGACCTGCTGCAGGCGATACGCCAACTGCATCTTTTGCCCCGCAGCGTCTTCCTCCAGAGACATGATAACCTGTATTTAAAGTGCATTCACACAAAACCCAAAGTGAGAAATAGAAAGTCACTCTAAACCAAACAAATAAGAAGCTTTCAGCCTCATACTGACCTGATCATAGTATTTGTTGATGTATTTGTACAGTTCATGCAATGCCACCACACTGTTCATCTCTGATGCAAAACTCTAAACAGACAGTTAAGAGAGGGTTATGGCAATCTTTTTTTTTTTTTTTATTTTTTTTAATCTTTATTTAATAAGAAATACAATTTACAGACCCAAATCTACAGAAACACAGCATGCTTATACATTCATCCTCACATTCATACCCCAACAACATACATGAGAAAAGGTTATAATAAACATAGAATATTATTCCATTTTTTGTTATATTCATCTAATTTATTGTTGCTTTCTGCTATTATCTTTTCTAAAAGAAGATGCGACCTTATAACATTCTTAAAGTAACCTAAACACAAGCATGATGATACTTTTGTTTTAAAAATAAACACTTTCCCCATTAATAAAATGGTACTTATCACAAGCAAACTACCTGTAAAAAGACCAAGTACAATAGTTTGAGGTGTTTTGGTAAATTCCATTCTAGCCGTCTTTAACCAAACTTGGACACTTGACCAGAATTTATATACTACTGGGCAAAAGTAAAATAAATGCCATAGGTCTTCCTCTTCTTCCTCACAAAATCGGCAATATGGATTATTTTCAATTTTTAGTTGCAATTATCTTGTAAAAATTTTTTAGTTGGAATATTCTTGAATATGAATCTACAGTAGTGTTATAAATTGATCTAAAATACTCTTTCCATGGAATTGATACATTAATTTCATCTTCCCAGTACTGACAGACCCTGTGAGGAAAAAGTGCAAATCCTGCAGAATATAAATTCCAATTGTAAATTATTTTATTTATTTTTATATTATGTAACCATTTCCAGCATCGTACTTTTGGGAGACAAACCAATTGCTTGTGTTTATTTTGTATTTTTTGTTTCCAGCCAATTGGAATTGCTGAAACAATCTGATTGTATCGATACAAATCCAAACATTCATTAAATTGTATTGAGAAATCATAAAATGAAATAATGTGACCAGATGTATCTAAAAAGTCATTCACAAAGATTAAACCATTTTGAATACATATATTCCACAAAAGTGGTTGGTCTCCTATAGTAATTTCAGAGTTCATCCATAGTATCTGATTCTGCATGTCATCTGGAGTATCAGGAGGATGGTACTGGAAATTCAACCATTCTTTAAATACGTCTTTAAAAAAAGGAGAAAGTTCTTTTAATTGATTCTGAAATATTTCTTTGATATGTAATAATTTTAGTTGAAAAAAAGGAAATAAATCCGAACCAAAGAAATAAAAAAATGTATATAATCTTTTACTGGTAAGCCATTGTCTGTGATTATATATTTTATTAACCCAAGAAGCCTTTATCGAACTATTCATTGCTTGAAAATTTTTTAGATTTAGTCCACCATTTTCATATGAATTGTATAAATATTGTCTCTTAATTTTATCTGGTTTACTATTACATAAAAATGTAAAAATATTTTGTTCAAAGCATTTAACAAAGGACGTGTCAGGAGTTGGAAGGGTCGTTATTAAATAAACAAATTGGGGGATTACCAATGAGTTAATCAATGTGACTGTGGCAGGGCGGAGGGCGGGGCCGGGTCGTGATCCTACACACCCGGTCCCGTATTAGGCTAATTATGCCTCCGTGATGTTTAAGGGTCGACTGCAGAGGGCTGTGCGGGAGAGAGAGATCGTTAGCGGACATGTCCGTCATGTGTGTTTGTGTTGTCTTTTAAGTTTTCCATTAAACTATGATTTATATCGTCAAGCCGGTTCTCGCCTCCTCCTTTCCCATCCTTTAACTGTTTTACATTGGTGCCGAAACCCAGGAAGGAAGAGGGATATGCCGTAGTAGAGTTCTCGCCACTACCATCCACCCCAACGGAGCAGCCGCGGCCATCTGCCGGGGGACGAGGAGCCCAGCCACCTGAGCGAGGACGATGGCCGCCGACCGCGAGGGGAGGAGGGGCTCCTAGCCGACCGCCTGGGCGAGAGAACCGCTGCCAGGGGCGGAGGAGTCGCCTACCGGCCACTGAAACGCGGCGGGGTTTAAGACCGCCGACCGCGAGCGGGAGGGGCTCACTGCCGACCGCCTGGAGCGAGAGAACCGCTGCCAGGGGCGGGGAGACCCTTCTAGTCCCAGAGAACGCGGCGGGTGTTCCTTCCGCCAGGGGCTGGAGGACTGCCTCGGATCCGCCCGAGAGGCGGCTGTCGATCCGACAAAGGGTGGAGGAGTGGCCGAGGAACAAGCTGCGGCGTATCTGAGAACTGGCGAGTAAGTTTTTTTTTTTTTTGCATCTCTCTCTCTCTCTCTCTCTCACTGTCGCTCTGCGTTGGCCTTTATCCTCTTTTAAATTGTATAGTTTTTTGGGGGTACTGCACTGTTACAGGAGTACCCTCCCATTTTAATCATTTCTGTTTCCCTCCCTTGTCCCTCCCTCGTCCAGGTAGATGGGGATGACCTGCCGGCAGTCAGCGAAGGCGCCCTCCCCAGGGAAAGGGGGATGTACGTCAGGCCGGGGCTCCCCAGCCTGAGAGAACGGGGAGGAATGTGGCAGGGCGGAGGGCGGGGCCGGGTCGTGATCCTACACACCCGGTCCCGTATTAGGCTAATTATGCCTCCGTGAGGTTTAAGGGTCGACTGCAGAGGGCTGTGCGGGAGAGAGAGATCGTTAGCGGACATGTCCGTCATGTGTGTTTGTGTTGTCTTTTAAGTTTTCCATTAAACTATGATTTATATCGTCAAGCCGGTTCTCGCCTCCTCCTTTCCCATCCTTTAACTGTTTTACAGTGACCCTACCTTGTAATGTAAGTGAACTGCTCCTCCATGGCTGTAAAATTCTATCTACGTTTTGCATTTTTTTATCGTAGTTATATTTGACAATATTTTTGAAATTGTCTGGTATGTGAATACCTAAAATATCTACAGAGCCATTTGTCCATCTAAAATGGGCCGAACAACTTAACTTAAAATCTGTACCATTTATAGTCCCTATTCTCAATATATGGCACTTCTCAAAATTTGGTTTCAAACCTGATATTTTAGAAAACATATTTAGATCTGTAATCAAGGCTTCCAAAGTAGATTGTTTTGGTTGTATAAAAAAGGTTGCATCATCAGCATACATTGTAAGTTTTGTCTCTATGCCATTCGGCTTCAAACCTATGATCTCTATATTCTTTCTAATTTTAATTGCTAATATTTCAATACATATCAGGAACAGATATGGTGACAACGGACACCCCTGACCGAACCCCTTGTGTTAGGGAAATCCTGTAGATAAATGCCCATTATTTATAACTCTACTGATGGTGTGTTTGTAGAGCGTTTCAAACCATTTGATAAAGTTCTCTCCAAAATTAAAATAACAAAGACATTTCTTAATAAACTCCCATCTAACTTTATCAAAGGCCTTTTCAAAATCCGCTATAAATAATAATCCTGGCTGTTGAATATCTTTATAAAAATCTACAGTGTCAAGTATCTGTCTCAAATTGTCACCAATAAATCTTCCTTTTATAAACCCTACTTGCTCATTCCCTATAATACAATCAATTCCTTTTTTCATTCTTAATGCAATGCATTTGGAAAGAATTTTAGTATCACAACAAAGCAAGGTCAAAGGCCTCCAATTTCTTTAATACATAGGATCTTTAAATTTACCATCTGGATTTTGCTTTAACAGTAATGATATAACTCCTCTTTGGGAATTAGATAATGTTCCTTTCTGAAATGAATAATTAAATTATTATTTATGGCAATCTTACAACAATTCACATGATTTGATATATTTGAAATATTTACAAAAATGACATGATAGGAACTGAAACTCATTTCAGAACAGAGTCGGCCATAAACCAGGGAACAGGACAAAAACTTCCCTAGATATTTAAAACGCCAAGGCTGTCATTTTAACACATTCATTCAGTGCAAATAATTCTATATATAAAAAAATAACACACAATTAATCATGTCCCCCGACCATAATAAGGAACATTCCTACCACTAACACTAGCGACAGCAGTAGATGAGGATGTTTTCTTATATTCAAATACAGCTTGGAGCACAAATCCAAACGCAGTGATCTCAAGACGTGTTTTTCTCAATTTCAAATTACGTTTAACTTGACACAGCCACCTAAAAACGCTATGTTTATGCACTCAAAGTGAGACGCTCCAAAAGCATCCGTCTGATGCAGGTGTACATTGATGCATCCTTAGACCTTATAATAAATCTTGGACTGATTGATGAATTCAATTACAAAATGGATTGCTGTGAACTGTAGGTCTATATTAGGCTTGTGTTCAATAATATGGAAAAACAATACTGAATTCTAAAGCCACTTTTTGTATTGTCTTATCAATGCTTTACTCTGCCACAATGCATTTTAATTATCTGAATTATAATTTTTTATAATTTATAATTATTCCATCATTATATATTGAATTGTTTTTTGAGGGGCTTTGATTTATTAACCGGCATACCATGGAATTAATTAAATTTAAAATTTATTTTAATTGATTGACAGCCCTATATGCATGTATATTTACAGATACTTTTTTAGTTTTTACATTTGATACTCTTAATTATATCATATTCTAAGCCTGTCTAGTGTGCTGCAGACATTGTAGTGACCTGTAGTTGTTAGATAGATGTATTCACTGTCTCAGAGCTGGTTGTTTTTTAATGAACTTTGAAAACACAGAACACTTTTCAAAATTGAAAATGTATTTCAGTTAAATGAATCAATTGAAGTATCTGACATTAACCATATGAGCACAGTGCTCTGTCCATTTGAGAAAAAACAAATATTTACAGAAAGGTAAAAATGCCCCTAAAAATATCTATTCCAGAGGTCAAATATTGTCCATAAAAAGTTAATTGCCAACATAGTTGCAGAATCCAACAATTCAAATTTTCATGAGAAATGCACGCTTGACGTAAAACAACTCTCCGAATTTCATTTAGAAGAGAATTGAATTCTAGCTCACCCCTGACAGCTCTGTGAGGGTGGAATTCATTTCCTGGTAACAGCCAGACACTGCGTTGTGAATATCACTGTAGTACCTATAAGACATAATGGAATAAATGTCATTACAGTATTAAATGTCTTTACATTTGACTTCCTGTATTAATGTTAGTGCTACATTGATGCTGATTCTCATCAAACATATCAAGAACTTGTCCTTGTCCTATTTTATTACAAAGCATTATTTTGTACTTTGCATTCAGATAATGAAGCCTATCTTTAAGGCATCTAAGAATGTTTACAATGCAACACTATTTTGCCCCACAGTTTTCATTACTGCAATGTGAAAAAAATTCTCTAATCATTTACTCACTTCCATGCATCTCAGAATTGGATGACTTACTTTCTTCTGCTGAACACAAATTAAGATTTTTAAAAGAATATCTCAGATCTGTAGGTCCATACAATGCAAGTGAATGGTGACAAGACATTCAAAGCTCCAAAAAATCAAATAAAGGCAACATAAAAGTAATCCTTAAGACTCCAGTGGTTTAACATACAGCACAACTTCTGAAGCGATGCAATCACTTTGGGAGAGAAACAGATCAATATTTTAATCCTTTTTTTACAATAAATCTCCACTTTCAGTTTCAGAATGTGACAGTGAAAGTGGAGATTTATAGTAAAAAAGGAGTTAAATATTGATCTGTTTCTCACCCACAGCCATCATATCGCTACTGAAGATATGGATTTAAAGACCGTAGTCATATGGATTACTTTTATGCTGCCTTTATGTGCTTTCAGAGCTTGAAAGTTTTGGACCCCATTTACATGTATCGTATGGAACAACATAGCGGAGAGATTCTTCTTAAAATCTTTGTGTTCAGCAGAAGAAAGTCATACACATCTGGGATGGCATGAGGATAAATAAGAAACATGTTATTTTTGGGTGAACTATCCCTATAAAGTACAAATGTTTTCAAGTACATAATTGTAGTAGTCCCTTGTTATTGCCTTATTTTCACTGGTTTTAATACAGTAAAATAAAAAGACTGTTATGGCAATGAGAATCATCACTGAAAACATTGGAGCGTAATGGTAATGAGAATTGGGAGTTAAATAGTGTTTAAGTGTCCTGAAAATATATAAATAAAATAAATATGACCAGGACATTTTCTTAAAAGGTTTCAGAAGAATCAGCCAATAGATAGTTTGAATAGGGCAGTACTGCTGTATAATACTTTGATACTCTTACCTCTCCACCAGCTGCTTGTATCGTGGAATTTCTCTGGCGTACAACAACTTATTGACAGGTGAATCCTAAAGGATACATAGACACGACAATGAGCTCTTTTATACATTCATAGACCAAGTTTTTTCTCTCTCTTTCCTGTTCTTATTCATCTACCGTTTCTGAATGAACGCTTGCTTCCACAAGCTGCTTATAATGAGGTCACTGTTAGAGAGTTCAAGAGATTAATTGCTGTACTGACCCGACCCACTTTGTGCTCGGATGTAGTGCAGGAATCAATGAAGGTCTGTGCGATAACGGAGAGGACAGCATCCACGCTATCTGTCACCTGCACGTCGAACACAAACTGAGGGTTCTTCAAGATGTTCACCCAGAAACGCAAAGGTAAACTGCAGACAGATGGAAAACATGATAACAAATGAATGTTTGACATACACAAGGGCCTTGTTCCTATCATCGTTCCCACAATTTTTGACCAGTGAATTTCAATGACTAATTCTCTAATGAATAATTCAGACTGATTTGAAACATTTTATTCCATTACTATTCCATGACCGTTCCAGTCATTTATGATTACTGGGTAAGGATTTTTGTATTTTTTTTTTTTTATTCTTCAATTTCAGACCAATTGGCAAAATAATCATTCATACAATTGTGAACTGGTTCAGCCAATTCATTAAAAGAAAATGATTCAAAATAAAGTTTCAATAACAAATCAAACATCAATGGCTAGTGTACAAGTTTTACTCTTCACAAAAGCATTATTTAGCTAGTGAAAAATGTTTGTTTTCCAAGTCCATGTACAAGTATATAATTTTTTTAATAATTCACCAATTTTAAGATTTTATGGAAAACACAATTTTCAAAATTCTCTGTTTTTTTACAGATTTGCCATGACTGTGGGAACCCTTTATCATTTTAACAATATAATCCTGAGCAGACTGAATTAATGCCTATTAAACAAGCCAAATAAAAAACAATAAAATTAAATAAAATATAATTCACAGTTCAAACATCATATTTAATCTAAATTTAATCTCAGTACAAAGTACAGCATGATTAGTCTGAGAAGCAATCTGGTTGTTTCTCAAAATGTTTTATTAAAATGTTTAATATATATATAGAGAAATGAGCAGTACTGCTGACCTATTTGTTTTCCAAATGTGCACCGTCTCGGGGTCGTCAATGCCGTGTTTCTCTGCCATGTCATCCAGGAAGTCAAAAAAGAATCTGACAGCGATAGGTGGAGGCCGTTTGGTGCTCAATATGGCTACAAACACATCATCAACAAACTTCTGCAGAGTGCCCTGAAGATACACATTTATAAACACAGATCAGCTTTGTATCTGACAGTCAGCAGAAGCTAGAAAGAAGACATATCTCCCAAATAAACAAGGGAAGTACAGGATACATTCAGTGTGGCATAGAAAGTATGTTAGATCCCACAACCCTGCATTTGTAATGTACCTTCATTGAAAGCAGTCGTGTAAGGTAGATCTCTGGGATGGCTTTTGCACGTTCTCTCTCTCTCATGCTGCTCTTCCTGTGTTTGGGGATTTCAGTGTCTTCGCTTGGCTTTACTAGATGCCACAACCGAAGACCTTCTTCCTCTTCTCCCTCCAGCATAGGAGTTTCTACAGTAACCACAAACAGAAATGATTAGAATGAGAAATGTATACTTTGATTTCAGATTGTCAGCAATTAAGTGAAAAGAGCTTGAAAGTAATGGTGTTTAGATTGATCAAATTGTGTGGTGTTGTCTTACTCTCTCCGGTCTGGTACACCTGATTTACTCCATGAGAACTCTGGGAACGAGGGATGAGAGCCACGGTGGCCCCATCAGGCACCTGAGTGGACAAGAGGAAAGTCTTAAAACTACTAAAAAAAATCAACTAAACAACTAACCAACTCACTGGCTAACCAACCAGTCAATCTAACTAACCCACAAATCAACCACCCAGCTTATTAACCATTCCACAAATCATCGCACAACATCATATCTTCATTTCGATTTTATTTCATTGATCATTCAGCCCTACATAATGCAATAGAAAAACATGTTTTTGCGTTATTTCGTGGCACACTTTATTTTTTGTCTCATCACTTGCAATGCAGAGTGCAGATTGCAACATTTCAAGTCTGATTTTTATTTAACAATTTTTCACATCAGGGCTGTGAATGTAAATTTCAACTTACAAGTACATACATTTATTAAATTACTCATATTCAAATCTACAAGCTCTCGAGATTTGCTACCAATTTACCTTCATACCTACCTGCTAACTAAACAATCAACCAACTGGCTAACTAACCACCCCCTAACTATCCAATCCAAAAATCAAAAATTCGGCTAACTAACCAACCTACAAATCAACCAATCAGCTAACTAACCACCCCCTAACTAACCAACCTACAAATCAACCAATCGGCTAACTAACCAATCAACAAATTAACCAAATGGCTAACTAACCAATCCACAGATCACCTATCCATCCATCATTAAACCGGCTAACTAAACAATCCGCAAATCAACCAATCCACAAAATCAACCAACCGTCTCTTAACTAACAACAGGCTTGTTCGAGATGCCATACACCTCGCCTTGAAAGTAGATGAGAGTAGGCTGCTGAAGTCAGGGGAGGAGTGAAATAAGAACTGTCAAGTCAGACAGATCTCACTTCTCGTAGTGGATCAGACACCTTCCAGATATAAGGAAAATATCAAGGGATTCACATTCATAAGCTGTTGCTTATTTGTTATTGGCGGATCGCAAGTTAACAGTGATTACTGTCACCCGCTGTTACACGCTGTTGCTGATAAAGTGGGAATGATTTAAATTCAGTTTCACATTCATAAGCTGTTGCTTATTTGTTATTGGCGGATCGCAAGTTAACAGTGATTACTGTCACCCGCTGTTACACGCTGTTGCTGATAAAGTGGGAATGATTTAAATTCAGTTTCTTTGATGAAAAAGACACTCAATGTACATGCAATTTTACTTCCCCCATAAGACGTATCTTTTCATCCATTTTTAGTTTAATAAAAGACACTATTTTAAATATTTCAGAAATATGATAAGCACATACCCCATACAGAGATCTCACAGTCAGAGTGTTGGGAATAATCACATATAAGTTATACAAATAAAAACATGATATGAGAGTTAAAAAAATCAAATATTTTAAAATAGAACAAAATATCATGGTTGTTTAAGCCAATGAGCATCATGTGTCATCCCATCATGCCTTAACTCGGCACAGTCAGGGGAGATCAACTGTGCCCAACTGCACCAACTGGCAGGGCCGCCTCGCCATTGCGAGAGTTTTTTGACATACGTCAGCATGACATCAGAGCAAGTCGGACCCCACTCGAACACATTTCTAACCGGCGTGCACCTCGTGGTGATCAACGGTGATTGGTGGTGCAGATTTTGCTGAGCTCGAACGAGCCTAAAAGTTCAACCACCCAGCTAATTAATCAAGCCAAAAATCTACCAAGTGGCTAACTAGCCAACCCACAAATCAATCAAGTGGCCAACTAACCAATCCTCAAATCAACCACCCATCCATCTATCCACGAACAACAACCAGCTAACTAACCAATCCACAAATGAATCAACCGGCTAACTAGACAACTCACAAATCCACCAACCGTCTAACTCACCAATCCAAAAATCATCCATCCATCATCAAACCAGCTAACAAACCAATCCACAAATTAATCAACCAACTGACTAACCAATCCACAAATCAGCCAACTGGCTAACTAAACAATAATCAAATAAACCAACCAGCTAACTAACCAATCCACAAATCAACCAAGAGACTACCTAACAATCCTCAAATCAACCACCCATCCATCTATCCACGAAACAACCAACCAGCTAACTAACCAATCCCCAAATCAACCACCCATCCACGAATCAACCAACCGGCTAACTAACCAATCTACAAATCAACCAACCAGTGAACCAACTAATTCAAAGATCATCCATCCATCCATCCATCCATCCATCCAACTAACCACCAACAAATGCACAAACACCCCAAACCAAAAAATAATCTCAATGAACTGGAAATGTGCAAGATGGTATGTTTGTCACAGCAAATGTACCTTGTAGTGCTGTAAAGTGTTGATCCGTTTCCAGCGACCCTGAACGATGGCTGTGACATCATCATCTGAAAGAGTCAGGTGACCCGCCTGACCTGATCGCCACTCTGAGGATACACAGTAACCAATAAAATAAATAAATAACCAAAGCCTGAACCTAAACTAGTATTCAGCATTCAAACTATTTCTATTAAAAAATATTTAACATGGCAAGAATTAGTCTAGCTTTAGCTGGGTAAAAATAGACTGTACCAAGGTCCAATGAGTCTGCGGCTGGTCTCTGGGAATAAGGAGCTCCTTTATAGATCTGGTCCAGGATTTTATCTTTAACCTGAGTTATGGTGTCAGAGTCCAGAACTTTAACAGGACAGGGCTGGACCTCGACACCACTCTTTACCAGCACTGTCAGAGTCTAAAAAATCAAAACAAAAACATTTTTAAATGTCTTAAGACTGTCTACCCTAAAATAATGTCATAATTGAATGACCCTCAACACTCATATGCTCCATGTTCCAAACCCGTATGAGTTTCTTTCATGGAACATAAAAAGAGATGTTAGGCAGAATTTCAGGGACTTACAGCCTAAGTCACCATTCACTTTCATTGTACAGAAAAATAGAGATGCAATAAAAGTGAATGGTGAGTGAGCCTAACATTCTGTCTAACATGATATTTTTGGTCCACAGACAAACAACATGAAAATTTCATTTTTGTGTGAACTATCACTTTAAATATAGCAAACATTGAGATGGACCTACAACTGAGCAGTATTCTATGTCCTCTCTGAGAAGGTGACTGTCATTGAGAGTGCGTTTTGCTTTGCCCGTCACTGCATCCACTGGTCCTTTATCCACCTGGTACTTAATAGCCCTGTACAACTTGTAGAGAGGCTCTCCAGCAACCTCCTACACACACACACACACACACATATTAGCGTATGCAATTATGATTGTCAAAAAATTACTTTTGTGGATTTATGTCTCTCACAATATATTTAGCCTATATGTGGGAGATCATGTGGAGAGGGTTTACTGAATCAATAGAACCTTTTCACAGACTGTTGTGACACATTACCACCTTGATTCAGAAGCACTTCACTGTTCAATTTGTTTTACTATTTAATGTAAATGTATGGTATTACTCTGTGTGTTATATTAGCCTACCATTAATTAAAACCAAACTAGTAAACCTTTTTGCATTAAGGTTTCAAATACAACTGCTGACCAAGTCATGGTAGACAAAGACTTTCTTTCCTTCTTCTGACTGCCATAATCTATCTCCCTCTATTTTTTGCCTCTTTTGGATAATCGTGGAAAAGTAGAGGAAATATTGGATTAGTATATAGGAAATAGTATTAGCTTCGGTATCGCAATCACCACTATTGAAGTTTATTTAGTTGGGTTTTATCTGTGGGGTTTTAGATTTTACTGATGTAGCCTTCAATTTTATAGCTTATTATTCTCACAATTCACTATCAATATATACATCTGCATAGAACTGTCACATGTCTAAAATGTAGGCCATCGCAATCTCCGATACCTTGAGAAAAGAGTAGAGACAGATGGACATCCAGTTGGTCAGCATCTTCTCCACAACCGTTTCAGTCCTACAAATGACGACATTTCAGAGAAGATTTAATATAATCAGATCAGAGAAGATTACACCGTTTGTTTTTTAAAACAACTCAGTAAATAAACAGACAGTCCCTAAGATTAACACCAGGGGCGGACTGGCCATAGGCCGAACGGGCCGCGACTGGCTGTAAAGAGCGCTGCAAAACAGCGCCGTGATATGCACAAAAGTACAGCGACCAACCCCCGGCCAACAACTTTTGTGCCAATTTCTCTTCCCAATCCAGTCTGCCCATGATTAACACTCATGTTCTGTTTGCCTCTTAATAATTCAAAAACATTACAAGCATTGACATTATAGATAGATACTACAGGACACATTTTCAGACTGATAACATGTTTTCAAAGCCCTCCATGATAAATGACTTTGGTTTGGGGTCTCAACTACTTCACAAAAATATTTTAAGGGAACGTAATAGGTTCATTTCAATTTTACTCTTCTTATATTTTCACATACAGCATAGGGGGTCTCTGGGACCCTAAACAGAAAGTTTATCAGTTCATCGCAACAGAATATAAGAGTTAATAGTAGTGAATTCTTTAACTCTCTATTCTTGTATCTCAACTAATAGGGCAAGGCGCTAACAACACAAGGTCATAGATTCGATTAGCAGGGAATACAAAAAATAGTCAAATGTATATCTTGAATCTACTCAAGTCAATTTGGAAAAAGGAATGCATCAATTGATTAAAATGTAAAATACCTGCGCAGCATGAGTTTGGGGTTCTTGGCCACATATTGCTGCACCAAATCCCCCAGTAAATTCTTCATGACATCAGTGAAGTACTCCAGCTTATCATGCAGAGCCATCGTGAGAAGAGATGCAACGTAACCTCTGTCCCTCTGTGAGAAATTTTGCTGTGCTTCCAGGGTATGAATGAACTGGAGGAACCAAGAGAAGGATTTTATCTACATTAGTACAACAATGTTACCTGGAATGCATAAAAGCTTACTCATTCAAACAGCCCAAGCTTTCAAAAAAAAAGCATCCAAAGCGTCTACAAAGTCTCACAGTGCTATTCTAGATAAATATTTAAAGTTTCAGTGATGCTGCTGCCTGTCTGTTTGGCCGTTTAAAGTTAGGTAAAGTCAAGAAAGAGGCTAGCGAGTGAGACGTCCACAATACAAACCCTCAAAAACTCTACACTTAACAGGCATCCAAGCTGCATTCAGTTTGAAATGAAGACTACATTTGTTTGTGTTTTATCTTTTGTTTACTCTTTGAGGTGAAATAATAGTTCCAAACGAAAATACCCACAACTACCACTGATGTGCTGAACACGCCAGTGGCATAAACACTGCAATTTCCATCTGCTTTCATTTTCTCTAGACAGGTTTTCAACTGGGGTACATTAAAATACCGCAGGAGGTCTGTTGACTGATGTATAATACGAATAGAAATTTGGAGAAAAAAAAAACACCCCAAATAAATCAAATAACCATATTAAAAAAAAATATATGATCATATTTTCATATTCATGTGTTTGTTGATGTTCATGGGTCCATGAACATCCTGGAGGAGGTCTGTGAACTGATATAAAAACACAGAAATTAGGAAAATAAAAATACATAAAATGTAAGAAAATGTAAATAAATTATTAATACAAATATATTCATATTTTTATATTCATATGTTTGTAAATGATCTAAATACTCTCATTTCTAAATGAGGTTAATGTGTTCTGTAGCTTTTTTTAATATGGCTAAATGTTGGGATGGGGAGTCAACTCCAAAAGAGTCACAAGCCATGGAATCGGAGTCAACTCTTTTGTTCTATCGACTACGTATCTTTTCAAACAGGGCATTGTGATTGGCTCAAATCAGTGAATTGGCTTTCTTAAGAACCAATCACATACCTCTCACACACACACACACACACACACACACGTAGGTGGGACAGTCGTTCATCATGTACTTTTGAGTGAGAGATAATGCATGTGCGTCCTAAAGAGAAAGAGGGTGCGTGACAGACTTCAAAAGACAAAACTTTCAGAACATTTTAGCATTACATCAATGCATGGGGCAGTGGTTGGGAAGTAAGTTGATGCTGGTTTTATCAGTGTGTATGTCATTGCTTGTCATTTTTCCTCTCCACTATTTACTACTGCCGATTTGTTCTTTGATTCATAACTTTCTTACCCCGCCCCTGTTTCTCAATTTGTCTAGTTGCTATTTGAAAATAACATAAATAATTTTCGGTCCAGCCTGTCTTGTTATTTCCTCCCTTTAAACTTGGTTATTGGCAGAAACCAGGGATTGACTTTTTCAACAGGCATTTCAAGGTAAAATGCAAAATGTCTCTAAACTGGATTAATTTGAACAGCTATAGTACGCTGTTATATTTTACATCTTCATAATTTATTTGTCTTCGGGGAGTACATTTTTAAAAACAAATCAAACAAAAAACTGCACTGAGTGTGTGATAATTACGGTAAACTTGTCAGGTCCATCGCCAGAACATGCTATTGAATAGGGAACATTTTGCGATATTTTAAAAGCAATAAACACACCAAAATATGTGAATTAAACACCCTGCTGTTTAATACATTGTGGACAAGGAACAAAAACTGCCGTCATTACAACACCATTAAAAATGTACCTTTCCAAACAAGTCAAAATTAATTTAGTTATTTGTTCATAATAACATACAGACCTTAGATGAGACCTGCTTAGATTAAATATCAACTGTATCTGGGAGAAACAGCGTGCCTGTTTCCGTCATGCATTCTTTGCGCACTTTACTATGGTTTACTATCATGCAGTAAAACACAGGCTTAGTGATTGATGTATGTCCTCATGAAAACTCCCCTTGAAACCCAAACAAAAGTGGCCACTTGAGACGCATTTGCGCAACCAGGTTTCACAGACCCGTCGGTCACAGCGCAGTTAGTTGACTACGTGGGGCTGTCTGTGTCTTTGATGCGCAACACTCGGAACTCAACAAAAGCACTTTGAAATGCACTCTAAACCTATTTATCAAACACAACTGTTTGCAAAACAGGCATTAATAAAGAAATACAAAACAATGTAGTTAAAAGATGTCTTTTGGATATTTGGATGTTCCACGTGCCAAGTTTCCATCCAAGTAATTTAATTTATGCAAAAGATTAGAATATACAATATTAAGAGTTGGCTATGTCGTATGATTTCCTCCGAGTTTGTTTATATAAATTTGTTTGATTTCATCACATGCAAATGCCCAGATGTGTAATGCATTCTTATTAATATTATGCCCTTACCCTTAATTTGGGCCGGCCTGGGCTAAAACATACCCACGTGGACCCCATTACAGAGTGAATATTTAAAATACTCTGTAAGGTAAAACCAACACAATGGCTTTTATTTTTAAATATTGAACTTTTATTTTGAAAGGACTTACACCTCGTAGAGCAGTTCCATGTGTGCACATTAACACCATACCTCGCGTGGACCTCATTATTTGACGTACAAATCACAATAATGGTGACAACCAAAGTCAACATATTAGATGAGCTATGAATAATCACAAAATGACAAATAACTGCAAATTACAACATGTCAATTAAATTATTCATGATAACTATGTTTTCAATTGTTATCAAAGAACCTGATAACTTCTGTAGAATTGATGGTTTTTAAATGAGTTAGAGTATGTAAAATATACAAGTTTTTTTTAATATTTCTTGTGTATTAGGTCATGTGTTTAGATTTCGAGTTGAATTGTTATATTATCTATGAAGAAAGAGACCACTCTTTTTGAAACTAGTGCAGTTGTCATGGATAATGCAGTTTTAGTGGTCATTATACAAAAATATATATTATCTAGTTTGGACTTACTGACCCGTATGAGGAAGAGTCTGTTGTTGAGCAGGTTATTAAGTTGAGCCAGGCCTTGCTCCACAGTCTGTCTGCGAGAATCTGGCAGGTCCAGGTTCTGACTCAGTGGCGCCCCCTTCTGGCCGGGAAAGAAAACGCGCTCTGCATATGTGCGGTAATCCAAAAAGGGAATTCCAGGTCCACCAACGTCACTGCTGAGATCCATCATCTCAGTCATCAGATCTAGAGGACAGGAAAATGTCAGTATTACTGTGCATGTTATAAATTTTGTTAATCAAAACATCTCTCAATTTACATTAATAAGATACAATGTTGGTTAAAATGCAACTGTTTTATTAGCAATTAACTTTTACAAAAATGCAAATGGTAAGTATAGTTTGCACGGAAATACCATGATCAAATAAACAATTTAGTGGCCATTATACAAAAATATTTGACTGCTGAATGCCTCGATTGACTATTCACAATTTAGTAATCAGAATAAACACGTAATAAATAATTGAAGTTTAACAGCAGTAACAATAACTGGAGTTACTATTGCATTCTGGTGAAAAACTTTAGGTTACTCACGTAACCCCAGTTATCTGATAACATGAAGGGTATCTCACATAGTGAGGTATCTCACTAAGAGTATGCGTCAGACATGACCAGTTGCAGAAGCTTTAAATGACACAACATTTGTCAACATTGCCAGACCAACCGCTGCAGACCTTAAGTCCCACCTCCCTAATATAAACCACAGTTACCTGTTGCTGACTCATTCCAAGCATATCTCTTCTCCATGCGAACTGCAAGGAGGGCAATGATGCGAGATACCTCACTTCATGTTATCAGAAAACCAGGGTTACGTGAGTAACCTAAAGTTTTCTTTCTAACACTCGTTTGGTATCTCAGTAAGGGATATAGACAACTCCCAAATTGCCGATATGCTGGCTGAAGAAGATGCCATAAACAGAGAAAACACAGAACCTATGATATCAGAAAACAGAAGTATATGGCTCTGCGTAGGCATCCCTTCCCAACATATTGGGCTGTTGAAACACATGTATTTGTGCTTACTGTACAGTATGTTGCATTCCCGCCTCAAGGACAGAGTGAGTCACAGGAGGCTCAGTAACATCCAGTCTATAAAGTCTTAGAAATTTGTGAGGAGATGATCAACTCGCCACAGCACAAATCTCTTGGACTGAAATGCCCTTGAATAGCACCCAAAACGTGGCGATACCCCTGGTGGAGTGAGCCCATAGTCCCTCCAGGGGTTGACGATTAGAGCTATTATAACAACACAAATCGCATCTACCACCCAATGAGAGAGGCACAGGCGAGAAATAGGTTTACCCTTATGAGAGTCAGACCATGAAATAAAGAGAAGACTATTCTCCCGTTGACTCTTGTGTTTATAACATATGTACTCAGAGCTCCTAGTGGGCACAAACAATGTAACAGCTCTTCCTCCATGGAGGAAAAAGGCGGTGAGTGAAAGGCCAACAAGTCTACTGACTGGTACAAGCCTGAGTAGTTGCTCACTTTAGGAACAAACACCAGGTTTGGTCTACAAGTTACCTTAAGACCTCCCTGGGCAAACAACATGCATGATGAATGAACTGATAGAGCATGCAGTTCACACACTTGCTTGGCAGTCGTGAGAGCAAGTAACAAAGCTGTCTTTATAGAGAGCAGAGATACTCTCTAGTGATTCAAAGGGGGGCCGAGACTGCTCTCATGCTCTGGATCATTTCAAATCACTTTCGGGGGAAATCCAATAATATTTAAGTTTAGCCTCTCACAAGCCAGGACCAGAGAGCCAACATCTGAGGAGAGTGATGGAAAATCTTCCCACATACTTGAGAGAGAAGATGTCTGCACAGCGGTAGAGACCAGGGGTGGTCGTAAAGCAGTTAAACTATCTCTGCCATCCACAGCTTCCATGGCCAGTTCGGAGCTATTACAATAAGAGAATGTTCTCCCTCACTCTCCACAATCAAACTCACTCCACTCCACAGCGTTGGCCCGATCAGGCTCAGTAGGGGAAATGTATATAGTAACACATTAGGCCACGGGTGGGCTAGCATATCCACACCCAATGGTGCATCGTCACCCACCAGGGAGAAGAGCAGAGGATGCACGTCTTCGCGTGATGCGAAGAGATCAACAGCTGCCTATTCGTATCTCTGCCATGTGAGGCTCACCATTTGAGGGTGAATCCTCCATTCTCCATTAGACGATTTCCTCTGGACAGCAAATATGCTCCCCTGTTCATTATGCCTGGAACATGTGCTACACGTAATGAAACAGGTTCGTGCTGCTCCATGCAATTAGTTTCTCTGCCAAACTGTGAAGCTGGCACATGAGGATTCCCCCTTGCTGATTTATATAGGCTATCACCGTTGTGTTGTCTGTTCTGGTCAACACCTGATGATTCCTGAGAAAACTCACAAAATGTCTGAGAGCTAAAAACACTGTTAGCAGCTCCAGAAAGTTTGTGCGTTTCTCTCAGCGTGGGAGTCCAAGCACATCTCATTGTTCTGCCCTCGAACACAGTGCCCCAGCCTGTGAGAAAAGCATCCATCATCACTGCTTTTCTCATTAAAATGGGTCCCAATGGGCATCCTGTCCTGAGAAAAGACGAGAATCCCCAATAACAGAGAGCATTCATGCATTCTGACGAGACGATCAATCTGCAACTGAGGTGGTGCTAACGGCCTGAGCTCAGTGGTGCTGTCCAGTTCTGAAATTTCCTCATTCACAATAACACAGGAATCATGACCACATCCTTAGAGACACATCCTTGGAGAAACTGATCACCCCCGTTGAAAAAGGGAGATGCAGGTGCGAAATGCTTCGATGCGTTTCTCCGCTCACTAGTGGTGTGGTGGCACCATCTAGGTGTGAAGAAGAGAGCTGATAGATATGTTTATTGGTTTTATTTTTGTGTGGTCATTCCCTCCCCGTAACAGAGAACAATTTATTAATGTTGTATGAATGCTTGTTCAAACTTTCGCTTTTGCCCTCTGAACAAACCCCATGGGTGGAGGGTGAAGAGAGCTCCACACTCAGTTAGTAGTGGAACACTCAAAATTTCTGCAGTTTGAACCATATTTGTAGACATATCTCTTCTCTGTTTCCCCATGAGAGGGAGAAAGGTGTCAGTCTCATGAAGGACTGGAACAGAAAAGCCCTGGGTGCTGTCTCCAGACCCCTCCATGCAAACGCCTCTTCTTGCCCCCGAGGGTTAGTGGATGGTGCTTTGCAGCAGGACAAGAAGGCTGGTAGACAGACTGTCCTCCTATCTCGGAGGGCCTGAAACCACCTCGGTTCGGCTGGTAAGATTGCGGAGTGGGCTTTCTTATGAAACAAACTTCGAATGCCTCTCCCTCCTACTTCCGAATGTCGCACTGTTGGCGCATAGCTGAAACAGTGGCGCCAAACAGAGCTTTCGGATCCCAGGGGCATTCAAAAACTCCTTTTTCTTTGTCTAAAAGTCACGATAGACCGCAAAGCACAACAGAAAAGAGCTTTCTCCGACAACAGCCAAGCCCATGTTTCGGCCACAGCTCTGAACTGTGCCACGCGACGAGCGCAATTCAGATCCGTTATTATGCAAATCTCCTCCCAATGTGCGGTTATGCCATACCCAATTCCCTCATGTCCTGAACATTCAGTCTCTCAAGAAACCCTTATTGGGCACCAGGTGTCTCAAAATCTCTTCATTTCGGCCACACAATCTGGTATGGCCGGAATAAACAGCCTAGCTGGCGGGAGACGTGACGGGAGGCTTTTTCCGTCATACAGATTGAACAGCTCCTGGGCCTTCCGGCTGGGTTGGCCACTCTAACGAAAGTCTGGCTGCAGCCCTGCGACAGAATTCAATGAGATCCATATCAGCTTGCACATGGGAAGGGCTGCTTCCTCCCTGTGCACTCGGAGGCCGGAACAAATTTGTGGGGAGAATAGCGCCCTCATCGCCTTCCTCGAGGATATATGATGACACTTCATCCTCGCCATAGTCTTCCTCTCCCATTAACTGGTCTTCACACAGTGGGGTAAGCGCTGAGGACGCCTCGTGCATTAACTTCCCCCATGTGCACGGGCTTCGAGAATTCTCCATAACCTCTTCTCCCACGAGAGAGGAGAGACACAGGTCCTTCTTCCTCCCTACTGCCACGCTAAGTTTTCTTTCTCTAACTTCTTTCGAGAGTGAAGCACAGTGGGACAGCCATCGGAGCTCGATAGCGCAGCTTGAGCGCGTGTTTAGCATCTAAGCATGTGAGACAGAGAGTATTTTTTTTGGTCAACAAACTAATTGCCACTTAAAAACGCGGACAAAAATTGCTTTCAGATGTTACTTTGTGGCGCCGTCGACAAACTGTTAAGCAATAATCCACAAATGTGTGTGCTGAGGACAGCTTCCGAAAATCTTCCACGGAGAAGAGAGCGAGAATGAGGCAGCAACAGGTAGCCGTTTATATTAAGGAGGTGAGACTCCTTAAGGGCTGCAGCAATTGGTCTGTCAATCTTGACAGACTTTGTGTGTTATTGGAGCTTCTGCAATCAGTTACGCCTGAAGCGTACCCTTAGTGAGATACTGAACAAGTGTTAGAAAGAGAACTATGGTTAACATGAAACATTGTTATAATGGCAAAATGTATGATGAAGCGCAGCGTTTTAACGTACCAGTAAACTCTTTTCTGCACTGATCTCCAACATTTATTTCCAGAGTCTCTAGCTGGACCAGAACCTTTTTATAGTCTCTCAGAGCCTGTTTACTCTTCCTCCTTTACAAACGCACAGAGAGAGAGAGAGAGAGAGAGAGAGAGAGAGCACAAACAGGGATAGAGCATAAAACTCTGTTAATGGATCCCATTAAAATACTTTTCAGAGAGTTGGTTTATTGTCATGACAACAGACTAAGAGGAAAGAGGAATCTGATGTTTGAATTCAGACTCTACCTGTACATGAGAATGATGACCAGTACGATGAGTACGACCACTGCTGCCCCCGCTGCCAGTCCGACTTGAGCAGCTAGAGGCACTGGGGAATGAAGATCATTGTCGTACTGCACTAGACCCAAATCAAACTCTAGGCTTCCCATTAACACCTGAGAGAAACACACCAATACACATAGACAATTGTATACAATTGCAAAATGGATTAAAAAGGTACACTTACATTGCATCATAACAAGTTGTGATGTAACGTGTTTAATATGTTAATAAATGTTTAAAAATTACATGATAATTCAAGTTTTCGTTCTAACAAGCCGTGACATTTTGTAGGTCACATCTTTCACATGACTCATGACTCACATCAGGCCATCAAAGCACTGCTCAACGGCAGAGTCAAAGGCCACTTTGATCTCCACATGAAAACGCTGCAGAGAATGTCTTTTTGATTTTTAGTGTTAGCAGCGCCCCAACACTGTAAAAATGTTTGGGTAAAACTCCAACTTTTGTCAGATAAGCTCAATTTTAGAACTTGATTGAACTATCAAATGTAGAAAAAGTTGATATCACTTAAAACAATCCAAAAAAGACATCTTTTACGCCATTAAAGTCAAAGCAAATTACATTTTCAAACAGTGAGCACATAAAATTTAAAGTTTATATTGTGGTATCTGCTACTGAGCATGTCAATTGGAAAAGCAATGTGGCTGAAGGCAATACCCACAATCCCTTGCGCTTGAATTTATATTAGTGGGATTGGTCAATGCTTTATTAATCTTATATCTCACACTGGACTGTCATAATTATATTCTCCACAATACATCTACTGTATATATCTTTTTATATACTCTTATTTTTAATTTTTATTGAGCTTTTATTGATATGACTGGAGTCTTTGTTTTAATATGAGTGCTCATGATTTCCTACATATATTGCAAAATTAAACTTAGTTAAACTTTTTTAATGAGGAAAATATTACTGAGTGCCCCTTTAAGTTGGGCTAGAACAAAGTATTTTAACATCAAAACAATTACCCATTTCACCTTCACAAAAAAATGCAAAACCTATTTATTAAAAGCAACAGATGAAGACAGTCGATATGAACTGACTTTGAGGCTGGGTAAGTCGCCGTCGCCCACAGCGAGAGGCTGTTCCTCAGGTGGTTCACAGTATAGGTGTGTGTTATCCAGAGTCTTCACGTAACACTCTTTATCTCCCAGCTGTGCCAGAACTTCCTCTCTGCTCATGGCCAGAGTCAGTCCCTTACCCTTTAAAAGACACAAAATATATCTTCAGTCTCAAACAATAAGATTGGTTAAATTTGGTCTGATTGCTTGGTTTGAACCAGACATTGATTACACACCCCTCCCACTTCGAGTTTCTTTTCACATTGAATTATTTACCTTCAAACTCTGGTACATCAACATGAGTACTACAGTGAGTACTAGTGGCAGCTGTTTACTACTGTAGCCAAGAAACGACTCGAGAGGAAAAAGCAGCAAAAATGCAAAGCATTGTGCACATCACTCATGTTTTGGTCCCTTTTACGATGGCATTTGCATCTGTTTGCTGTGGATGCATTGCAAGAGATGCGAAGAATGCCACTATGCTTGCAGGGTATCCTTATATGTATAAAATTAAGTGTCATCAATAGTGATTTACCACCACAAATTAAGCCAAATTACTTGCAAACCTTACTAGAGCTCATGAGTCACAAATAACCTAAATTCAACTTTGTTCCTCTCACAAAGCTATCATATGGTTTCAGATTACTTGGAATATAGTGCAAAAACCAAATGGACTATTTTAAAAGTGAACTTTTATGGTGTTCGTTTGCTATTTTGAGGGTCGACAGCCCTAGTCCTTATTTGCTTTCTTCATATGCTTTATTTGCTTTTTTTACATAAAGAAAAATGTAGTGGGTACATACTTCAATATTTCTCCTTTTGTGTTCCACTGAAGAATATCATACATGGTTTAGAACGACATTACAAATAGGCCAAATTAATCAAAAGTTACCAAAGTCATTCTTTTTTACCATAAATGTTGGTAATGATACGGCAATGTGTTATAAAATGTGAAATAAAGCAATACACAAAATTAAAATTAGACGATGCCCAATATGACCGACATAGGAACATTTGGTATCATTCGATACCCCAAGGAATCTAAAGAGATCAGTCTCATGATTTTAGGCCAAACTGTTCAGAAGTTTAAAGCAAAAAAGTAAAATTTTCACATTTCTTGAACAGTAGGTGGTGCTGTGCCGAAACTGCTCGGATACCCTCAGGGCACTATGGCTATGACATGTACCAAGTTGCGTTTCAATACACCAAAGCATTGCCAAGATATAGCTTCATGACTACTTGAGTGCTCACCAACGAATTCGTTGAAGCATTATACGAGAAAAGTTTTGCATATCAAAAAGCTTTCAACAATTGTTTTCAGAAGTTTAAAAATGGCAGAAAATCTAGTTGGTGTCCAATTTTGTTTCTAGGCCATTCAGTTTAAAAGTTAAACGCAGAAACACTGTGCTACTTTGGTGTCATTTTTGGGTGAACGTTTGCTTTAAATGCATTAGCATTCGTCAGACTCCCAAAACCTCAGATTAGTGTACATTATTCAATTCCTTTCATTTTTGTTGTATGGTACCTCTACAGCCAGCACTCCTCCAGGTTTGAAGCGGATGGCCGTTCCCGGGGCCTCGCTGTTGAGCGGGAATAACTCTGGGTTTGAGTGGTATTTAAAATGTGTGCTTTTGATGGTGTGAAAGTCAATGTGCACGTTGTCCATCTCGAACCACACTCGCACGATCCTGGAATCCCTTGGCAATGTGGGACTTCGGCAAATCATCTGCTCTGAGGTAACGTTAGTGCACAACTCTTGTCTCTGAAGATAGAGAGAAATATATATACAAACAGCACCATTGAGAACACTTTCTTTCATAGGTTTCAGAATTTCAGGAGTACATATTTAGTCAAGTGAATGATTAAACCATATTTGAATAAATTTTTGAAACTCTGAGAATAAATCAAATTTGATTCAAGTCATGTTTACATTAATTTTGCAAATGAATTTTGTGTTTGATGTGTAAAATTCGTTTTTTACAATCTGTGAAAAGCGTTTTACCGTTATCAGGGGACTCCTGACAGAAACGTGACTGTAACGCCGCTTTCTGGCTTCAAATGTTCCTCTCGGCTCAACAGAAACTGACATCTTTGGCTGTTGAACAACGTCAAGGTGTTGTCCGGTCAGATATAAAACACGCCCTCCTCTACATTTAAAGAAAAAGGACGTTAAAGGTGAAGTGTGTCATTTCTGTGCCACTGACATTACCAAATGGGATTGCAAAAATAATGTCTGTTTTCAAACAAGTTTCCCCAAACACTCCATCCATCTGCCACTGGTCAGACAAAAAAAATATCTTGCCGTTTTTGCTGTGTCGGGCTGGTCGGGATGCTTAACCAAACAGCAATGTTCTGATAGCACCACAGCAGCCACAGTGTTTACAATTTTGGAGGAAATCAACCAACAACTGGCCTACTCACATACATGTCTCTGCATATCATGCTGGGATAGGAGAATGTATTTTAACTTTTTAATGAATATTTTAAAATCACAGAACAACAGGTAAGAAAAAAAGAGGCAAAGGCACACATACCCATAGAAACTATCTGTAGGGGTTACATCAGTAATGACTGGATCTTCCATATAGCTGAATTGGACAGTATCCACAATCCTTTCTGCCCTTCCAAACAAGACTTTGACTGACACATTTTCCTTTTGGTTTGAGTGACTGGTGCGACAGATCAGCTGAGTGTCACTCACTCCATCTCTTCCGGGAAAAGAAGCCAGAGAGACAGGACAAATAAATGCTACTTGTATTTTTCAATCTCGGTTTTACAGTCAGCCTTTTTTTCACATAATTTTTCCAACATTTAAAGCTGAAATGTGTCATTTCTGTGCCCCTAGTGACACCAAACGGAATTGTAAAAAAGTGATTATTTTCAAACAGGTTTTCCATGATGCATCGCAATTCTCTCAAATGATTCTGGGACGATCGGCAGCAGGTATTGACGCTGACTACCACCCCTGGAGTTGCGAGTTCAAATCCAGGGTGTGCCGGGTGACTCCACAGTATATGTAAAGGGAATATATTTATTTACACAGGATTCACAATCATGCGGCAGTGTATTACATGCTTAAAAGTCATCATTCTCATGCACAGCCATTACATAATTTTTTTTTTATTTACATAGAACGTAAGCCTTAGATTCGTAACGCTTCGTACGTTTTCCTGAACAAGTAAGTGTGCCACAATTTGCCTGTTTTCAATTTCCAGTCTCCAGTGTTTTCACATGCATTGGTGTATATTCTTAGTGGGTAAAATATTACGTTTGTTAAAATTGACAAAAAACATGTGAGCCACATCTAGTGCTGATACTTCACAGAACTGAGATGACCGTTTATATGTTTGACAGATTCTCAGCTGAGCATGTAGATGTCATAAAGCGATGGTCCGAGGTTAGTTACATTGATATCATTAACTACTTTGAGATGTTATGACAGCCATAAACTGTCATAAGTGGGAAATAATTTTTTACTCCAAATAACACATAAGTGGTTGTTGTTCTCTGTCTGAATCGATAATTTTGATTAGTTTTACAGTGCGTCTAGAGACCAGAAACAGAAAACAGGAAATTAGAATCATCATGGTGTGGTGGTGGCGTAGTGGCTAAAGCACAAGACTGTTAATCAGAAGGTCGTTGGTTTGAATCCCACAGCCACCACCATTGTGTCCTTGAGAAAGGTACTTAACTCCAGGTTGTTCCGGGGTTATTGTCCCTGTAATAATTGCACTGTAAGTTGCTTTGGATAAAAGCGTCTGCCAAATGCGTAAATGTTAATGTAAATCATGGTGCCACCCAGTGGTTGATCAGGAAAACTGTGCATTCTACTGCTGTTGCCTGATCAGAGAAAAAAAGATGTACTATATGCGCATATCGGTAAACATATATGGCAATACCGATATATCAGTAAAAGTCTAATATCGGCTGATAATATTGGCCTGGCAC
The DNA here is from genome assembly GCF_025860055.1 of Xyrauchen texanus. Lineage (NCBI taxonomy): Eukaryota > Metazoa > Chordata > Actinopteri > Cypriniformes > Catostomidae > Xyrauchen > Xyrauchen texanus. Next base: position 37,073,926 of record NC_068302.1, read on the forward strand.
TAATAAACACAGGAGCAGATTTACTGTATAGAGAATGGAGTATTGTGTCTTATAATGCATTGGTAATGTACATTTATCTTGCCAATAAAGCTTGATGTAAACTGAATATGGCCATTTTATCCCATTATTTAAAACTCCCACTGAAAAACACCAGAAGATTTTGCCCAACTTTTAATTACAGCATTTCCACTGATTTTATGGCATGAATAAGATTTATATCAGCAAAAATGTGTCAAATTAACAATCCACAAAAAAAATAAAAAAATTCATTTTTTAACATGTATACATTCAAATAATTACTAACCAATTTCTCTGAGACAAAGTAAATAGCTAATTTATATATGACTATATTTTAAAGTTTGTTTCAATGCACCATGATTAATCATGCTTATATCACAAAAATCTGTGATATTAGTTAAAACATTTTCATTGTGTCGCAGCCCTAATAGTTTCACATTCAAAACATTAACATGTCACTTTTAAACAAGTAAACTCAGCTGCATTATCTGTCAACAGACATATAAATTATATTAACGCTTACATGCGACAGGGCTGAGAGCCCACGAATGCCTGCAGGCCTGTTATCTGGTCGGTTCTTTGCTCTGTTTTTTGTCCCGTCAGGAGTTGAGACCCATGAACTGTGAGCATCGTGCCTCCAGCTAAAGGACCCTTTCCAGGTACAATCCGGGTCAGCTGTGGGTTCTGATACGAGAACGTCTGTTGAGACTCTCCTATCTCCGACCCTCTGACAGTGATGACAACTGGCCCAGCGGTAACATTTGCACTGGTCTGAAGTTCACACACGATGCTGAAACATGGAAGATTGCAAGTCATACAGGTTTGGAACGACATGTTTGACATAAGGGTGAATAAATGCAGAAAGAATTTTCATTTTTGGGTGATGTTGGAATTGCACCTAGTGGATATGCGATAGGCCTCGGGCAGAGGTCTGCAGGTAACCCCTGCCACCATTACTCCCGCCTGGATGTCCTGGAAGCTCTGGCCCAGGTTCGAGCCTTGGATTGTCAGTAGAATGCCGCCCTCTAGTGGCCCGGTCAGTGGCTCGACCTGACCACAGCGTAAACCACAGAAAAAGACAAATGTTGAATTATTTTAGATGCTCTTATTACAAGTCTTCAATTTACAATTTTAACTCAATGGCTATTAAAGTTTCTCAGGTATACATTGTTTATATCGTTGGGACAAAAGTGTTGCGAACAAACGACAAACATGCACCATTACACAAATAAATTAATGGTAGCCAGCTGTAAGCTTCTGTAAGCAATTTGAGAAAATGTGTCCATAATCAACATTTAATCAACAGTTTTTTTATTTAGTTTAGCACATATATTAGACATGTATCTTTTTTTTTAATGTGTGTGCATACCTGAGCAATGAGTGGGGGAGGGCAAGTGTCAACAGATCCACTGGTGCATGATTGGTTATAAAGACAGCTGTGAGTTTCATCACCACACCACACACACCCGTAATCGGCAGCAACCGCACGACACTGACTGCAGTCGGACTGTCCCACTGAGCAGTCATACAGCTGCACTGTAGCAGACAAACACAAGACATTGCAATGAGCTCACAATCAACAGATCCCACAACTCACAACAATGTTACTTCCAGCTTAAAAACTGTTTTTATTGTCAGAACGGATAGTTCTGACTCTACATTTTAACTAGATAAGCCTTGTTCAAAGGCAGTGAAAATGACTTTAAATGCATACCTGTGACCACACGTTCTATGATACTGAGTGAAACGGTCTGGTTATGGAATTAAAAATGGATTTTTAACAATAATTTATAAACCTTCAAAAGATAGACCTACCGTGAGTTCTGAAGTTGTTAATTGATGGTATATGCTTCTGTTGAAGCTTTCAGTCCATGTTATTTCAACTCCATTTAAAAGAAAATCTAAATTTTTAAGAGCGGAATTTCTACTCAAGAACTACACTACCCATGATCCTGAAGGAAAACAATCCACCACTCAGACAGTCTCGGCCAACAAACGATCACAAGTGAATGACATAATCGAGTCGGTCTCCCTACACTCTCAAACTACTTATGTTTTTTAATATGCTATATACTTTTAACTATTGATTTAAAGTTTATGTTTTCTAGAGCAAATAGTTTTCGTAAAAATTGATGTCCACATATGTGGACAGCGGAACCAAGGTGTGAAATTTTAACTAATATCAAGCTATAGAAATTCAGATTCTTTTTCATTAAAATGTTTTTGAGACGTTACAAACATTACATCAGAATTTAACATAATTAATTATGATCATTATCATAATTAATGGCCAGCATCATCCAATCACTTCCAACCATGTTAAAATAAAATTAAACATAAATTCTGAATCCATGTACTGATTATACATTTTGTCTTCCAAACATATTGAGTGGTTCAAATATCATCTGCAGTCTGAAACTGAACTTTTGGTCGGATTTTAGGAGTGAATGCCCTTAGCTACATAGGAAAGCTATAGGATGCTCCCTTGCTCCCTATTTAGTGAATGACTTAACCTCCAGTGTGCTGTCTGTCTGCACTGGTCTCAGAACAGTTTAAAATGCACCTTATTTTCATCCTAACTCCATATAAAGCTTCTGAAAGCAACATTTTCAAGCTTTTGGATGAACCCATTGATTCTCATGTGAAAATGCACAGCGAATATAGAAATGCATTCATTATAATGTTACTACTAATGTTAATGAATACCGTATTGTAAATTGATTAAAAAAAGTATATTAAAATGAAGCAAAATAACCCACAGATGTGTTCAAGTTGAAAGTTATTCAAAATAACTAACATGTTTTTTCAACTTTTGATGGAATAATGTTCCAAAATCCACATATGTGGACATCTTGTTCATCAGTGCGCTGAAGCTTGAAAAATTAATGCATTTTTTAAAGCGTAATCTCAAGCGAAACTAGAGATGCTACTCTTTATAACCAAACAGGTTTCAATGTAAAAACTTAGAGGTGTCTTTCCAGAGGCTCGTCTGTTGCCTCTGCGCCCATAGAAGCATTTCAAGAAAATCAACGCCATCCTGTTGTGTCACGTGACTCGGTGCGACAGAAGTTTTACCCTTAAATGACAGTCTAGAGTCTTGTGAACACTATTAAGTTGGTTAAAATTAATTAAAATTATGCGTTTCGTATAGCGAAGCCAAAATACAATGTCCACACATGTGGACGCGGGGTCACACGAATTAAAGAGGTTAAGAACACAGTTTTATCTTAAATCATAGTGCTTTTGCCGGCATTTTTAATTCAGGTTGTGGCTAAGAACATCCCTTACTCATGGTAAAATCACTGTAACACATTACCTTTTTTGTCTTATTGCTTTAATCTAGATGTGTCTGAATCTTTTCAAAGGACAGAGTCTTCAAGCATGTATCTCATTACATTTAGATTTATGCATTTGGCAGATGCTTCAATCCAAAGCATCTTACAGTGCTTTCAAAGTATACATTTGATCAGCTTGTGTGTTTGAACCCATGACGAGTTAGCGTTGAGGTACAGAAAAGTTAGTTTGCTTGTTTGTTTGAGGATGAATGAAATATTGTACTTACGACGGAGATGTGGTGCTGAATCTATACGCTGCTTCCCCCACTGCAGGTATACAGGGGCTGAATATTCAAACTGCTTTCCTGAGTACTGAAACTACACACAAAATCAATTTATAATCAGCCAGGTGCATGCAGACAAATTACATGTGGCACCGTCAATAAATCAATGTGTAGATTGCTATGTTTTGCTGGCTGGTACCATAAATTACAGCCATTATCACAGCAGATGTCATATACATGTCTATATTAACCACAGCGGATGCGGCTTGATGCGACACAGCGCTGAATAAATGGAAGCTATTAATATCACCTGATGAGCTGCGCACTTGAACACATGCACCCCCGTCTCTTTGCTGCGGTCCAACGTGGCCTGTAAACGCAGCTCCCTGCCTTCGATGATCAGCACGCATTCATAATCTTCCTCGTCCTGTTATATATCAGATGATATGTCACATAATCAACCACTAATCACAAGCTGTCTTCAAACCCCTTCCCCAACCTTAGACACATTATCATAAATGAGTCCACCAGACCCTCATGATCAAGCACGAGAATATGGGCCTCTTTAAATGCATGGCCATGAAATGGTCAAGGCCATCATATTGAATGAGATACAATGGAATGATAAACGGCAGATGAACGTCACCTCAAATATGTCCAGGTTTTTGCCCTGTAGAGAGATCTCAGTGTCAAAGCCAACAGGAACCAGTGGCGAACTTTGCAGGGCCCAAACACAGGGGCAAGAGTCGGGCCCTCGAGGTGTCAACTGCTCCTGCATATACAGACACATGTACATACAGGGATTACAATGCAGATAATATTCACCATTCGTTTTCTTTGCTACAGTGTTTAAAACAGTATTGTGGCGGTACCATAGCACAGGGATAGATAATAAAATGATTTATTACACGACTCTCAATCATGACTTTGTGTTCAAATATTCAAAATAATGAGCACTAAGCTGTATTATTGACGGTTTCCTAAATAGCTTCATATCTCGTATCACTTTGCTGTGCAAAAAACGGTTAACTCAGTTATTGTTACTAGTGTAAAATCATAATAGATTAATATCAGATCTCAGTAAAACTGTGTTAGAAGCATCAGCGTCTTCCTGTCATTTTGTTTCATTTCTATTTTTGATTACAATGGTGGCTAATATCAAGTTATCACAATATACAGTAGTAACAATAACCTAAGAAGTACTGTGGTGGTACAATAATGGTATCAGATGCTAATAGCATGGTGATTTGACATACTGTATACAATGATTCTGAACAATTATTACCATATTCATATACCATATTCATATACCATGGTGTGTATTAATGTACTTCAAAAAATACCATGGCACTACCATAGTAACATATCCATTAAACTATGGGAAAACCATAGTACTTTTTGGTTTCCAATTAAAACCTTTACGCAGAAAGATATTTTCTTTCATTAGCAGAAAGCATTACTGATGGCCTTCAAGGACAATAATTGTGCATTATGACCTTGAGAAAGGAAAAAAGATCACTGACAGGTCGTGACCCTGAGGGCAGTCTATATGGATCACTTTAGTAGGCAGGAAAGGGTAAAGCCCTAGGGGAGGAGAGAGAGAGAGAGGGGGAGGGAGGAAGGAAGGACGATCGCTTACCCTGCTGTTATAGATGGCGTGTTGTTGCGGGCAACTTTTATCATGAGTGCAGAGCTCATCCTTCACACACCAGTGACATGGCCACATACTGCTCACACACGCCATGCACCTGCAACACACACGTCACATCAAATGAATGGGAGTCAAAAAAACAACATTACGTGAGGACAGCCAACATTAAGCAGTATGGACTTTAAAAGGAGCTATAATCAAAATTTGAATAGGATTTGTTTTTTTTTTTAAATACTGTAGATTTTTAAAGTCCACTTATAATGTAAGTCAAGGTTTTGTGCATCAAAATCATTTGTAATTTAGTCTATTCTTACCCAAAATGGATTAGATCCCTTAAGAAGACATGAATTTAACCACTAGAGTCGTATGGATTACTTTTATGCTGCCTTCATGTGATTTTTTTGAGCTTCAAAGTTCTGGCCACCATTCATTTGCATTGTTTTGACCCACAGAGCTGAGATATTCTTCTTAAAATCTTTGTTTGAGTTCAGCAGATGATCATTTTTGGGTGAACTATTCCTTTAAGACTTCTAAATGTAAATGAGCTCTGTAAGTAAGAACAAGTCGTTTTTTCAGTTTAGGTTTCATAAATAGTTTTGGGTGGACTGAAGAAGGAGCTTTGTGTGTTAGAGTATGACCTACAAATATTGTCTATACGCTACATTCAGCTATTATTTCAAAAGAGCTGGAAAAAATATGTTTGCCACGATATAACCCTTAATGTGATGTTTGTGTGCATGTATATGGGAGTCCTTACGGTGATGTTGCGTTGAGTTGTCCGACAGTTTTACAGTCATAAAAAGTGATGTTTGTGTAGGAAATGGTCACGTCTCCAAACTTCAGCGCCATTCGAACAGACACGTGATCTACAAACAAACAAAATTCCCATGATTCACGTAAGATATCAGCAAATGACAAAACAATAATGAATAAAACACTTCCGTTTCCTTTTCATGTGACCTACATTTTTTTCACTAGGCACCTTATTTGAAATTTGAGTGCTTCAATATTTAGCATGGATTTATCCATCCCAGTACAGAAAAAACTGTAGATGTTCCTGTATGTTCTGGAAGGACTATATTGAACACACAAATCATTGTCTGGATCTCAGGGCTGTTTGCCTAAAAGCTTTAGTGCAAAGTCCCAGTAGACTGATATTTTCTAGTTGCATAGAAGATAAAAGCAATACCCTACTTTAAAGTAATCCCTGTAACCTACATTCAACATCAGAAAAACATCTTTAAATGTGTGCATCTTCATTGCATGTTCATAACATATACGTGTAAGCATATTTTAAGAAACTGGTGGTTATCTTTGAATGTTGTTGTGCAAGCAGATACAACCACAAAGACTAGTTTCAGATTACCCAGAAAAGGTCAAAAATATCTTGTGGGTGTAAAAGTAGTAAGATCTTGTACAAAAGAACTGGTTTAGGTTTCCTTCTCAGCTCAAAAGATGGTTGCCGGGATTAAAACCCATCTTGGCAATGTGATCTGTCTAAGCACGCCTTACCGTTGCCTAACGGGCTGGGGGGGAGCTCTTCTGGTGCGGGTGATTGACATGTGATTCGGTTCTCCATGACAACCGCAGGCTGAGCAGCCAAACTCCCAAAAGCGCAAGACAGAGACTCATCCTTTGACAAAACTGGCAACTGTAGAACTGTGAAAGAGATCTTGAAAGGACAGAAAGCAAAAGCATTTTAAACATGTAATGGCCATTTCAGCAATGTGCAAGGCCAAGGTTGCTCATGTGAATACTAATCAGCGATACTGTTGATATTTTTGTTTGCTTGCTGGTGGAGTTTGTTGTGGTTCGCTTGTTTAAACCACATTTTTCAGGGTGGCTGCTTGTGTATGAAACTGTCTATGAGTATTGCACATGATAACATCTGATTTGAGCAAACCTCAGTCAAATGCTTACATCTCAAAAAGCAGTAAAAGCTCAAATAAAGCCATAAAACTTGTTTTGTGTGTGTTCTGAGTTGATCTGCAATATATGTATGTACCTGTGTCTGCTGTTCTCTGCTCTGGACGGCGGGTTCTAGACTCTCTATGGACACACACTGACGTTCAAGGCCGTAACTCCATAGCCAGTGGTGTGGCTGAGCATGCCGTGCACAATCCATCTTCCGTGTGCATCTAATACACACACAAACACCGTAAGATAAGATTGTTTTGAATGTTACTGAGAGGAATATGAAAGCAAAATGTAATAAACAGCAGAGGCTGTTTTCTGATATTTTATAAATGCTTTATAGGTCTAATTCTGGGCAACCAGTGTTAAAGGGATAGTTCACCCAAAAATAAATCTTCTATCATAATATTCTCATTTTGTTCAAAAACCTATTTTTTCTTTCTTTCGTGGAACACAAAAGGAGAAGTTTAGCAGTTTAAATTGGGACTGATGCTGTCAAGCTCCTACCTTGAAATACTGTAGTTAATACACTATGTGGTTTATTCCAAGTCTTTTGAAGCCATAAAATATCCACGTGTTGAAATTTAAGTCATAATGCATGACTTAATTTAAATGGGTTTGGAGCAATATGAGGATGAGTAACTTTAATTTTTCGGTAAACTACCTCTTCAAAAAGATAACTATATAATAATAAAGACCAATGGTGTCACCTAAAACAAACCCCTAAAACAGAGATTTACCTAAAATAACCCAAAAAAGACAAACCAGTAAGATCGGTAAAAGCAGAAGTCACTGGAGAAATTATGAATATTCAAAAATGATCTATGGAGACATATAATTACATGAGATTACTTATGAAAATTCAGAGGTGTTGCAAGAGCAGGCAGTGATGTGCAACTGAATTATGAGCTCAAGTCGAAGTCTTTTGTCACATACTGGCACTAAAATATATTCCTGCAGGTTTTCAAGTGAATACCTTTGCATACAAATAATGTACAAACATTACAACATTAAATAAACGAAATAAAACAAAAATAAGCATAAGAATAACGTTAGAATAATAAGAGGGCATATGTACATTTCTGAGCAGAACTGCACACACACACACACACACACACACACACACACACACACACACACACACACACACACACACACACACACACACACACACACACACACACACACACACACACACACACACACACACACACACACACACACGCCACAAAATTAAAACCACCGACAGGTGAAGTGAATAAAAATTTATTATCTTGTTACAATGGCACTTGTCAGCAGCAAGTGAACAGTCTGTTCTTGAATTTTATGTTTTGGAAGCAGGAAAAATGGGCAAGCGTAAGGATCCAAGCGACTTTGACAAGTGGCAAATTTTGATGGTTAGATCACTGGGTCAGAGCATCTCCAAAACGGCAGGTCTTGTGGGGTGTTCCTGGTGTGCAGTGGCTAGTACCTACCGAACGTGGTCCAAGGAAGGACAACCGTTGAACCAGCAACAGGGCCATGGGTGCCCAAGGCTCACTGATGCACGTGGGGAGTGAAGGCTAGCCCGTCTGGTTCGATCCCACAGAAGAGCTTCTGTAGCACAAATTGCTGAATAACATAATGCTGGCCGTGATAGAAAGGTGTCAGGACACACAGTGCATCGCAGCTTACTGTGTATGGGGCTGCGTAGATGCAGACCAGTCAGAATGCCCGCGCTGACCCCTGTCCACCACCGAAAGCACCTACAATGGGCACGTGAGCGTCAGAACTGGACCATGGAGCACCACAACCGGTGAACTGGCGACAGGGTCATGGGTGCCCAAGGCTCAATGATGTGTGCTCGGAGCGAAGGCTAGCCCATCTGTTCCGATCCCACAGACAAGTTACTGTAGCACAAATTGCTGAAAAACGTAATGCTGGCCATGATAGAAAGGTGTCAGAACACACAGTGCATCGCAGCTTGCGGTGTATGGGGCTGCGTAGCTGCAAACCGGTCAGAGTGCCGGTTCAAGGTGTTGGCTTTGCCTCAAAATTCCTCAGATCTCAATCTGATTGAGCATCTATGGGATGTGCTAGACCAACAAGTCCGATCCATGGAGGCCCCGCCTCGCAATTTACTGGACTTAAAGGATCTGCTGCTAACTTCTTGGTGCCAGATACCACAGGACACCATCAGATGTCTTGTGGAGTCCAAGCCTCGACGGGTCAGAGCTATTTTGGCAGCATGAGGGGGACCTACATGATATTAAGCAGTTTTAATATTGTGGCTGATTGGTTGGCAGAAGTCGGCAGCACTTCAGGACAGTGTTGATGTATGGCTTCTGCTTTGCATAGTTAAGTCTTAACTTGCATCTGTGGATGCAGCAGTGAATGGTGTTGACTAACAAAGGTTTAATAATGTTATCCCAAGCCCATGTTCATGATATCTACTACAGATGAATGACATTTTTTAAAACAGTAACATCTGAGGGATCAGAGGTCACGCACATTCAGAAGTAGTTTTCGTCTTGCCCTTAACGCACTGAGATTTGTCCAGATTCCTTGAATCTTTTAACTATATTGTGCAATGTAGAGGGTGAAACGCCCCAAAATCCTTCCAATTTGTCTTTGGGAAACATTGTTCTTAAAGTGCTGGATTATTTGCTGAAGCATCTGTTGGCAAATTGACAAGTCTTGAATGATCCTTGCTCTTGAAGGACTAGGTTGTTTTTGGAGGCTCCCTATATACTATGGCATGACTGCCTCAACTGTGTAACATCTCCTGTTTCACAAACGCCTCATTTCAACTCGTCAAATTGTTATTAGTCTTATTTATTATTCCTCAAATATATATATATATATATATATATATATATATATATATATATATATATATATATAGTTCTACTCAGAATTGTATATAGCCTTGAAAAGGTTATATAATTTTTTTAAATAACAGGAATCCTAAAAATTACTTTTTATAGTTTGAATGGCTTTTTATCGTTTTTATGTAGTACTGCCCAGATGAATTTATATTACACATATATGCTATCTAAAAAAAAAATTCACAAAACAAAATAAACATCTAAATTGTGCAAATGGGTCATGTGCACACTTGTCGCAGTAGTGCACTTAAGTGATAGTGTGATAGTGAAGTACCTGCCCTCCAGTGAACACCAACCGCAGTAGGGATCTCTGTTAGACAGACATGAGTGGCAGTCTAAATACTTCTCACACTGAGACACCTGCAGCTTTGTAACCTAAAGCACACAGACAAATCAGAAGCCCTGAGCACCTTTTTTGCTTTGCAATCTGATAAACGTAAGAGTTCACATCTTTTGCATGAGGAAGCTGTGTGAAAACAATCTCCAATTCTGATTGGCTGGCAAAACAATCCCACCGGCAATTACTCAACAACGCACAAAAATCCCACACTGTTCAGCTACAGACTTTCATCTCAGAAAATCTATCAATCAAATGATGTTTGCTAGTGTAAAACAGGGATAGGGAAGTGTCTGTATCTTATACCTTTCTTTCTGTCAACATATAGACGTTCTGTTTGGAGGAGTCCAACAGCAGGTCAGCGTTAATGGAACTCTCTGTATCCACCTCCACAGTGTCATATTTGGTGCCGGTTCCATTTGCATTGAGGAACACCTGCAATAAAAACACACAAAATACATATTAGGTAAATGGACATGCACACATATAAAGAGATAATTGGCTTCACAAAGGGCAAATAATAGTCACATTTCTGAGAGTGTGGCTTTTCAAATGTGTTTTCCTTTCAAGTGCATGAAACCAGTAAATTATACATAAACAAGATTGCTAGTGCAAAACTCATCATCACGATGCAAAGGTGAGGTGGGTGGTTGCCACCTCAGCAATGGTCAAAGACATCAATTAGTGTAAATATCACTAGGTAGACAGCCCAGTTATATGCACGTCAATAATCCGATGGAACCATTCAAAACTATTTAAATTATTGCATACACTTCAGAGAAAAAACCAGAAAAGACATGGAGAGATAAGTATGTGCATTTGACCTTCCTCATCCTAAGATTTGATGTGGCGGCATTAGTAAGAACAGCTGGTTAGTTGCATGGGTGATCCGGGTTCAAGTCCACCTTCTGCCAATTTCACTCTTCTCTCCTTATCGATCCATGTAAGCAATGAACATGCTTAAAATGAACACAAATGGTGTAAACAATCATCTAAGGGGAGTGTGATAACACTGAAAGTAGCCTAAACGTGGTGTTCTCGTCGTGATCGGGGGGGCTCACTAAACGTTGGGCAGTGTAAAGGGGGTCGGATGGGTGCACACACACCTTTCCTGGTCTGGAACACGTGGTTGGCGGCTTTTTCCCAGCGGCTCGACATTTCATGGGCCAGCTGAAAGCAAAGGTCATGGTGCAGACTCGGTTACCCATTTCCTGGATTCAAAGAGACCGCTCCAAAGCAGCACTCCGCATTTAAAAAGAGCAGTGATGATGTACCATTATATGACACATCAAGTAAGTTTCTTCCCACTGCAGTGATGTAGTTAAGCTCAGTCACAATACTAAAATTACATACACACCGATGAGGTCAGATTATATACCGTTTTATTATACACCAGGGTGCAATCAGCCACTATTTACATCAAGTGCAATTATCATCTACTATAGCCTACCATATCTTCATTTGGTCATTTAATTCCTTCTAATTCATTTCCACATAACAAAATATTTATTAATCTGTGCATGTGATACGTGTTTGTTCATTTTAAAAATGATTTCCTTTTTTTTTGTACTTCTGAAGTACATTTACATTTATGCATTTGGCAGACGCTTTTATCCAAAGTGACTTACAGAGCCCTTATTACAGGGACAATTCCCTCGGAGCAACCTGGAGTTAAGTGCCTTGCTCAAGAACACAATGATGGTGGCTGTGGGGATCGAACCAGCAACCTTCTGCTTACCAGTACTGTGGTTTAGACGACTACACCACCACCACTCCGTAGATATACCTGTGCTGATAAACTACAGATGATAGTTTTGCATTTTTAAGATTTACGCTTTTGAATAAATTGCATAATTTAAACTTGCATATTTATTGATGTTGGGTGTGTTTGGATAGGTGTTGTAGTTTGGGGGGGCCCCATTTTGAAAGTCTGCCTAGGGCCCCCAAAAATGCTAGGGCCGGCCCTGGTCTAGTGCATGCTTACATAGAAAAACAATTGAAAAACAATATAGACAGACTCAAAAACTGTTAAGTGTAAACAGACACGACAGAGCTACCATTACTTTGGACATTTGGACAGTTTTTAATAAAAAAAAAAAAATAACTTTCATTATTTTTATGTTCGCATAAGTTTCTTAATCACTTTCCATAAATAGTGTATATCTTGATATATATTGTTATTGACCAACAATATAAAGACTATTGCAAAATAAATTTGTTTATATCACCGCCCTCTATCCTCTAGTCAACAAAGGCCACCACTAAAGCGCAGACGCTTCTAGTTGTGCAAGCTTTATTTCGTGCTTTGTTGCGTTCCAAAACCTGTCAGACTGCCGCAATTCATAACACAGTGCAAGTCGCGTTGATTTCTCAACATTGTCGCAAGGGGCGGTAGAGTGGACACTTACTATCACCACCTTGCATCAGCAAAATTATGTTTCTGGCCTAAGTCTCTATGAAGTTAGGTCCCTAGGTATGGCTCGGGTCCCTAATTTAATGCAAGTTTATGGGATTTCTTTGGCCCATTTTAAAGTCCACCAGGCAAAAAGTCTGATCACTTACAAAATAACTGAATATCTCTCCTCAACAGGCTGCATGATTTATGGCCAAACAGTGCAGGACAAGTTACAGACCAGATTTTAATACTTTTAAAAAGGGTTAGGAGTTTAATCAAATCCTTAACCCTAATATGTATACCCATACACGCACACACATTGGCCACAAAGCTCTAGCAAGTTGCAATATCAGCATAATAGTGTATGTTTCTGTATCTTGCAGGCAGGGATGTAATACCATTGACTGCCTGTGATAAGTTTTGCCCGAGGTGTGTTTTGGGCAGTAAACAAGCTGCTGTTTCAGAGTTTCTGTGCTAATATTTCACATAGCACCGGAGGGGATTTGGGATGAAAAACTCAAACTGCTGCTGCCACCACCCCTATCAGCCGGCCCAGAGCGCACCACATGCGACTGGCTCCGCTGGGATCGTTTTTCCCCACGGCACTTACAATAAGCATCCAGAACAAGTCCTCTCATGCTGATGAGGCTGCTAACACACATACACACACATGCACAATGTGATCACACCCTCAGGCCAGACTGAACAGACGAAGAGACATAGCTTCCACACATTCTAGTCCCAAAATTAAGGCAAAACAGCAGTGTTGTGGTCGAGACCAGCTCATCCGAGTCCAAGTCCTGTCTGAGACCAGAGTAGGTTGAGTTCAAGTCAAGACCAAGTCCAGAAGAGGGTCAAGTCAGAGTCAAGACCAAGACCAGAGGGGGCAGAGTCGAGACCGAGACCAGTAAAGGCTTAGTCTAAGACAAGAGTTTTTTATGAATGTATTTAATGTATAGTTTAAAGAACTATTGATTCTAGGCACATATATCAAATAAACCTAATTTATTATCTTCTTTAGCTTATGTTGGTTAAACAATTTTACCAGTTGAGAATAAAATTTAAATCGATGTCACATCCTAGGTTAAGTGAACAAATCGTCTGGTCTCGAGTACTACAACACTGCAAAACAGACCAATCAAAACGCACGTGTCTGCAAAAATACACCAATGTAGCACTGAAATATAAAATCTAAAGGGTACTAAAGGAATAGATCACAATTACTTTTTGTAAAGTTATTTTTAATTTTACTACTTTGTTGCCGATGACAATGTAACACCTTAAAACCTAAATCGACCATAAATTACGATTTAAACAAATGTACAGCTCAAATAAAACACAAGTTTTAACAGAAGAATTAATGCAAGTGCTTTTACATTTACATTTATGCATTTGGCAGATGCTTTTATCCAAAGCGACTTACAGTGCACTTATTACAGGGACAATCCCCCCGGAGCAACCTGGAGTTAAGTGTCTTGCTCAAGGACATAATGGTGGCGGCCGTGGGGATCGAACCAGCGACCTTCTGAACAGTTCTGATTGACAGTTATGTGCTTTAGCCCACTACGCCACCACCACTTTTATAAAATTATAAGCTTCATGTTTCTGCCTTTAAACCTCCAAAAATTGACCCCATTCACTTCCATTTTAAGTGCCTCACTGTAACCTCTATTTTTGCTTCTTTTTTTGTTAAGAGAAGGAGGGACGAGACAAATTAATTTGTTGCTGTTGTCAACATAATGCCACAAATGCTGTTGAAGGAGCACAAACAATATTCCTTTAAGTCATTATTCATTGAAAATCTTCCCCTCAGCAGCTCTCAAGTCACTGACCATTCTACATATTCAAAGTGTTTTGGGGTGAATTAATCTGTGGCTTGACCTAACTGGAATCAAATCCTAGCGTGCAAAGAAGAGTTGCTAAACTTGCATTTCTTTTCACTTTACATGACAAATGAATAAATTCTGAACTGTCCCACCTCTTACTAAGAGCACATGATCTTAATGCATGCACTCTCTTGTCCATTTACCTTAATAACAGTTCAAGTTAAAGCAAGATCTCCTCTTCCGACAGCTCATGTTTTTCAGGTTTGTTACGCTTTGAAAGGCGATCTTCAAATACAATGTCACAAGTTTAGTGGCCTTGAAGCATAAGCCTCATATGAACAAGGAGTTTTGTAATTTGTAAATGCTTTCTGATACAAAAGTGTCCAAGTGATAAAATGAAATACATTTTAGCTACAAAAAAAGGTTTGCATCCAATTTTAGCAGCAAGGCCACTTTATAATGACTGCCTAAAACTTTGTAATGAGAAATAATGTAACCCATTAGCTGAACTCTACCGAAATCTGCTTTAATAACATAATATTACAATGCTTTAGGGTGGCTTGCTCATTACAGGCAAGTTACTGCTTAATAACAGATTATGATTACTCCATGTGTTTGTTTTTCAATAAACCAAGCCCTAATGACAGTAAACAGTCTTTAAAAGTCAGTTTTTCATGCTGATTTTACCCAGTATGCTTCAGTGATGAAGGGTGAATGTTTAATGGTTAAAGGGATAGTGCACTAAAACTAAAATTCTGTCATCGTTTACTCACCCTCATGTTGGTCCAAATGTGTATGACTTTCTTTCTTTTGTGGAACATAAAAGGAGATCCTAGGCAGAATGTTAGCCTCAGTCACCATTCACTTGCATGGAAACAAATGAAATGAAAGTGAATGGTGATTGAAGCTAACAAACAGCTTAACATCTTAAACTCAAATACACAATTGGAACAACATGAGGGTGAGTAAATTATGACAGAATTTTCATTTTTGGATGAACTATCCCTATAATGGCAGTGCTTTGTGATGAATTGTGGGTGTTAAATGATTAAAGTACTTCTTAGTTAAGGCTTCCAACACCAAAATTGAAAGTTCACAACCAATTAAAGATGATTCAGGGAACTGGAACTTTAAGTTCATCCATTAAATTGTCAGCAACTTATTATAGCAAGTCATACCTTGTGAAGCCTTCCGCTTTTGTCTCCTAACAGTACGATGGTGTGGCCAACCTCAGTTGCCGTGGTGACGGCGGTGATGGGTGGAGTCCAGGTGAAAGCGGGCGTGGACTCAAGAGGAATGGCACTTGCAATAGGGCTAGGTGTGTGTTCCTCTCCACAGGGGTACTCCGTCAAAGAATCCTGCATGACCCCAGAAACATCATATTACATACATCTGTCATGTAAATACATTTGTCATGCACAGCTCATAATCATACCATATAGACAGGACATTTTATTGTAAACAGTCAAGAAATTACTTAACTTGATGTTATTTTACTAAACTTGCGTTTCCAGACTTTTGACTAATAGCATAAAGTTTTGGCTTGTTTTGGCCAAGACCTTAGTCTTTTAGTCAACTTATAAAGTGACCAACCACAGTTCATTTCGTTTTTAAGTGACATTTATGCACAGGTGAGTAGAGTAGCTAAAAACTGTCCTGAAGTAAAAGTACAATTACATAATAATTACTCAAGTAGAAGTAAAAGAAGTGCTAACATAAATATTTACTTGAGTAAGAGTAAGAAAGTATCCCATTAAAAGAGTACTCAAGTAATGAACAACTCATTACTTTCACAAATGACACAATGGATATTAACTCCCTACATTCCATTACATAATACACATTTAACATTAATTATTATTTTTATTATTAATGTAAATTCTGTCATCGTTCATCATCATGTTGTTCCAAACCCGTATGACATTGTTTCTTCCATGCAACACAATAAGGAGGATTTTAGACAGAATGTTTGTCCGAGTCACTATTTACTTTCACTGAAAGTGTTTTTTCTCCATATTTTGAACGTGATTGCTAACCGAAACTGTCAGTCCCTAACATTCTGTCTAACATATTTTGTGTTTCATAGAATACAAAGGGTCACACGAGTTTGTAATAACATGAGGGTAGGGAAATGATGAGGGAATATTAAATTATGACTGAGCTATCACTGTAAAGGGATATTTCACCCAAAAATGAAAATTCTCTCATCATTTCTTCACCCTCATGCCATCCCAGATATGTATGACTTCCTTTCTTCTGCAGAACACAAATTATGATTTTTAGAAAAATATTTCAGCTCTGTAGGTCCATACAATGCAAGTGAATGGGTGCCAAAATTGTGATGCTCCAAAAAGCACATAAAGGAATCTTAAAAGTAACCAATATGACTCCTGTAGTTAAATCCATATCTTCAAAAGTGATATGATAGGTGTGGGTGAGAAATACATTTTAGAAATGTTTTACTAGAAGTTCTTCTCCCAAGCAGCAGGTGGCGATATGCAGAGAAGAATGAGAATCACTAAAAACACAAGAATGTGAAAGTGATCTGTTTCTCATCCACACATATCATATCACTTCTGAAGATTTTGATTTATCCACTTTAGTCTTCTGGATTACTTTTATGCTGATTTACACATATATTTTTTTTAAATAAGATTTATTTTTTAGCTTTAAAATGATATATGGATCAAAAAAGCTGAGAAATTCTTCTAAAAAATCTTCATTTGTGTTCAGCAGATGAAAGAAAGTCATACACATCTGGCATGTGGACGAGTAAATGATGAGAGAATTTTCATTTTTGGGGGAACTATCCTTTTAAGGACTCTTGTCAGATCTGGATGAATTTGTCA
Organism: Xyrauchen texanus; assembly: GCF_025860055.1. Classification (NCBI taxonomy): domain Eukaryota; kingdom Metazoa; phylum Chordata; class Actinopteri; order Cypriniformes; family Catostomidae; genus Xyrauchen; species Xyrauchen texanus. The sequence goes on from NC_068302.1 coordinate 37,091,342, forward strand.
ATAAGAAGAGAGGATTCAAAAACTTTCTAGTAATTATCACGGTGAAAACGTGGGACATTATACATAATGCTGAAATATACTGTAAAGCAAAAGCAAGACCACGTTCTCTTAATGCCTACTTTCGCTATTTCATAGCTTTTAGTTCTTATTTCAGTGTAGTAACAGTTTTCAGTGTCGAAAGAATTTAGATAATTAGTTCTGTACACAGTACCGCCGCTCCCTAAACAAAGAGTACAGCCTGTGTAGGGCATCCACACACAGAAAGTAAGTCTGTGCGCGCTCCAGTTGGCAATCACACATTCGGCAGATTAAAAGGCATTTACACTTAACTGCTCATTGCATGCGGGATGCGGGAAAAAGCGCACTGATATATTGATGGAGATTTAAATATTTACATTTATAAACTGATGTCACAAGAGCCCATATTTACAGACTCACCCTAAAAATGACCATCACTGTCACAGAAAAGCCCGTGTTATCATTAGAGTCACGACTAACCTCAGCGTGCTGCCTTAAATTGAAGCTGAGGTATTAATCTAGAAATATCTGCTTGACTTAGTGTTTAATGAAGGCATTGCATGACGAAACTATAATTTTTTTCACTGTGTAGAGCAAAGAAAGTGTTTCACTTTGAAGAGCTTGATGCTGCAGCACTGATGGACTCGGCTTGAGTGACAGCGCGTGCACCTGTGTGATCTTCCGCTATCGTAAAAGTCCCATTCAATAACCTCTCAATAAATTACGCATTCATTCAAATCGAACACAGTAATGTAAAGACAAGAATGCCGCCCATTGTAATGCAGTAAAAGTACATTTTTGTACTGACTAAAAGTTACGTTTCAGGCTGCAGATTAAGTTTGGACCACTCAACATGTTTGGTAGACACGGGACAATGGTAATCAGAACGTAGTTTCAGAATTTATATATATATCTATATAAATTTTTTTTACATAGTTAGCATTGATTGGATGATACTGGCCATTATTTTGAATCAGAATGAATTATGCTAATTTCTGATGTCTGTAACATCTCAAAAACATGAAAAACCAACACTCCTGGAAACATAATAAACAATTTGATTAAAAAAAACGTTCTATAGCAAGGTATTGTTTAACGTTTCACAACTTAGTCCCGCTGTACACATATGTGGACATCAATTTTTATGATTTTTTTTTTGCTTGTTTATTAGGTGCTACTAGTTACAAGTCAAAAAATGAAATGGAAAATGCACACATTAGTCACGCTCAGATTTCTGGAGATTAAATCTCTGAACTACATGTAATGGCATTTCAATTTCCAATATTTGTAACACAGCTGAACTTTGAATTCTGTCAAATTGAATATGAAAAGTGCGGTAAATGAATGAATGTTAATGGAAATAATGAGGTGCAAGCAATGTGCTATTCACACAGACAGACAACTGTGTGCCCAACATGGTTACAATACTGGAGGCACAAACACTTAGAGATGATGTATTATGAACAATTCATTTCCAAGGTCCATGTTGAATATTAAAAGGCTTGGTGCACTCAAAAATGAAAAGTTATTTCATTTATTTAACCTCTTCACTTTGTTTCTTCAGTGGAGTGGATGCAAGGCAGAATGTTAGCCTCAATCACCATTCACTGAACAGAAAACAAGATGCAATGAAACTGAATGGTGACTGAAGCAGTCAAATTCTAAAATCTCCTTTCATGTTTCACAGAAGAAAGAAAATCAAACGGGTTTGGAAAAAGGGATTGAGGGGGAGTAAATGATGACTGAATTCATATGTCAGTGAACTATCCCTTTAAGTCTGAACTATAAAAACTGGGCGAGAGCTTCCAAAGTCTTTCATAGGCAACTATTAGCATTTGGAAAGGACCAGAAACATCCTGTCCTCGCTGTGTACATAAAAATCAATACCAAAAAAGCTTTGTTGCTTTTATTATGGTGTCTGTCAAGCACAGCCCATCATCTATGCATGGCTGGGAGTGATTTTTCGATGCACTCTCACTGAAGCCAGGGGTCTGTGTTTTGACCTAATGCTATTCTGGAGCTGCAGCTGTCACTGGACGGACCGACACAATACCTCTAACCAACCAAGGGGAGTAGACGCACGGGAGCGCAGAACGTTGGCCCACAATTGAACTTAAAGGAGGTCACACACACTCGCACACAAACAAACACACCTACTGGAAATATGATTCAACATGATCCATTTTGCAAAAGAGATGGTTATGAAAATCGCCTCAACAAAACAAAAACAACATGGCATTAACATCAACATAATTGATCCTTTTTACTTAATAAACATTCCTGGCCTTATTTTGAATGATTCATCAATGCACATTATTTTAAAGAAAATACATAATCTTTCATCAAAACGTATTAACTTACCCTGCTCTCTGATTCAACTGACGTCATCTAGTGTAGTTATTTATTAACCCCTTTCCACCGACACACTGTCATCTAGTTGTTACTAGCCCCATACGGATACCATTCAGAGTAAATTCTAGAGACTCTTGTGTGTGAAAATCCCAAAAGTTCAACAGTTACAGAAATACTCAAACAAGCCTGTCTGGCACCAACAATCATTCATGAGATTATCTAATCAGCCAATCATGTGGCAGCAGTGTAGTGCATGAAATCATGCTGATTTGGGTCAACCATCAGAATGGGGAAAGAATGTGATCTCAGTAATTTGGAGCGTGGCATGATTGTTGGTGCCAGGTGTGCTGGTTGAGTATTTCTGTAACTGCTGATCTCCTGGGATTTTCACACACAACAGTCTCTAGAATTTACTCTGAATTGTGCCAAAATCCAAAAACATCCAGTGAGTGGCAGTTCTGTGAATGGAAACGCCTTGTTGATGAGAGAGGTCAACAGAGAATGGTCAGAATGGTTCGAACTGACAAAGTCTACAGTAACTCAGATAACCACTCTGTATAATTGTGGTGAGAAGAATATTCTGAGATGCAGGTTGATGCTGTTTTGGCGGCACGAGGGGGAACTACACAATATTAGGCAGGTGGTTTTAATGTTGTGGCTGATCAGTGAATGTGTTAACTATTAAATAAATGTTTATCACAACATCTTTAACACATTTACCAAATTACTAAAATATCTAAGGAGCTGGTATTTTCTTCGTCTGGTGATGAAATGCCCATACCAATAAAATATGAGCATTGGATCATGTGTCAGGAGCAACTGGTGGCGCTAAAGCACAGAAAGATGTTCTGACCACCAACATCAAATGCTAAAGTTGAGGAAGAAATCCTGAACCATCAGAGAGGATGTGTATTTATTTTGCATCAAATGCCATAAATATGTAAAATAAAAAAAAAAACTTTACTCAACATGTAAATTATATTTCTTAATAACTACCTTGCATTGCCTTTAAAACACTTTCTGATCTTATATGGATTATCTTCATAATGTATTCCATATTGATGCATTTTAAACCTTTAATCTTACATTAATTATCCTATATTTCTAATATAATATATTGTGTCATCTTTGTCTTTATATCACTTTTTTAAACAAATTTAGTGGTTTCTTCGCCAAGTATTAATAATATTAATACTGTTGCTGTGACTTGCTGTTCACTCTGTGTGACTTTGTTTCCCAAAAAAGTTAAATAATCGTTAATGCTGTGCTATCATTAACAGTCGTTAATAGCTGTGCTGCCATTAATAGTAAAGTATCTAATAATGGGTCAGGCTGAAGAGGGGTTTTGAAGTTAAATAATCGTTAATGCTGTGCTATCGTTAACAGTCGTTAATAGCTGTGCTGCCATTAATAGTAAAGTATCTAATAATGGGTCAGGCTGAAGAGGGGTTTTGAAGTTAAATAATCGTTAATGCTGTGCTATCGTTAACAGTCGTTAATAGCTGTGCTGCCATTAATAGTAAAGTATCTAATAATGGGTCAGGCTGAAGAGGGGTTTTGAAGTTAAATAATCGTTAATGCTGTGCTATCGTTAACAGTCGTTAATAGCTGTGCTGCCATTAATAGTAAAGTATCTAATAATGGGTCAGGCTGAAGAGGGGTTTTGGGTTTAGATGTAGTCAAATTTAATTCATAACGTGAGGTTTTGTGCAAATGTAAATAAGTATTGTTCCAAATGACAACATTAACATTAACTGTCATTATGTGTGTGCATTATCCAGTGACTGTAAACCTTCTGACTGTGTCTGCAAGATAATACTGTCAGTCAACTTTGAATTGCAATAGTTTTTGAAAGTGTTCTTCCTTGTTGGGATAACGTCACTGGTGCAGCTTGTAGAGAGATGTGATTTATTTTATCTCTCGTCTTGCTAAAGAACTCGCTTGCTTATCTTGTTATTCAACAGTAGTTCTTCTTATCCATGATAGGTGAAGGGCAGACCAGCTCAAAGCTGCTTTGTGTCATCTGCCATGCCGGAATAAAAAAGCTATTGTAAAGTAGTGAATGTGTTGATCATTCGCCTCGCTTTTAATGTGAAAGTGCAATTCGTCAGCTATTCATTTCGTATTATTGCATCACCTCTTGTGTGCAAAGGCCTAAAGTTTGTGGCTAGCCACCTGCAGAGATATGTCGTACTGGTCTGAGGTTCAGTGGACTTCTGTGTGTGTGTGTTGGTCACTGGGGCAGTGAGCTCATAGAGGATGTGGGTCAGTGGAACTCAAACCAGCTGTGGCACTAATCTGGATTTAACCCCCTCCCAGGGGCTATACAATCAGACACATCACTCCTTTTCATACCCAAGCTAGGGTGACCAGATCAGAATTGGTAAAATTCGGGACGGACGAAAACAGGGGGGGGTTAATGAATTTCAAAAATCTGGGCAAAATTATTTATTGAGGAATTCTGAATAAAATGACTGTCTGTCATGTAAACACGGAAATACAAATAAAAAAAACCATTGAACTCAAGTGTCATCATGAAACAAATAAAACAAACACTGCGCTTTAACATCAGCAACATCCAATCAAATCACTCCTTGTGACTTTTTTGAGCATGAAATTCGCGCCTTGCCGCCTACGTAGTCTACGTAGCCTACTGCAGCTCTCTACGTTATTTTACTGTCTATGGTTGCAATGAGCAGCCGACAGGAGCTGGCTGCAGGACGGCAATGAGCAATTTTTAATATTCTATCACACTATAACTACTCGAGAGTCTGCTCTTGAGACTTTGTTCTAATTTTCAGGACAATTAGGGCAGGATTCGGGATTCGGGACAACTGCTTGGATTTCGGGACTGTCCCGAATTTTTCGGGACGTCTGGTCACCCTATCCCAAGCTCATACTAATACACACTACCCCATTCTACACAGCAAAAGACACAAAAAGAAAATGACCCAATCTCTATAAGTCCCGTTACCACTTTCTCTCCAATTCTTCCTCAAACAAAACCTCTTTAGATTGCACTCTCAGAAACTCTCTTTTGTCACACTTAAAACTAACCAGTAACCGCACAAGATACTGCATTTCCAAAATTACATTCCGCTAACAGCTTACAAAAAACCCATTTGCATAAATGTCAAATCATACACTTTAACTTTGGGTTACATAAATTAATGATGCAAATATCTTGTCACAAATTCACAGAGTAGAGATGTTAAACCAGCCCTTGGATGTGCAGAAGTCACTCCAAAGCTACCGCTGCATTTGTTATTTCGTGTGGATTAGCATTGGCGCAGGCAGCTGGGCACTAATCCGTGTCAGCACTGAGGCAGCTGCCACTCGCCCTGACTTACATCGCTATTGCAAAAAAAAAACAAACAGCTGACCCTGATCTTTTGCTAAGAAACTGTCCCGCCCTGCTGTGTTACACGACCCAGCTAATGGGCAGATTTCTCGTCGTTTTCCCTGGCTGCATATTCCTACTTATTGCTCTTTAGCTGCACATTTAACCTTCATTAAAACCAGAACAATCACGCTGCCACTCCTCCCGTCTGCTTGGGAAAGTCTTTTGAAGCCACGCTGAGGTAGGCTGGTACGACCATGTCTGAGACCGGTGATATATAAGGAGCTATTTAAGAGCAAGCTACTGCCAAAAAGCAGTGAATGCCGCTTTCTCATTGGCTAATGTTGAAATTATGCAAATGCATGAGGGTTCTACAGAGGTATTACTTTATTTTGGGTAGTGGATGGTGGGCGAGATTTGTTTAACACTGGCCTAAACAAAAAACGAACAAAACATGTTGATGGATCAGTTGGCATTTGCATCAAAGGCTCTTTGAGAACAAGATGATGAATTTAAAGAGGTTCTAATCCTCTTTGAGCAATGGCTGTTAACAGGGTGCAATGACTTACCTGCGGGAGTTTCAAGCAACTGGAAGACACTTCGTACTCGATGTAAGCCTTCTCCTTGTTATTGCGGTCTTTTCCCTCCTGTGTGTAACACAGCAGCTGAGCACCATGCAGAGCTTTATCCAGATCTTCCACCTTGTACACACAAAGAGCTGACTTGTCTGTGGGCGTGGGGGTTGATGCTTGCCCCATGGCCATGGCCACAAACAACGCAGGTTGTTCAAAGTGCATGCCAAGCATGGCTGCCTGTGCCAGATTGTATCCTCCAACGCAGGAGAGTGGCACCTCCACATACGAGTAGAAATTGGGGTCACCTGCACAGAGCCTTGAAACATATGTCCTGTACTCCCGTTTACCCCACACGTCACGCCGAGAGAAAACGAAGTAAACATAATTGTTGTGGTGGAGCGCTTTCACAAAGTGGTTGTTGTATTCTGAGTAGCTACCGACGACCAGCTTACCAAGTTCTTCGTGGGAGAACGCTGGCACAGAGTTCTGACCGTTTGGGGCCAAACGGCGCATAGTGATTGGTGGAATGCCACCGGGTCCTTTACTGGTGTAGCCTCGCCCAACGAGCATAAGCAAAACTCCTTTCTGTTCCACCACCACACCCACTGTGGACACACGAGGATCGTTTGCTGCCACATACTGAGTGTCCACAGGGTTGTCAGTCTTGTACAGGACCTGTGAAACGTTCTCCAGACTCCGCTTCTCACAGATGCCTTGTAGCACCGTCCCACACACGATCAGGCTACGTGGACGCTCTCCTTCCACTTCTTCTAATAACAGAAGTTTGTTGGTGTTGTCCGTGGTTTCAGCGTGAGTGCAATCGGTGGGGTCGATGGGGGGAAGGCAGTCCGGACTGTCCAGTTTGGGCCCGGTTTTTCCCCTTGAAAGAAGCTGCAGGTCTTTAGAGAGGTGATAGAGCACATTAACTCCCCCCACGTAGACCTGTCCTGAGCTATTATCAAGCAGGAGGTGATTGAGGCGGGAGCCATCGAGGGAGGTGAATGTGAGGGAGCTGTGAAGATGTCCGTGGGCCAGGGGCAATACCATAGGCCACCACAGGTTGGCGAGGAGCAGCAACAGGGGAGCAGCAGCTGGCATGGCACTCCCTCACCTGCTGAAGAGATAGATAAGGATCAAGAAAAGAGAGTGAGAGGACAGTTGAAAAGATGCATGAGAAAAAATTCTAATCATAATTGCGGGTCAAGACAAGAATGCAACAATACGAATAAAAGTATATTTAGAACAGCATGTCAGATAGGTTGCATAGAAAAGTGGAGGGGCAACATGCAAATAATTATGGACAGCAAGGGGGAAGGTGATTATATGGAGGGCGTGGGGGGCAAAGTAAGGTTTAATGTAAGAATGCAAGCAACAGGGGAGAGTTAGAGAACGAAATGGGAAGTCAGAAAGATAGTGGAGAAAAGTAAAGGCAACATGCATAGAACCCACAAAGAAAGTTGTGGCAAGCAAGGTGGAAGGTGAAGAGGTGAAACAAGAGGTAAAAGACAGCAAGGAAGAGGGCATGGAATGTTGAGTTACACATGCAAAGGAAGGAAGGAAGGAAGAGAGTCAAAGCAAAGTGAGATATTCAGTGTTAGCAGAAACCAGAGAGGGGACATGATTCAGATGGGTACATGGAGGGAGATATAGAAAGAAAATAAAGATATAGAGAAAGAGGGGGAAAGAAAAATAGAGAAGACAAATGGTAAGTTATCACAAAAACACCACAGGAGAATAGCTACTGGTACACATCACCATGCAACACAAAGACTACAGGCTTCAAACACATTCTTTTGTTCTTCAAAGTTCTGCCACATTCACAGAGGCAGAGAAGGATGCTTGACTGAGACTGCCAGCTTTGGTCCAGTGCAACAAAAATACCAAAAAACATGTAAGAATACTAGAGGCTAACTCATAAGAGAGTGTTTGCCAGCGTACGAGCAGCAAACACAAGAACAGAGGCTGATAAAACATATCAAAGCATGCAAAATGTGGACTCTGTTATCATAAAAATCTCTTGAGGGTGTTTCCGTTGGTTTTAGAGTGTCAGACTCGCTGGTTACCAACCTATCCCCACTGCCACTAGATGACATAAGAGTGATTTGAGCATTCCTTGGAATTATCAAGATTAGACAGTAAACAGCAAGAGAAAGGGAGGCAGCATGAAACAGGGAGAAAGGGTGTGAGTGCGAAAATATGAGAAAGCACTGGTAGATAAAAAGTAATAGAGATGTGAAGTTGTTAGGTGCTAAATTATGCATGATGCCTGTAGCTGTTGCCTTTCTGATTTTACTGATGAACACGAGAAAACAGTGCGTGTTGACTGCTGATTCACACACACGCTTTAAATTAACCAGTCGAAAGCCATGAGCAGCAGCTGTTACATTCAGTTATGCACCTTTGAATGAAAGACAGAGAAAATAAACAAAGTAACACTGGATCTTACGCCACACCAATAAAATGAGATATTTAAAGAAAATGTAAGCGATTTTAGCCTAGGTAAAACTTGGCACCACGATACTAGGGGGTTTTCAGAGTGGTTTTCAGTACAATGTTATGTGGTTGTTAAGGAGTTTGCTGTGGTTATCAGAGCACTGCAATGAAGTTGCTAAGGTGCTTGGGATGGTTGCTAGGGCGTTGCTGGTGTTGTGGGTGGTAGCCAGTTGTTCTGAATGATTTTTAGCACAACGCTATGGTTATTTTACAGTAATCAGGGTGGTTGCCATGTTGGGGTTAGGTGTGCTAGGTGGTTTCTAGGGTGTGGCTATGCAATTACCAAGACCCCGTTTCCACCTGGTATTACGATGCATCTCAGGCGATCCGATCACATGTGGTCAGGTGAGTAATGCGTCTCCTGTGACCACTTGTGTTTGGATTTGGAGGGGTGGGTCTCGGTTTCATGACGACATACATCAATCACTATGTCAGTGTGTTACTGCTAATAATGAAGTGCAACAAAGTCAGAAAAGACAAAGAAACCCCTCCCAAAAATGTGCAGTTTCTTCCAGATGTGTTTGAAATGAAATCGAAGCACAAACGAAACATGTCAAGCAGAATTATCCATCATTTTAGTGGATGACCTGTATTAAAGAAGCTTCAGGTGTTTGTGCATCTCATCTGTGTTGATATCAGACACACTAATGATCCGTAAAGCTCTCTTTATTGTGTATGTATCCGCTTTTTACAATTATCCAATCAGACAGTTATTTAAGGCAGTTCATAAACGGCAAATTTTAAACTCTTGTTTTAGCGCAGCAGTTGATTGACAGGTGAGGGGCGGCACTTCACTGCTGCCGAGATGCATACAGGATGAATTAGCTTTTACGCCTGAAATGCGATATGGGCACAAACGTTTTTGGCCATATTCATAAGTGTTTTTTGTGATCTGATCACAAAATATTTTAGACTTTATTTATGGCTGACCACATGTGATCATATCACCCGAATTGCATCTCAACACCAGGTGGAAAAGGGGGTTAAGGTGTTCTTAAATGGATTTAACACAAAGCTATGTGGTTGCTAGGGTGTTCCGTGCAGTTGCTAAGGCATTGCTAGGTGGTTTTATACTGGCACTAGATATCTTAGATAAGTCTATAGGATTTTTTCACTTATATTTTATTATCCAATTGCTTAGAAAAGTAATAGCACACCTCAACAAGTCACATGATTTGAGGTATTATTCATGTCCAATTAGGAACAAGTTATGTGCCAAAGTTTTAATGCATATGGTTAGTAGTTTGTTCAAATCCCTAACCCTAAATATGAGCAATAGTAATAGTGATGCTTGCCTTAGCAAGCCAGCACTACTAAAAAGTCAAGTCAAGACAGAGGCTTGACTAGTTTTTATCAGTCCACTGAAAATGATTAGCAAAGTTTTTGAAGGAGAAAAAGTATCAGAGGACACAGAGTATGTAGCATGAAAGTTACCGGTATACAGGGAAAAAAATGAGAGGGATTCATCTTTAATTCATATCACAGCAGTGAAGAAGTCTTGAGGGCCTGGTATATGAGAGAGATGAGAGAGAGAGAGAGAGAGAGAGAGAGAGAGAGAGAGAGAGAGAGAGAGAGAGCAAAGGAGAGGATGGGTACAAATACATTTCAGAGAAGCTGGAGTCATCAGTATGCATAACATTTTACCTCGTCTACACCTTCAAAGGGATGGTGAGTAAGAAAAGGACAGTCTGATATGCTGGCAAGATTATCCACTTCTTTTCAATTAGGCTTTGGATTGGAGAGTTCATACTGCACTTTGTTTATAAGGGCTGAAAGCTGAACATCGCCTAGTGCAGCTACTCTTGTCTAGTGTGCAGACTTGTGTTATCTGCGTTTAATGAACACGATCAAAAGGAATGGGACAAGAGGGGCTATGTGCAGTCAGTTGGTTTTTAATCCTCAGTCACGACCTGCTTCATCAAGAACTGGTACAACAGGATCAGGAAACTCTAAATAATGCTGACTTGCATTTAGAGTGGGATGATACATGGAATTTAATGATAAATCCTTTACATAGTCCGCAGTCAGCAAAAAACAAAGATTCTAGAGCACTTTTACATATCATGAAAAATTTAACAATTTTCCTTGATCTTTTAATAAAAATAGTAAGTGCAAGAGTTTGATGTAGGCTATGTGAACATACTCTAACTTTCAGAACTCAAAACTCAACACAACATTTCCAGTGGAGCAAAACGCCATTCTAGTGTGGAAGAGAGATGTAAACATAGCTTAATGTATGTGTTTTCAAACGAAAATGTATTAGTGTGGATGTGGCCTGAGAGAGGGTAGAAAATAGTAACGTAAGGGGCCGTTCACAACGAACCCAATCTTCCATTTAAAAAAGCTAGACGCAGCACAACTTGAGGCCATGTCCACACTTATACGTTTTCAATTGAAAATGCATTAGTGTGGACAAGGTCTGAGAGAGGGTGGATAATGGTCATGTAAGGTGCCGTTTACTCCAAACACATTTCTGTTTTTAAAAAAGCTACATGGACTGCAACGAATAGAACAGAATGGAGGTGTCTCTGTATGCATTTGTCAAAGAAGTTCTTTTTAACTTGGCACACATCTGAAAAGTGCAGAATTAATGCACGAGACACCGAGAAAACTGAGAAACGTGGCGCAACAGCCAAAGATGTCTGTGTAGCACATTGTTTTGTATATAAAAACATGGCCACTAAAAACTAAACCTTGATTAATATTTTAAGTGGGGAAAAAAAGGATTTGACCTCTTTAAATGGCAATAAAGTCATAAAAACCTATACAATATTTAAATGCCAGAAGTGTCAATCTTAAATGACCAAGGAGCCCTAGAGAGTTTAATTTAAAGGTGAAGTGTGTAATTTCTGCATCACCAAACAGAATTGCAAAAATATTGACCGTTTTGAAACAGGTTGCCAGAACATTCCCCCTCATCTTTCATTGACGGATCAAATAGTAAAGTCTCACCCCAAACTCACACCACTGGTTGAGCGTATGTCGCTACAGTATGTCTGGCTGGTTGGTGGGACGCTTAAACAATTTTTTGATTGGGCAACAGAGCCACCGTTTTTATACTTTTCTGGGAAATCAACCTACGAATGCCTGACTTAAAGTTGTCTCTACATATTAAGCTGGGATCGAAGTCAACCTTTAATTAAAAGATTTAAACAGGGCGAGTTGAACCACATCCTCACCAAAAAATTTAAACGAGAGGGGTGAAAAGCGATACACAAAGTGCACGACTAAAAAACCCACCCTGTGTGCTGCCGTTCCAACACAGATCCTCCTAACAGCAATAGACAGGGTGAGAACGACTCTGAATAAAATTGCATTAAAATTGGGCGAGCGGGAGGTCTCTCAGTGTGTCAAAACAGGCAGTTTCACAGCTTGAATTTAGGTTGAGCTTTTGCAGCATCAGCATTCATCTCCGGTTTTGACTTAAATGGTAATAACTGTTTCGGGGCATCATGGGAGACAGAGAACACACTCCCTATTGACTAAGAGAGAGGAGAAGCCATTGCCTTTGTGATGAGGAATGGGAAAAAAAAGAAGCTGAATATATATTGGAGACGAGCTCTTACTTACACGCACACAAAGAACTGGAATCTGACAATGGCAGGAGATAAATGAAGGTTGCTTTTGCTGAATACTTTTGTAAAACCCAACCAATAGCTACTATAATGAGAGTATAATCACTAATAACACATTTTAGTAAATGCAAAAAAACATTTAAATGGAGGTAGCATTGTTGATCACTCCTACAAGGTGCAACCAATCCAGGGAAAACCATTCAATTGCAAGTTGGCCCCTTGACCCTGCTTGGAAGTGCTCGTGCCGCCCCTGTCTTCTCTCTGTGTGTGCGTTTACAGTCTATTCCTTTCAATCTCAATAACTTCCTCTTGTACACATGCAGCATATTATAAAAAGAACATACTGGCAGGGTTTCTGAGCTCACTCAACACTCATTACCCGCAGAAACAGACACACTAGCAATTATAGCGTGTATGTGTGTCTAATTCTTCACTACACAAGTAACAGAGCTTTAAAAACAACCGCAGACACAAAGCACTGTCATACACATTTCCAGACAAACAGACACACACACACACACACACACACACACACACACAGAAGCAACCACAAACTTGAAGGATGTCACACAAAGCATGAAGCCGGCACATTCAGACATGCAGCAACATTTTTGTCTGTGTTTATTCCAAAAAAGACTAAAGAGTTTCTGAGGCCATGACTTCTCCATGGGGGTGAGCCAGCAGACAGACGTACAAACCCCACCCATGCTCTGTATTTGCGCTATCAGAGGAAAGAATCGCTTCGGCATCCTTTCACTATGCATTTGACAATAACATCTCTCCTAATTTAAATCACAATGTCTGAATTGACAGCAACATTATAGTCTAGCTACAGCTTTTATATGTGGTCTAATCAGGGTCATACCACCATTTACAATAGCGGGACAAGTTCCCACCCAATTTTCAGAACAGTGGTTGATCATTGTGGGTTTTTCAATGAGCAATTCTCAACATTTTACCCAGTATTATATATTTGGTTACATCATTGGATCTAATGGAACTTTATTGCAATATCCAGCACTTACAAGTGATTTGTAAAGTAATTAATGATAATTTTTGTGTCAATTTCAGATATTTTCCATTAGATCAAGGTGTGAACAAAGTAGTGGTTGACCAAAATATGGATTTTTGAATGGCCTATGCAATACTAATAACTAGAGAGCAGGCTGGCCGTTAGCTGGTATAGGTCAATATAAATGGGATACAAGCTTATAGAACTTAATTTTGGCAACTGAGATGTACAAATAAATGACTAAATTAAATCAATATCATTTACAGAATATTTACTCAAAATTAACAAAAAATATTAGAAGTTTTTTTTTTTTGCATTATCCATAGACACGGTTTTTATCAGATTTTGGTGCTGACAAGGTCATCTGCCAATGCCAATAATCAAAAAAATAAAAATTTGCATTATCCATGGCAATAGCTTTTTGGATCTGTGACAAAGTTACTATGGTTTCGGGAAACAGTCTTGACTAGCTAGTTAATTTCTACAACAATGCATCGTACTATGGCGGTTAAGCAGTGAGTTACGTCGTTGTATGGGAAATGTACCCCAGGGCGATATAATGATCTATCGCATAACATTTATTTGATATTCCCAAAAAAGTTATAGAAAACAGAAAATTTAGCAATTACCCATAGACTAGGCTGTCAGTTGATTTTTTTTTTTTTAACTGACATGGTTATCTGCCGAAAATCTCAAAATGGCCAATTGTGAACCATTTTATCGTTATATCTATTACAGAATATTTCCTAAAATTCATAAAAAATATATACAAAAAAACATTATCCATAGACTAGGCTGTCACTAAATGTAACAAAATTTTAACTTAACTAACACAGATGCTGATCATCTCAAAATGGACAAGTATCAATCGATTTATCAGCCTGACTGATACTGATCCATCAAAACTTCCACGTTAAAATGTTTGCACCTCATTTTGCATCTTCAAATGCAACACAAAGAGGATAAAAACTGGGTGGGCAATTAAAATGAGTGGGGTGCAGAGAGATTGTGCCATGCTAACAGTGAGGAATTTCTGCAGAAATAAATCTGTTATTCTGATGCAAGACAAAAGCAAAGTGTCTTAAGACATGCATCACTGTCTCTCATCTTTTCACTATGCATCTAACAAAACTTCTCTCTTCATTTAAACCACAGTGTCTGAATTGACAGTACTCTAAAGTCTGCAATCTTTAAATGTGATCTAATGGTGTTGGCTTATTGCTAAGTTCTGCATGTAGCAGCACGTTTAAAATTAATGACTTCTAATTACACCAATCTTGCAAAATGTCTTGGCATTTTTGCTTAATTGTAATCACTTTCCCTTAAGTTCAAGGTGTGGCCCTCTAAGGTAAGATGGCTTTTCATGACGTTTGCGTCTGTTGCACAAAGAGTGCACCGATCGGGTGGGCCGCCACAGCAGGTGGGGGCAGGTGAGATTGTGTCATGCTACGGCAGGTGTCAGGGTGAAGAATTTCAGTGGAAATTAACCTTGAAAAGTGGTGCGAGACAAAGACAACGTGTTTCTTGGAGACGGGCACATTGCGGAGATGCCAGCGATTATTACAGCTGGAATTGGCTCTTTGAACGCACACCGAAAGTGAGAGTGACTGGGATTTACAAGTCTGTTTGATGCCAGGCATGAAAGTGTCAGCACACCAAGCGTAAGTGTGTGTGTGTGTGTGTGTGTGTGTGTATAAGAGAGAGAGAGAGAGAGAGAGAGAGAGAGTGCCTGGGGTGTGCAGTGGTTAATCACCACCTCTGTGCGGAGGGAAGGGTGGGGGCCAAGTTCTCATTTCCATACTCGAAGCACAAGCGAGGGGGGTGATACTTTGGGAAATATGGATACAGAGGAGTGTGGGTAGAGAGTGAAGGTGGGGAAAATTGAAAAAAAAAAAAAAAAAAAAAGAGCATCTAGCTGTTTGAAGAACGGAAACCGAGAGCGAAGTGGAGTGTGATAATACACAACGATTAGCAATGTAATCTCTTGCATATTTCATCAGAGACAGTTGTAGGAAACTCAGATTTCTAATATTTTATACAAGACACTCTCTCAGTTTCATATTTACTTAATCTTAGTTTTTTTTAACTCCCTCCCTCCACGTCAACTCAACAATCTTTATCTCGCTGTTGAAATCTGTTTCCTACAAAGCCGGCTCTTCATCTCTCCTTTATAGTCTCCAACTGAGCTCATGAATATTTTGCGCATACTTCACAGATGCTAGATATCTGATATCATCAGGGCGCTACAGTAAGGAGAGTCTGCCAGCAAGCAGAGGTTAGCGGGTGTTGTGGCGTGCTGTTTGGATCCTAGAGGAATTTCTTGTGAAAAAAAAAAACATGCAGTCGGACAAAGTGAGTCAGTCAACCAATCATTCCCGCTCCTCTGTAATTATCACCTCTCTGAAAAAACAAATATGATGACATCTTATTTTGATGGTAATGAGCCATAATGACCACAATGGGAGATATAATGATGTTCAAGCACGCTTTAATCGCTAGAAAACTCTGCAAATCTGCAGGAAAACGACACGGGCTAGCTCTTTGAAAACGAGCTAGTTAATCATTGTAAAGTAAACCTACAAAAAAACTGCCATTTCAATTCTACATTGATTCAATTCTGCAGTTCTGGCAGGTTAGAAAGGTGTGCATCTATATTCATAAGCTGGAGGAGTGCGTTGAGTGGATGGGTTTACTCTAGGTGAATTTTAAAAACAGTTCTGGAAGCATCAAACCGTATGATGATAATTATTAAGTTTCACCCTATGCTCTCATTTTCACACTTTCAGACTCTCTCGCTGCGAACGGCCCCTGCCTTCATCACCACCTTGACAAGCATCTGCGTGCATAAAATTGCAACATTAATTACTTGGAGGCAGGTAAACACGCTTGCTCCATGAAAATGACAGGAAGGGAGCTGCCACAGAACACACAGACTACTTCTTGCATTACAAAGCCTATTTAATAGCTGTTTTAGAGGCTAAAAAAACAACAGCTGTATGTTTTGTCTGCCTGGCTGGGGAGTGTAATGACTTTGAATAAAGGTTCCCCAATGCGTTTACAAGCCAAACATTTTACGAGATAAACGCTGCCTTTGAAGATGGAAAGAAAATGCAAATATACAGGAGTGCAAGCAATTTCAAATTAAGGACAACAGAGAAGAAGAAAAAGAACTTGTTTGTGGGTGCACAAAACAATAAAGAAATGTCAACACAAGCCGCAAATTACACCCCCCATATGCTGAACACAAGGTGAAAACCCACCACTTCTGTGGGACTAAAAGGGAGGAGGCATTTAGAGCTGAGACAATGGAGTCATAACAACGGGGGGAGTGGGAAAGGAGTGTGTGTGCTTGAACGATAGAGAGTGAAAAAAAAAAAAAAAAAAAAAGAGTCATGTTCAGATTTAATTTCTCCAGGTCTGAAACTTAGTAGAGCTTGGCAAAGAAACAGTATCCCAATTCGGACTCCTAAAGTGGCACATACACACCTCCCCGGAGGAATGGTACAACAACAACCGCAAGCTGCTGACACCAAAAGCTGGAAAAACCACAGAGTAAATGTGTGATTAAACATCTAGTTATCTACCAATTAGGCCTGAATACATTAGATCCACTCCACAACAGGTTAGCATGGCATTTGTAGGTCTTTGACTAGTCACCTTGGACTAATTGGAGTCTTGAGAATACATTTGGAATTTGCCAACATAGCTGTCTGATATTATTGTTACAAGTGCAATATATTTTAAGTTATTTATCAATAATGGCAAACTAAATAAGTTCCATAAAGTTATATGTATATATGCATATATATGACAAGAAAAAAACTATATGAATATAATGGAAAATAAAAAAACTATAGACAAATTATATACTTTATAGCCTATATGTAGTTATAAACAAAAGCACTTCAGACAAAAAAACACTTATGTTCTGTTGTTAACAGTTGTTAATCTTGGTTTTAAATGTTATAAACCACATCTCATTGACAGGCACTTGAAAAAAGATGAAAACCTCTGAAGGTTTTTTTTCTGAAGTGGGGAGACTGAATCTTGTTAAATCTCATTCTTGAAATATAATTCAAGAGCAGAAAAAAAAAATCAATGAATATTCTCATAGGTCTCTGACTGCAGTGAACCAGCTGAAAGGTTATTAAATATAAATTGAGAACAGAACATGCTCAAAAACAAACAGAACATAAAGATGCATTACGTTGAGCGCTCAGAAAGCAAGCCTATGAAATACTAAATGAGAGTCATAAGGGTTAAATGATGTAAACAATACAATGTTGATCTTTCCCATACCTTAATAATGTAATTACAAAGATATTTTAAGAACTTCACTGATATGCCATTGTGACAATGTAACACAATTATAAGCATTTGCCACAAAAGAACGTCCTTCATTAACTTATACATTTCTTATCTTTGAATAGCAAACACTGAGCGTGATTTGAATGACAAGTTTAAGGCATGAAAAGCATCTATAGAGAAACAAATTTAGAGCACGCGATTCATAAACACAGAAAAGACTGAAAAGTTGTCAAGCGCATATTGCATACTCACTTCAATCAGCGGCACTGCGTTTCATCCTCTTTGTAGTCAAAGCGAAACACTTGTTATTTTTTTAAAAACAACAACAAAAAAAGCGCTTAAATGTGAACCCGGTAAATCCCATTGTGCTTGTGTACATTGTTGCGAAGCAGCTCACAGACTCGGTGGTTCAGAGAAGAGGAGAAGAGCGCCTCTGAAGGGAGTGGGCGGGGTTTCCAGAACACATAATGAAACAGTTTTCAACGGGGCGCTTGTAAAGTGGGCGGGGCTTGTCCTTACTGCAGGTGAATAAACTAAAATTATTTATTTCCTTTAAAGCATCTTTCAGCGACTTTTTAAAAAGAGCCCATAATCCCCATTACCTGAAATATGTCACTGAAATACTAATGTATTTTCACATGTTTCTGTGATTGTGGCTGTGGCGTTCGCGTGATATGAGTGCAAAGCAATTATTTGTGTTCCGCAACTGCTTTCAGGTCCTTGAATAACGTATAACGTGCACAAGTAAAGTGGACTTTGTGGTGCCCCCCCCTAGGGAGTTGGTGCCCTACCCAGACTGCCTAGTCTACGCTCATAACTCCCAAAAATCAGCCAAAGCATGAAAAATGTGTTTACATGAGATTGAGTATTCTCTGCTTTGTCAAACCGTGAAGACGCATGCGCACAATACTAGCATACATTGGATAAGCCAAGTATGGAGCTAAAGGTGTTTACATGCAACGCGAAATCGGGGTCATGGGTAAAAATCTACCTGCTGTTTATTCTTAGCTGCTTATGACCTAACATTGATAAAGGAAATCCTTTTAATGTGTTTACATGACCACACACTTTGTTGGCTTATTAAGCATAATAGTTGTAAGAAAGTGCATGTAAAAGCACTCAGTGATTTGTAATTGTACTACCCTTGTCAAAAAGCTTATTTAGAAAAACAATTAATAAAACACTTAACAGTATAAGCTGTGGCAGGTACAAAACTTGCTAGAAAAAACCCACTGACCATTATCATTAAAATAATGACATAAAAAAAGGTTTATTTTGTACCATTTATAAAACTATAGAAGCAAAATGTCACTATAAAAAACTAAACAATGCTAACCAACAGTTGTAACATACAACGCTGATATAAAATCATTAAAATTGTGTGTACTTTTTTTTTTTTTTTAGTTTTGAAAAAACTCAAAATTATTAAATCCAACCCAAATCTTTACTTTAGCATGTGGTACCTCCCGTCAATATTTAATGCTCACTCTCCCGGGCACGAATTTAAACACGCTGATTTAAAGCCGCATCTTGGGTGGATTTCGTGTGATGCGAGTGGGGGGAGGCTCAGACACGCCTCTCAGCCCCGCAGCTGGAGGGAGCAGATGGGGTTTGACACCCGCGTGTTTCTGTTGCACCGGGGGTTTTGACATGGATTCTGTCGAGTTCACAATGCCAATAGAAACGAATGCGGATCTCTTGAATGCACCTACTTTAATAGATTCTTCACTATTCGCTCGGCTTCATTTGTTAAATGTCACCCAGCTGTGACATTTCCCACGGTGTCACCCTACAAGTGTATTTAAAAGGCATGTATTTTAAATACACCAGAGGGAGAATCATTACAGCAACATGTGCACACCTTTCTGCAAATTGTTTCAGTGCTTTTCCCCACCTCTTCAAGACAAATTGCAATAGCTGCACTGAAATTAATCAGTTAAAGGCCCCAATGAATCTAAACTGAGGCCCATCACAAAAGCAGCTCCTTCTTGACACAGCAAAGAAACCACGATGGCTCATTGTATTTAGTTAGTGCCAGAGAAGAAAGTAATAGAAAGAGAGAGAGTCAGTGAAGGGGAGAGAGATAAGAGAGAGAAGGGCTCCCCAGCGGGCTTACTGATGAGCAGGCATGCAAGGAGACCGGGGAGAGCTCAGCTGGGCTGTTTGCCCAGCAGTGAAAACCCGTCATCAAGGAGCTCATAAAATATTAATCCAGCGCACAAAGACACAGCGATGGAGGCACCAGACTGGGGCAAAGACGGACAAAGTGACCAGAGAAAAGAGAGAGAGACTGACGTGGAGCGAGCAATAGCGAGCGTAATGAATGGACGGGGGTGAAAGGGTGACATGCAGTAATTGGGGGGAAATCTGTGAGACGGGTGGAAACCATTATTGGCAGGTGGAACAAAAATGTACCCATCCCTGAAATAATGAAGTGAGGGGGAGGAGAAGATGCGAGGAAACAGGAATTGGCAAATTGAGAATTGGCTCTCATTTAATTATAATCGCTTTCGAATAAAACGCTACCGGTTTGTGTGTGACAATGGTACGGAATTAGAAATAGCTGTGCAGTATGACAGCAGAGGGCCGTGTTTGAAGGAATGGGCTCGGAGCGTATGTTCGCATAAGAAGTTTTGGCAGCAAATGGAGCGGCCCAACAGTTGTCTGTTTACACTGCTAGAGCCAAAGACCGAGCCCACAACAGAACAATGCTGATTTGTTAGGAGGACTCTAAACTGCTCTTCATGTCCAAATACACACTGGCACACAAGGACAACCAATGAATGGGGAGCACATACTCAGATGCAAAAATGCATCCACACACACACACACACACACACACACATTCCAGATCAGAGATCAATACATATCCAGAGCATTAATATTCCATAACAAAGTGCAAATCTGTAAGAGATGCCTGAAAGCAATAATCTATTTCATTCAAATAGCTGGTTATGGGAGGCATGTCAAACTGGGGACAGAACGCAAATCTAAAAGAGAGTCCAACAGTTACAGCAAACAAACAACACATAAATGTAAAAAACATGTTAAAGGTAAAGTGTGTTTTTTTATGTTAAAATACTTGCTCTTTATCCCATATTATTATGCAGAGACAACCATAAGAAATGTTGGTTGTAATCTGATTACAAAGTAATTAGTTATTGTAATCAAATTAATAGGGGTGTAAATCAGACGTTTCATCATGATACGATCTTGAATCGTTTCTCTTGGCCTGCGATCTGATATTTGCCGATACTTCAAAGTCTGCCATGATACGATTCGATTTAGGGGCCTGCGATTGATATTACGATATTATGTGCCTATGTAACCGGTCCTGGTCGCCCCGCTCCAAACGGGACTCGAACCGACATCTCTGTCGTGGAAGGTGGGTGCACTAACAAGGAGGCTAAAGGCTACAGCCTCTAGCGTCAGTCGCTAATGCACCACTTGAGGTCAGGAGAGTGAGGTTTACACTCTGCACAGCTCTCTACCAGCTGGCTCCCGTTACACTCACCCCCCTAAACCTCACTCCCATCTGGGTCACGGCACCATTGTAACCGATCCTGCTCGCCCCGCTCCGAACGGGACTCGAACTGACGTCTCCGGCGTGGGAGGCGGGTGCGCTAACAAGGAGGCTAAAGGCTACAGCCTCTAGCGTCAGTCGCTAGTGCACCACTTGAGGTCAGGAGAGTGAGGTTTACACTCTGCACAGCTATCTACCAGCTGGCTCCCGTTACACCTATTTTACACAATAAATTACTTTTTTTTTTTTGCCCTCAAATGCAACCAAAATATTATTTGATTATTGTATTCAGCTCTCTTTATACACATTGGGACATCCAAATAAAAAAAAATATGGTATTTCAGATGTTGAAAAAAATTATACAGATAAATAATATAAAAAATAAAGTATAACACACAAGTGATCAT
Source organism: Xyrauchen texanus (assembly GCF_025860055.1). NCBI lineage: Eukaryota > Metazoa > Chordata > Actinopteri > Cypriniformes > Catostomidae > Xyrauchen > Xyrauchen texanus. Next base: position 37,112,945 of record NC_068302.1, read on the forward strand.
CACACGTTTGATGACAGCAATTTTTTCAGTTTAGTGCAATTCAAAATACTTACATACCCATGACTTGTTTCCAACTATCCGTGGTTTTCCACAGTTATAATGAAAAATTCTGTTACAGTTAACTGGGATAAATGTTAGTAAGGGTGTTGCTGTGTAAAGTCTTATAACATATAATCTTGATGCTAGTGCTGGGCAGGTGTTTCTCTTTCTCTCATTAGTGCTATTCATAATGTCAGCAATGTAAAGATGTTTCACATGGTTGAATTTCTCCATTGTACTTTAAAATAGCACATTTTCATATAAATTCAAATGGGACGCATGCGCAACGGTACCGATGGAAGCGCGAATGAATTGCACGTGTGAGCCGCTCTGTGTTTGTCACAAGAGCTCACCTTTTAAGGAGTGCCCGGTTGATGCGCTTGCACAGATCCAGTCAATGTAGCTCGCATTTCGCGGGAAGCCCGGTTGACGCGTGCGCACACTGCAAGGATAGCAGAGCACAATTTGGCTTTAAAGACCCCACGCACATCCGTGTCCCACATGAAAAGCATCTTTAGCGCTCATAAAGTCAAATGAATGTAATAAGGTTGCTTCATCGCTTGACGTAAATGCGTACGGACGTGGCTGACATGAGAGTATTAAAATAAAATTACATCTTTAAAAATCGATATCGATATTTACGTGTTGTATCGATAACATTGGAACGTTGGTCATTGGAATCGATGCATCGATCCAGATCGATAGATCATTACACCCCTACAAATTAAGTCAAAAGTAGTGTAAAACAATACATTTTAAATTCTTGTAATCAGATTACAGATTAAGTAGCCTATATTACTAGGCTTACACATTTTTCTAAAATAATATTATTTATTTAGAATACATTTAACACATGAATCATGTTCATACATGTCTGTTTGCGTAACAAGTAATTTTAAGGGAGTAGCATGTTGTGCTGAATGTATGACTTGTGTGCAACAGTCAAAAAGGAGAAAATACAGACGTTATTTTGAAAAAGTGCAGAAGTGTTTTTAGAAAGTAAATTAAAGGCATAGTAATTAGTAATATGATTACTTTTTCAATATCACAATCAGTAAAGTAATCTTACTACAATTTTTGCAAAGTAATCTGAAATTTGTTGTGGAATACTTTTTGGAGTAACATATCGAACACTGGCTAAAAGTAATCCATTTGTAGGCTGTTTAAGTAGGCTGCTATTCACTGATAATGCATTGCTCACATAAATAGCTTCACAAGAGTTGGAAAGTAGCACATAATTTATAAGGGCAACTTTTTGAAGCTTGACAGACATGGTCACTGTCCTTTCATGGAAAAGAGTTGTGTCTTCTTCAAAAATTCTCCCTTAGTGTTTCACAAGTAAAATAGTAGAATACGAGTTTGGAACGACATCAATGTGAGTGAACAATAACAGGATGTTTTGGGTGCATTAATCCTTTAAGAGCTTTAGTGTATTAGAAATCTAAAAATAAATATAGAGAAATACAAAAATATTTTTAGAGAAAGACAACAGGATGAGAACAGTTTTGTCCAGACATGCATCTTTACAGTAGCTAAACAAAAAAGATGCATCAGCGAGTTTTGAACCTTGTGGTTTGCCTGGTGATGACATACGACAATAGCATTTCAACAATCACACCTCTACACTTTGCAGAACACCCACATTTAAAAGCAATGTTTCACACGCTTCATCACACAGGAGTAGCACAAGTGCTAAACAGTATAGCCTTTTTACGATATAACTTTAAACATTATACTGTATATTTCTCAGAGGATCCATCATCTCAACCAAACAGCCATGTAAGCCAAGTAGATTCAAAATGCATTAATTTATGTAAGAAGTAAAATACAGTAAATATCTAGTTCTCAATATAATCGAGGCATGTTTTCCACACTGTTTCTCACTAAATGAACATGAGGAAGAATATTTATATAAATTTAATCATGCACCAATAAAATAATATATAAGTAATAGCAATAATTACTTATATATAGCCTATTTCAGTGGTTCTTTTTTGTTATTACCAATTTTATTGATTCATATAATATATTGTAACAGGGCGGAGGGCGGGTCCGTGTCGTGATGCTACACATCCAGCCCCTAATCAGGGTAATCAAGCCTCAGAGAGTGATAAAGGCCAACTGGAGACTGCAGTGGGACAGAGAGAGATTTACGGGAAGCTGTCCGACACCTTTGTGTGTTTGTCTTTTTGTTTCAGTGCAAAGGTATTAATGGAAAGGAGGAGGAGAGAACCGGCTAGACAATATAAATAATATTTTAATGAAGAAAGTATCACGACCCTCCCCCATCCTCCGCCCTGTCACACATATATATAAAAAAAAGAAATATTTGGAATCACATTATATAATTTACAACCCTTCCACCTGAACATTATACACATTTTATATATATATATATATATATTTCTAAATATATTGGTTGGACCCTCAACCAGAATTCTTGTATCTTAACACACACCAAAAAACATGGGCTGTGTCCCCATCTTCTGGCATTGCCAGCAGGTGGTGTGTCTTTAAGACCCAGCCTTTACAATCTAGGGGGTCCAATAGAATCTATGTAAAATCTTAAATTGCATAAGGTGCACCCTTGCATGTCTCCCTCCACTGCCCCTCCCCGAGAGCCTTCTTAAAAGGCTAAATAGCTGCCCCATTTCTTAATAAACAAATCTATGCTGCCTAGCCTTCTATATGACAACTCTTCAAATGCTGCCACCCTGCCCATCTCCCCCTATCACTCACGAAACGAGGGCGCTCCAGTCGACTTCCATCCTCTACGGATAACCTGTCTGCCAATCATAACACCAGCCAGGATCCAATTCTTCATGTACTTATACCCTACATCAATGACCGCCCCATCACCTAAAACACAAAGTCTGGGGTAAAATGACATTTGAGTGCCCAATACATCACCCATAAAACTCTGGTCCCTCAACCAGAATTCTTGTATCAAGAATTCCAAAAAACATGGTCTGTGTCCCATCTTCTGATGGTGGTGTGTCTTTAAGACCCAGCCTTTACAATCTAGAGGGGGTCCAATAGAATCTATGTAAAATCTTAAATTGCATAAGGTGCACACTTGCATTTCTAGACGTAGACTTGATGTTTTATAGAATCCACACTCCCTCCTCCAATACCAACTTTAGATCTTTCTCCCATAATCTCTAGAGCGAAGTTGAAGGTCCGTCCCCAGACTCTGGATTAGCAGGGAATAATACACCAATGCTTCATGACCTTTTCCAAACACAGCAATCACCTCTCCTAAAGTATCTGCTGCTTTAGGGGGGGTGTAAACTACAGAGCAGTTTGAGCAGCTGTAAATACCAAAGATCTGGGAATCCCAAAATGTTGAACCAAATTTTCAAAAGATCTCAACACTCCTCTCTCATATAAGTCACCGAGAGTAGTAACCCTCCTCACAATCCACTCTGACTAGCAGAAAGGGGATTTATTACTACATCATTTTGGATTCTGCCATATGCTTGAGGCAACATTTAAATAAAATGTCTGAATTAAACACTCTTGATACTTTTGTCCATACCAAGATGATTGACAGGTGAAGGGTGGTTCTTCACTACTGCTGAGACGCACGCATACAGGAAGGCAATGCGTTTACACCTCAGATGTGATCACATGCATTTTTAACCACATTCTTGTGGGGTTTTTGTAATCCGATCACAACATGTTTTAGACCCCGTTTAGACCTGTATTTAGATGAAGAAAAGGGTGAAAAAGAAAGAAACAGAATGCAATTATGCCACTCTGTGCCACTGCATGCCAGGCAGTGCCCAAAGAGTCTCTCTAACAATCGAGGGCATCCAAAATTCACTCCACATTCCTTCTCGCTCTCTCTCCATTTGAATTTTCCATCATCCCCTCTCTCCGACAGAATAGTCCAGCCATGGAAAGCTGCTTAAATGTGCAAACCGCATGCCTATTATAATATCAAAGCGGGACTTGATAAAGATGACAGTGTGTATGTTAACGGAAGCGCCGTGACCTCCCTGCGTGTTGGACGGCTCTCGTCATGGTATGAATGGGCGCTACTGTGGCTGGACATGACCGATGACCTCTTTCTGCTGCAGAGTTTCCTTTATACATGACGAGCCAAATATCTAGCCCTCTCACTCCACTCTGAGTGGAATAATAAGTCATCGCTGGATTTCTGAGGACGTTTACTCTCAGTTTGTATTTCCTATTCAGAAGCCCCTGAGGCTACAGCAGAGGAGAAATATGTTTCTCTGCACCTCACATACAATATTAGCAGTTGGGATATGTTAATTGACTGTGAATTGAAAATATGTATAATTGCTGTTTTGTAACAAATTTGAACAGTGGAAGAAAAACAGCAGTAAATAGGACTAAAAATGACTAAATTTGTCCACTGTATGAAGCCTGAAACACAATAAACAATAGAAGCTAGATTAGGACACCTATGATTTAATGTGATGTAAAGTAGCGATGCACCAATGTATCGGCTAATTGGGCTAACAGAAGATAAAAGCAATTTTCTTCACTTATGATAATCAGCCGATTGTTTAAAAACAGCCGAAGTTTAAGGCTGATTATGTCTTATCATTAAAAAGAGGGCAGAAAAACACAGCGGACAATTAGCCTACCACTAGTGCTGTGTGGTGGGAAAAATTCATCTTGTGTGGAATTACTTTGAATTGGTGGACAATCACAGAAAAGTTGCAATTTGTAAGCTTTGCTCTGCTAGACTTTCACAAGGTGAAACTACCGTTAAAACTTTTAACAAAACTCATCTTAAAGCTCGACACAGCAAGGAATATGACGAGTTTTTAAAAGCTTAAGCGGAGGCTGCTTATCAAGCTTCATCATCATTCATCAATTCAGTTAATAAGTTAAGAACATATCAAGATCAAGAATTTTACCAATGTAATGTGCACATATCAAAAGGCTATTCAGAATTCAGTTAATGTGAGTTAAGATTGTTAATGTGAGATAATAATGTGCTTTTAATTTTTATTGTTTTGTTTATAACAGAGACTTGTTACTCTGAAACGTAGAAGACACGTAGAGACACAGAGAATAAAGAACACCACAAATCACAACCACAAAACTCACGCTTTTTTACTATCGATCTCCAATTTCACTTTTACTTTTACATTTTTCTTCTTCCGTTTTTGGCTATTCACATTTTCGTGCATATCGCCACCTACCAGTAGTGAAAAAAGGACTTATTTTATAGATCTGTTTCTCCCACACACCTATCATATCACTTCAGAATACATGGATTTAACCACTGGAGTTGTATGGATTACGTTTATGCTGCCTTTATGTGCTTTATGGAGCTTCAAAATGTTGGTACCTATTCACTTGCATTGTGAGCTGAAATATTCTTCAAAAATCTTCATTTGTGTTACCTCTGGTTATTTACAATTTTGGCGAACTATCCCTTTAGATTTGGTTAACGTTTCCAAATTGACCCTTCGCTAAGCCTCGCCTTCAAAGTATTTCTGACCAATCCTATCTTAGCAAATGTTGCCAGTCGCCATTTCTCTGGTAAGTGCTTGCTTTTTTGCAACAAGCCTCTAAGGGAATCATGTTTGTTTGAGTAGTTTTATGACTAATTTTATAGAAATAATCCAAACAATGTAAAAAAATAAATAAATGTTGCTTGCTGGGTCACTTTTAATAGTCAAAGCCGTTTTTATTTGTATAGCACCTTTCACAACACACATCGTTTCAAAGCAGCTTTGAAGAAGATCACTAAATAAGATTGTGAATTGTGTTTAAAAATAAGTAATGAAATAATAATTGTATTTATAACACCAGTGAGCAAGCCGAAGATGACTGTGGCAAGGAACACAAAACTCCATAAGATGTTGGTTAATGGAGAAAAATAACCTTGGGAGAAACCAGACTCACTGTGGGGGCCAGTTCCCCTCTGGCTAACATCATGAATATAATGCCAATAATACTTATGTATAGTGCAAGTCATGGTTTAAAATTATTAAACTAATTGTTAAGGGCCAGTGTTTAAACACTGTAAGATTAATGACTAATGTCTTTGAAATCCATCCTGGATAAAGCTAATAGCTAAACAAGGTACCTAGAGAGGCTAGGGAGGACTTTTTCTTTCTTTTATGAAATTCTCATGTAGAGCATGTTATGGATAAAACTGCATAGGCCCTTATTCCCAAATGAACATGTTTAACATCAGCAAGGACACTTACATTTGCTCCACGGTAAATAAAAGCTAATAACGTAATGTTAATTAATTCATGTATTGATTCAGGTCTTAGTGATGGTGATAGTAAATAAAGAGTTCACAGTATCATAGTGATGTGTTATGAGACGTTACAAGCAGTTCTGTTCACTACACTAATGTTATCAGGTGTAATCGCCATCAAATGACACTTTTCTCTTTTCAAGCCGCTCCAAAAAATGTCCAGTTCATTGCGATCTCCCATTCATTCCTATGGGAAGTTCTGCAAAGCTTGACAGAGCGAGGAATGGTAACTTAAGGGGGTGGAGCTTAGTGAAGGGTCAATTTTAGCTGGCATCTAGTGGTTTCAAATGTTATGACAACAACCACAGCAGATTGAAAATGTCAAAAGAGCAAAAAAAATGGTCACAGATTATCCTTAATTCACCCTATTCAGGGTTAGTGGTTTAAATCCCTAACCCCAAGTAAGAGCAATTGTAATAGTGATGCTTGCCTTAGCACGCCATTAGTGAATTTCATGTTGGTTATTTGTGTTTCTCTTTATCCAAAAGAGCCTTCACTTGAGCTCAACTGTGTCAGATGTAGCCCTGGAGGACAGACCCAAACAAACTCTTATGTTATTATCTTGCTAGAGTTATGGTCAGGGAGGGAAAGACGATGGCGGACATTTGAAAAAAGGATTCCCAAACCTTGTATTGTTCACTAGGACCCTCAGTACAGCAGCCAAACGCCCGAGGCAAGACAGTGAAAGAACTGGCAATTGAGAGAGTGAGAGAAGGGGGGTGCATCATGGACAGCTCACCTCAACCCTATCAACGTGGCAAAACAGGTTTGACAACAAAGGCAAACAACATAGCAGCAGAACAAGAGAACATATATTTGATCCCTGAAAAACTCTCAATTACTTGAAAACGGATGTTATTGCACCACCATGCCCCCCCCAATAAAATCTTCTTTTATTACCACTACATACAGTATGCCATGAGACCCTGGCAGCTTTGTCATAAATCTAAAGATATTAAATAACAGAAAGCACATCGCAACACAATCATATCAAAACAGCAAAATGGAAGCAAATGACAATTTTTTGGCTTTACTCAGGAAGAATAAGCAATCACTCATCTCAACATGAGGTGATCAAGATAGAGGGAAAGAGACATTCATTTACACATAGCTACTTCTAGACGACATCCGTCCCCATTTACATGCAATAGAGGTACGTTTTGGTTCTACAGTACTTCTCAATTTTCAACTCAATCTGCAAAGAATTAGCATGCTAGCAAGTTATCATCCCATAGAATATCAAAATAGCCAAAGTACCTCTGCTGGTTTAAAGGAATATTCTGTGTTAAAGGAATATTACTTTACGACAAATGAAAATTCTGTAATCATTTACTCCAAACCCATAAGACTTTCTTCCGTGGAACACTAAAGATGTTAAGAATGTTCATGTTGTTCTTTTCCAAACAATGAAAGAATACTATGACCTAGGGCTGTCAAAGGGCTCCGAAACACCATAAAAGTATGGTAAAAGAAGTCTATAAAACTTGTGCGGTATATTCCAAGATTTCTGAAGCAGCATGATAGCTTATGCGAGTGGAATAGACCAACATTTTAGACGTTATTTGCAGAAAATCATCCAAAAGTTACATATGCACACATTCAAACGTGCTGAGTCAAGAGATGTCATGCCAGGTTGAACGTCGTTGACAAAAGACATTGGTTCGTGTGTGACTCATAACCGATTGTGATGCGTCCGTTTGCTGTAGTGCAAATGAGATTTGTGTTGTGCATTCTTAATAATAGTGCATTTTTGTGCTCTCGAACATGGATATTTTTACATTATTGTTTTTATGTGCATAAATAAAGGCACATTTCCTGTTGACATTATTTTACTTCCCAACTTTGTTTGTTGCACAACTAAAAACAGCTTCATACCATGTGACCAACATTTGGTTTTCGACTGTGGAAAACAAGTCAAATTTATGGATGGAGCCACATTGAGAGCCCCATATCTGTGATTTTACCATGTAGGGTCATAAATATGAGGACACCAAAAGAAGAGTTTGTTCTGAACCAGAATCTAAAAATATCTTTAATACTTCATGAGTTACAATGTTAACAGTTAGCAGTTCAACTTTGGAAAAACACCATTGGCATATAATGCAACAAAGGGTGCTGAAGTCAGCTGATTTTAGAAACAGACCTATCTATGTTTGTGTAAAAATAATGATGCTGCTACCTTTCTAGGGTTATTTTCTTGTCCTGTGGATTTGCTCCAAAATCATAGGCCAACATTTTCATTTTGACCCCCAATAATGGATCACTCCATGATACTTCATATTTTGGCTTTCATCTTCATTTACATCGATTTTTCAACAGTTTAAAAACGATCAAACACTATAGTTTTTAGTTAAGAGTTCTCTCAAACCCTTACAGTGTGATAGTTGCATATTTTCAACATTTATTTACTTATGCTTCCATTGCAAGTGCAGTTTTTACAACCTGAATAACAAGATTAAATTGTGGTAGTAAACCGCATACCACAAATGCTGTCCATACATAGCACTGAAGTTGTAATTAACCCAGAATATTCCAGTAAGATTTCAGTGACACTATATCTTGGATTCTTACACTTAAGAAAAATCAATAATACAAAAGGATGCACCAGATACTGTGACGGGTTTAACGGCTCGGCGAGTCGTATGTATGTGCGTGAAACAGATGCTGCTGTGCTCAGACAGCTGTGGAGTAAAGGCACCAATTACAGTGGAAACGTTGCCTCTCACACACACTATTACACACTCTATAATCTACCCTGCAAATCTCACTCCCACACAGTGTCAAAGGGGAGCAAGAGAACGAGAAACGGAGAGAAAAACAGGCTGGGAGAGAGACACACAAGGGTTAGAGACATGCCGAGAGCAAATGAGAGAATGATGGATGGATTGAAGAGGGCTGAAGGACAGGAGAATGAGGACAAACATATGGGCTGTGTCCGAAACCTGAAAAATGTTGCCCTTGCAGGCATTATACTGAGGTTGAAAGTCAACAAGGCACATCCGATTCTAATATGTATCATTCTGTCTGCAAAGGTGACTTCATCGGTTACATTTTTTAAGGAAGAATTGATGTCTGCACAAAACACACAATCAATCATATTTTCACTTTTGTGTAATTTGGCAAAATTATAGCTTGAATTGTAATGACGCCCAATAAAAATATACTGCTCACAAGTAATATTTACCTTGAATCACATGTCTCATATTTCATCTAAAAAATGCACTTCACTAAGAATTATGTCGACCTTTTTAACAAGTACACTTAATATTGAAAAACCATTATAAAGGGCAAAATTGTTTGGTGTGGTGGAAATTATGCCACAACTGCACACAAGGTACTTTTTAAGGTATAAAGCCGTCACTGGGGTGGTAACCTTGTTCCCAGAGGAACAAAACATATAAATGCAACTTTTATAGGTACACAATAGGTCCTTGGGGTACAATTATCAACACAAAAGGAATTATACATTTTAACTAGAGGTACAAGAAAGGTCCCCTCAAGGGTACCACAACAGTGATGGACCTTGCACCCTAAACGTTACAATTGTTTCTGAGTAATAATTTTTACACAATAAATATTGAAATTGTCTATGTTTATTTCACTCTTTGCTTAGATTATTGTAGTTTTAAGCATGTAATAAATCATATTTTTATAATGGATTTTCATAGTTTAATATTGAAAATCTGAGTCTTATAAAACAGAAAAGGCTAAAACAGTAAAAATATGTACTGAGGGGGAGCATGGGTATTTCAGCGAGTATTGACGCTGACTACCACACCCCTGGAGTCGCGAGTTCAAATCCAGGATGTGCTGAGTGACTCCAGCCAGGTCTCCTAAGCAACCAAATTGACCCGGTTGCTAGGGAGGGTAGAGTCACATGCGGTAACCTCCTCGTGGTCGCGATTAGTAGTTCTCGCTCTCAATGGGGCACGTGGTAATTTGTGCGTGGATCGCGGTGGGTAGCATGAGCCTCCACATGCTGGGAGTCTTCATGGTGTCATGCACAACGAGCCACGTGATAAGATGCACGGATTGACGGTCTCAGAAGCGGAGGCAACTGAGACTTGTTCTCCACCACCCAGATTGATGTGAGTAACCGCACCACCACGAGGACCTAGTAAGTAGTGGGAATTGGGAATTCCAAATTGGTGAGAGAAGGGGATAATAAATGTACATATGACATTATTGTGCCTTGGAAATCTGTCTGAAACCAGTTCCTTTAAAAGGTGTTAATGCAATAGTTGAAAACTGAATAGATGAAAATTCTGTCATAATTTACTCATCTTCATGTTTCTTCCATGGAACACAATAGGAGTATTTAGGCTGAAAAAAAAAAGTATTTAGACTTTTATTTCCATACAATGAAAATGAATTATGACGAGACTGAAAATATGCCTAACATCTCTTTTTGTGTTCAGCAGACGAAAGACATTCGGGTTTGGAATAACATAAGGGTGAGTAAATGATGACAGAATTTTCATTTTTGGGTGAACTATCACTTTAAGTCTTTGACTGACTGACTAAGACAACTACCTATGGTTTCAGACACTTATGCAAACAGACAAACAGGAAGGTAAGCACAGCAAACAGGAAGTAGAGAAAGAAATGAAAGAGAAAAGTAGAAAGTAGCCAACAACTTTTGAGAGAGCGACAGAAAGGAAGAGGGTGTTAACGGAGATAGTAGCATGTGGAAAGGTCAATTCTGGCTTAAATAACCACATTTGTCTAAGCGTCCCCCTTGGCAGAAATCACTGTCATTTAAGTGCTACATGAGATGATGTTCAGGATGTGTGCACAGAGGACTGGAAAGTGAGAGAGAATGGGCTCCATATCCTCCCAAAACCAGCCGGGAAAACCGTTTGCTGTAAACAGACCCCAACAAGGATCCACTCACAAACTAGCTTCAATGAGCACTCATTCGCCAACAAGCCGCAGGCATGCCTCCTCATTATTAGCTAGAAGATTAAATCAACGGAGAAAGACTAGAACTCTCCAGGGAGAAAAGAGAGAGAGAGAGCGCGAGCACTGTCGTGGGTGCTAATTTTACATTCTAAATGACTGTCTACATGCTAACTGTTTTTAGCTCTGTTCCAAAACCTAGTGAGCTGCCTACTTAGACAGTATTTTATGCATTTCATGCATAATTATGTTTCTAAGGCCAGAAACTTACTTTATGTAAAAACGCGTATGCAAATTCAAGAGCTTGGCCAATGCGCAGCCTGGCAGAAAATACAAAATGTGTGTTCTTGCGTTACTGTGGTGGTAACAAAACCTCAGTACTCAAGTGGTCGATACAGTTACCTTTAAAGGTCTTTGCCATTAAATTGGATGTTATTATTCAGGTAAGTAGCAATATACTGTTATTGTATTTAGTGACTTTGACTAACTTGTTCAACAATATTCTTGTCAAACTGTTGCTCCACCATGACAGAAGTTGACATGAAAGAAAAAAAAAACTCAAATCTGAAGCAGACAGTTCAAACTAATGCCCACTTTAGTGCCACTTGTGGCAACATTAAGACTGCAACACGTAATTAGGGGTAGAAGTCTGCACGGGCCTTAAAATGAAACCCGACCTGTACCAGAGACCGTGTAGCCCGACTCTTCTGGCCCAAACGATAACATCAGATTTTAAGCCTGAACTAGACCCGAACCGTAATTTCCTCTCCTGGCAAGTACTGTTGCAATAGGCTATATTTGATGAAAGCATATAGGCAACATTCGTTACAGTACTGAAACAGTAAACATACACAGTTTTAACAAGGCACAGCAGCCCCTTAGTACGCTAGAGAAGAAGGGAAAAAAGCATTGCTTTACCGTTTATTTGCTGAAACTTCACTTGGTGCAGAACAAGCTGGAATAAAATGAAACAATGCAATAGTCCCCTCTATGCAGCCTGAACTTGTTTAGAATGTTGAATCTTTGTGACAACTGCACTGAAAACAATATAGACGCAGCGCAATTTAACCACTGGAGTCGTATGGATTCTTTTTATGTTTCCTTTATGTGCTTTTTAGAGCTACAAAAGGCCTGATCACCATTTACTTGGATTGTATGGACCTACAGAGCTTAAATATTCTTCTAAAAATCTTTATTTGTGTTCTGCAGAAGAAAGAAAGTCATACACATCTGGGATGGCATGAGGGTGAGTATATTATGAAAATGAGGGGTGACTATCCCTTAAACCCTTCAAAGTAAGTCAAAACAAAAGGTTTTGAAAAAGTAGATTTACATATCACAAGTGTATCACAAAAAAATTAAAAATAAAATTTTAGTGCCCAAATGCAAATTTGCAGCCTGATGCCTACATGGTTTCTTACAAGTTTCGCTGAAGTTCCAAGGTGCAATGTCCACTATGTGGCGCTAAAATTTTTAAACCTTAAACCTAAAACAAACCGTTACGGCTATAAAAAGTAAATGTGAGATGAAAAATGTAATTGCTGAAGCAACCACATTATTTTGTGGCGCTTCTATGACATTTTTGGCTCACATGACGACTCGCATGCTCTTCAGGACCCGTACCAGGACACCTTTACAACGCAAGTGCAACACTCTATCAGTTTAGCTACTGCGCAATTTGATCATGCGCAAACAAGCTTGTAAATAGTTGGTTATGTAATGCAAATGTTAAAATGTACTGTGTTTCAAGTGAATGCACTATAGTTAATGTGTTCAGATGTCATAAGACAGCATTGTGTGGGGAACACAGTGAAAAGTAAGTATTTATGAACTGATAATCTGCCGTGTGATTTGTGTGAAAGTGAATAAAAGTCTAGCTCTACTGTTCATTTCACCAGGAAACAGCTGCGATACATACAACAACCCACGTAAAAATGATTTTGCAAAATGTAGGTATAGTAACATCATTCCATCAACATCAAGAGACCAGGTTGCAATATGCAGTTACGAATTAAGTTATGTAGAACATTTAAAATCAGTCATTTAAGAGGTTTAATTTCAGTCAGGATGCTGCCTTACAACATAGCTGCCTATGCAGGCGTAATAGGTGTCCCTAATATTCTGATTATTGGTTGACCATTATGGGTTTTTCAATAGTTGATCCTTAAATTATTACATTTGGTCCCCCAATCAAAGGTAAATGGTTAATCTATGTTTGCAGGCTATAGATGGCAAACTAGCTCACTGGGTTCTGAAACAGAGCTGTTAAGTTGTTAAAGAGGATCACTTGAACATTTTGGATGGAAAAACAAAAGACAAATTGGCTTTGCAACCTCATGTTTGGTGGTTAAAAAGCCAAATTTCATGTTGCATCTCAGAGACAAACAGACTCAAGTGACCACATGCACTGAACATTAGCATGGGGAAAAATTGGGGCTAGACAATTGCAGGAAACTAACTCGGAGGCCTGGAGAGGAAGAGACCAGCAGAAAACAACAGACATACAAAGAGAGAGAGACAGTATGACGAAGAACAGAGTTTTGCGTGGCACACACACCCAGCCGAAGACCTTTCCCGAATTACACAGTTGTTTCATTGTAAAGTGCTTATATGGCCGGCGTAACCCAAACAAACACAAACACTTCAAAACAGCAGCAAAATCTGTTCGCCAGAGTCAGTGTTCATAAACAGTGGCTAAATGAGTGAGGGAGATTATGGGCGTGAGGAATCAAATGCATCTCAGTGTGTTAAAAACAGCTCAGGGATGAGACGGCCTTGCCGTTATGGGAGATGGAGCTTTGTTAAACAATCAGGGTGGAAAAGGCCTGCCTCGCCATCAGATAATAAAGTGGGCTGGAAAGAGCAAGAAAAAGCAAGAAAGTATGGAGAACAAGCCAAGGAGAGAGTGATTAAGAGAGAGAGAGAGCGAGAGAGTGAGTGCAAACAATCATAACATTACATGTTGAGTGTTAATATAAGTGTGAAATCTCAAGCGGCTTGATCTTATTGAGTCGTCACCCAGAGGACTCTTTTATTGCTCAGAGGTTACTGTTTTACAGCTTGAGAGACTTAATTGAGTTCTGTTATGCTTCACTTCAAGTCAACATGAAACCGTATTCTGCACCCATTTTCATTTCACAATGTGATGCATTTCCAAATGTCACACCAAAACCGGACAATGAAGGGGGAAAAAAAAACCCGCAAGTTTGATTTAATTTTTTTTCATTGGAAGCGAATTGGTATTGGTCATATTTACGTTTTTATTGTAAGAGTAAGCTGTACTATTTAGTCAGTGTGCTTCTGACCTCCTAAGACGATAGGGAGGGAATTTCTTTTCAGAAATAGTTTTGCATGCCCTCATAATAGTTTCATTCCCTTGTAATACATTTAGCATTCTTTCGCAATACCTTTATCCATCCCGAATGGAAATTGACCAGGGTTTTACTACATTAACCATAGTTGAACTATGGTGTTTGTAGTAAAACTATGGTAACCACAAAATGTGCCATACCCTTCACCACAATAGTAAAATTAACCATGTTTTTGTTTTGTTTTTGTTTGACAGAATGATTATAATTTGTATTGCCATAGTTTTGGTTTTCCTATATTTTTAGTAAAAACATTGGTAAATTTGTGTCAAAACTATTTTAGAAAATTAATTCTCTCCCTGTCCGACTAAGGGGCTCCGTAATAAATGCATTATGTGTACTGAAAAATGTAAGTAATACAGTACTACTCATTTTACCGGATGCAAACAGGGGACTTCCCCCGGATTTTTGCCAACGTCCGCTTAGGGCTGCATATGGTTAATTTAGTAATTTTCGACGTTCCCAGGGCATTTTGGACATTCGCTACATGTCCCATTTTCATCCAGGCAAAACTTTCCGAAAACCATGTTCATTGGAAGTTTGCAAACATCCTTGTTTCATCCCATTAACAGCTCATCGTCTTTGGTCCCTCAACTAACATTTTCACAACATTTAGTGATCTTGCATTGCAAGAATGCTTTTAAAGGGATGGTTCACCTAAACATTTTAATTCTCTCATCATTTACCCTCATGCCATTCCAGATGTGTGGGACTTTCTTCAGCTCCACACAATGTGAATGGTGACCAGACCTTTCAAGCTCCAAAAGTCACATAAAGGCAGCATGTATGTAATCTATAAGACTCCAGAAGTTGAATCTATGTCTTTAGAAGTGATATAATAGTGTGGGTGAGAAACAGATCAATGTATTAATCCTTTTTACTTGAAATCTCCACTTTCACATTCTAAAATTGAAAGTGGAGATTTAAAGTAAAAAAGGATTGAAATATAGATCTGTTTCTTAACCAAAATGATGAGTCATATTGATTACTTTTATGGGATTTTTGGAGCTTGAAATGTCTGGTCACATTCACATGCATCGTATGAACCTACAGAGCTGAAATATTCTTCTAAAAATCTTTGTTTGTGTTCTGCGGAAGAAAGAAACTCACACATCTTGGATGGTATGAAGGTGAGTAAATGATGAGAGAATTTTCATTTTGAAGCGAATTAACCCTTTAATTATAGGGATGCATTTTACAGATAAGGGTGTATTTACTTTACCTCCAAACATTTGCAAAACGTATCTGTCCATATCCATGTGTTGCCTTCTCTGGTCAGACCTACTGACACCTTGTTACTTTTTCAACAACTTTGATTTACCACAAACAACAAAACAGCATTTTAATATCTCAGGCTTTTAAAAGATGTGGTCAGTTTAATGTGTGCCACAATATGCCCACAGAGTACACATAGTTTTATTCTGCAACACTGCAATGGAAACAGATGCCATTGTTAAGCTGTTTATTTTAAGTGTCAGTGTCAATATTACAAATGCCCATATGTCTCAGTGTTGACAAGCCTGAGGTTCTTTTTAAAGTACAATGAAAAGGGCAAAGCTTAAAGTCTTGCAAACATCACCCTGAACATCCTTTTAACGTTTAAAGAACTGTACACGAAGACATTCAGGGGACGTTCTAAAAACCTTTTTTTGTTAGCTGGGTATGAGGCGAAAGGCTTGCATGACTAAACAACAGTTCTCGTAATTCTCTGTGACAGCACGAGACAAATCAACTACACATAAAGCATAATTTCCCCCGAATGCTCTTCATGTTGTTGCACTGGCACTAAAAAAAGCTTCTGTTTATCTGAGTGTGAAAAAGAGAGAAAGAAATATGATATTACCCAACATGTCTATTTTATTCTAACCAAAATCACTTGAACACACTCCATATCGTAATTATGACTTCCAAACTCATAAGTAGGAAGTACCCAGGAGGACTCGAAGGCAGCAATAGCTCATGACCGGAAACCGAGAAACTAGCTAACCACTTATGGAGAAAAATGCACTGCATGATTGTGTCTCAATGTTTTCAATGAGTCAATGAGTGTAAACAAAGAGCCACAGTCGATAATGTGATGCTACAGCAGGACTGGAGAGCGTTTTAGAGGGGTTTAAGTTTGAAGAGCTATTTTCATGTGAAGAGCACAGCCTGCTACATTTCAAAAGCACACACACACAGAGAGAGAGAGAGAGCGAGAGAGAGCCAGCATAAGCAACCACCTACTCAAGCTTCAGCTGTAACCACACCACGCTCCTAAATCATCCAGTCGCGCTTTCATTGCAGCTATTTTGGCGACAGTTGGGAAACACTGCCTAGCGCTGGAACCCAACGGGGGGCTAAGTACCTCGTGTTCGCCTATATGTGCTCTAGATTATTCCTCGCTAAACCCTCAAACTGTGTGGTATCTCAAATCCTCAGATGGAAGAGGGATTTGGGAAACAGAATCCACTGGCCAGTACAAACGTTTCTTATATCAAAGGAATATTCCAAGTTCAATACAAGTTAAGTTCAATCGACAGCATCTGTGGCATAATGTTGATTGCCACAAAAAAATATTTTTGGACTTGTCCCTCACTTATATATATAACTTTTCACAGACAAGGTTTATAAGTGATTTTATTACACTAAAATCATTGTAAAAAGTGTAATGTTTACATGCTGTGGCTATACTTTAGAGACAGTGTATATTTTAATGTTTATGGTATGGCCCCATTCACTTCCATTGTAAGTGCATTACTGTGCTTTTTTTTTAATAAACGAGGGACAAGTCGAAATACTTTTTTGGGTAATCAACATTATGCCACAAATGCTATCATAAAGCATATCATGTAGTGAACTCGGAATATTCCTTTAAGTAAAAAAAAAAATAAATGCACGGGATATCAAAAAAGTCATACATTTTTAATGACACCTTGAGCACAGGCAGTTGGGAGAGAAACTGCAGTTGGCGTGATCCAAGAGCTTTATTTTACGCACATACACAAGTACACACACACACACCATCACCACACTTTACAAGATCTATGTCTGAGCCGGGAGCTTCCTAATCTGTCTGCACCCAGCGAGGAGGCCCAGTCTTCTGCCTCAATCTCCCATGAGCTGCTGCTACTGCTGCGAGGGGAAAATCCTGCTGCCCCCACCCCACCTTTAATGCACCTCTAACCACAGAGCCGCCCGACACACACGCTGTGCTTTGATCACTTCTAATACATGCCACAGTTGATCCGTGAAGATACCAAATGACCCATTATGACATCACAAAACTGGTTGCAAAGCAAACAAAGATCCAAGGCTGGCCTGAAGTGATCTTATCAGGGAGCGGTCTGTAAATATGATTCACGTTGTTATTCATCTGAAATTCATGAGCCGTCTAGTGCCGACTAATCCATAGGGGCGTTTTTGTTTGTTGTCTGGACAATGACACTGAGAGAATTCCCATTACATGAATAAATACATTTAAAGGGATAGTTGTTCCAAAAATGAAAATTCTGTACGTGATGTTTTTTATTACCCCAAGGAACACAAAAGGAGTTATTTGGCAAAATGTCCAGGCTGCTCTTTTTTTATACAACAGAAGTGAATGGTGACTGACCATTAGAGGTTGACAAATAGTGGATTTTGACGATACAATAACTAAGGTGGCAGAATAGTTCGAAAACCAACGAATCAGCCGATAGTTTGTAAAATTGATTTATAGAATGACTTGCTACAATGGGTAGAGTGACATAGATGTGACAATTTTCCTTTTCATGTTATGAGTGTCCAACATTAATTATCCCAGTTGCAGTTTATTGTGCAACCAAAATCTCAATAATAACCAGAAAAAAATTAAGATTTGACACATGTGGGCCTTTTAACTTTAAAGAAGACCAAAATTAATCTGGGACTCTTATTTTGAAATGACAGAGACTTGGCTCCATCACAATATTCTATTTTTAAGTTTTTAACAAATTAATCTTTTTATAGCCTATATATTCACCAGATGAAGGATTTTATATATATATATATATATATATATATATATATATATATATATATATATATATATATATATATATATACACACACATACATACACACACACACACATTGGCAGCCAAAAGTTTGGAATAATGTGCAGACTTTGCTTTATGGAAAGATATTGGTACTTTAATTCACCATAAGTAGATATTGGTACTTTAATTTCAATTCAATTGGCATTCAATTGATCACAATGTATTGTCAGGATATTAATGACGTGAAAAATTACTATTACAATTTTTGTTTTAATTCAGAACTTCTTAAACTACTTTAAAGTGTTCTTATCAAAAAATCCTCCATGTGCAGCAATGACAGCTTAGCAGATCCTTGACATTCTAGCTGTCATTTTGTCCAGATACTCAGGTGACATTTCATCTCTTTTTTTTTTTGTTGGCAATTTCACGCATATTGTATTGTATATATATATATATATATATATACACATACACTCACCTAAAGGATTATTAGGAACACCATACTAATACTGTGTTTGACCCCCTTTCGCCTTCAGAACTGCCTTAATTCTACGTGGCATTGATTCAACAAGGTGCTGAAAGCATTCTTTAGAAATGTTGGCCCATATTGATAGGATAGCATCTTGCAGTTGATGGAGATTTGTGGGATGCACATCCAGGGCATGAAGCTCCCGTTCCACCACATCCCAAAGATGCTCTATTGGGTTGAGATCTGGTGACTGTGGGGGCCATTTTAGTTCAGTGAACTCATTGTCATGTTCCAGAAACCAATTTGAAATGATTCGAGCTTTGTGACATGGTGCATTATCCTGCTGGAAGTAGCCATCAGAGGATGGGTACATGGTGGCCATAAAGGGATGGACATGGTCAGAAACAATTCTCAGGTAGGCCGTGGCATTTAAACGATGCCCAATTGGCACTAAGGGGCCTAAAGTGTGCCAAGAAAACATCCCCCACACCATTACACCACCACCACCAGCCTGCACAGTGGTAACAAGGCATGATGGATCCATGTTCTCATTCTGTTTACGCCAAATTCTGACTCTACCATCTGAATGTCTCAACAGAAATCGAGACTCATCAGACCAGGCAACATTTTTCCAGTCTTCAGCTGTCCAATTTTGGTGAGCTCTTGCAAATTGTAGCCTCTTTTTCCTATTTGTAGTGGAGATGAGTGGTACCCGGTAGGGTCTTCTGCTGTTGTAGCCCATCCGCCTCAAGGTTGTGCATGTTGTGGCTTCACAAATGCTTTGCTGCATACCTCGGTTGTAACGAGTGATTATTTCAGGCAAAGTTGCTCTTCTATCAGCTTGAATCAGTCGGTCCATTCTCCTCTGACCTCTAGCATCAACAAGGCATTTTCACCCACAGGACTGCCGCATACTGGATGTTTTTCCCTTTTCACACCATTCTTTGTAAACCCTAGAAATGGTTGTGTGTGAAAATCCCAGTAACTGAGCAGATTGTGAAATACTCAGACCGACGCGTCTGGCACCAACAACCATGCCATGCTCAAAATTGCTTAAATCACCTTTCTTTCCCATTCTGACATTCAGTTTGGAGTTCAGGAGATTGTCTTGACCAGGACCACACCCCTAAATGCATTGAAGCATCTGCCATGTGATTGGTTGATTAGATAATTGCATTAATGAGAAATTGAACAGGTGTTCCTAATAATCCTTTAGGTGAGTGTATGTATATATATATATATATATATATATATATATATATATATATATATATATATATATATACACACACACACACACACACTGATCAGCCACAACATTAAAACCACCTGCCTAATATTGTGTAGGTCCCCCTTGTGCCACCAAAACAGTGCCAACTCGCATCTCAGATTAGCATTCTGAGATGCAAATGTACAGAGCGGTTATCTGAGTTACCGTAGACTTTGTCAGTTCTAACCATTCTGGCCATTCTCTGTTGACCTCTCTCATCAACAAGGTGTTTCCATCCACAGAACTGACACTCACTGGATGTTTCTTGTTTTTGGCACCATTCAGAGTAAATTCTAGAGACTGTTGTGTGTGACAATCACAGAAGATCAGCAGTTACAGAAATACTCAAACCAGCCCGTCTGGCACCAACAATCATGCCACGCTCTAAATCACTGAGATCACAATCTTTCCCCATTCTGATGGTTGGTGTGAACATTAACTGAAGCTTCTGACCCATATCTGCATGATTTTATGCACTACTGCCACACGATTGGCTGGTTAGATAATCACATGTATGATTGATACTGCATATTCAAACAAGTTGATTATCTGATGCAAGCTTTAAAGGTTATTGCCTTACAAATCATGTGCTGTTGTAAAAAGGTTTATATGTCATAAGATAGCATTGTGAGAGGAAAAGGGCGAAAAGTAAGTGTTTATGAACTGATAATCTGCCGTTTTACTCGTGATTTGTGTAAAAGTGAATGAAAGTCAATGTGGTTTTAGCACCTCTATTGTTTATTTCACTAGGAAAGTGCAGCGATATGTACAAGCTACGTAAAAATAATTTTGAAAAACATTGTGTATAGTAACATGATTCTGAGACAGTTTGTTTTTGAGCAACATGCAGGTGAGAAAATTATGACAATAATTGACAATGACAATCATTTTCATTATTGGGTGAACTGTCATTTGAATTCACAATGCTCTAACTGATGAAAACTTCAAAACAAACTCCTTCAATGCCCAATACTGGAATGAAAAGGAGTTTAAATTCCCATCTAAATTCTGGAAGAAGCTTTTTGCTATTGTGCGCACACACACAGTTATCAGTAGCGCTAATCTCCCAACAGATAAAAAAACCCCAAACAAAACAAAACAGATCACATATTCTTGCATGTTTCCAGGGATAAGACACTAAATAGCGAGGGTAAGATAATCTTGATCTGGAGCAGGTGTATGCACACAAATGTGGTAAAATCTGCCTTCCCCTCCCTCCCTTTTGCCCTTAGGCCGCTTGCTGAGTCTCTCCCCTGCGTTTTCTCTTGCGTTTGTTGCACGGGTCCCCCTCCCCCTCTGCTGGTTGTCATTCTTGTCCTCTCCTAACGTACCCCACACACACACACACACACACACACACACACACACATTTGCATACATAAACACTGACAACACAGACCCCAGTTTGACTGGACAGACCTGTATGCCCACTTCCAGTACTTATTTTCATGGTTTATAATCGCAAAGATATTTTACATACTTGTGTGGATGTGTATTCTCTACAAACGGACCCAAACACCACAATAGTAACCATCAACCGTTAAAACCAGCTAGCAACACAAAATCAAAACCATGTCATTTAAAGGCTCTCAAGAAAACTGACACACTGGAAAACTTTATCCAGTACTTTAAGGACTAGTTCACCCAAAAATGAAAATTGTGTCACTATTTACTCACCCTTATGTTGTACCAAACCAGCATGACTTTATTTCTTCCGTGGAACACAAAAAGAGTAAAGCCACAGTCACCATTCACTTTCATTGTAAGGAAAACGATGCAATGACACTGAATGGTGACTTACGCTAGCATTCTGTCTAGTATCTCCTTTTGTGTTCCAACAAAGAAAACAGGTTTGGAACGACATGAAGAGGGGTAAATGATAACAGAAATGCCAATTATGAGTGAATTAACCCTTTAGAAACAGATTAGCAACACAAAAACTTAAAATTGACTCATCGGAAAATAGACTATATCTAATAGACACCCCATATCAAAAGGGTGCTCCTTAATTTAATTTCACGGAGTCAATTTATGTGCTCTGTGGAGCAACTGTGATCCTCGGGATAACCCTGAATCCATACATGACTGATTAACAATGCACTAACAGATGTCTCCTTTGTGCAACATGTGTATGTATATGTGTTTGAGTGGGGGTTGGTAGGTAGGCTATTGTATGTATATGTGTGTGTGTGTGTGTGTGTGTGTGTGTCTCATCCTTTTGAAAGGAAATCCCATTATAATCCAGATTGAGTACGGAGGGCAGTCAATGTCAAAGTCGTAACCTCTTCAGCATCTTTAAGCACTTTGAATGAAAGTAAAATCAGTGGATGGAGACCTGAAGATGGGTTTCTTCCCGGCTAACCAAGATTAACTACACTGCACTGCTTAACACTGGCTTAATCAGATGTAGTTTAAATATATCACACTCTGTATGAGAGTAATTCATTTAGCCTATCATAATCACCAATTTTGTATGTAAATCGTCGCACTGATTTGCCCATAATTAGCTAAATTAAATTTCAAGTCTATTCTTTCTCTGGCGTATCTTGTTACGACTTTCTAGATCAATAAATTTGGTTAGGGCGTACCATAGATACACAACACTCAACCAAAATGCAAGTTTATCTTTTCTGTGCTTACAGTACGAGAATCTGACATGCAACTTTTAGGGAAGTTGGCATGACATAATATAATACTTCTAAAACTATTTTAAACCGCATTTCCCTAGTTTCTTTTTATATATATATATAGTTATGTATAATGCAGGCATCTTTGTACCTCAATACCTCATATTCAGACTAGACTTAAAGATGATTAAAAAAAATTTATAACCTAAGATATACTTTAATATAGACCTATGATTTACACATATTTCCCATATATGCATTTACATTTTTAAACTAAAATCTTGTTGTTCATAAAGCAAGTCCACGGACACGTTTTGCATTAACTAGCCATATGCGTACAAGTAAGAACTCAATCAAATATTCAAGATAGAGCAAATGTGTTAAGAGATGCACGCTGTACTGGCCAAACATCGTACTGGCCAATAAAAGCACTATTGGACACTGGCCAATTGTTTAAAAACAGATGATGGTCAGGATCGATTCATTCAGAATGTGCTTTTTGTTTCAGTGACTGAACTGAGACTAGTAACTCTGAAACATGGAAGGCATGCACAAAGAATAAAGTTATAATTAAAATTAATTATATAATTGTTAATTAATTATCAGTGATTTGAAACGCTGATCAGCTGTCCTTTTCTGCATATCGCGGCAACATTTTGTGGTCCGTTCTGCATAATGTGGCGGCTCATTTTTGCTTATCGCGGCCCATTCGGCACGTTCTCGGAAGCACCACTGGCCCGCTCGGTTCTCCCGCTGGCCAGTCCACCCATGATCGGCCCCAAAGTGCGTCGGCCCACTGGGAAAATGCCCGGTATGCCAGATTGCCAGTCCTGGTTTAGAACGAGTACACAAACAACATTATATATGATGATTTACTCAAAGAGCAATTACTTCTTGGCATTTAGCATGTTAATGTAAGCTATTGCTAGCTAAAAGTTAGCAAACCTTATAACATAAATCTGTAATGTGAACAAAAATATGATGTTAAACTGAAGAAATAAATCATGTTAGGGACACATATAAAATCACTTTGAGACTGTGTAGCTGGATCACTTAAAATAACTTTATTTCATTATGTTGAAATTCTGAGAACACATTATGTTTCTTGGCAAAGAATTAATGAGGTAGAGGAAAAAATATGTTGATGCAACTTAATTGATTCATGTGGAACTGAAGTACATGATTAAATCATGTACAGTACATTGAAATGAGCATCACTAACATTCATTTAAGAATCAACCATTGAAAAACCAGTATCGGTCTGTCTCTAATCTGAATATTAAGGGGACAATATTGCCAATTTAATTCTTACTGGTTACTGTCCTGCATGCAAGAATAACAAACGTTCTGGTGATTGTTTATAATCTTTCCTGCAAAATGTGGGAATTTTCTATTTCTTTGGTATTGATTAAAGGACAAGTAATACCACAAGCAACCAGCGTAATCCATCAGTGCGGACACGTGGGAGTTTCTAGCTGCAGGATGGGGCACACAAAAGGATTGGGATGCTTATGTAACACCACATATGGACCTGAGCTATGATCGAATGAGCATGGAATAAAAAAAAGATTGCATGTAATCAAATCTCCCCTGCGTAATGCAGGAGAATTACACTTTAGATGTGTTTATAAAACAGCTTTTGGAGATTAAAATGAATTTTTATGTCACTGCACCAATGCAGAGCAAGTTTTACTGGGAAAAGCAAATTCAGAGTATTCAAACGAAACATTTTAAAGGGGTCATGACATGGTTTTTTTTATTGTATTATTATGTTCCCTTAGGTGCAATTATAGTATTAATATTTTTTTTTTTTAAGAAAAACTTTTAAAATCTAGTGATTTATGACCTTTTCCCACCCTGTTTCTCATCCTCTGATTCAAACAGTCTGTTTTGGGGGCGTTTTCCATTTAAGACTTCAGTGTTAACGCCCACTGTTATGATTGGCTAACGTCAGTGCCTATGTATCAATTATTGACGCCCCCAGCCAGAACAATATGCAAGTAAACTAAGTAAAAACACTGTGATTATTCATAATGAATGAAACTGCGCTTTAAAAAGTAGTTTAAAGTTTAAAATAGATTACTTACGTCGTCGTTGTTCCCAGAATAGTCGGCACGGACTTATCTTTGAGCAACAGTTTTCTGGCAAAGCCAGCATCATATTGAGATTTGTTCTCAAAACAGTCATCCTTAAAATGTACAGAACAAACGCTTAAGTTAACACTGCCGTGACTGGGACGTCCGCAAAAAATAAACTGCATCCATTTTTCCCTGACGTCTGGATCTTTCGGCAGCTTATTCAGAGGTTTTGTTTGACCACAGCCAGGAACAGCACATCTGTGTGGCATCGTAATTTTCCTGTGCACAAGTAGTCTCTGTCAGAGCTCGCTGTCCATCGACTGAACACTTGTGAGGCGCACGGCGATACGAAATGAGCGTAGTTGTCTTGCGCTTAAATCGTAGTTATCTTGTGCTGGAGGCGGTCATATGCAAACGCTGTTACGTCACTTCTAACCGACACGTCACTTCTAACCATGAATCCAGAACGAGCTGTATTTTGAGCTTGATTAAATAAATGATTCGTTTAGAATGGGGAGGACGTCTTAAAATATTAAACTTGCAGGACGTTTTAATGATACAAAGACCTCTTATATACCAAAAGATCAAGGCAAATTTGGTTTCTCATGTCATGACCCCTTTAATGCTTTAAAAGCAGCGATTCTCTACTGGTGGGTTACAGTCCAAAAACGGGTCACAGGATTGTTCTGAACCAATGCTAAGTGCAAATAATAAAATCCAACTAACCATATAATTGTGCAAATATATGATTACACGATAAATAGGCTTATCAACTTTTAAAAAGGAAGGAGAAAACACTTCCCATTTCTTTTGTTCAAAAGAAAATCAAATCAAACTCTCTGATATTTTGGCGCAAATTCATTTGCCACTTGGTAATATGGTTAAATGTATGACATTTTTGTTTACTTTTTGTGCAATAATCAATTTTGGTACTATGTTGAGTGGCCACTTGATGTCCAATGTAAAAATGTGGGTTCTGAAGCAAAACTAGTTCAAAAACCTGGTCTAAATGCTTGGAATAGTTCAGCGGTCTCGGGAAACACCTTCTCAGTCTGGAACGAAAGGAGTGTTTTCAGAAAAAATATCCAGTATATTTAGAGCATAGGACCTGATGGCCTCATTACTCAGTCTTGCAGTACTAAGCACGTGAGAGAGCGGCAGAGGGACATAGATTAGAGATTATTAACACAAAATGGTCTAATCACTTCAGCAGAAAATCCCCTGAACAACAAGCAGAGGAACATAGGAAATGGGAGAGAGAGAATGAGAGAATGTGAGGAATTAATCACAGAGAGAGAAAACAGCAATATGCAGCTACTCTTCCAGTTATAAGGACAAAAACAAGGAAATCTGATTCTCAGATCATGAGTTACATTCTGCTGACAACACTACTTTTGGAAAACATTAACAAAAAGAAAGAATAAAAGAAAAAAACAAGCAGCAAGGAAGATATTAAGAGAACGAGAGACTAATTTTGGTAGAGCAAAACAGCAATTATTCTGTTGTTGTTACCCCTCCCGTTAGAATCCATATAAATTTGACAGTTTTCATCGGCAGTCATGTGTAGATGCATAATGTGAGGGAAAAGAAAATATGCAAAAGAGAGAGAAAGAAAGCGAACAAAAGAGTTTCTGGCATTGATGAACACTTCCAGTGTTTATGCACACTGATAGAGTGTGAAGGACCGACCATGGTGTTGATTTGGTGAAAATGAGCCAAAATGCTTGCAGACATCACTGCATGATACAGCAGCACATCTGCTCTGTGATCATTACACTGATATTAAGCCTGGGTAAACCAATTTTGAGTCTGCTTCACAAAGACACTATCATAAATGTATTTAACCCAAGTTGAAGAATAAACCCTCACAGATCAGAGGCAACTACTAACTAACAAGTCATTTGAGACAGTACACTTATTACAAGGTTTAGTCCCCCACATAGTATGCGCACTTTGTCTCCCTTACAAAAGAAAGTACTGTGTCGGTACTGGTACTGTACATTGATGGAATCATTTTATATGTGTTAATACCATGGTACTATGATATACACTATGATATTTGTACAAAACCCTAAATGCAAGTAAGAACTACATTTTGGCGCAGAACAGATTCTGCACCGTTTGTCCCATGTGATCTGTAGGTCCATACAATGAAAGTGAACTTTGAAGCACCAAAAAGCACTTGAAGGTACCATAGAAGTAATCCATATGACTCCAGTGGTTTAATACATGTCTTCAGAAGCAAATTATAGGTGAGGGTGAGAAACAGATCAATATTTAAGTCCTTTTTTTACAATAAATGTCACCAGCCCTACTAAGCACACTACTCTTCTAGGAGTTCTTCTTCTTTTGTTTTTGGCGATTTGCATTCATCCTGCATATCGCCACCTACTGGGCAGGGAGAACAATTTATAATAAAAAATGACATCAATATTGCTCTGTTTCTCCCATACACCTATCATAATACTTTGGAAGATATGGATTTAACCACTGGAGTTGTATTACTTTTATGCTGCCTTTGTTTGCGGTTTGGAGCTTCAAAGCTCTGGTTACTATTCACTTGCATAGAATGGACCAACAGAGCTGAGATTTTCTTTTAAAAATCTTTGTGTTCAGCAGAAGAAAGAAAGTCATACCCATCTTGGATGGCATGAAGGTGAGTAAATAATGAGAGAATTTTCATTTTTGGGTGAACTAGCCCTTTAAGTTTTGTCTAGCTTGTAGCTTGTAAGGCCACAGCTTCAAAGTAGCTTTCCCAACACTGCTTAGCAACCACCCAGAACACCCTAGCAACAATTTTGCTACAGTCTCACCTTATAGCAGCGATTTTGAGAGAAAAAAAAAAAAAAAAAAAGAGCTTGATAGTGTTGTTTCTATTTATGAACAGAGTTCACACCAGTGTGACTTTTGCATGCACTCCTCATTCTGACAAATCCATTTGCTTTATTCTCCCTGGACTAAATGACTCACTCCATGAAGGGAATTAACTTTCTTCTAACTTGAGAAACAGGCATCTGCTGCAAACAAGACAACAGGTGGAGAAAGTTATAAACAGTTGACATACCCAGAACTCACGTCTGGCTGAACTTTATTCTGAGGTTAAAAAAAAAAAAAAAAAAAAAAACAAGACCTCAGTGTGGCTTTGATGCTGACTAATTACTTCCGAGAGAAATAACATTTTATCACGAATGAATGGACCAGAGCTTGATAAAACACTTCAAGCCACCGGGCGTGTAAGAATTCAAACTATTCCCAAAGCAAAAGCATCAGAGTTGATCAAGCATGGCATAGGCTATTCAATAGAGCTCTTCATCTGAGAGGTTTTGTATAGGATGAATAAGTATCTTGTTAGTTGACAAAAAGCAAGGACTTTTGTAGACGCTTAAATTAGAGTTCTTTCAAGTTGTTCACCATTTTAAATAATATTTAGCTGTTCTTGAGTGAAAAAGTACATTTTTAAAATGCAAATATTCACGAATTCTCTCAGATTATAAACAGCATGCATAATTATAGATGAACTACAGTATAATGTTTTAGATATAGAAATATTCCCCATTGAATACAGCTAACATGTAAACTACCCATCAGCAGATTTAAAGAGAAATGTGTATTTAGCTGTCCAATCACAATCCATACAGTGAGCAAGCAACTCCAAATGCATGCAATGTTTATATCTGTCCAAACTACATCCTAAATGACTAGTCTGGTGTGTTTCCTTTTCTATAGCTGGTCAGTTTGCAATAGAAATGAATGCGCTGCATCGTGAAGCCATTTAATTGTGAACTTGCTGAAGAACGTAACAACTGTAACAAATGTAACATTTTCTCAAGGTATCGTTGTGACGTCACACAAACGTATGTATCTTACCTTTCGCGGCGTTCCTTCGAGCTACCTGCTTAGAAATTATTCAACACAATCTGTCGGTTAATGTGTGTAAAACATGGAAAAGTCTGGTCCGCTCGCAGTTCCTCCAACGACTCTGATGTGTGTGCTATTATTATCGAAGCCTCTGAACTTTGCGGTGAACCGACAGGACGCGAGACATTCAACGCAACACGTGGATGACAGACATACGCACTGACACATGAAAAGCGCTCTGAAACTGGAATCTGAGTCTATTCTCACATGCTTGAAGCTGAAGGCAGGGAGCGGTGCTGTAACAGTATTTACAGAGCAGCAGCGACACCCTTCGGTCAGGTCAGAGATCACTCACTCTCACAGGGACATTAGTGTGGTAATGAGTGTACAGGTTTGGTTATACGTGTGAGGGACACATTTTTGAAAATGTCCTAACTATTATGGTGGAGAACACCATCTACCTATCTCTGTACACTATCCATCCATCCTTTTGTCTGTGTCATCCATCTATCCATCCATATTTCTGTCTCTGTACACTATCTGTCCGTCCTTTTGTCTGTCCGTCATCTATCGATCCGTCCATCTCTGTACACTATCAGTCAATCTTTCTGTACACCATCCATCTTTCTGTATACCATCTCTATCTGTCCATCCGTCCATCTTTTCAAAAATCAATTTGGCACAAGAGTGCATTTGACAAAATTATAAATGTCAACATGCCCTGAACGAATTTCCAAACTATATGATTTCTTTATTACATATTTAAAAGGCAGCAAATGAATGTAGAGATGTATTCAAGAGGAAATGTTTTATTAAATTGCAAGTATACAGATTTTGAAAATGTTTTCGGCAATGTGCAAAGACCTCATTTTGAGTCAATTACATTGCAACCACTTGTATCATACTTAAAGAAAACAATACATTTGTGTGAGAAAAGTAATATGTTAGATTGAAGTGTCTTACACTAATCAATGCAATGAAAAGATTATACATTTGTGGTTCAAGATACAAAATTCTGTGCATTACTTGTGCAAAATATCACAAAATATTATATATTATTGTACAGATATTATAAAATTCAATGCCATACAAATATTGGACATTTTTTATTTGAAAGTTAAATTCTTTTAAAGCAGTCAATTATCATCAAACATTTTTCAAGAGATTAACCTCTAACTCAGGATTTCAAATCTTCTAAGACAACTTGTCTCTTGTTGTGTGCCAAGGACACTTTAAAGAAATGTCTCGGCTGGCCTAATATTTAGGTTTACTATAGTGGTAATCCCCCTAAAACAAACAAATACCTAAATGTTTCACACTGCATAACCTTGCTAAATCAGAACAGATTTAAATTATGATGTCATTGTGGGCGCTCCTTCAATGTGCTCTGACAGAATCTACCCTCAGGCTTTTTGTAGAAAATTAGGACATAATTTTAATTATTAGAAAAACATCTCTAATTGTCATAATTAGAAATTGGAGTTCAACTGATGTCTATCTTTTAAAGAGTCCATATTCTGCTCATTTACAGGTTCAGAATTTAATTTTGGGGGTCTACTGGAAGAGGATTACATGCTTTAAATGTAAAAAAATAAAAAATAAAAATAATTCCCATTCTGTACATTGCTGCAGCACCTCTTTTCACCCTCTATCTGAAACGCTTCGTTTTTGCTTGTCTCTTTAAAACCCCCCTTTCCAAAAAGCCCAGTCTGCCGTATCTGTGGTGATTGGTCAACCGCTTTGAGCTTGTGGCAGAAATGTAACGCTCACCATAAACGAGTTTCACCTTAAAGCAGCCCTTAGGCGGGCATTATGCAAACGCATTACATAGTGACATAGCCAAGTTATGGAAGTAATCGCTGGACTGCAAACCAGATGTTTCAAGCAGTTCAGCAGCAGAGTTTTCTGTGGGAGAAATTAACTACCTTTGGTATGGATTTTCTGCTTTGTAACTTTGCAGACATTTTATATGCACAAACAGCTAAATTACACACTAACGGGAAGGTAAAACTCCCAAAAAGCTAAATAGGGCCACTTTAAAAGTAAAACAAGAGAAACTGAATTTTACTGGAAATGTTTCATTGCAAGGTGCTTCAATGATCATTTACAATATCACACACACAAAAAACACAATTAAAAAAAAAAATATATATATATTGGTGACCATATTTACATGCACATGTCCATATTTTGGTAAAGCTTTCATTCCAAATGACTTTGACTTGCTTCAAATCTATTGGAAACATATTCCAAATAAACTAAAACAGGCATGTTCTTTCCTTTCCATAACTTGTGTCTAAATACAGTTAAATTCATTTTTAGTAATTCTGCACAGTCATCTGATTAATTCTCACTTATGTCCTTGACAATAGCATACAAGAATGCAAATACAAAATGTAGGTCAATCTGTATACTGATTTATGGTCATTTCTGTTATTGTATATAAAATAAATAAAAACTGTCCCATCCTTGCTCCAAAGAGTTGTTTAGGGAGCTTGAATTCTCTCAACTGCCTGTCTTGCAGCAATCATAACTTTAATTTTGACATGCAGAGATACAAGTTAATATTCTGATACAGTGGATATTCTGAATAAGGCGTTTACGTGACACAGAATTCCAATAAATACAGGCACTTTACAGCAGTCTTATTCACACTTCTATTAAACAGAATATTGACGAATAGGAACACTAATATTAATAATCAGGTTGGCAATTGGCTTAACACATTTCCACGATACAAACATTTGAAAATTATAAAATTCTAATATTCATGTGCATGCAAACATGGTCATTGTCCAAATTATCATTTAGTAAAAGGTGGCACGAATTTAATCCACAACATTCATGGTGACTCCTTAAAAGTTTAAAAATACCATCACTGAACAGCAAAATATGACAAAACAGCAGAGCCCAAAAATGACTCTCACCCTTTCCGTAAAGACACACAAACGCTTACATACACACACAAACGTATTGCCTGGGTTGTGCAGATTTCCAGAGAATTCTTCAGAGAACGGCGATAACCAGCGAGTGTAACAGCTTTCATAGGTGCTTTCATCATCATCCGCACCTGGTCGAGTTGGCAGCTGTCTCATCCCCCCCCTTCAAAACACACCCTGTCTGGAGTACTACTATCAAACACACACAAAACAAACACAATTGCATTATCTTTGTACAGCTAACAAAAGCTCTAGAAGAGTTCACTGCTGTGCATTTTCTGTTTCGAAACGCGTTATAAACTCAACATTTGTGTGCAGAAACAGTCAGACTACAGCGGAGTGATAAATATATACATCTGATAATCATGATATATAGTGCAGCCGGAAAGTATTCACATTTTGTTATGGTACAGCCTTATTCCAAAATGGATTAAATTAATTATTTTCCTCAATTCTACAAACAACATGTACATAAGTATTCACTGCCTTTGCCATGACACTCAATTGAGCTCAGGTGCATCCCGTTTCCACTGATCATCCTTGATGTTTCTACAACTTGATTGGAGTCCACCTGTAGTAAATTCAGTTGATTGGACATGATTTGGAAAGGCACACACCTGTCTATATAAGGTCCCACAGTTACCAGTGCATGTCAGAGCACAAACCAAACCAAGCCATGAAGTCCAAGGAATTGTCTGTAGACCTCCGAGACAGGATTGTATTGAGGCACAGATCTGGGGAAGGGTATTGAAAAATTTCTGCAGCATTGAAGGTCCCAATGAGCACAGTGACATCCATCATCCGTAAATGGAAATTTGAAACCACCTTCTCTTCCAAGAGCTGGCTGCCCTGCCAAACTGAGCGATCGAGGGAGAGGGGCCTTGGTCAGGGTGGTGACGAAGAACCCGATGGTCACTCTGACAGAGCTCCAGTGTTTCCTTGTGGAGAGAGGAGAAACTTCCAGAAGAACAACCATCTCTGCAGCACTCCACCAATCAGGCCTGTATGGTAGAGTGGCCAGACAGAAGCCACTCCTCAGAAAAAGACACATGACAGCCCGCCTGGAGTTTGCCAAAAGGCACCTGAAGGACTCTGACCATGAGAAACAATTCTCTGGTCTGATGAAACAAAGTTTGAACTCTTTGGCCTGATTGGCAAGTGTCATGTCTGGAGGAAACAAGGCACCACTCATCACCTGGCCAATACCATCCCTACAGTGAAGCATGGTGGTGGCAGCATCATGCTGTGGGGATGTTTTTCAGCGGCAGGAACTGGGGGACTAGTCAGGATCGAGGGAAAGATGAATGCAGCAATGTACAGAGACATCCTTGATGAAAACCTGCTCCAGAGCGCTCTGGACCTCAGACTGGGGCAAAGGTTCATCTTCCAACAGGACAACTACCCTAAGCATCACCGCCAAAATAACAAAGGAGTGGCTACGGGACAACTCTGTGAATGTCCTTGAGTGGCCCAGCCAGAGCACAGACTTGAACATCTCTGGGAGATCTGAAAATGGCTGTGCACCGACGTTCCCCATCCAACCTGATGTGTGCCAAGCTTCTAGCATCATACACAAAAAGACTTGAGGCTGTAATTGGTGCCAAAGGTGTTTCAACAAAGTATTATTTTTTTTTAATACATTTGCAAAGATTTCAAACAAACTTTCACGTCATTATGGGGTATTGTTTGTAGAATTGAGAAATAATGAATGATCCATTTTGGAATAAGGCTGTAACATAACAAAATGTGGAAAAAGTGAAGCGCTGTGAATACTTTCCAGATGCACTGTATATGTGATTTAATAGTTGCCTTTTTCAGCCATCAAGTTTCCTGTATGACAGCAGTAAAACAAGTTTACAAAAAGGTTCAGAGAAGCTATTATAACAAGTTCAAAAGCAACTTTGAACGGATTTGCTGAAATTAAATCTAACTTGGCATATTACCGTTGAAGTGAATTGATTCAACAACTCATAACTATTCTTGTGGGTTATCGCTCTAGTCTTCTGCATGGCATTTGTCATGGATTTAAATGCTTTAGTAAAAATGTAGCTAATTATTACTTTGAATCATTTATTTATATTCACAAATACATAGCAAATAAATTAAGTTTCATTTTTCCTTCTGGTCACTTAGGGATAACAGTGGGGAAAACATATCTTTTTATTATTTTACTTTAATAAATTCAATACATGCACACTAGGGATGATGATATTTTGAATATTCATCATATACAGTAAGTGCAATGGTTTTGCTTTTGATGCAAAATTAAGTCATGTTGCAAATATTTCTATGCAGTTAATGAACTTTAATCAGCCATCCAGTTTCTGCAATCGTCATAAGAGCATCAACTCTTTTAATAGTCCCTTACCTCTATGTAAACTTAACCCTTTAAGCTCTGAAGGTGTTTTTAAAGATTTCCTGTTTCAGTGGCATGCCCTAAGTTTAAAGACTTCTAACTATAAAATAATACCAAACAATTGACCCTCTTGAGGTTTTTTTTGTAAAAGAAAACTTTTCACATGTACTTATGATATAGATGATAAACGGAGACTCTCAGCCCAAGAGACTCTTGAGCCAAAACATTCTTATTATTCTGATTTTGCATTTAATATCTCGGTGTAATTAATGTTGTTCCCAATCATGCCACCTGTAACAGAGTAAAATGTTGTGTTGATAGAAAGCAATCAAAAGCTATTGCATTACAAAAATTATTTATTCAAGTGTCTCCCCACAAAAAGAAAAAAAAAAAAAATGTTTAGTGTTGGTCATAATGCCTACATGCATTGTAAAATACAGCCTTTAAGCTTTAAAACACCTATTTTGTTGGTCAAGACTGTACAGTAGTTATTAATGTTTATCCCCGGCAGCCCATCCAAGCTTAAAGGGTTAAGTATAAAAAAAAAAACGTTGTTAAGTTTTATTTACATCCGTGAATCAGTTCAAAACAACGTTCACAGAAGTTTCCACATGGCGTTTTTAATGTGTTAAAATGCTTTAGTGTGAATATACAATATATAAGTAAATATTACCGTTTGTGACGTTATATTTGTGAATATAAATGAAAATAATTCAGCATCATTCTTCTTTGTTGTCACCTGGTATAACGGTCTGGAAAACATGCCTTTTTATTATATTTTTTTAAACTAGTTACTTTAACTTTTTATATTAAGCAATTTCCATCTAGTAGGCAACAATCAATGAGCGTTTAGTTGAAATTATGGTTCCTCGGACTAAATATAATATAATAAATTACGCAATTTCAGAGCAAATACTGTATATCTAATATCTATCTATCTATCTGACAGTCTTTCCATCTATCCATCCATCTATATAGAAAATCGTCAATAGGCTGTAAATTATAGAGAGTTATTTCTCATTTTATAGCTATAAATCGCCCAGCCCTTACACACAAACACACCTGGCCTTGAACACATCTGTAATCTGTCTCCAAATCAGTCCAGAAGATTTTTGTCTTTTCCAGCAGACATCACATTTCTCTCCTTCTCCTGGCCCTCCCCTGGGTTCGGCAGGCTGCTGTCCTCCCCCAGAATGTGGCACAGCTCTGCCAGGCGCTGTTGCATCTTTGGAATTCCTGAGAGCTGGGTCTCGAGTCGGAGCTTCTCATCTTGCAGGGAGAGCCGTGTGGAGGCGTCCAGCTTCTCAAAGTGCCAGCCACCCTCGCCGTCAAACTGCAGCAAGTGGGAGTGGTACTTCCTGTGAGCAGAGGAAGTTCAGTTCAAGATGTGCCATTTTCTTTCAAGTAACGCAGATGCATGAAACTGCTGGACTAATCTACCATGCAGTGTGTATGTTAATATAATGTAAACATGGGTGGTCATATGTTATTGTGCTCATGGTGACGTCATGAGTATTTCTGAACGACCCATTGTTGCAGCTTCGTTTTAATACATTTTATGCAGGGACACAATTGCATGGAAACATTTACATTTTTCAAATACGAGTTGTAAGAGTATTAAATGTTCAGAGCAAGAAGAGCAGTTTTCTATGATATAGGCAGGACTCATTGCTCTTTATTTTAGAAAGACAGCTTGGTTCCTGAGGAAACAAATATGCTTTGTTTTTTCCTGTTAGCAATAAAGGAGATGCTCTTCATTTACATATGATTGAAAACCTACCAGAGAGACGGACGATGTGTAATAGAGAGAAGCGCAATCCCAGCATCCTTCGCTGCTTCAAAGATTTTGCCCTCCACATCAATACTCACAGCACTAGTGCACTCATCCAGCAGGGCGTATTTAGGTCTATTAGAGATAAACCAGAGATTTATCAGCTGTAACAATTTTTGTTGGGGACTCTTTAAACAGACAAAAGTAGTTCGCAATAGTATAGTTTTATTATTCTTGTTTTTTTCTACCTCATTAATAAAAGACAGGAGTGGCACTACCATAATCTTGCCCAAAGCAGCTGCTCACTTCAAATGCAAAATATAAGTTGTCAAGATTCCAGCAACATGCACCGAATCCACAAGACATAGTTAAATGCTAATAACTTAAAGCCATTGAAGTGATAAATATTCAATTACTTGAAGGAAACCATGAGCAGTTTTTTCTTTCTATTAAG
Organism: Xyrauchen texanus; assembly: GCF_025860055.1. Lineage (NCBI taxonomy): Eukaryota > Metazoa > Chordata > Actinopteri > Cypriniformes > Catostomidae > Xyrauchen > Xyrauchen texanus. The sequence continues at coordinate 37,149,324 of NC_068302.1, forward strand.
TATCTTGAAATAATTATTTTATTTCAGGGAATAAAGTCACAAGAAAATTGGATTCATTCCAACAATTGTCAAGTTTACTGAAAGTTTGTTACTGGGAAAATAGGGCAATATCCTTGATTCTGGAATAATAACCATAACTATTCAAATGTTAACCCACTGTCATTTTTAACTCTGGTCTGAGTAAATCTGGTTTAATTTTGCACATTTTAGAGTTAATTATTCACATTGCAAACCTTTGGAAACTTTAGAAAAAGTGGTGCTAACACTTATAAAAATTACAAGTTATAAATTGCATAACCCAGGTTTAAAAGTTGCCTTAACCCCGGGTTAAATAGATCTTAACACAGGGTTAACTGTAGAGTATAAGCCTATAAGAAGATCTATAGTATTAACATAATATAGAGTATGTCCCTGTACAAGTGTACGCATCATAGAAACTGTTGAATACATCTGGATTGGATGGGAAACAGAATTGTTTACAAATGACATTTCACAAGTAAAAGGACTTTGTATATTATCCAATCGGGATGTATAAAGTGTTGAAATGTGAATGCTATCTGTGACGTACTTGTGGTAAAACATCCTGGCCATTCCCATCCTCTGCTTTTCTCCTCCAGACAACACGTCCTTCCAATCACTCAATGCATCCCATCCTGACAATAAATTACAAACCAAATGCTCTTTTCCAACAATTATCAATCCAATTAATAATAAAGTTGTGCTAGGCTCACAAGGAATCTGAACCCACAAATGTCTGCAGAATTCGAACACTGCCAATCACAAAATGTTTTTCACATTATGTCAAAATTGAGTTATGCCTAAAATGGTGTACCTTAGACCAGTGATTCTTATCCAGGAGGCCAGTGCCCACTAGGGGGCCTCTGCAAACTTATTAGGGAGCCGCAACTCACGAAAGACTTAAAATGATTTAAAATAAGATAACCTAAAATAATCCAACTTATTTAAAATACTACAACATCTAAAATCAAGATGTAGGCCTACAACATTGACTCTAAAATACACCAGTGAGAGATCGTTGACAATTCTTTTTAACTACAGCAGAGGTGTGTGTGACCTTTGAATATTTTCTGACAATTGGGGCCTAAAACTAGATGTTAGACTATGATCTGTCCTGTGACAGACAAGTTTGACTAAACTATGCTCAGATTTGTAGATAAGTGTGTAGAAATTGTAGTAACTACAAAATCAGCTACCAATAAGTAAACATTTCTCTGTTTCAGTGTTGCTGTAGATACGGCGTTTTGCTTTGGTAGGGCAGTTATTAGTCCGTTTCATTTAACACCTTTGACCATTTTCAAAAAATCCATTCGGCACGTTTATCATTTTCCACAGAATTCTGTGTTTCCAAGTGGGACAGTTATGCATTTAGACGGCATACAATCTGAACCCATTGCTGTGATGTCACTCACCTCCCTCTCTCTCCAGGATGTAGCAGAGGTTCACAGTTTTAAGGATGTCCTCCAGTTGCTGGTCAGTGACATTTTTCTCCTGTATGTCTTGAACAGAGTGAGGATAGATCACCTGATCTCGCAGTGTTCCTACCGACATGTATGGCCTGCATGGTCACCACCAATGGGGAAAAAGAAAATATCCTGAATTTTAATAATTTTTCCACAAGAGAGTTCAAAGAACTTCTTGAATCCGTAGTGTTCTTATGGATAAAATTTTAGCGGACACTTATCAAAAGCGACTAACAAAATTAGGAAGGATAGGACAGTAGCAAGAAAATTGCTGCATTACAAAGTTTCAGTTGCATCAAAAAAGTACTAAGCTGGATTAGTTTGCCAAAGACACATCACTGCTGGATAAAGTCTCGGTTCCGTACGTAACCTCAGTTCCCTGAGATGAAGGGAATGAGACATTGCATGCTAACGCATATGGGGAGAGTCCATCCACACGATCTAGTTGAAACCGCTCTACAATAACTCCAATATTGTAATATTGGCTATGGCGTTTCAACCCTGCCTTTTTAGGTGCGAAGCTGTCTGCTATAAAAGCAGGTGCACAAACACCATTCCTCAGAATTTTCTGACTGAGGGACAAGGAGCGCATCGCTCACACCTCAGAAGAACTCAGTCTTGTAGTGCGTCCAGTGTTTGCAATGTCTCATTCCCCTAGTCTCAGGGAACTAAGGTTACGTACATAACAGATGTTCCCTTACGACTCAGTACACTTGGCATTGCATGCTTACCCATATGGGGAACAGAATCCAATCACGTCGCACCACATGACAAAACCTTCCAGAGAGGAAACATGACGCCGCAGTCCTGCGAGACGGCGACCAAAATGAGTATGCCGCAATTGAGTGACCCTCATGTTGGCCAGGAGGGGAGCACTCAGTTCCCACTATACGACTATTGTTCATACATTTATTCTAACCCCTTCACAAACCCAGTCGGGAAGGGTTTTTTTATATTGAAAGTGCTTGTAACTTTATGGTAAATTACAACGGCCTGAATTTAAGCAGTTGTGTAAAATGATGGGAGATCCCATACTTAAGGGAGGGGCACGAGTATATGTTTGGCAAACTAAATAGCAAGCGCTCTAAACAGCGAGGACTTGGAGAGCGTTACGTCTAGGTGTGCTTTAAAACCATTTGGGCAAATCTTAATCCTGCGGCTCGTAAGCCAGGGCAACTGCATCAACGATCCAGTGAGAGTCTTTGCTTGGAGATGGACATTCCTTTCATGAGTCCTCCATAGAACAAAAAGAGCCAATCAGACGGGCTAAACGGGCAGGTGTGCACAACGTATGCCTGTAGCGCCTGCCAAGGGCATAAGAAATGTAAGGATTGTACCTCATCCAAATTAAATGGAGGGAAGCTAGAAGTTGAACCACCCGCGCTCTGAAGGGGCCAAACACCAGACATGAACTGTCAACTGACCAGTTTTACTGAGGCCAAAGCCAGCAGTAGTGCGGTCTTAATGGAAAGCATGCACAAATCAACAGAGTCCAAAGGCTCGAACGGGGGTACTGCGAGCACATTTAGGACCAAAGATAGGTTCAAGTCGGGACTGTAGCCAGCCGAGGTGGATTTAATCATCTTGCTCCTCTAAGAAACTTTGATTAAATCACGTTTGCCTATAATGGCAATGGCTTCAGGTGCGTGATATGCAGATATAGTCACCACATAAACTATGAGCGTTGGAGTAAGTCCTGTGTCTAGTTGCTCGAAGAAATATAAGAATTTCATGTATGGGACAGTTAACTGGGACTTTGCATTAAAATGGAATGTGTTCACCGATTGGCGTCTTTCACATGGCACAGGAGGCATCATCGTGGATGGTGCTCTGAATTGTAAAATGGAGTTCATGACTGAATGTGTCAGTTCTGGTGCATTTAGCATGCTCCGATCAAAGGCCACATGTGTAGGTGTCGCAGTGTTTGAGAGAGAGAACATCTTTCTTCAGCGGTATCTCCCATGGAGGCCCGTCCAGTATTTCTACTATCTCCAGAAACCAGGACTGATTGGGCCATTTTGGCGCAATTAACAGAACTGCTTCCATGTCCACTCTGACTTCACGGATGCGGCGCAACGGGGGAAGCGCATACTTGTTTCGCCGGCCATACATAGGCCAGCGCGACATATATGCCACTACTGTTGTGTTGCCAGACGAATCAGAATGTGGCGATTCATAATATCGAATTAAAAGCTCGCAAAGCTAGAAAGACTGCCAGTAGCTCTTGGCGGTTGTCATGCCACAACTGTTTCGAAACCTGTTTCCAGGTGTCGAAAGTTGGGCATCCATTACACACCGTGCCCCAACCTGTGTTGCATGTATTTGTGGTCAGCACTTTCTGAAACTTGACCCAGCATAACACCCTGTTGGTAGAAGGCTGGAGCCGTTCATGGTGCTAGAGCAGCCAGACATTGGCGAGTTACAGCAATGCACATGAAATGACTTCAGTGGTAATGTTTTTTTCAGTTTGAACTGAAACAGACACCAAAAGTTTGGTCTGTATGCTGACATTACATTAGACCAGATTTTCCATATGGCAAAGCAGCAAGATTGTGTGTGCACTCAGTAGTGCTTCTGATTGGCTAGTAATAACCAAATTCCTGAGGAATTTCAAAACGCACACCATTAATTTTCAAATGGGAAGAGCACTGCATCGATGCAGTTCTTGGAAAACTTGGAGCACCACCATCATGTGCAGTGCTGAACCAGTTTGGCCTGCCGCAGAGTATGCTCTTCCAGCCAATGCAGATGTTAGTCGACGCGGCTTAGAAAGATGAACAGGCTGTGAGTTCCATGCCCTGCTACTCGCTGGGCATGACCATTTTCTTCCCCATGGTCCATATTAGGGAGGATGTAATTGATCTGTGTGCCAGGATTTTGAAAGTTTGTTATAAACTTCAGAGAAGAATGGGGTAGATCTACGGTATGCAGACGCTTAACTGTGTCCGGACAGAATTAATCACAGCGAGACTGTGTAGGTTCCTTTTGAGGATAACACTCAATATAGAGCTCTTCGGCTACCCTAGAATGGACGCGAAGCAACTCCTTGTCAGTGGGGCGTACACGCTCCTAGCACTCGCTGGGAGGAGAGGCAGTAGCATCATCTACAGACCACTTGCCTGATGCAGTGAGAGACAAGATATCATCATCATCATCATCCCCAGCGTCAGAACCACCGAACAAGATAAGGCTGTGTGCTCCTGCAGAGGGCTGGAGCTTGTCACACATATAATGTATCGGCATAGACTCATTGCATGGAGATTGGGGGCTCGTGGTGAGTGCATGTGCCGGCACAAGGTCTTCCTCAAATTCATCCTGCTCGTCCTCGTGGCCCTGCCTTTGCTCATGTGACCCCTCGGGTATCGAAGAGGCAGGTAGGAGGGCGTGGGAGGCTGAATCTTCCCTCAGAACAAGGGCAACTTGAGAGCGCATAGTCTTGACTCGTGCCCTCACAGTGAGGGCAGTCGGTCTCCACGAGAGTGGCTACGTGGCCCAGACCGAGAATGCAGTTCTGCTGCTTATCTGACAGCAGGATGTGCCCCTCACACAAGGAACAATTACAGAACGATCTTTAAAAAGATGCGAACACGTAAGGGACTCATTTACACACACACACACACACACACACACACGGTGGAGTGATGTTTGCCGGAAGTCTTCTCGTTGCTGTGAAGATTCCGCCCGCTGTCTCGTGTAGTCAATGGAGAAACAGTATAGGGCTTCTAGACAAGAGATTAATCACTATCTTGAAGAAAATTCAGAGGAATGGTGTTTGTACACCTGCTTTTTATAGCAGACAGCTTTGCACCTAAAAAGGCAGGGCTCAAACACTATAGCCAATATTAGAATATTGACTAGGTCGTGTGGAAGGACACTCTCCCATATGCATTAGCACACACTATCAAGTGCACGGAGTCGTAAGGGAACTCCACATTTCTCACAGTGTATGCCATTTTAGCCTCACTGCATGATCGGTCTCCATCCTGTGCTTACGCATGTATTTGTGTAATAACTTGCATGAAACTAAAGCCAAAACTGCTGAAATAAGTGTTAAAAAAATTTAGTCTGCTCAAGATTATCATGCATGAAGCACATTCTATAAAATGAAGTTCAAAGCTGGGTTGGCCCTTATTCAGAACGGTTTCATTTATGTTTTTAAATACTGGAATCAAATTATTTTCAAGACATTTCAACCGTTAACGATACTGCTGCCGATAGCTTTTTGAGTGGAATCTGGAATCCATAAATTATTTTTGATAATCACTTCCATTTCAAATTCTTACTCAATTCTTTCTTTTAACAGTCTTGTTCATTGAACTGCAAGTGGGCCAAATGACAAGCAACTGCTGGTTTTAAATTATGTTGGACACGTCCCATCGTGTGATCATGCACAGGAAGTGATGGCATTGTACTCCTGTTGGGTTGTAATGAAGCAGACATGCAAACAGTCACAAGAGCACCATATGTGCTGACTGCTTTTGGATTGTGCCATCCCATTTAATCTGCAATTTCATCAGTGCTAATTAACCTGGCACGGTGTGGGAAATGGAAATAAACACTTGCGTGCACACCCACGTCTCTGCCTTCTAATTATTCTTAATTCTAAAACAAAATCCAGCAGACTGTGTCTCAGTATTGGGCCCCGAACAGTCACAAAGAAGCTTCTGCCTTCCACGCCAATTTCTATTTGCATAATACATACTAAATGGTATTTGCATAACCTTTACTAAATAGTATGGAATAGTATTGGAAATGGCTGAGCAATATATTGGTTTTACTCTATCTGGGATTGTATTCATTTTGGACCTTTTTTGCCCATCACAGTAAGTAAAGACTAAGATTTTATTTTTTAAACTTTCAATAAATTGGTTATCTGCCCTTTTCTACCAGCTTAATTATCAGTATCTGCAAAATCCACTATGGTCAACCTCTACTATTAAATAATCAAGATTAAGATTAGTTTGTCCCAAATCATGCTGTAAAAGTCAGTTGTAAAAAAATGGTGAGGAATGCAAGGCAGAGACTGCTACAACAGTTTTTAAATGTATAAACCTGAATGTTAAGTAATAAAAGGATTTTAAGGTTACAAATGTAGCTATGTTTACCTTTACATGCCAATACAAGCAGTACACAACAGAGTTCTGTGGTTTGAAGATGCAATTTTATCACATTTTTGTTTTCAATACTGCAATGGTGTCTAAATAGAATTTAGATTGTAATTGAATGGTTCTGGTTCAGATTCCGATGCTACTTAACGAATAACAGTGAAGGAAAGTGGTTTTTTTTTATTTTGTTCGATCGATAGAAGAATGTAGTCGTTCAAGAATCAATAATGGAACCGAAAGTAACAATAATTCAGATCTGGTATTTTTAAAAAAATAAGCGTTCTTATTGGATTTACTCAAGGAGTGGTTCTCGGTTTCCAACCCATTAAGTACATACTTTAACATGACAGTACTTTTAACGCATACAGCAGACACAGCATGCAGTCAATGTGTGGAGCAGTACCGTTGAGGTATATAAAACATGTGCTCAGGTGAAGGCTTGTAGAGAACTCCGCTGTAGACAGGCCACAGACCGCTCAGGATTCTGAACAGAGAGCTTTTTCCACAACCGTTTGGTCCTGTGATGAGCAGATGCATTCCTTCATCAACCTGCGAACAACAAACCCCCCCCACATATGCATGTTTACAAGAGACACATATCATACACACATCACACCATGTTCTTAAGTGTAAATGATGAGGATGGAGGCTTTCCTTTTTTTTTTTTTTCCTCTTACACCTTTCTTTTATTTTTGTCTCCAGACAAGTAACTTTATTCATACAAGTGAATGATCAATTTTCTTGCCTGAAGGACAAGCACATGACAAAGCTTAATATCGAGCACCGTTATTGGTATGGTGTTGAAATTGAGAAGTGACATTTCACTGGATTTGATACCAGAAACTGAAATGTTGGTATTGTGACCACTCTACATGCCTGTTAATATAGGCCAGGATTAACATGCAATGCTCAATTTTATACAATATATAACAAGGGGTCCCTGATAAATCTCTCCATCCACCAAGGAGTCCTTGGCCTGAAAAATGATCAGAGACCCCAGCCATCACACATCCAGACAGCAAGAGAGTGAGAGATACGAGAGACAAACCACAGGAAATGGCTAAATGTGTTTATAAATTCAGCAAAACCACAGGGTTAAAAGGAGCCTCTGATGGGAAAGGCTTGATGCTTTTCAAAGTCCTCTCTGTACAGCACAACATACAGAGAACAGATCGCTCCCTCTCTGTACCCTATCATTATCTTAAAGCCATTCACCAGACACACAAACACATCAGTGCTGCATCCTGCAATAGCGTCAATTACTATTAAAAGACCTTCAGCACAACAGCAAACCAATGTGAATCATCTCAACTCACGTCATGTGGAAGGGGTGATGTTAATGATAATTGTAAGTATAGACACAGGCTGGCTGTTTGATATTAGCTTGTTTTGATGCTTGTCTGGCAGCTATGTTGGAAGTTTTTCCAAAAATGAAAATGCTGTCATTTACTCACTCTCATGTCATACTAAGACCAAATTACTTTTTTCTGTGGTACACAAAAGGGGACAGGTGCTGTCGAGCTCCAAAAATGACTAAAAAGCTCTATAAAAGTAGGAGTGCTTTATTACAATGTGTCATCTGAAGCCATTACAATAGCTTTTTGTGAGGAACAGACTGGAATTTAAGTCTTCGGGCTCCATTTTCATGACCACGAGTCTAATGTGAGTGCTAATCACAATGACCATGCTCCACGTTTAATCCAATTTCCGTAAGAGCAGAATTCCGTGGCAGCGTAAAGCCCAAGTGAGCGTTAGTCTGCACTATCTGTGGGTGTATGCACCCAAACTGTTGGTTTATTTTATGTTAATGAAGTGCCGCAAAGTGCTATTTACCATTTTCCTGATACAGTAAATAGGTTTGAGAACCACATCTAATCTTGGTGCAAAGTCTCAAATCTAGGGATGTCCCGAAATGTATTTGAGTGCGAGTACAGATACAGTCTTTGACACTCGCCGATACCCATTTGTTTATTTCTGAACTCCATAATCAACACATTATTTCAGTTTTAGCATCAAAATGTTACAATAAATTAATTAAAACATCAAATGAAAATCCAAAAATTCAGGGCTTAAATACAGAGCCTCACAGCACAATCCAAAATACAGCATTGGTAAAGTGCTGCATAACAATGTATTAGTAGCTGAATATTACATATTACAATAGTGATATTTCTGTCATACTTTTCTCATTTAAATTAAGCTTTTATTTTGACTGAGGTTTTATTTTAGTGGTTCTGTATGACGGCAGCTTTTCAGTCTGAAAAAGCCAGGTGCTACTTGACTCAATTACATAGCAGACTTTTGCAGTTTGATAATCACTTTATGCATGTACTCTGTATGTGCCACATGCTACAAAGTATTTGCACTCCATTCGCTGTCATCTGCTACAAACAGAGCGCTCTATGCTCTTGACGGTGTTTTCCCAGTATGAGCCAAGGGGGAGCTTTAAAAGATACGTGCGGAACAGCCGGCGTTGACAACACTGCCTTGACATATTAATTAGTGCTCTGCTCACATTTGAAGCGCACTGCACATGCAAAGTAAACTTCTCTTATTAAATTGCAGCTTTTGCTGTTAAAATCGACTCACTAAGACATAACGTGATTAGAATTTGTGCGCCGATTGTTTACGTAATGACATTCGTACGTCAAATGGTATTAGTTTTTGGTATCGGAGCATTTTTATGAGCACATTAATGTGGTATCAGATTTCATTAAATGGAAAAGAATGATGCAAAAATTCAGCCCATCATCTCATTTTGTGTTCCACACAAGAAATCTAATTTTATAGTAACCCTTTAACAGAAATTTTATCCATGACCTGGTCTTCCTTGCTTTCTTCCTGTTTGCGAGAGGTGGCCTGCTTCTGGCTGTGCTGCTGGGTTTAGGGAACTCTGAGGGCATTTCGGGTAATATGCATTGTGTCATGAGCACACCACATGACTGCGGCATCAAGGCTATGAAAGGGTATTAGCACCATACCGCCCCTGCAAATCGAGACGCTGTCTTGGAAACTTTAAGAGCACACCAACACACGACTGGAATATAATCAGCACATTGTCTGGGATAGACCAGTGGGAGGGGTCACAACGGTACTCATGACATATTTCTAAGAATTTAGCAAGAAACATGAATTAATCATAAGGGAGCAAACCCTCAAACAAGACTCAGGACATGTGCCCTAAAGATGTCCAGTACATATGCATCCATATTGCGAAGTCACTAGTGCATTTCAGACTTGTTTTGTGAGCTTATATTCATCTAAAAATCAAAGTGAGTGTCATTTATTTTTATTAATATAAAAAAAAATACATCAGTATTTTTATCCTTCGAGTTTTAATTTGTTTAATAATTGTCTATTAAGTCTCATGAGCTTTGAAAGAGCAATCTATATCAGTAGTATGCATCAGCTCAGCAGGTAAATATTAAAAATGTGCATAATAATCAGCAATTGTAAGGACAGATCAAAGGTAAATCTGTGGTACTGTCGACTTATTTTGCTGCACTTGTCTTGCTAGCTTTAGAGTTTGTTTCAAGTCGTGCCAACATGCAGGGAGTAGTACAGAGTGATTGGCTTGATTTCTAAACAGTACAAAACAAATCAGTACATTCCAAAAACAAGCAAATTATAGCAATAATACTGTCTAACAGGTAATGCAAGCAATAGACTCAAGAGAGAGGGAGCTAAATACATCCCATTATCCCATGTCCTTTTTTGTTGACAAAGTTTGTGCGCCCAATACCACTTAGTGGTATTTTTTGCTTGGTATTAGGACTAGTACTATTAAAATATTTGGCCAAGCCTTTCTGTAATATTGGTAAATCCCACTTTTGTTATGGTTTATGCAGTTAAAATGTGTCAGTGTACTCCATTTAGGATATATCATGTTTATACTTTGTTGGGTCCAAGTAGTTTGACAATATAATGTAAATAAATGTTTATGGATTTTAATATGTTGGATTTTTTTGTTTACTTTCATACTTGATGTCCAATGTCAAATCTGGGTTCTAAAGCAAAACCAGTTGAGAACCACTGCTTTAAAAGGTGGTAATATCTTTACCAAACCATATTTTAAACCATCAATGGTCAGACACAAAAGCACAAAGCAAAACCTGATATATTTTACTCTTTGTATTATCAGTGTAGTACTCGTAGAACTGGGCCAAAGAAATCGGAACAGACAAGAGAAACTCATTGACAGATTCATATGAATCATGCAAACAACAGCCTGTTGCATCAGACCATTGACTCGTTTACTCTACATGAGTACAAAATATCGCACCATATGGTTACAAATAATTTAATATACCATCCCGATTGCTGAAAAGTGGAGAACAGTTTTAGTAGTTTGGAACAACTATGCAAAAGCACGCAACAGCCATTTAGCAGTTTTACTCTGGGTAAAAGTAGATCATGAATTATAATTACTCTGGATCTTTTACCTGGATGTTTAGACAGGAAACCACCACGTCACCAGTAGGGGTTATAATGGGCAGATTCTCACATTTGATGCCCTGTTCCACATCAATCACTTGACCTAAACGCACACAAAAACAAAAAACATTTATTCAAATGTAATAGGCTTTATGTTTAGGATTTTAGGAATAGGATACAGACAAACTATATCAATACTGAGCAGTATGTATTGTATACTGCATGGTTTATAAAAAATTTAAAAAAGTATGCAAAACAGTATACATGATAAAGGTTTTAAATGTTAGTACAGTGCTGTGAAAAAGTATTTGCCCAATTCAGTTTTTGTGTGCATCTCATACTAAATGGTTTCATAAATAAGAGTAAACACAAAATACAGTTTTTAAACGATAAATGTTATTTATTGAAGCAAAAAAGATATCCAATACCAACTGGGTCTGTGTGAAAAACTATTTTCCCCCTTAGTTATTAAATCCCCAAATCTATGAAACTGCATTCATAATGGGGTTCAGCTGGACTAGACACCCCAGACCTGATTACTGCCAGCCTCGTTCACTCAAATCATCACCTAAATAGAATGTTTTCTGCAGCATGAAGCTGGTCTCATCCTGTAGCACACTATGCCAAGGTTGAAAGAATTTCTAGAAATGAGGAAAAATACATCAGTCTGGAAAGGTTTACAAAGCTATTTCAAAGGATCTGGGACTCCAAAGAACCACAGTGAGATCAAAGCTTTTGGGAGAATGTTCTGTGAACTGATGAGTCAAAAGTGGAACTGTTTGTAAGACAGGAGTCCCATTACATCTGGAGTAAATCCAACACAGAATTCCACAAAAAGAACATAATGCCTACAGTCAAGAATGGTGGTGGTTGTAGTGTAATGTGTGGGGATGCTTGGCTGCTTCAGGGCCAGGCCATTTTTAATTGATAATTGAAGGAAGCATGAAGTCTGCTCTCTACCAGAAACTCTTAAAGGAGATCATCCGGTCATCAGTCCGTGAGTTGAAGCTCAAGCGCAACTGGATTATGCAGCAAGACAATGATCCAAAGCATAGGAGTAAGTCCACCTCTAAATGGCAAAAGAAGAAACATTTTGTGGTTTGAGTGACCAAGTCAAAGTCCCGACTTGAACCCAATTGAGATGCTGTGGCAGGACCTTAAACGGGCAGTTCATGCTTGAAAACCCTCCAATGTGGCTGAACTTAAGCAGTTCAGGAAAGAGTGGGCCAAAATTCCACCACAGCATTGTGAAAGACTGCTCTCCAGTTATTGGAAATATTTGGTTGCAGTTGTTGCTGCTACTAAAGGTGGCAGAACCAGCTATTAAGTTTAAAGGGGCAGTTAGTTTTTCACGTGGGTAATATAGGTCTTGGATAACTTTTATTACTTCAATAATATATCTTTTATATATATATATATATATATATATATATATATATATTTGACAAAAGTATGTTGTGTTGCCTTAGTTTTAGATTTTCAAATGAGATCTAACAAAACAATTTCGTATAAAAAAATAAAAAAAAAGAAATCAGGAAGGGGGCACATACATTTTGACACCACTGTGCTGTCACAAGACCTCACTATGTTTCCATATCAAGTCATCATGTTCTCATTTTGGAAATAAGGGTTATTTGGCATTTTTATCACATTTTTTTATTTAATTCTTAATTCTTAGCAGTCCAATCAAATAATGAGACAAGGAGACGATGTTTATATATGCAATAGTATATGCATACAAACATACTATATTTGTATGGTAATCTGTCATTCTGAACATACCTATAGTGCTGTCTCCATGGGACTACATTATAAATATACTGTACATAGCTTCCCTTTGAAGATATGAAAAAGGGGACTCAAACTATCGCACCTCTGATCTGGAGCGGTCCTTCCACTCTCATGCCATGTTGCACCTCCTGAGCCGCCCCAGTCACCTCCGGATTCACCCCAATAGCGGAGCGGCGGTACACCCCGACACGCACATCCTCAAACACCTCGAACATCTCGTAGACACGGGCCGTATATCCAGCCAGTTCTGTGACCTGCAGAGGGATTCAAGTTGAGATAAGTGATTTTAAGAAGTGATAGCCAAACGGTTATTAACAGTTACTTTCATGCAGCACAACCAGTAAAACGGTGAAACTTTTCAGATAAAGCTACAAATTTATTCACATAGCTTGAAATAAATGGCAGGGCATGATTTATCTAAAGCTGAATCCACAATGTCTGCAATGTTGTTTATTTTTCTAAATTTTCTTGACAAATGTTAGATGGATTTAGCCCTTCAGAACATTGTGATTGACTTAAAGAGTCTGCTTTCAAAGAGTTTGAGAGAGTCTCCTAATGACATATGGGTAGCATCTATAAATGGATTTGAGATTTAGCTGGTTAAGGTAGCCCCTGCTGGTAGATGCCGTAACTACACCATTCTGGTGGCAAAAAAAAAAAAAAAAGCATATTTTAAAAGCATATTGCAAGCAACATATAAATTGCAAATATTTCAGTATATTGTATTAGATGTTTTACCAATGGCTGATTTATTTGGCGGGATAAAGGGGAATGCTAACGGATAGCTCTCTCCAGGTCTTAAAGATGTAACTGGCATAAACAAAACTATTCTGCAATTTATCAACTCCATAAGTTGACAAATTGATGATTTGACTATTTCGACAACTGGTAATATTCACATGTGACCTTCACAAATATGCTGTAAAAACTGAGGCGAAGGCAGTTTGTGAGAAAGTAACTTTTCAAAAGTCAGAAGGTAAAAAAGGTACAAATTGACCCTTTTTTGAACATGTGGTGTGAGAAAGCATCTCACCTCTTTGTAGGAGCTCATGATTCTCTCCACTGCATCAGCTCCAGCGTTCAGAAGGTTTCGGGCCGTGGTGAAGGCCTGTGTGCGTTCACTCACCAAGTCCTCCTCTTTCATCACCAAGGCTGCTTGCTTCACATCCTCTGAATCTTGATTGGACGTCACAACAACAAGTGTGAAAAATCATGCAAGTAGGGCTGCACGATTATAGCAAAAATCATAATTGTCGATTATTTCTCTTGATATTGAAATCACGTTTAAAATATTAAATTACCATGACATCACAATGCAAGCAACCGTGTGGTTCTTCAGAGTAGCAGATTACAATGGTGGATATGAGCTACGCTCCAGTTTCTTTTAAGCATCTTTAAGCATTTTATTATTATATTGTATATTGTAATAATGTTTGTTAAGGTAAGGCAAATAAAATAATATTTTATATGGATATCTATGGTATAGAATAAATGTAATTATTTTGTGACGTCACAGTAATTTAATATTTTAAAATCAACATAAATAATCGCGATATCAAGGGTGATAATCGACAATTCTGATATTTGCAATAATCGTGCAGGCCTAATACCCAGCCTTATCAACAACAAAAATCTTCAGCCAATAACTAACAATTCTTTTGATATTTCATATAAATGTTAATAATTTCATAAAATAATTGGGTAAAAATGGCCACAATTTTTAAAAGAGGTTGTTTACTTATAGATGTCTTAAGGCTGAAACATACAAGCAAAGCCATGGGAAGCAGGGGTGCTGAGGAACCACTGTCAGCTTTTGGTGAATTGAGCTGAACATCAATCAACTGTCTAAAATGGAAAATTAATAACAGTCCCTAAAACGATTAACACCACCATGACTTCTTAAAAGATCATGCTAATACTTTATACTCTTTAAATGCTATTATTTCAGGAGCACATGTTTTCACAAGGGTTTTCAAATGTTAGGAAATATATTTTATGATCAGTAATCCAAATCTGTTCTTAGAAATATTTAAATAAATGTATTTAAGCGGTTTTATAGCGTTATAGGGTATTATAGTGCAAATTTTATTTTAGATGTCCAGATCAAAATATGAGGTCCAGCAGGAGTATGTATGAGGTCCATGTATCAACAGGAGTACTAGAATGTTTTGGACTTTACAGAACCAAACAGCCTGGAGCCACAGACAGAGCAAAAAGAACTACAGATAATCATCATTAAATCCATACCATATTTAGAGTATCCGGTGGCAGTGATGATGGGCACAGCAACCATGACTAGGCCTGATGCGCTCCAGAGATATTTCATCAGGAACTGCTCCAGCATGACATACCACAACCTCTTGAACAGGATCAGGTTAATTTGCTCGGACAGCGAGCTGTAGCTCCGTTGCAGCTGCAGCATCTCGATCTGCGCAGGGCACACACGCAGGCACGCACACATGCACGGAGACACGCATACACGCAGATACACAGGCAACCAGACAGCATCAAGGTGAGGAATACACAAGTGTACTTGCACACCGATTTGTTTCCGATAAAATTCCAGCAGGCTGTTCTTGGCCAATTAATTCATAATGACTTCCTTTCATTCATATTATTTGTAATAAGTTATTCACATTTTTTAAAAGTGACAGAGCACTTTAAAATCATACTGCATGTTAAGAGCTGCTAAATGCAGTGGGTGCGAACATATGCTTTGGTCAAAGAGACCACACAGACTCTTTGTTCAAACACGTCACATGACCTTAGCACTGTGAACATTTTCTCTGACCATATGACTGCACAGTTCAGGAACATGTTTTTAGGGGGGGCAATTGTTTTAATCACGGTCACACGTGCATATGGCACAATGAACCCACGTGCTTTGCTTGTCTTGTAATTCAAACATACATTTTTGATTTGGTCAATACATGTTTTTACTTACAGGAAAGACTGGGGACAGTAGTAACAAGGGCTACATAATTTCTCAACTAAAAGATGAGTCAAAAGTACACATAAAAATGTTTGTTTTTGTTTTATCAGCGGTTTGTATGTTAGTTCAAACACCTGCCTTAAATAGAATAAATACCAATATCATATCTTTTGAACAGCTGTTGGGTAAACTTGTGAACACAACTAAACCACAATGGGATCAAGGGTCAACTATATAATATTAATTTCAATTTAAACTGAAAGGATGATCTGTGACTTTTCTCAGGAAAAGGGTATATTTTAGGGGCTGGAAAAAAATATATATTTTAAACAACGTTTTAAACAAACTAAATCGATTCTTATTGATCTTTAACTCAATGCGCAGCCCTCCACTACAATGAGAGTGAATCACTCGCATTTGCAAACCACTTACGTGACTAAACATGACTAAAATGCATATTGACAACTGTCTGGTAAATGTTTCGATTTCAGTTTTCAATGATTGTGTAGTATAGTGATGGAGTATTCAGCAGTTTTATTTACTGCATATTGGGAGTAAAAGTTGTTCTGTGTGTGTCCAAAGACGAGATCCACGTGATCCATTTGTCATTGTATAATGTCTCTTTTGATACTTTTGATACATTTCTGTGCTCTACTGTCAGCTGTTGATCAAAACCAACAAAAAAGAAATATGTAATTCTAATCACGTGTAGGACAGATGAGATAGTCGTTCGAGTCGATCTCGTTAACATGAATTAATATAAAGATGCCGTTTACAGAAATGCCGGATATCCTTAAAGAGACAGTACTGGTTTTTAACATGTGTCCAACAAATCAATGTAAAAACCTTTAAATAGTACAAATTATGCAATTAAACAATAAAAATTAAACAAAATATAATATTATACAATTTATGCAAAATAATAACATATTTATTGATTGAATGCATGGATTTGTTCATTTTTAAAAAGCCCAAAATGTGACCAAAATAATGAACAACATAATATAATTGGTAAAATGTATATTTTCAAAATGTACCTAGTTAGAAGATCCCCTGTATAATTAACAGCATTAGCTGAGAAAGTTTCTTTCAGATGTAAGAAAATAAACACCTATATTAAATATAAAAGTTATTTGATGTTAAACACCTATATGTTATAGACATCTACATTTATGCATAAATATAAAATGTCACAGGTGCTACATATTTTAAATGAGCTGTCTAGTTATTTTTTTCCTAGG
Source organism: Xyrauchen texanus (assembly GCF_025860055.1). Taxonomy (NCBI): domain Eukaryota; kingdom Metazoa; phylum Chordata; class Actinopteri; order Cypriniformes; family Catostomidae; genus Xyrauchen; species Xyrauchen texanus. The sequence continues at coordinate 37,166,308 of NC_068302.1, forward strand.
CAATAACATTGGGAATCAATTGTTTTAACAGATTTTCTAATAGATGGCGAAGACTTTAAGCTACTGTATGTGTATACAGAGAAATTAACTTTCAAAAATAACCCCACCTTTGTCTACTGACTGGAGTGAAAACGGTGATAACTAGCCCCAGCTTCCCCAATTTAAGAGACCATTCGCTTACCTTATGTCCCCCATAGAAGGCGATCTCTTCTGAATTGGCGATAATACGTGAATGCATGTATCTCAGGTCCCCTTTCCTCCTGGCCTCCTCAGCCACCAGTTTACCAAAGCGTGGTGAGAATGCTCTCAGTACCTTGGCAGTAAGTGCCACCACGATGCCAGCTATTATGGAGGGCCATGTAGTGTCGGCACCTTTGGACTCAGCAGCTTTTATGAGCGTGTAACAGGTGACCACCACGTCGAGAATTGGTTTGGTTAGGTTTGAGTACAGATGAGCCACAGAGCCAGCAAACATGACCATATCTTCTGTCAAGGACTGGTCAGGGTTTGACAACCTACCATCCATGTTGCTGACACGATAGTACGTCTGGTCACTGAAATATAGCATGTAGGCATGGGTGACCAGCCTGGTGCGGAAGGCAAGGGAGAGCTGACCTTCCAGGTAACGGATGACACTGTTCACAAACGTGGCTGGAATGGCAATGAGCAGCCACTTAGTTAACTCCACCACAAACGCCATGGGGTCTTTCTTCACAATGGTTTTCACAATTTTCCCATCCAAGTTGGCCACGTAAATGGACAGAAAGGTGCGTGAAATGAGGGCGAGGGAGTGGAAGCCAAGAAGGCAGATTTCTTTGCAGAGAAAACGAGGAAAGAGGATTTTCAAGAGATGGCTCAATCTCTCCAAGAATTCACGGTTCACAGCTGGAGAGTTTTTCTTTTTTCTGCTCTCTGCAACATCTTGGGATTCTCCTTTGGAGTTATTCGGGTCAGTGTCATTAACCGGTTTACTATTCCTTCCTTTAAGCCTGCCATATACATAAGGGTAAAGTTTCTTCACCCCGTATAGAGTGACAAGGAGGAGAACAGTCTTTCTCGCAAGGGGTTTCTTGAGCTGGGAGGGCAATTTTGAGTACACAGACATTTTGATTGCAGCTTATTGATACTGATAAAAGTTATTGGAAAGTAGATATCTCTAATGTACGCAGCTATATTAACACGTATTCATGTTAACTCATTGAAAAGGCCTTTAAACAGTTTCAATTACAATTTATGCAAACTGACCATGTCAAACAAAACTTTTATCGTGTTGGTCAATTCATAGAGACAGCAGAGTAATCTCCTGAGTAATCCCACACAGGTCTTCTCTAGTGTTTCAGTAGAGGTCTCAACAATGTCCCAAACTGTTCTCAGATTTGCAAAGATAACAAAAGTATGCTATGAATAGTCAGAACTCAATATAAATCGTTCCTCAAATTCTTCCAAGAACAAATGATCTGAGATATGCAATCCACATTAATTTTACAGCTTTACACTATTTCCATAGGTCAATAATGGTCCGATACATTTTTGTTCCTGCTCAGGTATTTTAAGAGAAACATCTGAGAGAAAGTTAACACTGAAATGACATAACTGAGAAGTCCTTTATGTCTCCCGAGCAATGACAGACAGAGCAACCTCTGAGCAAACCCTTTAGATGATTCAAATTAAAGGCAAAGAGCAAGATGACGTTAATATTTTGTGCGTAAACTAACGTAAAACACGCTATGGTAAACAATTACGCAAACGTTCGTCCCTGACAGAAGAGGTAGTTCAAAATAACAGCTAGCAAATGTCAAGCTAATAAACTCACTTAAGTAAACAAACAAACTGTGCGACCCAAAAACTCAGTACAAGTAGCTATAAACACTATTTACACCTTTACATATCCACTATAGTGAATTAAACAGCATGTAAAGATCAAATAAGTGTCGTTTGAGCTGAGCTAGCGCTGTTGGCTAACATGGACTTCAGTTCAACTTCCTCGGTCTGAACTTTTGCTCAGTTCCTCTGATCTACAGATCAAGACAGATGTGAAGCATGACAGACCCCCATCATGATGAGCACATGCAGTCTTTATCACTTATCCCCCACAAACGGTCCAAATGCAGAATGAAAGCCGCCGGTGTATTTGATTGAGTCCATGCGGGAATCGCTGTCAGCTGCACCGGGTTTTACTGTTCAGAAACTGCGCCGATAGGTGGAGTGAACAGCACGCTCTCTTATTCATGTACACATTTTAAAAAGTGACACCTGTTGTCATAATCACCTGGGGCGTGTTTACGATTTCTGAGGCTCCAAGCAACCGACCAACCCGGGACCCATTTCGAAAATGTTACTACATAAAATTGATTTGAAATAATAATGTTAAATTCATCCCATCAGCCGTTGTAGCCAATTACATAAAAAAATAAAAAAATTCAATACAATTCTAGTTCAAGATATTTTATGCATTTTTTACAGTGAAAAAAAAAGAGCCATATTTACCAACATATATGTTTACAAAACACCTTTTTTATGAACAGGGTGTGCAACACCTACTACTAAACTCACTAACATTTTGGAATTCAGTTGTTATTTATTATTATTATTATAATAACCAAACAATTATTAATTGTTGTCCAGTTTTTCAGAATGATACAGTATTATTATTATTATTATTACTTTGATGATTTGTTGTATAAAATATTCATATATTTCTGTCTTGTTTACTTTCAACTGGATCTTATTTTCTGACGCTGCAGTGAATTGTTCACCATGTTGCACAAGGCTGTATTTTATGTAAGCATTGTAGGCAACATTCATAACAGTAAACAGCCCCAGTAAACATACAAGGCACAGCAGCACCCCCAGCACATAGCAGAAGGGGGGTTTGCAAATACATAAATTGTATTTGACCCCTTTTAGTGTCTAAAAATGTGCCGGTCCTGCGTGAGATACTAAAGAAACAGCGAGACGCGATGCAGCAGACAATGACGTTCGTCCAGCGCGTGCTTACATAGAAAAACAATGGAAAATCAGAGCAAACGCACGCAAAAATTCGGAAGTCCGGTATATTTTTTCATAAATTACGACGTCCGGGGCCCCACGCAATTGCGTGATTTGCGTAGTGGTTAAAACCGCTACTGATAATCGCGGGCATCTTTCCAGAGCGTTCGATAACAAACTTTTATTTATGCTCTTTCTTTCGTTTGTTTGTCGATCTATCTCTGTGTGTGTGTGTGTGTGTGTATCTCTGTCAGTTGTCTCTATCTGTATGGAGGCCCAAACCTGCATAAATAATAAATAAATAAATGTAATAATAAAAATAAATAAATAAAGGAACAAATGTCTTGATAAAACAAATATAATTAGTTTTTAATTAAATTTATTCCTGAATTTATTATTGTATGACTTTATTATTTTCTATATTTATTTTTAACTTTATTTTTATTCTTTTTAACTTTTAATTATTTATTCATTTATTTTGCATATTTTTTTTATTTATGTGTTAATTAATTTTTTATATTTATTTATTCCAACATATATTTATTTCCATATTTAAATATTCCCATATACATTTATTTATTTATACATGTATTTATTTTTACTTTTCTGTGTGCAACATGGAAATGAGGGAGACGGTCCTTGCATAGCTCCAGTGCATCATTGGATGAGAGCTCAATAGTACTTATAGGAAGCAGATGGACGTCCCACCTTAGCACCCCCTGACTAGCACAGATTTAGAATATGCAGGGAACGTTTTGCAGAGAGTTTAACAATCCAGGATGTGCTTCGACATTCATACCAGCCTACAGCTCTCCTAAAACATCAATAAGCACCTCTACTCTAAATGAAACATAGTCATTTGATGCGTTGTTATCGACTTTATTCGCAAGTTGCGCAACTCTCTAGATATATGTGAAGCATCAGCTATAGTTTTTTTTTTATTTTTATTTTTTTATTGCAGAACTTATATATACATACATAAACGATTGGGGAAATGAAGCATGGTTGTATCTTTTACAATGAACAATCATAACAACAGAAATCAATATTATGGATTTGCGGACATCAAAATATGTAAGTTATATACACAGAAAAAATAGAGAAAAGGATAAGGTTAAATCATATCATTTATGAAACTTGCTCATTTTGTGGATTTGTTGAAGAAACAGCTCCCCATTTATTTTGTGATTGTAGTATAACCAATAAATACTGGATTGACTTAAGCTCTTATGTTTTTAGCCCCACAAATAGCTATAGTTTACGCGATATGGCTATGACCTGACGTCACTTCAAAACAAGTCGAGAGTAATCGAGCACACGCTTCAATCTACAATAAGCCAATGGTAAGCAGGACCCGCCCACATAATTATCATACAAGAGACAGAAATGGATGAATAAATACACAAATAAATAAATGTGGGAATATTTAAATATAGAAATAAATACATGTGGGAATAAATAAATAAATATATAAAATAAATGAATGCATAAAAAATAATAATAAAAAAAATAACAAATGAAAGAATAAAAAAAGTTTTAAAGAATAAAAATAAAAAGAGAAAATAATAAATAAAAAGAGAAAATAATAAAGGAAAAAAGTAATACAAAAATAAATTCAGGAATAACTTTCATTAAAAACTAATTATATTTGTTTTATCAAGACATTTATTCCTTTATTTATTTTCTTGTTATTACATTTATTTATGTATTTATTATATTTGCACGTTTTGTCCTCCATATATCTGTCTGTCTATCTATTATTGTGTTTATCTCTGTCTGTTGTCTCTCTATCTGTCTGTCTATCTATTATTGTGTTTATCTCTGTCTGTTGTCTCTCTATCTGTCTGTCTATCTATTGTGTTTATCTCTGTCTGTTGTCTCTCTCTATCTGTCTGTCTGTCTATTATTGTGTTTATCTCTGTCTGTTGTCTCTCTATCTGTCTGTCTGTCTATTATTGTGTTTATCTCTGTCTGTTGTCTCTCTCTATCTGTCTGTCTGTCTGTCATTATTGTGTTTATCTCTGTCTGTTGTCTCTCTATCTGTCTGTCTGTCTATTATTGTGTTTATCTCTGTCTGTTGTCTCTCTATCTGTCTGTCTGTCTATTATTGTGTTTATCTCTGTCTGTTGTCTCTCTATCTGTCTGTCTGTCTATTATTGTGTTTATCTCTGTCTGTTGTCTCTCTATCTGTCTGTCTGTCTATTATTGTGTTTATCTCTGTCTGTTGTCTCTCTATCTGTCTGTCTGTCTATTATTGTGTTTATCTCTGTCTGTTGTCTCTCTATCTGTCTGTCTGTCTATTATTGTGTTTATCTCTGTCTGTTGTCCTCTCTATCTGTCTGTCTGTCTATTATTGTGTTTATCTCTGTCTGTTGTCTCTCTATCTGTCTGTCTGTCTATTATTGTGTTTATCTCTGTCTGTTGTCTCTCTATCTGTCTGTCTGTCTATTATTGTGTCTCATCTGTCTATTGTGTTTATCTCTGTCTGTTGTCTCTCTATCTGTCTGTCTGTCTATTATTGTGTTTATCTCTGTCTGTTGTCTCTCTATCTGTCTGTCTATCTATTATTGTGTTTATCTCTGTCTGTTGTCTCTCTATCTGTCTGTCTGTCTATTATTGTGTTTATCTCTGTCTGTTGTCTCTCTATCTGTCTGTCTATCTATTATTGTGTTTATCTCTGTCTGTTGTCTCTCTATCTGTCTATCTATATATCTATCTATCCATCCTCTCTATCTAGCTGTCTCTCTCTCATTCATATATCTATATGTATATGTCTATCTATCTATTTATTGCTTCTTTATCTGTCTGTTTCTCTCTATCTAGCTGTCTGTCTGCCTACCTGTCTATCCATATACATAATGTAGGCTGTTTGAATGACACAAAATACTGTATTTGAACAAAAACACTATTAAAAACAAACTTAAATCACGCTTCCATTTCATTTAATTTGATTTCTTTATTTCAATGAATATATAAAATGTTGAAAACAAAAGGGAAAAACAAATTTGATACAATTTGGAAAAGGTTCTTTCAAAAATAATAAAACATAGTAGCAGGAAAACAGCAGTTAAAGAACAAGGAAGTTAAACAATTTTTAACAGAGCTTAGATAAGGAACTTTTAAATGAAACCTGGGAAATACAATCTCCAAAAGTATCCAAAGCATGGAGGGAACATATTTAAACAGTCATAGCATTTGGTACCATGATGTAGAATCAAAATAGATATTACAAACTTTATTAGTTTTAATTGCCTTCAGTGTTATAATTTTAAATCATCAATTATTATCAAGTTATTTATCTTTAATCAAAAATAAATGTATTTTATACTTCCTATCATATCCATCATTTATTAGATCATTTTCTGAGTTTGTTATCAATGTAAATAATCATATTTCACATATTATCTTCAAAAATGACAATGTTTTGACAAAGATGACTTAAAATTTCTAAACATTCATAAACCTTCTCACAGGTCAGTTGTGTTAAAAACTATCAGTGACACTCCCATGCATTAGTGGTGTTGATTTTAAAATGGACAGACCTCAATCAAAGCAGCTTTCAGTGTAGTCCTGAGACAAGCATCATTTTGGTGACAAAGTTAGAGCTCTATGCCCAACATCTGAGAAAGTTTAGATTGCTTCGGTCAGTTCAACTGTCAGCGCAGTATTACAGTATATTCATGGTGAAGGCATCTGACATGTAGAAGCTTTTCAAAACATACACCAAGTTGCCTACAATGCAGTACATGATTCAATGACAATATAACAATATGAAATTATTGGACAACATTAGGTGATTCTTAGAAGGAATAAAGTAGAATTAACAGATACCCGCATGCACTGGTATAGCAAGGCTTTTACAAAAGATAGCACTAACATTTTAAAAAACAAATGACTTTTTGTAGAGTGGATTAGCCAGCAATCCAAACCCTTGGTTGTCTATTTTGTTGTGTTTAAAGGAGCAGTGTTTGCAGAAATGTAATTTATTATTATTATTATTTATTCACCCGTATGTTGTTCCAAACCCATTTTACTTAATTTCTTCCATGGACAACAGGAGATGTGAACGTTAGTCTTAGTTACCTTTCACTTGCATCTTTTCTTCCATTCTATGAAAGTGAATGGTGACTGAGGCTGCCGAACATGTCCTTTAGTGTTCCTCAGAAGAGAAAAAGTCACAAGCATTTGAAAAAACATGAGGGCGAGTAAACAATAATAGAATTTTCATTTTCAAATGCACTGTGCCTTTAAAACTATCAAACTATGCTTGTTTGGTTAGAACTTGATGCAGGAGCCTAATTCTATATTTAAACTGGCTGTGATAAAAGCACATTGTGATAAATCACTATTTTTCAATGTCTTCACTGGCGTTTGCATTTGCTAGGCACGATGGTCAAAGGTTGGCATCCTGGCATTGGTAAGCTACGACACATTCTGAGTATCTTATATATATTATATTAGATTCTAAATGGGGCTGCAGGAAAACTGCTAGTCTTGGCAAAGTCCCAATTCGGCTAATTAGTCCTTTTCATTTCATTCAATCTAATTACAGAGCAATACAGTAAATATTGACATCTGCAGTCAATCCGATAAGGAAAACAATGCACAGTTGCAATTAAGACTGTAAAAACAATAAGCTGGTTATTCTTGTGACAAGCACAGCACCTGGGCAGGCCGTTTTGCATACATCTGCAGTGGGTATTGCTGTTGATTTGTAAGGATCCAGAACCCATAGAAAACAGATGACGGGGCTCCTCCTAGTGGTTGTTGTTATACATAATACCTAAAATAAGTCTAAAGTCATTTATAATTTAAGCTATATATTCTTTGTCAATGTGTAAAGTAATACTGGCATATACAGTAACAGCCTGAGGATAAAGAAAATCCTAAATATGAGATTACGCCGTTTGAGCCGCACAGCGACCTTTGTGCCATTCATCTTAATCAACCTGAATAATCACATTTAAGCTTTTCCACATCATTCAAATTTAGTAATAAAATACTTACTGGATTAAGTCATTAACTCTATAACAGTCCATCAAAGTTCAACATTTAGCTTGGTTTTCTTTTTAAACTACAACTCTGTATTTCAGAAACAATTTATCTCTTTTGTCATAAGAGTAATTTTGAATGTAATTTGCATAGAAATTATTACTATTATTTTTAAAAGCATCCTGATTTTTTCAAAGGGTCTTAGAGGGACAGTGCACCACATAACATTTAATATGACTTGTGTTCTTCCATGGAACACAAAAGGAGATGGTAGGCCAGAGATGATTTACTGTAGCCTAAGACGAAGGCAGTTTTTTTGTTTTAGTCATAGTTTTAGTCTTTTGACGAAAATGTTCTTTAAAAGTAGTCAATATTTCATCATTTCATATTCATTCATTTTAGTCAGTTTTACACTCAATATAATGTCATGTAATTTTTGTCAATGAACATAGTTGATGATAATGTGCAAAATGACAAAAATGTACAAGACCAAATTTTTATCAAATATTCAAGCATTTAGAAAAAACAAATCTTAATTTAAATGTGCATCAAACATATAAAAGATAGGCTGCATATAAAACACTGTACAATTGCCTTTGTTGTGAAAACATGAGCTCCTGAAATAATAGCATATAATGAGTACACTGAAATATTAGATACTCTTTAGAAGTTAGCCTAACTCTGAAGACTGATAATGCATATTATGACTAGGCGTGAAATTTAGTTCAAGTTCACCTGTTCATTCACTTCATTTTCTGTAATGTAAGTATGTTGTGGATATAGATATTAATCTCATGTATAAATAGTATGTGTTTGAGTGAGGTAATTAACCAATTTTAAAGCTGTTTATTTTGCTGGTGTTCAGGGGCGGACTGGCCATCGGGAGGACCGGGACTTTTCCTGATGTGCCGGTGTTGTATTGAAGTCTGTTCCCCTATGTTTCCCCTTAGGTCAGTGTTCCCTATAGCGCCGTTAAACATTAAACATAGCGGGTAACAGACTTCAACACTAACCTAAGGGGAAACATAGGGGAACAGACTTCGACCCTAACATAAGAGGAAACATAGGAGGAACAAACTTTGATCCTAACCTAAGGGGAAACATAGGGGGAACAGACTTCGACCCTAACATAAGAGGAAACATAGGAGGAACAGACTTTGACCCTAACCTAAGGGGAAACATAGGAGGAACAGACTTTGACCCTAACATAAGGGGAAACATAGGGGGAACAGACTTCGACCCTAACCTAAGGGGAAACATAGGGGGAACAGACTTTGACCCTAACATAAGGGGAAACATAGGGGGAACAGACTTTGACCCTAACCTAAGGGGAAACATAGGAGGAACAGACTTCGACCCTAACCTAAGGGGAAACATAGGAGGAACAGACTTCGACCCTAACCTAAGGGGAAACATAGGAGGAACAGACTTTGACCCTAACCTAAGGGGAAACATAGGGGGAACAGACTTTGACCCTAACCTAAGGGGGAACATAGGGGGAACAAACTTTGACCCTAACCTAAGGGGAAACATAGGGGGAACAGACTTCGACCCTAACATAAGAGGAAACATAGGAGGAACAAACTTTGATCCTAACCTAAGGGGAAACATAGGGGGAACAGACTTCGACCCTAACATAAGAGGAAACATAGGAGGAACAGACTTTGACCCTAACCTAAGGGGAAACATAGGAGGAACAGACTTTGACCCTAACATAAGGGGAAACATAGGGGGAACAGACTTTGACCCTAACCTAAGGGGAAACATAGGAGGAACAGACTTCGACCCTAACCTAAGGGGAAACATAGGGGGAACAGACTTTGACCCTAACATAAGGGGAAACATAGGGGGAACAGACTTTGACCCTAACCTAAGGGGAAACATAGGAGGAACAGACTTGACCTAACCTAAGGAAACATAGGAGGAACAGACTTGACCCTAACCTAAGGGGAAACATAGGAGGAACAGACTTCGACCCTAACCTAAGGGGAAACATAGGGGGAACAGACTTTGACCCTAACCTAAGGGGGAACATAGGGGGAACAAACTTTGACCCTAACCTAAGGGGAAACATAGGAGGAACAGACTTCGACCCTAACCTAAGGGGAAACATAGGAGGAACAGACTTCGACCCTAACCTAAGGGGAAACATAGGAGGAACAGACTTCGACCCTAACCTAAGGGAAAACATAGGGGGAACAGACTTTGACCCTAACCTAAGGGGAAACATAGGAGGAACAGACTTCGACCCTAACCTAAGGGGAAACATAGGAGGAACAGACTTCAACCCTAACCTAAGGGGAAACATAGGGGGAACAGACTTTGACCCTAACCTAAGGGGAAACATAGGAGGAACAGACTTCGACCCTAACCTAAGGGGAAACATAGGAGGAACAGACTTCGACCCTAACCTAAGGGGAAACATAGGGGGAACAGACTTTGACCCTAACCTAAGGGGAAACATAGGAGGAACAGACTTCGACCCTAACCTAAGGGAAACATAGGGGAACAGACTTTGACCCTAACCTAAGGGGAAACATAGGAGGAACAGACTTCGACCCTAACCTAAGGGGAAACATAGGAGGAACAGACTTCGACCCTAACCTAAGGGGAAACATAGTGGGAACAGACTTTGACCCTAACATAAGGGGAAACATAGGGGGAACAAACTTTGACCCTAACATAAGGGGAAACATAGGAGGAATAAACTTTGACCCTAACATAAGGGGAAACATAGGGGGAATAAACTTTGACCCTAACCTAAGGGGAAACATGGGGGAACAAACTTTGACCCTAACATAAGGGGAAACATAGGGGGAACAAACTTTGACCCTAACATAACGGGAAACATAGGAGGAATAAACTTTGACCCTAACCTAAGGGGAAACATAGGAGGAACAGACTTCGACCCTAACCTAAGGGGAAACATAGGAGGAACAGACTTCGAACCTAACCTAAGGGGAAACATAGGGGGAACAGACTTCAACCCTAACCTAAGGGGAAACATAGGGGAACAGACTTCGACCCTAACCTAAGGGGAAACATAGGAGGAACAGACTTCGAACCTAACCTAAGGGGAAACATAGGGGGAACAGACTTCAACCCTAACCTAAGGGGAAACATAGGAGGAACAGACTTTGACCCTAACATAAGGGGAAACATAGGAGGAATAAACTTTGACCCTAACATAAGGGGAAACATAGGGGGAACAAACTTTGACCCTAACATAAGGGGAAACATAGGAGGAATAAACTTTGACCCTAACATAAGGGGAAACATAGGGGGAACAAACTTTGACCCTAACATAAGGGGAAACATAGGGGGAATAAACTTTGACCCTAACCTAAGGGGAATAATAGGAGGAACAGACTTCGACCCTAACCTAAGGGGAAACATAGGAGGAACAGACTTCGAACCTAACCTAAGGGGAAACATAGGGGGAACAGACTTCAACCCTAACCTAAGGGGAAACATAGGAGGAATAAACTTTGACCCTAACCTCTAAGATGAATAGAGCTGTTTAGACGTGATGTCAATTGTAGGTGAACCCGGAAGTCTAATTCGTCAAGGGTTCCTTCGTGATTTTCCAATGGGTTATTATAATGGGGTTTTTGGACTTATGTGTAAAATAAGGCAAAACATTGGCAAACATTATTTGACGATATGATATGTTTCCAACATATATAACACACCTCAAACATGAATTTTGAAGCCACCATGTGTATTTTAAAAAATGTATATAATTCAATACAGCTTCAAAATTCACGTTTGATGTTTGAGTGTTTCATTTATGTTGTAGAACAAAACGTCCATATATCATCATGTAATGTTTAACACAGACCTTATTTGTCCCATAGGAAAATCCAGAGGGAACCCATGGCAAATACTCTTCTGGGTTTCTGGACTACAAGCTGAACAGCTCTATATGGGGGATGTAGAAAAGGAAGTCCCGCCTTCCAGGTGAAAGAGCCAAACACATTTTAGATACAGACCTGTCAGTTAACTCAAAAACACAAACATTAGCTGGACCTATCTGAAATTACTATTATTATTTTATTATTACTATACAGATATGACTTCTGATTTGATAATAATCTTCAACTGTTTTTAAGATTTTTGGTCTTTCTTCATTCAAGTAGATATGACAGCGTCAGTCACCATTCATTTTCATTGCATCATTTTACAATAGACCCTAACATCTTTTGTGTTCCATAGAAGAAATAATGTCATATGGGTTTGGAATGACATGAGGGTGAGTAAATGATTACTTTTTTGAGGGGTGAACTATCCCTTTAAGTGTCTAATGTTTCTTTTGGAAGGTCTTTCTGACCACAAATGGAAAAAACATGAGCTCTTTGTATATATTTTTTGTGACAAATTAAAGGAAATAGAGCCTTAGAATACAGCAGACCATGAAAATAACTCTTACTAATGGGAAAATTCTGCCATAATGTGTGTGGTTTTTTTTTCTGGCAAATCTCTGCCATAGCTTGCGTGTACTTTTATTGATAAGAAAGGTAATTTACTGAATTATATAAAATGTTAGTGTGCCAACAGGAATCCAGAGATGGACTAGACTTCATGCCGAAAAAGCATCTTGACCACAAGTGTCTCAATTCTTAGCATAAGAATGCTGGAGTGTATTCTGTCTAAATTATTTCATTGTGACTGTTGAATTTATGTGAAAGGAATCATGGAATTCAGTCTGTCATTTGCTTTAGTCTCTTTGTGTTTGCATGAGATGTACGCAAGAGTGAGTTTGTTTGTTTGCATGTCAGACCAGCGTGCCTGGTGTGGGTCTGTCATTACTGGTCTCTTTAATTGTCATATCCTGCATTTTAGACGAAAAGTTGTCATGGTACGAAGAGAGCTCCACCGACCTATTTGGAACATAAAAAAGAAAATGGGTCAAAATCAATATATCTTATACACAAACCAATTAATAAGGTCAGTAACTGTTTTTCCATTCATTTTGGGATACTGCATAAAAAAGCTGGATGAAAACGCCAAGATGCGAAGGAAATCTACAAAAAGTGCATAAAAAACGTAGACGCTCGCTTGAGGTGAATAGCAAAGCATCTCAAATGTTGCTCTGGAGCTAAAGTATGTCCAAAAATGTAAAAATGTGTCTATTTCAAGGTTTAAATTTGATTTAAAATACTAAATTTACAGTTTTGGAAATCACGGTTTTCCATGACAACAAGGACATCTTATATACAGCGATATATTTATTACCTGTTACAAATGTATATTCTAATTCAATTACCTTCCGTGTAGAGGATGACCATGAAGCATGGCCGACTGGGGCAGCTGTGGATAGGGTGTGTCTCCTTGAAAGGACTGTGGCTGGTGTTTGAGGGGCGGGTGTGGGTGCGAGTTGTGCAGAGAGGACGTTGTACGCCTGCGTTGAGTCTGTGTCCCCTCTTTGCACTTCGCTCCATTGACCGTCTGCCCCACTGCGTTGCGCAGATACCAGTCTCTCAACCCCTCAAGCGCTAGGGCCTTGTGCAGGCTGCGTGTGGGGTCATCAGGGGTCGTGGGGGCGGATGACTCGAAGGGATAGTGGGGCGGTCTATGGGGGTTGTCTGTCGGCTGGTAATGCACTGCATTATTGGCTGTAGAAAAAAGAAAACAGACAACAAAACAACGAATTATTCAACTAGACAACACAATCTCTAATTTCTCTCACACACATCTCTATCCTGACCTATTTCATGAGATTTCTGGAGTTTAAAGGCATAGTTCACCCCAAAAAGAAAATTCTCTCATAATCACCCTCACTCCATCCCAGATGTGTGTGTCTTTCTTTCTTTTGCTGAACACAACCGAAAATGTTAGTATATTTAAGCTCTGTAGATCCATACAATTCAACTGAATGGTAACCAGAACTTTGAAACTCCAAAAAGCACATAAAGGCAGCATAAAAGTACAACATTAAATTCCATTGGTTAAATCTAGATCTTTAGGAGCAATATGATAAGTGTGGGTGAGAAACTTTAAAAGCCGAAAAGTTATGTTTCACTATAAATCTTTACTTTCACTTTCACTTCCACCTTTTGTTTTTAAGATTTGCATTCTTTGTGCATATTTCATAGTATAAAATGTCTTAAATATTGATCCGTTTCTCACCCACACCTATCATATCACTTCTGAAGACATTAAAGATTTAACCCTGGAGTCATATGGATTACGTTTATGCTGCTTTTATATGCTCCTGTACCTTTAAAAATGTGGTCACCATTCACTTGCATAGTATGGACCTTTGTACAGCCCTGAAATACACTGTCTGTCATACACATCTGGGATGGCATTAGGTTGAGTATTCAATTAAATTATTGTTATTTTATCTCTTTAAACTACTCCCCTATTCTACACTTCTAAACTCTATATTAATATATTATTATATTAATTTTTAAGTCTGTCGATTTAATGCTTTGTTTCAATGTGATTAATTCTATAAGAATGTTTTTTTTAATTAAATACACAGTTAATCTTGATCTATGTTCAGGGGGACCATACTTAAATTCTGTAATAAGGAATTGATTACTTTTATTTGTAATTGAAATGTAACTGTACCATTGGACGTGTTGTTCTCCGTATATGCAGAGAGTACGATAGACTCTTGCTGGTGCTGTTGTGTGGGCACAAACGGGCCACAGGACTTTGTGCGAGTCACTTTGACCCTCCGTGGCTCTCCAGGTTTGCCTCTCAGCATCAGGGGGCTGTATGCCGGAGGTCCAGTGCCCAGGATAAGCTGCTGTGAATGTGGAAATCCATTCTTGTAGGGTGGGGGCGGAGCATTGGAACACTCGGTCCACGGACACGTTTTTGCACCGTTCTGGACATGCAGTCTTTGTTGTTGCTGCACCTGCATCTTCTGTTGCTTTCCCCAGACATAATCCATGAGAATCTCACTGTAACCGACACCTCCATTGGTGCCTCGACCTACCACACCCGAGCGAACGCGACTCAGTTCGGTGTGGCCGTTTACTTGGCGGTCAGGGCTGCTCCACTGAGCCTGTTTTAAAGTCGTGTCCATTATTGCTTCCGAGCTTTTGTATGGTCCGTTGCGTACGGGCATACCTGATCTTTGAATTCCCTCCTCCGCTATGGTGGCGTTACGGTCGAGTAGAGTCTCAGAACTGTTGCTGCGTCGTGTATGAGAGCTGTGAGGGCCACCTCCCTGCTCGTAGGACCCTGAGGATGAACCCTCCTGAGACTGTAAAGATACCAGATGTGGTGCCTCGGGATTGTCTGACCACAGCTTCACAGCAGCAGTGCCGCCTGATGATTCTGACCTACACAAATAATACAAATTACAAATTAATAAATGCCAAAAAATAGGGCTGGTTGGGTCAGAAATTAACAGTTATTATGGGCCAATTTTTGCACCCTGGATCAGATTTTTAGGGGCATTTTTACTTTAATGATGGCGTTTAAAAAGTGTGTCATAATTTTATACTTGAATTTAATAAAGATATTAATATAAATTCCAAATTAATTCAGAAAGGCTGTTACCAAAACATTTAAATCTCATATTTTGTGATTATATGTATTAGGAAAATATATCAGATGTTTCAAATAAAGAGGAGAAAATTCATTTAAGGTCATTTTGTGCCCCAAAACTTTAAATATTAGGGGCATTTTTGTCGCTTTCAGGTGGCATTTATGCAACAAACCCCCAATAATTTATGACCCCTACACTATTTCATATCTATGTTTTCCACTAAATGAACACAAGAGATATGTTTGTCATATTTATCATTGAATTGGACAGTTCGAAATTGAAAAAAGAAGCACTTTTAAAATATCTTAATATAGCCAAAAATATGTATCATTATTTTATTTTACAACATTTCATTTGTACCTCAATATTGATGTATACCACTCTAAAGTGGCTAAAAATATTATTATTATTTTTTTCACTCAAAGAAACCATCATTTCAACCAAACAGCAATTGTTGCCAAATAGGCTATATTAACTATAAACATAAGGACTTAAATTTAGTAAAAATCTACACCTGTCTTTCACCTAATGAACACAAGAAAGAAAGCTGATTTTTTTATACTTATGTACTGTTTATATACAGTACCAGGGTCAAAAATTAAGGGGGATTTGGGGGCAAAAATGTGACGGAAAGTGACAAAAATGCCCTCATAATTTATAATGTTGGGGAAAAATAATGGTTTTTTTATTTGTTACATCTGATTTAGGTCCTAATATTCTATTCCAGACCTAGTTATGCATTTTTTTTCCCTCTTGTTAATGTTAATGAGCTGGTTAAATTTAAGCATTTAACCAAAAAGGATGACTCACACTATATTTTTATATAATTATAAAACACTGCCCTAATGAAAGTACTGTAAAAAATGCCCCTCAGAATCAAATGCAAGGGGGGAAATATTGCCCCATCATTGTAAAGTTAATTTCTGACACTGATATCTACCAATATAACAATGCACAGTAATGAACAACAACATTTAGTGGATTTTTTTTTTTTTTACGAAAACATTTTACGACACAAAATGTCAAACAGGGATTTTTATTGGTGAGCAATTAAATGACTGAATCAGTGTTTTGAAATGATTCATTGAATTGAACCGTTCAAAACTGACTGACAGAAATCCACCAGACTACCCAAGTATATCAAATATGATGTTTAAACAAAGAAGCACATTAAAATGTCTGTCTTAACGCTCTCATACTCACAAGTTACAAAAGTATCCCAAAGACACAGATGTAAGAAAACTTCAATTAACAAATTAAACAAAAAATGACCAATGATAGATCACAGCGACATTCACTATGTTACTTAATTGTATATGAGTTGTAGCCATATTTGTACAAGTTGTTTTATGAAGTATTAGTGTCTTAACAACTTTATGCTTATGTCCACCGTTGAAAGTGCCTACAATAGGCACGCGAGTGTCAGAACTGGACTATAGAGAAGTGGAAGAATGACGCCTGGTCCGATGAGTTCTGTTTTCTTTTACATCACGTGGACGGCCGTGCATGTGTGCACCGTTTACCTGGGGAAGTGATTGCACGAGGACACACTGTGGTAGGACGACAAGCCGGTGGAGGGAGTGCGATGCTCTGGGCAATGTTCTGCTGGAAATCCCTGGGTCTGGCCTTTCATGTGGACGTCAATTTGACACGTGCCACCTACCTAAACATTGTTGCAGACCAGGTACACCCCTTCATGGCAATGGCATTCCCATTTAGCAGGATAATGCGCCCTGCCACACTGCACACATTGTTTGGGAATGGTTTGAGGAATATGATGCTGGACCAACATGTCCAATCCATGGTGATTCCACCTCGCAACTTACAAGAACACAGGACACCTTCAGGGGTCTTGCAGAGTCCATGCCTCGGCGAGTCGGCGCTGTTTTGGCGGCAAGCGAGGACCAACAGCATATAAGGCAGGTGGTCATAATGTTCTGGCTCATCGGTGTATGTTTTGTTGCATTGTATTCACATTTAGCGTACCTGCATTTAATTATATCTGTAGTTACACTGTTAACCTTAGCCCTTACCCGAAACCCTAACCCTTTCTGTACCTCAAACTCAGTGGCAGCAAATGTGAATCCTATGAGAATTTTGCAGAACAACAAATAGTTACACAATAAATACATTGTATTGAATGTAATTTAATGTTAGTACGTAGTAGTTAAAGACACCTAATATACAGTGGGACCGTATTTGATATGTGCCTTTGATTATGAGGCATTTTTAAGATGATGTTGTCATGTGATTTCTTAACTGGTGCTCATTGGTTAATATGGGTGTGCTTATATGAAGAGTCTGATAAAGAGCTTGTAGCTCAAAATGTCACATTTCTGTCTCTTGGTGAGCTTATTAAAGTGATTTGGGAGCAACAGAGTGCTGACTTTTGTGTGTTTTGATAGCTTAATTTTATTCTGCCAACAAAATCGTTATGAATATATCATAAATATTCAATATATACTGCCCAGCCCTAAACAACTTTATAAAAGCATTATTAGAGTGACAACAAAGGGAAAAACCCTGTTTAAGTGAACCTCTCCTTTAAGGAATCAAACACAGTTCATAAGTCTCTATGCTGTTTGCCATGTCTCTGTGGCACAACAGTTTACTCTGTACGTGTAATTGGATTGAGTAGAGAATAATGGGTGTTTAGGCTCAACATCCAAGCGCATCCATTACTTCATTATGTTATTGCAAATAAGTAATTTAATCAAAATGTTTGCGCCATTATCAATTCAGGGCTTTTTAACTGTAATATAAACCGTTAGCTAAGTGTCTCTTTGGCTCTGATAACAATGAACAGTGCCCGAGTCAGCATGCGAGCTGATTTGAGTGGTATTTCATAGTGTGCTTGTTTGCGCATGCATGTGTTTAAAAACCTGATGTGGAGTCCTGTTATTCCATTCCGGGACAGGAGTGGAGTTGCCGGTACACTTCTACCTTCCAAATTGGACACACTCCTTGTAAGAGTGTGATTCGGGCTGAGAGAGAAATAAAAGTGTAGTTAAGTCTTCTTGTTGTGAATCAAGCACAACTTCAACAAACACTCTCACTGTTGTGTCGGTATTTTGCATAATATAATTTATTAAAACACATAGTTTGGTTCTGGGTGCTGATTGGTTAACGTTCACAATATAGCACAGTCTCTCATACCTGCTTAAATATCATTGAGTAGCAAAGCGCCTCTATTCTTGAATCGGCTTTTAAATACAAACCACATCATCTTCTTTTCCATCTAAATGACTTAACTGTAGCCCAGCTAATGAATGCTGATTCATCTTTGGATCTAAAAATGGTGAAAAAAACAGCTGTTTCCACTTTCACACGCTGAGCATGAGAGGAAATTCTGCTGCGTGTACCTGGCTGAGCTGGTCACAGAGTTGCGGCGCGTTTTAATCTCGTAGTAGATCTCCACGGGGGAGAGTTTGCGAGAAAACCTGTTGTCTGGACTCCCCAAGACCAGCCGGGGCGACAGACTGTCAGAGGCTTCTTCTTCTGAGAGAGAGAGAGAGAGAGAGAGAGAGAGAGAGAGAGAGACAGAGAGTGTCGATTAAACATCTTGTAGCACTTGTTAACACAGACTTTTAGAGGAAATTGAAAACTGTGCATGATAAAGACAAATGACATTTTCCTGAGTTACTTAGAGAACATTTGCTGAAAAAGAGATCTGCAGGTGCTGTGCGAAGTTTATTGGCTAAAACGGGATCTATTGAACAACCAATTCCAAGTTATCAAAAATACTAAGAACAATTCCAATTGCTGAGAAAGCTAAAAAAAAAAAACTGTTTAATGTGTCCTTGATCATTTCTCAGTAACAATAAGGTTGTATTATTAATTATATATGTACATGAATCAATGCAATAGTTAATGAACTAATAGTGAACAATGCTTTTATGGCAGATTCATGTTTAAGGGATAGTTCACGCAAAAATGAAAATTCTGTCATTATTTACTCACCCTCATGCCATCCCAGATGTGTATGACTTTATTTATTCTGCTGAACACAAAGGAAGATTTTTAGAAGAATATCTCAGTTATGTAGGTCCATACAATACAAGTTAATGGTTTTCAGGCTTTTGAAGCTCCAAAAAGCACATAAAGGCAGCAAAAAGATAATCTATAGGACTCCAGTGGTTTAATCCATGTCTTCTGAAGCGATCCAGTTGATTTTGGATGAGAACAGAGCAAAATATATCTCCTTTTTCACTGTACATTTTGCCATTTCAGTCTCTAGGCACCATCATGACTTCAAGCTCGATTACACTTCCTAGCGCTCTACACATACGCAGAATTATAGGTGGCGGTATAGGAAGTGTAATCGAGCTTGAAACCATCATCGAAAAGGAGACTGAAGAAGTCAAGATTTATAGTGAAAAGAAGTTATATTTCGGTCTGTTTTCACCCAAAACTGATTGGATCACTTAAATGGAATAAAACACTGGAGTCTTTTGTGTTCCCTTCATGTCCTTTTGGAGCTTTCAAATTTTGTTCACCATTCAATTGCATTGTATGAACCTAAAAACCTGAGATATTCTTCTAAAAATCATTGTTTGTGTTCTGCAAAAGAAATAAAGTCATACACATCTAGGATGGCATGACGGTGAGTAAATGATGAGATAACTTTCATTTTGGGGTGAAATAACCCTTTAATATCTACATATACCAATACATTTTTTTTTACATTAAAAGTTGCATGTTATTATCAAGGTTGGGATGGTTACTTTTGAAATGTATTCCACTACAGATTACAGATTACATGTTGTAAAATGTCATTTGTAACATATTCCGTTAGAATTCTCAAAGTCAGTAAAGTATTCTAAATACTTTGGATTACTTCTTCAGCACTGGTAGATTTTTTCACTTGTTTTGACTATAAAAACTCTGTCAGTACAGAAATCAAAATACACATGTTAAAAATACATTATCTGAAAAACCTAAATATCTTATGCAGTGTTGTTTCTAAAACAAGATTAATCAAATGGACTCGGGACTCCTATCCTGAGGTCACCAGAACCGGCTGGATCCAGCTCCATTCCTGCTTGGTGTTGGACTCCACTGCTACGCGTCACTGTGTGATGATGACTAAATGCAGCCGGTGCCAGCCAAACATCACTTCATTCTATTATGATGGACTTCAGAGGATGAACTGATGCCAACTCCAACCATAAGACATGGGATACTTCATATGCCATTGTCTGAACCTTGGACCCCACCAAACCTCACCGAAATTACCGTCCAGGTTGAACTGTGATGCACCTCACTGACCTCTGCCTGCATCACCTCGGTCTATTATTGGACTACACTCTTGAAATGGAATACATTGACTATCAATGAATTGCCAACAAATCCCTTCATCAGTCAACTAACAAAGGACAATTGCATCTATGTGAACTTCTGCAGTTAATCCAGGATGAACATCAAAGACATTAGTCATTAATCTCACAGTTCATACAAAATCTTTGTTTAAACACTGACCCTTAACACTTACTTAGTTTAATAATTTTAAACCATGACTTGCACTATACATAAGTAATATTTGTTAGCCAGAGGAGAACTGGGCCCCACAGTGAGTCTGGTTTCTCCCAAGGTTATTTTTCTCCATTAACCAACATCTTATGTACGATATATATTTATCAGAAATGTTTGCATTGGTTCCAATATTATACCTTCCCCTGTGCTGCAACTATAAGTGCGAAGCATCATCAGCGTGGGAGACCTGGGTTCAGATCCCGAGTAAAAACGAATATATTATTTAAATTTTCTTTATTTGTTTTTCATCATTTTGATCACATTTTAGCTTTCAGAAAACCTTATATTCCATCAATAAATATGATATATTGCATATAATTTGTTTTGTATTTTATATTATATGGTATGCAAAACAGTCATGCCAATGAAATTAAAAACTGAGAGAAATAGAATGTGAGGGAGCACGAGAGAGCAAGAGTGCCACAGGGAGAGGATTAGTTTAGTGAGTGTTAATAATGGGACTCTTGACTCTTTGATATGAAGACAGTAATGACCCCCGCTGGGACCCTCTGTCCACTAAACTCAGCCGATCATTGTAACAATGCTTCTTATCTCAGTGTCTCGCATTCATTATCGTGCTGATGACTCACTGATCCGTAACTTACCAGTGTCCTGGTTGGTTGAATCTGATGTGGAGCTGTTCTCTGACTTGACCGTATTATCTGTGGATATAAACAGTTGTGTGTTATGTAACTGAACCGATACACACACTACAGGAAGTTCATTCACAGAAACACAATGCTGTTGATGCTGTTGTTTATGTCTGCAGTTGCATTTTTGTTGAAATACTATATAGCTGTATATCTGAATAATAATAATAATATTATATATATATATATATATACACTCACCTAAAGGATTATTAGGAACACCTGTTCAATTTCTCATTAATGCAATTATCTAATCAACCAATCACATGGCAGTTGCTTCAATGCATTTAGGGGTGTGGTCCTGGTCAAGACAATCTCCTGAACTCCAAACTGAATGTCAGAATGGGAAAGAAAGGTGATTTAAGCAATTGTGAGCGTGGCATGGTTGTTGGTGCCAGACGGGCCGGTCTGAGTATTTCACAATCTGCTCAGTTACTGGGATTTTCACACACAACCATTTCTAGGGTTTACAAAGAATGGTGTGAAAAGGAAAAACATCCAGTATACGGCAGTCCTGTGGGCGAAAATGCCTTGTTGATGCTAGAGGTCAGAGGAGAATGGGCCGACTGATTCAAGCTGATAGAAGAGCAACTTTGACTGAAATAACCACTCGTTACAACCGAGGTATGCAGCAAAGCATTTGTGAAGCCACAACACGCACAACCTTGAGGCGGATGGGCTACAACAGCAGAAGACCCCACCGGGTACTACTCATCTCCACTACAAATAGGAAAAAGAGGCTACAATTTACAAGAGCTCACCAAAATTGGACAGTTGAAGACTGGAAAAATGTTGCCTGGTCTGATGAGTCTCAATTTCTGTTGAGACATTCAGATGGTAGAGTCAGAATTTGGCGTAAACAGAATGAGAACATGGATCCATCATGCCTTGTTACCACTGTGCAGGCTGGTGGTGGTGGTGTAATGGTGTGGGGGATGTTTTCTTGGCACACTTTAGGCCCCTTAGTGCCAATTGGGCATCGTTTAAATGCCACGGCCTACCTGAGCATTGTTTCTGACCATGTCCATCCCTTTATGGCCACCATGTACCCATCCTCTGATGGCTACTTCCAGCAGGATAATGCACTATGTCACAATGCTCGAATCATTTCAAATTGGTTTCTTGAACATGACAATGAGTTCACTGAACTAAAATGGCCCCCACAGTCACCAGATCTCAACCCAATAGAGCATCTTTGGGATGTGGTGGAACGGGAGCTTCGTGCCCTGGATGTGCATCCCACAAATCTCCATCAACTGCAAGATGCTATCCTATCAATATGGGCCAACATTTCTAAAGAATGCTTTCAGCACCTTGTTGAATCAGTGCCACGTAGAATTAAGGCAGTTCTGAAGGAGAAAGGGGGTCAAACACAGTATTAGTATGGTGTTCCTAATAATCCTTTAGGTGAGTGTATATACACACACACACACACACACACACATACATATTATATTCAGATTTACTCAATTCAGCTTGTTTTGGTGAGAGAAGAAAATCAGGACCTAATAAATGCATCTTTCGCTGTCTGGCAAGGCGATGCAAGACGACTTAAACTGTAATGTGTTTAAAAAAAAATGGATCCACTTTTCTCCTAATTTGGAATGCCCAATTCCCACTACTTAGTAGGTCCTCGTGGTGGCGCAGTTACTCAACTCAATCCGAGTGGCGGAGGACAAGTCTCAGTTGCCTCTGCTTCTGAGACCGTCAATCTGTGCATCTTATCACATGGCTCATTGTGCATGACACCGCTGAGACTCACAACATGTGGAGGCTCATGCTACCCTCCGCGATCCACGCACAATTTACCATGCACCCCATTGAGTGTGAGAACCCCTAATCGTGGCCACGAGGAGGTTACCCCATGTGACTCTACCCTCCCTAGCAACCGGGCCAATTTGGTGGCTTAGGAGACCTAGCTGGAGTCACTCAGCACACCCTGGATTCCAACTCGCGACTCCAGTGGTGGTAGTCAGCGTCAATACTCGCTGACCTACCCGTAATGTGTTGTTTAATGTTATGTTGCTTTGCTGAAGTGCCGCCTATAGCCACTAGAGGCATTGATGGATACTATATCATGTATCAGAGGTCAAAATCTGCAGTTTCAAGAGCATTTTGAATGGTTTCCCCCTTATCATACAGTAAGTGCTACTTTTATGGTCACAGCCACGTTTGTAACGTCGGCTTTCCACATTAATGTGAAAATGACAATGAATAAAAATTCAATAATAGATTTTCTCTGGACTGCCAAACCCTCTACGTTCTGTAGATATCATTATTTTGGGATTGTGCATTTAAATTCAACGTTTTGACCAAGTGTGTGGTCGCACTACTTTTTCTCTGTCTGAATAGGTGGAGCTGTAGATCTAATAACCCTTAGATATAATTAACCGTTATTTTTTGTTCTTCAAAAATCTATGACAGCTGTAAATAATCAATTCTGGTAAGTGACCATGGTATAAACGGGATGATCCACGGCTAGGTGTGCTCAAACAAAGTCTGTAGTCATATTCTTGGATTTTCTTTTAAAAAACAATAAAAGTCTATGATATGTATTCATTTAGATTAGCTACATAGACGTGTGTGTGCTTATTTTCTGAGCCAGAATCATCACTTTCTTAATGACGGAAGGAAACGTGCCAGTTTCTCAACACTTCCTGTCGCACAACACGTATTTCACGTGTCTCATCTAAGATGACTGTTTTTGCGAATGTATGTTGAATAACTTTCTCAAAACACACAAACACATTCAATTGTTCCCACGATTGAAAGCTAGCTCCCCAACCTGCGTGAGACTAAACCAGGACTGTGTCCTGTCTCTCACACTTCACTGCCAGTTCTGATCCTGTCATTTAGTAAAGACTAATTCACGTTAATATAATGCTGTCTGATCACTAATATCTTACAGTTGTTATCAGTCCATCATTGTTACCTACATGATCTCTGTAATGCAAGATAAAAGAGAGTAATCTTACTTCAGTTTTATCTGGTCTAACCTTGCACAGCACAACCTCTGTTAGCTCAGCATCGTTCAGTCTGACCTTTATCCATTCAGCTCAGCCTAATCTATAATTGTTAGGTCAGTTTGATCTTTGTTAGCACAGCTAGATCCCCTCACTTAGACCATGCATACAGTGGCCCCATAAGGTATTTGGGCACTTGAGCCACACCAACAAATGGATGAAATATCATTGCAGTAAACAACATATAATACAAAGTAGCATCTGCAGTGCAAACAAATGGTATTAGAGCCTTTTCTCGGAAATAACTTGACTTTTGGAGCCATTTTTGCTATAACTTTTAAACAAATGGTGTTGCATTTACATTTACATTACATTTATGCATTTGGCAGATGCTTTTATCCAAAGCGACTTACAGTGCACTTATTACAGGGACAATCCCCCCGGAGCAACCTGGAGTTAAGTGTCTTGCTCAAGGACACAATGGTGGTGACTGTGGGGATCGAACCAGTGACCTTCTGATTACCAGTGATGTGCTTTAGCCCACTACGCCACCACCCCTCCATTTCCCACAGATGTCCTACAAGAGTAACCAAGTGTATTTCAGCTCATTATGGACATACATTTTGCCTTAATTTTGAACAATTTATCCATTGTTTTAACGTTTAGAACTTCTTTTTTTGTGAAAGGTTATGCATTGGTTGTCTTGACAATAGATGCCATTTGGTATGACATTTTTAAGTGTAACTTAAGTATTCAAATAGACTTTGGGCCACTCTATGTACACATTTTAAACAAAAATGATGCCGGAAAAAAATGTGTGGCTATATTACTTGTCAACTACCTAAATACAAATGATGGGCATGAAATGGTTTGTTGGTCAATCTCTGTAGTTTTTAAAACCCACCTGTGTGGCATCCTCTATGAACTGTTCGTTTGCCATGTGGAGGATGCTGTTCTGAATCCACATGCCTGCGGAGGGCGCCACTGAACAGAGTTTTCTTTGTCTTGCGCTGAGAGGAGTCCTCTTCCTGAGCCAGTAAAAACATTGTGCAACACAGAATATTTATCTCTAACGTATCCAATACCCAATTAATGTCCTTTGCATCATCTCATATCCACACACCTCATTTTTCGTGTTATATTTGGAACCACTGCGGGACAAACCAACAATCCGGCGCACGAGAGGGGGCTTCTCTCCGGTTTCAAGGGGATATTCGTGAGGAACTTCTCCAGTCAGTTCCTGTCAAAGTATTGAAATCAAACATTAACAAGCATATTTTACAGCAGGCATATCATTTTTTGACACTATTCTTGCAGAATATTATAAATTAATTTAAAATGTATTATATCTATGTATAATATGCAGTTTATTTTATAAAATTAAAATGACTTGATATATGTTTTTGCCACAGTACCCATGAGTTTCTATCTGCCATAGAACACAAAAGGAAATGTCAGGGAGCATGACAGTCCGAGTCACCATTCACTTTCATTGTATGGAAAAAAAGATGCTATAAAAGTGAATGGTGACTGAGACTAACATACTGCCTTTTGTGTTGCATGACACAAAAGACAGTCATACAGGTTTGGAACAACATGAGGTTGAGTAAATAAGGACAGAATTTTCATTTTGGGGGAACTATCCTGAAAATGGCTCACGTGTTGTACAAAACTCCAGACAACAATTGAAAATAAATTTAAAAGGATGTCAAATGCAGAGCGATGATGCAGCCTGTTAAGATGCAAGTATGTGCAAAGATTATCTGGGCATGTGGCGGCATCTCTGCAAAGTCACATGATCTGGCAGCTCACCACATTGCTATTCGCCAATGAGAACAGACTGTGTGTGTGTGTGTGTGTGTGACACTGACCGCCTCCTGTAGACACACTTGTCTGAGTTCTGCTAATCGTGTGTTGAGCAGTGACTGCAGACTCCTGCGTCTATCCTGCAGCTGAACCATCCGCTCAGCACGCTGCTTACTGTCCAAACCAGCCTGCAGATCTGTAGACACACACACACATCATGTTTTATATCATAGCGGAGACCTCCCTTTGACTTCTATTGTTCTTAAAATGTACACTTCAGAGGATTTCTCGTTGAATTGTTCATTAGAAATGAACAAAATATTATTATTGAGCAAGTAAATAAAAGTTATATTAAGCAGTGCCGAAGCATAACTGATGTTTAAAATAAAACAATGTCACAAGAGAGCCCAGAATTTTGTAATGTACCTTTAAATCAGGGTTCCCACAGTCATGGAAAACCTATATACAATATCATGCAGTTTTAAAATGATGATTTCCAAGCCTGGAAAAGTCATAGAATTAATCAAATATATGAAAAAAGATTTCATTGGCTGAAAAAAGTTCTTTGTGGGTGTAATCTCACAAGGGGTCGCTTACATAAGACACATTTTTTTTTTTTTATTAATGCATAACGGATTAGAATAAAACGTGTAAAACAAGATGTGTTTTTAACACTTTACACAATATCTCAGAGATGCTGAAATTAACAGTAGCTGGGTTTCCATGCATGTATCTTTATGCAAATTTTGGGATATTGCATATCAATGCTATATGAAAACATGAAGATGCAAATAAAATCTTCAAAATGCAAATAAAAAAACTAGGGCTGTCGATTGAATGCATTAATTCAGTGTGATTAATTTTACAAAAAGTAACGCGTTAAACAATTTTACACAATTAATCGCAATGCCCCCAGACCGTAATAAGGAAGATTCCTGAGAAATGCAAGCTTGTAGTACCACCTGTTTACTCCAGAGGGCAGTAAGTGGTATTTCAGCTTTATGAGCAATGCACAGTTTACACAGTGAAGAAAACACTTCAGTAGGCAGAACAACACAAACATACGTTACGTTAAAACACTCGAAGGAGCGCAAATGCGGTCTAAGGGATCTCAAGATGTGTTTAAAGATTGAGTATTAAACTATATTTAACTTGACTCAGTGACGTAAACATTTTATGTTTATTTTGTGTATTCTGATAGTCCGGACTCAAATAAAAGAGCCACAGTGGTTCAACTTCCATTTTAATTTCTATTTCTATTACATGAGATGGAAATGCTGCTTTAATAGCAAATTGCTTTTGCGATATTCATATTTAACACATCAATTAAATTCGTAACCTGGATGGAATTGTGTGAACGGCCCCTTACCCTAAAATTTTCAGACACCTTTTATTATTTTTATTTAAAATAAGTGTATCATTTCGGTTTTCAAATATGTTTCTTAAAAACTCCCTCGTCTCCCATTGGTCCTTCAAACAGATAGTCCCATTCCAAACTCACTCACTTGATTAATAACTTATGGGTATATGTAGTTAAATTCTCATTTGTAAAAAGACATGTGCTTATCAACACTCAAAACCCACAACCATATAGGAGGTGCTCACCAGGGCCTGTTATCAGGTGACTTTTGACCTCCATGTCATATGTCTTGCGTGTCACCTCGCCACCTCTTGATTGTAAGTTTACCTACAGAGATAGAAAGAAAATAAACAAAACGTGACACTGACTAATCTAATCCACAGAAGATGCAGAGAATCAGCTAATGTAAAAAGTTCAGCTACAGTATGTCACTCACCTTCTTACCTTCTTGTAACAGTCATGTGTGGCCACGAAGTCAATTTTCTGCTGAGTGCAGCTTGGCAGCGCTGCAATACTGCAACTGGCCTGAGGGGGAGCCACTGTGCTGCTGCAGCTCAATGCTTTACAAACTCAATGCCCCTGAAACATAAAACAAACCATGAGGGCCATGACAGACAAATGTGCTTTGAAGATATTATTTCTCAGCGATGTTTCATCCATACTTTCATTATTTCACCTACAAGTCGTTAGGATAAATAAAAATAGACACAAATGAGACAATTGTTGACATACAGTAAGAGTAAAAAAATAAATAAAAATGTGGATGGCATAGCTCAGATCACAATTTGATGAGAAATTTTTGAGTTCATATTGAAATCTCTTGAGGCTTGATCGCATACGCTGGCATCTTGGCAAATCTGAGCACAGTTTGAGACTCTACAGGAGACACATGTATCGCAAGCACTTTTGACATTTAGTCACATGCTGGATATTAATTATTGATATCTAAAATACAATTTTAAATAGTGAAAATGCTAATTGTTGATATCAGTAAAGCAAATACATAGCACAAGTGAAATATGGGGGACCAAATGTGACAAAATTATATTTCTAAGTACACTTTTTCATTTTTTCTTTGCAAATATAT
The DNA here is from genome assembly GCF_025860055.1 of Xyrauchen texanus. Classification (NCBI taxonomy): domain Eukaryota; kingdom Metazoa; phylum Chordata; class Actinopteri; order Cypriniformes; family Catostomidae; genus Xyrauchen; species Xyrauchen texanus. Next base: position 37,195,193 of record NC_068302.1, read on the forward strand.
TTATGTATATTTAATATATTGTCAAATTCAGTCCTCAACAGTAAAAACGTTAATTATAATTATAAAAAAAGCATTACTCTCTGAATTACCCTTTCTTGATTTCAAAAAATTGAATTTCAACAAGTAAAAACTATTATATAACTGCATTTTCAGTAGTTGTAATAATCACAATTATTCCTAGTCAAAACAGAGTTACAGATACAATAATGTTTCTTACATGCTGACATTCCAATTTTAAATATCAGCCATGTACTTTCTAACATAAATACTCATTCAAATATTCATTCCTGGTGAAACTAGTGAAAATGCAATTTTTTTTGATGTTTGTAAATGTATTGCAACATTTTAGATTTGGTATTTCAGATATCTGGAAATGGATTTAATATATCAATAAACTGAAGAGTAATTAAAGACATCTTCAAAGGCTTTTATTACTTATTTATTATTACTACTAATAATCATCTTACAGATATGTGAAATTACCATTGTCAGAAGTGAAAACCAAATTACATTTACAAAAATTGGCAGTTACTAGACATAATTCAAGTGTTGATATCAGGAAAATGCTTTGCACTAGTAACAATGTAACTATTGATTTAACAAAATTATAAATTTCACTAGAAATGAATACATTGAAATTTCAACTAGTTAGAAATAAATTATGGATATCTGTAATTGAGTTTTGAATGACAGATCATTTTGAAATTCAATTAGTGAAAATGTATTTACAGACGAGTTGAAATTCCATTTTTGATATCAAGAAAGGGCATTTCCATGAGTAATTATAACATTTTTAGATCAAGAATCAACACTTTTACTAGTGCAAACCTAACTGGTATAAAGAAGGAGCATTTTAACTAGTGAAAACTGAATTATAGATATCTATAGACCCAGTTCATATCCTGCCCATGATTAAATGGCGAAAGGGCTTGCAATACACATGTGGGTTTACTGTAGTTTTTTTCTCAGGAATTTTTTATTTTATTTATTTATTTTTTTTTAATCAAGAAACAATTGAGTTTTTAAAGAGATCTCATTGTGATTTTTCTTTCTTCTAGGATAGGTCAACTGTGTCATGGAGGATAACAAAATAGTAAAGCATTTTTAGGTGCACAAAGTTGAAGATATAAGATGTTATTATGGCTTTAAAGAGTAAGATGTTCAGACAGAGTGGCGATACGAAAATATGCATGACTAGCTTGCGTGGCTCATCAATTTGAGATTTCAGGGTCTCTCGTGTAACGCAATTATTTTCACTTTTCCAAGACCTTTGGTTGACCCAAGTCTGATTCGCATCTGATAGTTTAAAGTGCACTTCCCCCAATCATATTCACATGGCTTGGCCAATGGGAACTCTGGACAGGAAGTGGCTCATGAAGCAGGAAGTGAGTGTGGGAAACAGAAATGGGAGGCTCAGACTGACATACAACAACAATACAGAGAGAAACCCTCACACAAAAAAACTCTCTCAGGGCACGAGTCATTTCCTAGGACCAGCCATAAACAAGGAGCCGCATACAATGAGGAGAAAGGTCAAAAACCTCACAATTGCGTGTTTGAAAATGGCACCTAACGCCATTTCCTGCCACCAACGAAACAAACACCAAAACCACAAGAATTACAAATGTTTCCAGCTTCCAATGTAGTTATTTATGCTCAGAAAGTGGTGGCCCAACAAGTACTTATTATCTCTGCTGCGTGAGATGGATCGAGAGCAGCTCTGTCATTGAGATTGCGTGAATGATAGGTGTCTTACAAAAATGTACAAAAATAAAGAAAGATCAACAGTCCACCTTATAGTTCAATCTTTTATGGGACTAACTTAAAGGAATAGTTCACCCAAAAATGTCAGCCATCACTAACTCATCCTCATGTTTTTTTTGTCTGTGGAACACGAAAGAAGAATTTTAGAAGAATCTTAAGGCAGCTCTTGCCATTCAACAACAGTTCATAGTGATCACATCAATCAAGCTGCAAAAATAACAAAATTGTGTACTTTAAACTCATATGACTTTTGTGCTATATGTCAAGTCTTCTGAAGCCATATGATAGCTCAGTGTGAAGAACTAACCATAAATGTAAAACTTTATTCACTAATAATCTTGCCTTCCCCCGAAGCAAATCTAGCCAGCGTCCAGAATTTACAAATGAAAAAAATATTTTTTGGCATCAATGATGAAACATAACGGACCTTTTTTTTATATAGTTACAGATGTGGGCTATATACAAGCTTGAGGAGGTGAAGATTATTGGCTCTATTTTCGTGACAGAGCTTGGGTGTTTGCGCTATCGGTGGGTGTATGAGTGCAAACTGTGGGCTTAAATGTATATTAAGAAATGGCGCAAAAGCCAATTTTCCTGAGAAATAGATAATTGCGGCAATTCAGAGTATACACTACACGATTTTAAGCCCGATTTTTGCTCGCCGACAGTTTTGTGGAGATCACCGACAAAAGCATGAAATCGTAGACAAATCGGAGCTCGCTCCTGTGAGCGATGATCGCAATGTATGAACTATCAAAGACGCAATTTGAGAGAATCACCGACGCGTCGCCGATGTCAGAGAGATATCTAGAATGTTAAATATCTGGACCCGTCTGCGATTCCAAATCGTGCAATGTGAAATATGTTTTGACTGAATACAACTGCAGCGTTGACCTACAGCCAATGAGAGAGCAAGAAACGGGGCATGGGAAGTTTCAGTGGGAGGAGTCCTGATGTACCTGCAACAGAACATCAACTAGCATGTCTGCGATATCAAGAAAGTCTCATTGGACCGAAGAAATGGAGGAAAAATTTGTGGAACATTGGCATAAGCACCAGTGCATATTTGATGTTTTATCTGAACACACGACAACATAGTGTATTAAATCCACTACGTCATCAAAACTTTCAGAACACTGGACTGCCATGCATCTCCTGCCCAATTCAGCTCACCCTGTGTATGAGTGTGTGTATGTGAGGGAGATACAAGTTATATCGCCCTCTTGTGGTCTCCCAATGCTTTTATGCCAGACTGACAGACAGAGCCAATTGAGTGATTTGGAAAGCACGCAAATTGGGCTTCTAATTTAAATGTCGGCACATTTTTATATATCGATGCCTCAAAAATATATTGATAAAATAACGTGTAGATAAATAAATCGATATATCGATATTTTATGACATACCAACTTATTAGTCATTAATGGGGGAATAAACTTTATGATTCTTAATATAGGCTTTATTTTCTTGAAGTTCAGGTAAAATTTATTTTTTCTTCACGAGACTACTCTTACACCATTTCACAGCATTCACTGCAGATATCACCTAATTCTACAAATGTTTTGATCAAAACCTTTCTTAATATTTTTTCTTTCTATGTTGTCTGTAAAGTTATTTTTCATAACAGCAGAACATTATATGCTGATCTCATGCTTATACTGAACAGTTCAATGAATTTGGAGTATGTTTTTCTTTTTTTCATTATGATTTTGCAAGCCTGCATTAATTTGAAAATATAAATATACACCAGAAAAGCTCTGCATTGTGTGTGTGTTTGAGATTTACCAAATGTCAGGAGGTTTGCCAGCATTCCTCACTCTCATGTCAGAGCCTGCATTATCACTCCTGTTCAGATGTTCATGTAGAATCTGTCAATTTTTGTCTGAATTAATTCCTTAACCATCTCTCTTATTTACTCTTCAAGTGTTGCTTAATACGTGAAACTTAAAGGGACCATATGCACACTTTTGTAGCACACTTTTGATTTTTTCTCTGATGTCCAGTTATAATGTAAGGTTTCTTTTTACATGACCATTTCCAGGCTGTTTTTGCTACTGTACCTTTAAGACTTCTATATGTAAATGATCTCTGTTATGATTAGCATAACTCCTAGTCTTTAATGATAATGAGCATTTTGAACATTCTCTACATTATACACTCATTGAGCACTTTATTAGGAACACCTGTACTCCTACTTATTCATGCAATCATCTAATCAGCCAATTGTGTGGCAGCAGTTGAATACATACAGATACAGGACAGGAGCTTCGGTTAATGTTCACATCGACTATCAGAATTGGGAAAAAAATAGATCTCAGTGATTTCAACTTTGGCATGATTTGGTTGTAGCCAGACGGGCTGGTTTGAGTATTTCTGTAACTGCTGATCTCCTGGGATTTTCACGCACAACAGAGTCTAGTGCATGGGTCAGCAACCTTTTTGACATGGAGTGTCATTTTTTTTTATTTTCCAGGTCAATGGATGTGCCGACAAGTGTGCTTGCACGCACTACATGAGTTTGTTGGGTATACTGCAGTCTTGTCACATTTTAACTTTTTGTTTAGCCTCCCATTCAGCTCATTAAACATGGTGCGTGATCATATGGAAGGATTACATCAAGATGCAGTATAGAATCTCATATGAATAAAATCGTCTACTCCTCTCTTGCTGTTGCTGGCGTGCCAGTGATTACCCCTCCGCATGCCAGTGTTGGCACGTGTGCCTTAGGTTGCCGACCCCTGGTCTAGAGTTTAGTCAGAATGGTGCCAAAAACAAAATGCATCCAGTGAGTGGCAGTTCTGTGGACGTAAACGTCTTGTTAATGAGAGAGGTCAATAGAGAATGGCCAGACTGGTTCGAGCTGACAGAAAGTCTACAGTAACTCAGATAACCACTCTGTAGAATTGTGATGAGCAGAATAGCATCTCAGAATGCACAACACGTAGAACCTTGAGGCGGATGGGCTACAACAGCGGAAGACCATGTTGGCACGAAGACCTTAGTGTTCCTAATAAAGTGCTCAGCGAGTGTTTATCAACTGCTTTCATTTTAAAAGAGTAAGGAAATGCTGTTTGGCAAGATTAAAACCCTGGCTTTGTCATTCTGCATATTCTTACGTCAATCTTTCTCCTTTCCTCCTCCTGTTTACAGTTCCTCAGCGAAATTCTCTTGCCTGATGCTTGCAAGCATTTTAGTCTTGATATTTCACATAACATCAACAATTTCATATTGAGACAGAGCTGCATTTTTTCCCCTCATGACTACAGAATGGCCTCCTCTGGGGAGCACAATTTCTACTAAATCAATGAAGAGATGGTATCAGCAGATTTTTTTTGCTCCTTGGACTCGGTGTGACCTCTCATCCCGGCGGGATCTGACAGACGTGTGCTCCGCCATTCTGTGTCTCCGGTAATTAATCCTTCACTAATGAGGAAGTGTGGACACAGTGTATCCACATCACCGCTATGACACAGGCCGGATTCAAACCATGAGCCAAAAGCTCATATATTTGTAAGGACAGATTGCGTCATCTTTGACTGGCTACTTCATTTCGATTATTTTACACTATAAAGGTCACTGAAATGACAGCTATACTCAATTATTACAGGATAATGGATAATAGGATAATCATAACTAATAGCATGAACTTATATATTGTAAATACAAAATTAAACTAGTTTGATAACATAAAAAACCTAACTTAGCATTGTTGCCAACAATGCTAGGGTGTTTACTAGGGCTTTGCTATGCTGCTAAAGCATTATGAGTGGTTTTTAGCATGTTGAGAGGGTGTTTTGTGGTAAGGTTGGGTAAAAATATAAATTGCCTGATGCATCGCAATCTTCATGTAAACAATCGCTGATTCTTAAATCCCAAGATCAAGCTTTTACTCTACGTGCAACCCTTTACTACAAGGAAATCAAATCGCATTTGCAACCAAATTTCGCACTGTGACTAAAATGTATATATTTTTAACTGGATGGAAAATGTTTACATTTCACTCACCAGTAAATGTGTACTATAGTGGGGGAGTTTTCAGCAGCAAGATCCCTTCACTACGTGTTGAGAGTAAAAGTTTGGTTTGACTCATTAAGTGTAATGTGGGTCCAAAGAGGAGATCCACGTGACCCATTTGTCATTGAACAATGTCTCTTTTAATACCCTTTATTTTCTCTACAGTCAGTTGTTGATCAAAACTACAAATTAAACATCTATTCATCTTTTTCTATCCCCCTTTTCACCCCAATTTGACATTGTGCTCATATGCACTCAAATTCCTCGTGGTGGCGCAGTGACTTGCCTCGATTTAGGTGGTGGAGGTCAAATCTCAGTTGACCACGCATCTTATCACGAGGCTTGCGGAGCGTGTTACAGCGGAGACTTGGCGCATGTCTAGTCACTGCGACTTCCACGCACAACTCGCCATGTGCCCCATCGACAGCGAGAACCACCTTATAGCAACCACATGACCCTATCCACCCTAGCAATAGGGCCAGTTGGTTGCTTTGGAAGCCTGGCTGGAGTCACTCAGCACACCCTGGATTTGAACTTGCGATTCCAGGTGTAGTAGTCAGCGTCTTTGCTTGCTGAGCTACCTAGGCCCCCCAAAAAGGGATATTATAACTGAAATATACCCAATTTAATCGATATTAAATCTAATAAAATGCTTGTGAATCGGAATAAAATCAGGAAATCTGTATAAATACCCAGCCGTATTTTGTAGAGATGCTCCGATCAGGGTTTTTACAGCCAATACCGATTTTCTTGTCATCTGATTGGCAGACCCCGATCACTAAACTTTTATCAGGAGCTCTGTCATGCTCACAGTCACTGATAACTGAAATTTCCTGCTAGCATAGTTGTTCCCTAGATTTTGCTGGGAAAAATACTGTAGGTTGGTTAATTGATAATCAAATGATCAAATGATGAGTAAAATATTTCAAACTGAATAAAGACCATTTCACAGCATGCTCCAGTTTCCCATTTCCATGTCTCATGTGAAACGCCATATACTTTACACAAGCTTTTCATATCCGCCATACTTCTGACACTGCTTTGTTCCGAACTGCTTAATCAAGACTGTTGTCTTACAACATTCTGCCTGTTTTCCCCACACACCAGTGATAAAATGATGGTGATGCTGAAGTCTTAAAGTAGCCATCGGTGATCAGATTTTGCGATCAGCCAAATAGTGAGATTACCAATCAGAGTCATGGGAAGTAAATAGTGCCCGATCGATTGGAGCATCTCTAGTGTTTTAGGAGGTTGCCACTGCATTGCACAGTTTTTACTTAGTTTTGAGGTGGTTAATTACAGTACTGGCCCAAGTCAACAATTCAGTAAAAAACCACCTTGCAAAAACGAACATCACCCAACAACCCTCTTACAACACCCTGGCAATCACCCACAACACCATAAAAACCATATACTGTAGTAACTCACTATAAACCACCCACAGCACCCTAGCATCATTGTGGCCAGTTTTGTAAGGGCAAGCAGCACCACTTAGATTTTACTCAGTTGAAATAATCTACACTCACTGAGCACTTTATTAGGAACACTATGGTCCTAAAAAGTGCCCGTCATGGTCTTCTGCTGTTGTAGCCCAGCCACATCAAGGTTCGACCCGTTGTGTATTCTGAGATGCTATTCTGTTCACTACAATTGAACAGAGTGGTTATCTGAGTTACCGTAGACTTTGTCAGATTCTCCTCTCTCATCAGAAAGGCATTTCTGTCTGCAGAACTCCCACTCGCTGGATGTTTTTTGTTTTGGGCACCATTCTGAGTTTCCCTCACAGTCCAAAAAGACATGCAGGTTAAGTTAATCGGAGACCCTAAATTGCCCATAGGTGTGAATATGTATGTCTGTGTGTGTTGTCCTGTGATGCACTGGGCACCTGTCCAGGGTGTTTCCCTGCCTTCGGCCTGAGACAGCTGGGATAGGCTCCAGCCCTACCCATGACCCTACATTGGACAAGAGGCTTTAGAAGATTAATGTAAGGATGGACTGCAGGATGTCATTCTGTCTTACATCTCCTTTTGTGTTCCACAGAAGAAAGAAAGTAAAACATGTTTGGAATTACATGAAGGAGATTAAATGATTCAGAATTTTCATTTGTAGATGAACAATCCCTTTATAACAAGTTCAAATACACAAAGCAATGAGAACAAAATAGAATGGGGCAGAAATGGAAGTCTATGTTTACAACACATTCCTAGAGATTTTGAGGTTTCCACTACAACCAAAATGCCAAAACACCACTAAAATAACCAAAACAACCATTCCTCTTTTGAGAAAGACAATGTAAATCTGGTAAACCAAGTATGCTATTTAATGGTAGAGAATCAAGTAACTGCATAATGGATAACTTTTAAACCAAAGAGGATGTAATTCAAACAACAGGATTCTTTAAGCTTAAGCCTGTCATTTCTGCATCGCTGGCATCAGCAAATGGAATTGCAAAAATCATAATTGTTTTCAAAACAATTTTCCAAAACATTCCCACTGTCTGACAGACGCTCCTGCCTCAAACTTAAACTACTGGTTGGGACAATGTTGCCATGTCAGGCTGATTGGGGTGCTCAAACAAACATTAGTGTTTTGATTGAGGCTCTATGGCACTATGTTTACAATTTTCAGGGATTCAACCTCTTGATGGTTTGTCTCTGCATTTTGAGCAGGGATAGGAAGTATTTTAACATCAATAAAATTACATACTTTACATTTAAACAGGATGGAACCAATGAAATTCCAGTCTTTTTTCCATTGATGTACAGATTTAAACTGCACAACTTCAGAACAATGGAATCAAAAGCATAATGTGCCTCCTTCAAAATCTGCTTTCCTTTGGTTTTACTTCTGAGGACATGTGGTGTGTACACAGTAAATTGCTAGACACATTAGCTTGACTGCATGTTTCTATGTTTAACGAGCAGCAAGTCTCTTCGAAACTAGTTTCAAAGTACTAGCGACTACATTTCATCTCGAGAGACTGGGAGTGTCCACCACAATGAAGATGAAAAAGAACCATGAAAAGAAAGCAAAGTACCTTCCAAATCCCATGAGGTCTGCAGTCATTTATCTCTGCTTTACAGATAAATCAGGTCTTGGCCTTTATGTGCCAGTCAGGTTATGTCAATTAACCTTTCAGTCATACTGAACTTTTGGCACAGCTGATGAAGGAAACACAGGCCGATGAACGTTTTACTCTACACCACGCATCATGAGGTTACAACAGCTGATTTGCTTTTAAGGGATTCAGATGTTGCTCTTTCATCACACACAAGACCTAATGGAGTTCTCAGCTGGTTAATTGTTCATTTAAGTACCAATCTAGTCTCAAGTGATTCCGCTAATACATGTTAGGAGGAGAAATGAAAACAGACTGTAAATGAGTCAATGTTCGACCATGGAAGAATTTGATGAGTTCATATAGGACTTTTGACTTTGCTATATGGGCAAATCTGAGCACAGGTTGAGACAATTATTTTCTCTTACACAAGTTTGCTTCTCAAGTAAATGTATCTTGTTTTAAGGATGAATAGATAGTTTACAGTAAAGCAAGACAAAAAATACTAAGAAAATGATGTTGTTGTGCTGAAACTGTAAAGGAGACGTGAGATTACTGAGATCTCCGGAGACTGATCTGAGAAGCAGGAGACTTATAAGTCTCTATTTGCTCGACATTTAATGTTGTTACTGTCCAGGAAACACAAGTTCCAGACTGATCTCATAGAGCAGTGGGTTGACTTTTCTATAGCTAAAATCGCATGGTGTATGGGCACATATGAGCTCCATTTTCCAGGTGAAATGTCCACAGAGGTGCACCAAAAGAGAGTTGTGAAGCATGTTGCTTTTCAGCTCTTCAGGCTGTAGGAAAACAGTGAAGAGAAATGCACATTTTATAAATCGTACCCCCAACCCAAACCCCAAACCTAACCCTATCCATTAGTTGAGTACAAATGTAATGTTAAGGGGAAAATGCTTAACTTCTTAATTGCTCTCGTCCGATTATGTAAACGCAATTACCTGGAACTCCCACACTGCTGACGCAATTCGCTTCCGGGCATGTAAACACACTAGAGCAGATGCAAAAATGTCTAATGGGAGATGGAGGTCGTCAGTGAATCGGCATAATGTGGCCGTTCCTAGTATACTGGAACACTTTGAAACAACATGTTGACTTCCTGTGTGATCATGTTGCAAGTTCACACCTTGATGCTCTCTGCTATTCCTCGCAGTAACCCAAAGATCTGCTTTGCCTCCACCCTTGAATGTCTCGGCTCAGCAGTCTGGGTGGAGAACACAGTTCCTCTGACTGGCAGCAACAACAGCTCCAGCTGAGAGGAGTCAGAGCAGCTACAGACAGCAGATGGCCCCAACATATCACCCAGCTCCCACCATTTCATCATCTCCACCCAAACCAAATGCATGCATCACATTCACTCTTAACAGACTAGGAATAAGATGCTAAAAAGGCCGGAGGGTACTGTAGAGTTACAGAAGGTGACAAGTTACTTCGAGAACCTGAGCCCAGCGTTTGTTGGGCCAATTCTGCTGATCCAGAGCCATGTGCATCTGGGCACTGTAATATTCCCTTTGGATGCAGATATCATAATGCAGTTTATACTTTTGCATTAAAAGTGGACAAAAATGGCTGCCATTTATGCCTGAGGTTATATTCATATTCATCCTTTTAGTCAAATGTTTCAGTGAACTGCAAATTTGCCACAAATAATTTTAGTACGGTGTCGTTGATACACAACGCTATACACAGTCTAACAAATGCAACAAAATGTAGGTGTCATGAGATGCGTTTTTTTAAAGTTGACTTTTAAGTTGACAGTGTCGTAAAAACACTGCTCTCATGGCATGAGGCACTGAAAAAGCAGTAAGACAGTGAGGTTCATAACTATAAGATATCAACTACGTTTACATTGAAAAACAATTATAAAATGCCGTGTAGACAGACTAATAATACGTCTCTTGTGTGATCGGCCCGCAAGATAGGATATATATGTGGCAAATCCATCTACCAAGTGTGTTTTCCTCTTGGAAGATGTAACTTTTGGAGAGTTTCCTAATCTGCAATAAGTTGCTAAAATGTTGAATGTTAGAATATACAGAATGCCATTTAGTAGATCTTTTTACTAGAGGTCGATCGATATATCGGTTTTGCCTATTAATCTGCACTGATAACAGATCATGGAATTTAACACATCATCAACATAAAGCTATGTATACAGTACACGTCATTATTTAAAGTAATTAATTTGTTGACTAGATGCTGCATTAGTAGAGAACAGTAATATGTTTGCCAACAAGGCTGAGAAGACGCTAACATTAAAGCTAAAACGGTTAGAACGATGTGACAAAAATACATGCAAGTCTTAATCAAATGTTTAAATGTCACGATTGTTACCATCTATTACCATCTATTTGCATTAGATTATATCCAGCTGGTCACATTTATGCATTCGTTAGCCAGATAAGTTGCATATTTAAAGCTAGTGACGTGAGAAAGCAAATTCTACATGCAGTCCAGAGAAACGTATATATTTATACTGTGTATAAATGAACTATTCCTGTCTTTCTACCGTATTAATAACACTAAATACAGACTCAATTCAGTACCCATGAGCTGTCTTGTCAGCAGCTGCTTTCCAGCTCTCATGTGGCCTTTGTATACTCATGCAAGAAGAGAGCTTGCAGTACGTGATTGCGACTGTGTGTCTGCAGTAAGTAACAAATATTTAGATATATAACCCTGAAAACAAGGAGTAATAAATACAGATGTATTTAAAAAATTTGCCAGGACATTTGCGTGTTAGCAAAACTCTTAATTAAGACATGATGCAATAAACATAGCAAACATTAGGTGATCTAGATATAATTTTTCATCTCAAAGTGCCAATTTTGCTTGTTTACAACCTGCTTTCTTGTAAATTAACTTAAGCACCCGACGAATCAATGAATACAGTATACAGTCGTGCAGAATGTGTCAAGCTACGGAAAGTTGAGCGGGACAAAATAGTGGGGGTTTTTTTTATCGCGTTTTAGAGCATTGAGACTGTTAAAAGCATGCAATTTCTAATCTTCGAGCATATCTGAGGTAAAAGTTAGTGAGACTTTTTTAGTTTACTATATAAATGACATTTATAAAGATGTATTCAGGTTTTTATTATAAAGTGTTTTATATTCTGATATTTCATCAAAGGATGGCCCATATCCACAGAGGTCTGTGCTAAGCCACGAATGTCCACTGACCCTAGTACTGCCCCAGCCGGTTGGGTATTTCGTTGTCCGGAAAAATATATCACGTGTGTGAATACATTTGTTTTGTTCCATCCTTTATAATAGATATATATATATATATATCTATTATATCTCCAATTACATCAGCAACCCCCATGCTAAGGGATCTGTGAATATTCTTGCTTTAGTGAGTTTTGCATTAAAACTGTAATTCATTTATAAGTGATCAAAAAAATTATATATACAAGTAACCAACTTTCCATTTACCATCAGACAAGAATCTGTCTAATCATGCAGGTGGAAAATTACTTACACAAATGAAGACAAAAACAATTGTAAATGTAAAAAATTATAATTAAAATTATGATAATAAAAATCAATGAAAACTAAATCATGGTTCGAGGTGTTTTTGTATTATTTTATGCTTTAATCGCAGAGTTGTGTTCACAATGAACTGCACTGTGGAAATAAAGCGAACTGAACTCAAAAGCACCTCCTGAGCTGAGATGTCTGAGGTCTTCTGCAGCACTCATACATGATACTTTTCTTGCAAAAATATTTACATTTCAGAAGACAGAAACAAAGAAAGAGTGAGAACCTTTAACATGAAGACTGCATGCCTCCGTACAAACTTACATGCGCACAGACGGCTTTGTTGTCATCTGTTCTTAATAATATAATAGCATAATATAATAATATAAAGCATAAAATTATCATAATATGTTATCAGAGATTTAGGAAAAATGCTAAGTTGAAATACGGACTTCTCCGAAAACAATGCTACATCCAGAATATTCAACTTTTAAATGTCCGTTACAGGCCAGAATTTTTGTTTGTGTTTTGGCCCGTGTGATCACACCCACTGGCCATTTCCCAATAGTATTTCGACACCCTGTGTTGCCAAATTAGTAACAAGTTAACGGGCAAATACAGCATGCTGCAACCATGGAAGCAAGCAATACATCTAGCTAACATTAGCAGAGTCCACATGAGCCGGTTTATAATTTGCAAACAATAAAAACATTGCAAATATATACATTAGCTGATCGCTTGCCATTGTCAGTTTGCTTGTTCCTGTTGCGTGTCCTCAATCATGGCAACCCATGTGATCTTCATAGTCACCTTCAGGAGGATTTCTAAGATGTTGGATTTAGGAGCTACTTTTAGCATTAAAATGATTCATGAATTACCCTTAGATGAACATTTTAGGAGTCCTAAAATTAGGAGTGACCCGCCCCTATTTTTTAAGAATTGCTCCTAAATTTCTGTGTTAGAAGCTATTTTTAGCCTTATGATTTTTTGTGAATACGAGCCCAGAACAACAAAATATTCTACATCCGTTTACTTTCCAGATTATTATCCACCAGAGCAAGGAGTGTATTGTTTCAACATGCTTGTAAAGAAAACAACCACAAATGCACCATGTTAAAAACACCCCCGACTGATTTCACTGTGTACATAATCGCAAGCCTTTTGTTCACCCTACGGGCGATATGTGGCTCGTTTATCTCACATCCAAAAACCTTTCTTTACATGAAAGTCTTTTAAGTCAGGTACCGGTACATCTGGACAACATCTGCAGCTACAAAGGGCTGAGAGTGTGCAACATGAAACTACCGCGGCACGTTATAGCGATACCACAACACTGGAGACATCTTCAACAACAACAGCCCTGCAGTCTGATCCACATCGATTCAGAGCCAAGCATCATATTAAATAAACATTCAATATAACAACACAAGGATGATGGCCTTCAAAGAGTCGATTTAGGCAATTGTGGTAAATTGTTGTGAGCATTCATCTGCTGTGGTACTCAAAGACCACACAGGGATTCACAAATCGTTCTGAAACATCAATAGACTAATTCAGGTTTTCATAACAGTGGTTCAGAATGCAGAAGCTGCTTGAAATCAGATGGTGTGTGTATGGGCAAGATTTTTGTATGGTGTTCTGATGCCTGAAGAAAATGTATGACTTTCTTTTAGGCCTTTGAAGTCACTTCTGAACATCTAAGCGATTAATCAAAGTAGGTAGAAACAATATAGCAACAAGTAGCTTTAAAAGGAAACATAACATCACTGTAAAAGTGTTTCAAAAAATTAAATAAAACATATCTGAAGAAAACGTGTGATGCTAGATCGTGCTAAACTCGCCGCCCGCCACATGCTAGGGTGATATGGTTGCTTGCGGTGCTGTTGATTTGCGGTTGCTAAGGTGTTCAGTGGTTGCTAGGAAGTTACTTACTGGACCATGTCGCTATGATATGATAGTCCCTAAATATGGCTTAAGTCCTTCCTTCAAAGTAGGTCTATGGCATTTTTTATTCAACATGATCAAATGGGAAATCAACTTGTTGGTTCCGAAACTTCATGTGCTCTGAAATTAGCAGTGCAATAACTTATTTTCAAGACGTGTATTTTTGTCTTGTTTTCCATCAAAAATATTGAAACATTCTTAAAACGTGATTTATTTACTTGACAAGCAACTGGCATATTTTATAACTGGCGATTTTAAGTCTTGTTTTGAGATAAATCTAATCAAATTTAGTGAGATTTATGCTTAAAACAAGAAAAATATATTTGCCAAAGGGGAAGAAAAATCTACTTAATTCAAAAGAAAAACATTTTTTTTTTTTTTTTTTGTTTTGTTTTTTGCTTACTCCATTGGCATTTTTCTTTTTCGTTTTAAAGTTTCTAAAGTTCACAAACTTTTGTCTTAATCTTATCTTAAAACAAGACTTAATATCTTATCCCATTTTGCTTGCCAAGTAAATAAATCACGTTTTAAGATTGTTGAAATACTTTTGCAGGAAAACAAGACAAAAATACTTGTCTTGAAAATAGTTAATTTTCCAGTGAAACCCATTCAGCTGATTTACTACAAGCGCAATTCTCACAAATTTTTGCATCCATTAAAATTTGAATATATTTCCCTCTAGCACGTTACACAAGCAACCTCGAAGACACCGATTCTAGTCCTGTGAAAACCAGGAAGTAACATAGGTTGCATTTTTGCTCTAAAATTTAATTTTTACTCCACTGATGATTAGATTTAGAGTTGGGGTTTGGGTTAGAGGGTACAGTTAATAAAATATGGATTTTTGTTAACTGTATTATATAATTTGTAATGACAAAATCAACTAGCAACTCTGTGGACAAATTGACACATAAGTGCACATAATTTCAACAACACTTCCAGCTTTGGCCACTAGGGCAGTGATTCAAATTACGGTAGACACAGACCAATTTCAGCAACAACACAACATTACAATTGTACAGAGTGGTTATCTGAGTTACCGTAGTCTTTCTGTCAGCTTGAACCAGTCTGGCCATTCTCTGTTGACCTCTCTCATCAACAGGGTGTTTCCATCTACAGAACTGCCCCTCACTGGAACTCTAGAGACTCCCAGGAGATCAGCAGTTACAGAAATACTCAAACCAGCCCGTCTGGCACCAACATACATGCCATGGTCAGAATCACTGAGATCGCATTTTTTCCCTATTCTTATGGTTGATGTGAACATTTACTGAAGCTACTGACCCAAATCTGCATGATTTTATGCATTGCACTGCTGCCGCACAATTGGCTGATTAGATAATCACATGAATAAGTAGGTGTACAGGTGTTCCTTATATAGTGTTTAGTGAGTGTTTATTGAAAGCTTTAAAGAATATGACAGAGACATTTGAGAAGACTAGAATGTATCCAGAAGTGAATGAAAGGCATTGAACACACGGGATAATTAGGAGCCAGGCGTTAACCTCATAGAGACGCACACAAGCTTTAAAGAGAGTGAGCTCATTTAAACAGCACCAAGCAGCTGAAATCATACGGATGCAAATTTCAATCTGATTTAAATATTTAAAGCCAGCGGGAAGGATTTTGTATGTTTGTGTTTGTAGAAAAAAACAGCATACTCTGCAAACTGTGTCACAGAGGACCACATACAGAATAGACAGTGCTAAAAGCGAGTTGATTGTTCTTCCATACAGATGAGGTTTTTAAAAGTTAATGCTTTAAGTTTTTAATTTATATAAGCAACTACCCTAAATCTTAAACCTAAACCTAACAGATAGTTTCATAAAAAGTAAATGTGAAGAGGAAAAACTCAAAAGCAACCACTTTTTTTTAAAATATATTTTTTGGTCGACTTGTGTGCTCTTCGTGACTCACGGCCGTTTCACACATACTCCGTTTGCAGTGCGTATGCGGTGCGTATTTTTTTCCGTTCCCATGTTAACAGGTTAGAGCTTTTACACTGCACGCGGATGCAGTCCCTCGATCCGTTCCAGTTGCGGTGCGTATACAGCAGTGCAGCGATCGTTTACGGACCGAGTCTATTTTTGCTGTGCTGCACCGCAGTGAATTAAAGTGACAGCGCATTGTTCACATTAAAATAGACATATATTGTCAAGAAACTGTAATAATTTCATCATATACGCATAATTTCAGTTAATGTGTTCTACAGTTACTAAATTACAGGGTCAAGAAAAACAAAAAAGTATGATTATAGTCCCAAAAGTTGCAATATGGCATCATATATGATTCGATGGACGCACGATACGATGCGTTTGCTTGTGATTTGCCTTGTGATGTCTGCTCCCACCAGAGAAAGAACATTATCCATCTGTTCGGCACTCATCCGAAAGTACTTTAGGTGCCGGTCACTGTAAAGTCGAAGTTCTGAGACAAGCACCAAACTGTCTCCTGCCTCGTTTGACTGAGTGAACCCAAATGCATCTCGTTCTTCTCCTTCTTAGCAAAAGATGTAGCGCGATAGTTTTTCTTCTGTCAACAACTCGAACTACATGTAAAACAAAGAATCACAATGATTAAAATTTATTTTCATACTGTTTCAATGTCTTAAACAATGTCAAAGTTAACGTTTGGATTTAAAATCAAAATTATTAATACATTTTTGATTTTGTGGCACACAGAAACTGCGGATCAGTAGCGCACTGCAAACGCAGCATATGTGAAAGCACTATAGCACGTGCTGCTCCTGTACCGCATACTCACCGCATACGCAACGCATACGCACCGCAAACGGAGTATGTGTGAAACGGGCGTCATACGGCGATCCTTAGCTGTGCAAGTGCAAAGCTCTTTCAGTTGAGCTACCGTTCAATGTGATCATGGTGGAACAAGCTTGTAAAACGAGTTTTATGTAATGCAAACTTTAAGTCATACACTATAGTAAAAGTGTTTAGATTACATTGGATAGCATCGTGTGAGGAACAGGGTGGAAATTAAGTGTTTTTTTAATTTATAATCATCCGTTTTATTCGTGGTTTGTGTGGAAGTCAATAAAATTAATTGTTGTTGTAGCGCCTCTAGTGTTCATTTCACCAGGAAACTGCCACGTCATTTGAACTGTTATTATTTCATGGTTATATAACATCGAAAACATTTTCTGTTGAATATTATGCCAAAAATAACTATATTGTGATACAATATGTACTGAAACTGTGACATAAAATTACTCATACTGTGACTAATGATTTTAGTCATATCGCTCATCCTGATTCACACTAATTTTCTTCACAATAAGCTTGCAATCCTCTTTATTTGGGCGTGAAAACATTCTGACTGTGAATCATAGAGCCGGTTGGTTAATTTTGCACATTGTGATCTTTCTGGGTTGAGCTGGACTACGGCCATCAGCACTTTTGTTAAGCGCCGTACATACAGTACGCTACTCCACCCACCAAACACAAAACTACAGAGAAATTATTAATTAATTGAGATGTTGAATAGGTGCAAAGGTGGAAACGGCCCTGTCCAACAGTGCTGCTATACTGCAGTATATGATTGAACAGTCAACAATGTGGTAAATTACAGTAATCTAAAGAGGAAGTATATGCTGGGCCAGACGATGACCTCACGATTATAAGGACGGTCTGACAAGCAAATGTTTTGGTCAAAATTCAGAAAATGTGATTTTTGTGTTTTATCTGCATCCCAATCATGCATAAGACATCATTATATTTTACAATTTTGTCACACACTCAAAAAAATTATTTTCAAAGCTTGTACAATTTACTTAATATGAATTAAAAGCAACACAGTTCTAGAACATTTTGTCACTACATGATTTCATTGCGTTCTATCCAATTACATTTGTGAAATGGAAGCTTACTACCCATTTGAGTAGTGACTACGTGAATAACTTTTTTTGTGGCGTTGAAGTAGCATTGATGAAACTGGGCAGGGGATTTCAATTTCCCAGCACTTTGTATGGGACACAAGAGGGAGAGTAGACGTTAAAATTAAATGTTATTTTATGCATTTTTGTACAAGATGAATATAAAGGGGGATACTTGTTAGTGTTTAAAGTTTTGTTATGTTGGAATTTTAGAGGTTACCATTATGGAGAAGAGTGAAGCTTGAGCTAACAAAGAGGACATGTAGATATTGCACGATAAATGAAATGCTCGCTTCGTTGAGCAAATGCTGTGCTAACCAAAGCATAGATACTCAACTACACTCTGTAGTTCTTCCAACCAGAAGCCTGTATTTAGCATGCTAACATTCACTTTCACTAGTTATCACATAAATTAATAATAGAGATTTATTTGTGTTACATTCCGGTCATGGCATGTTTGTCTGCTGCTGCTCTCTGGCTTCTTTTTGTAAAAATCCATAATTTGGAATGCCCAATTCCCACTACTTAGTAGGTCCTCGTGGTGGTGTGGTTACTCACCTCAAATCCGGGTGGCGGAGGACAAGTCTCAGTTGCCTCTGCTTCTGAGACCGTCAATCTGCGCATCTTATCACGTGGCTCATTGTGCATGACACCGCAGAGACTCCCAGCATGTGGAGGCTCATGCTATTCTCCACAATCCACGCACAAATTACAACGCACCCCATTGAGAGCGAGAACCACTAATCGCGACCAGGAGGAGGTTACCCCATGTGACTCTACCCTCTCTAGCAACCGGGACAATTTGGTTGCTTAGGAGACCTGGCTGGAGTCACTCAGCACACCTTGGATTCGTACTCGCAACTCCAGGGGTGGTAGTCAGCGTAAATACTCTACAGTGTAAATGAGCTACCCAGGCCCCCACTCTGGCTTCTTTTGATGTTTTAAGATGCTTTTGTTTAGTGGCCTTTTGAAGGGGCAAACTCAAGTTTTATGCCTCTCTATTTTATGGATAATTTTATGGACTATTGACTTTTTTTAGTTTGTTTGGAATCTATTCTACAACTTCACCAGACCAACTCAAGCCCTTCTCTCTTCACTTTTATCCGCATGTCATCCTCTCGATTGTCTGGATTACCTCAAAGTAAAGAAACACTGCTGTACTCACCGATGGTCTTCGCAGGGACTGTTACATCCAGTCTTGAATGGGCTGCTTGATTGCTTGTCCATTAGTCCATGTTCAGTGGGGCTGGAGCATGTGGACTTTGAATTCGGGTTGTTTGGTGGATCATTGAGGATGTTCTGCTTTCTGTTGCCCATTTTGGCCTGCTGGAGTTTTGCTGTTGCTTCTACCCAGTCTCAGTGTGGAGCTCTCTGGGGTTATCTTTTTGGGGTTATTTTTCATCCGACATGGTTTTATACTATTCATCCCTGGATTTACAGCATTTTAATTAATTGGCCCGCATGTCAGCTGGAGTTTACAACTATTACACTGCTCTTGGAATTGCGCATCACCACCGATATGTCCATCGAGGGTCATGCCAACATCCCTGCAGATTGCCGGCTGATTCCCCAGAAACCACCACATACCAGCCATCTGGTCTTCACGCCGTCGCCCTCCAACTTGGACAAGTGATGTAAGCGAGGTGTCAATTTCGATAATCTCACCTTGCTGAAACACTTCTTTTATTTCACAGAAAAACGCAGATGTTGCCACTATTAAGATGGTCCTTATAAATGCACAAAAAATCTCTAGACTTTTTATTCATCACCGAGACCGGGCTGAATCCTGGTGAACAAATGACACTGGGGGATCTAACACCACCAGGCTACGACTTATTAAATTCTCCACGGACTTCATGGCGAGGAGGTGGGGTGGCCACTGTTTTTAGAAAATCTTTTAAATGCAGAACGCTACCTATGGAGATGTATTCCAGTTTTGAGGTCCAATTATTAAAGACTGACATCTTGGGAACTGCTTTCTGTGCACTTGTGTACAGATCTCCCAGATTTAATAGGGACTTCATCCAATAATTTTTGCCGTTCTTTCTGGACTGGTGTCTCGTGAGGATAGACTCCTGATTCTTGTGGATATTGATATTCAGGTATACTTCTAGTGAATTAATTTCTTTACCTCATGGAGTCTTTAAATTTTGTACGACACGTCACTGGTCCTACTCACAATATGGGTCATACACAGGAATGGGAAGTAACGGAATACATGTAACGGGAATACGTATTTAAAATACAAAATATTATTTAATTCAATTTAAATCATTGGTATTTAGAATAATTACATTCAAAAAGTATTTTGATTACTTTAGCATTTTGTTGTCATTTGTTTCATTTAATATTTAGTCTTTTCAGATGGAAAACATTTATACATATAAATGATGTGATTCAAAGTGCATTTGAACAGCGGTGAAACACTTTCTTATGATGTGCTACATTCATACAGAGAAGTGAGTTTGAAGTAAGTTTGGAGCAGAAATAGAAATAAACCTTGTGTAAATTGTCAGCTTTACGCTAAGCTAAAATGCTATTTCTAGCCATTTTACATGCACATGTTACCAGACACGATCATATTTTTTTTAAACAGGAAAATTCACATTGGATCATCATTTTTTCCTAGTAAGTCCTTTCATACTAGGGCAAAAATCATATTCTTGATAATATTTTTTTTTATTGTTTTCCTGTAAAAATATCTAAAAATCCTTAAAACAAGATCAATTTGATTGAACTTTTTTTTTTTAGAAATAACACTTCCCCATCCAGCTCCCTGACTCACTTCCAACCAGTTACGTCAGCACAGTTAGCTGACTTCTAAGATGAAGTGTTCCAGTAGCAAGCTGGATATTCTTTCTAAGTGCCTTCTTAAAGACGTTTTCTTAACTATGTTAACTATGTATGTGTTAACTAAGTTCTAGTGTGACAGCTATAATTAACAGCTTTTTAGCACGTGGAGTTGTTCCAAGTAGTTTTAAACATGCAATTCAACATCCTTTGTTAAAAAAAAGCCTTTTTGGGTCCAGCAATACACAACAATTATAGACCAATCTCCAAACCGCCCTTTATTTCCAAGATTTTGGAAAGTTATTTAATCTCAGCTCTACTCCTATCTAAAAACATTTAACATTTTAGACACATTTCAGTCTGGCTTCAGACACTTCCACAACACCAAATCTGCATTGCTGATGATAACCAATGATATTCAGGTTCACCTGTTGCCTAGTTTTATTAGACCTCAGTGTCACGTTTGACACTATCGCTCATAATATTCTTCTCAGTCGTCTTGAGTGTATGGTTGGCATCCAATATATAGTCCTCCAGTGGTTTGTCTCCTATCTAAAAGATAGGACGTTTTCTGTCAATTTTGTTTAAATTCGTTTTCATGAGGTGTCTCTCAAGGGTCGGTTTTAGGACCCTTACTATTTTCCCTGTATATGCTTCCTCTGAGCTCAATTTTTCAGAAGAACAGCATATCTTATCACTGTTATGCTGATGATTCTCAATGTTATTTCCCAGTAAGCGTAGACAAGTAGTGTTCATTTGAGAACACCCTAAATTGCTTCAAAGATTTGAAACATTGGCTGGCACACAATTGTTTACAATTAAATGAAAGCAATCCGAAGTTCTGATTTTTGTTTCCTCCATATCCTCATTTATTGGCCTGGTTGCCCAGCTAGGTCCTCTGTCGTCGAATGTACAAGATCATGTAACGAGTCTTGGGGTGATTTTAGACTCCTCATTTCAATAAGCAGATCAGAGATATTGTCATGGTTAGCTTTTTCCACCTGAGATCTATCGTTAAGTAAAATGCGGCAGCTAGGCTTTCAACAGGGTCAAGACAGAGGGATCACATATCCCCTGTTTTAGCTTGAAATTCAGGGCCGATTTTAAAATTGTTTGAAGAAAATTCAAGCAGTGCTTGGCAATACAAAAGTTGCAGCCATGACACTAGAGTGTTCTGAGTGTTTTTTAGAAGGTCACTATGTGGTTGCTAGAGCGTTCTGGCAGGTTACATACTGGCCTAGGTCAAGAAAGCCCCCAAGTCTCTATGATATTCTTTACACAACATATGGCTTAGATGCATCCTGTAATGCATGTTCGTAAAACAATTTTGCCAGTTGTTTTGACTTCCAAGTTAAAATCAATAAAGTCAGATCACCTAAACAGAAAATGTGCATTATCATTGGACAAATCAACAAAATGGGTAAGCTTATGGACCAATTCCAATAATCTAAGCAATGCAAAATATCAATAAAATCATAAACAAACATCATCACATATACAGCCATATAACAACAGCAAAAGAACTCAATAACTGGACAAAACCACCTCCTTTGGGCTTTCTTTGTGCGACTAATTTGGGCGGAACCATTTATGATGGAACCTTAAAACCATGAGAGCATGTCATTAAATCCATCAGTCGATTCAGTAGTGGACATGGTTGCTGGATTCAGGCCCATATGTGATGTCACTTATGTTTGTCACATTTGGTGGCGACCATGTGAACAGCTGATTATGATAGGTATGGAGCCTGAATCCAACACTGTTGTTGTGGCATTCTGACATATACTCATAAACCCCAGCTGAGGTGGGGATCACACAGCTGTTTTTGGAACACATGGTATCTTGACACATGTGCTGATGGGCTCAGAAAACATGGGGCAAAACTCAATATCAACAATATTAAGTTTAACTAGATTTTCACATTTTCCAACGTAGTCTAATAACAGCTCATAAAAATACTTATGAGATGGCTCTATTTATTCCCATAGAGACCAACCAATCAACAAAACAGAGTTTTAGATCAATACAATACAGCTAGTCTCTGGCCCAGCACTTTATTTTAACAGAAACATCTGTGAACAAATTTGGTCACTCATTCCATATGTATTTACTTATGCAACACTAATGACTGATGTATGTTCCAAACACTATTTTTGTCTTTCTTCTGTGGTACACAAAAGTTATTATCCTATTAAAATAAAAGTTAGGTTTAAGTTTGGTTTTGGGTTTAAACTTAGGAAAAATCATAATAACATCATCATGAGACAGAGTTTAATTTTTGAAGGTGTGTACATTCAGACACCGCTCACACCGCTGGAGGAGGCGTGTAGAGGAGCATTTAAATATGAGAAATCAAAAGTCTACATGTAAAACCTTAACCATTGTTACATTAAAATGTGTTATCAATGACTTCATGCCTTATTCTATGAGTAGAATTTGCATAAGATCAGTAAATAAGTTGTTTTAACCACTTGATGATGATTTAAAGTAATATATATGCAGCAGATAATGTGTAATTTGTCTTGTTTACATTTTTAATTCATGACCCTAATGCGCTAACACACTATACGTGACCATAAAATGCGTCGGTTACATTCTCTTATTATATTTTACGATGACACCGAATATATAATATATGAATGATGATAAGAGAGGCATATACAAATGGCTTTCGACTGTTGATGGCACATGAGTGAAGCAGCATAACAAACAAAATAGTGATTGGGCACTTTTGTATACTATTTAAACGACATGTTCCATGTTCTTGGAAAATGTCTCTACGCGAGTGATCGTACAGTTGTAGGTAAATTTGCACCAGCTTGCTAATAACTCGGTAATAACTCTGAGTGGTGGTGGCGTAGTGGGCTAAAGCACATAACTGTTAATCAGAACTGTTCAGAAGGTTGCTGGTTCGATCCCCATGGCCGCCACCATTGTGTCCTAGAGCAAGGCACTTAACACCAGGTTGCTCTGGGGGGATTGTCCCTGTAATAAGTGCACTGTAAGTCGCTTTGGATAAAAGCGTCTGCCAAATGCATAAATGTAAATGTAATAAGCCTGAAAAACATAACAAAATTAGCTGTCAACCCAAAGCAGGTGGAGCTTCATGTCACACCTACAGATGATGTGGACCAATGGTAGTAAGAAGGTGATTAGCAGCTGGTACAAAGTTCTTCTGAAAGTTCATGCTAGCAAGCTTTAACAAACCACTGAAAATAACTCAAAAACACCTTAATTTTGCCAGACTTTTTTTAAAATGCTTCACGCCCATTCAATGTTTGATTTCGGATGAAGCATGCCGGGACCTTTAGTCTCTATTCTAGTCTTTAGTTATGGCTCACGTACCTCCTTCAATGAAAATGGCATGACCAATCGCTTAGAAAGGTAATAGCACACCTCTTCTTAACAAGCCGAATGATTAGAGGTACTGTATCATTCATGTCTGTGGCACAAATGGTACAAGACGAGTTACGTGTCGAAGTTAGAGGGTTTGTTCCTACTGCAAAACAGAAGACAAAGATCCTCAAGGTGAATAACACCAACAACGACCCAGTCCAGTTGGACGGAGAGGCGTTAGAAGAAGTAAAGGCCTTCACCTACCTGGGCAGTGTCATCGACAATCAGGGCGGAACAGACGCTGACGTCAAGGCACGAATATGTAAAGCAAGAGCAGCCTTCCTACAGCTGAGGAACATCTGGAGCTCAAAGGAACTGGGCCTAAGGACAAAGGTCAGGCTGTTCAACACCAATGTCAAGGCGGTCCTTCTCTATGGTGCAGAGACACAGAGGACAACAGTGGCGACAATGAAGAAAGCTCAGACCTTCAACAACTCCTGTCTGCGAAGAATCCTCCAGATCCGCTGGCCAAACACCATCAGCAACCAGGACCTTTGGCAGAGAACCAATCAGCTTCCTGCAGAAGATGAGATCCTGAAACGATGCTGGAGATGGATTGGCCACACGCTCCGCAAGCCAGCTTCCAACATCACCAGGCAAGCGCTCACCTGGAATCCCCAAGGCAAAAGGAAGGCCAAGAAATACGTGGCGCCGAGATCTGGCAGCTGATACCAAAGAACTTGGATACACCTGGAGCCAACTGGAGAGAAAAGCCCAAGACAGGGATGCCTGGAGAGTTGGCGGCCTATGCCCCAGGAGGGGTAGCAGGCATAAGTAAGTAAGTAAGTAAGTCCTACTGCAAGTATGATCAACAGTAATAATGATGCTTGCTATTGGAGGCGTCACTAACAAATAAATAAACACAAAGTTTATCTGATGTGGCATGGTGTATTTAATCCAATGTTGACAGCATCGGATATTTTCTTAATCAGTTTTTAGGTTATGGGGTCAGATAAATCTTCTTGAGCTCATACTACATCACTGATTCAGTTGAACAACATTTGCCTAAAGTGAGGAAGTCAACAGGAAGTTTAATAGAACATAACCTTGTTCCTCTATATCATTACTTTCTCTGTTCATTAACCTGATTGATTATGATGACTTAAGGCATTGGATCAGGTTTATATATATATATATATATATATATATATATATATATATATATATATATATATATAAATATAAACAGGGTATTCCTTGACTCTAGAGGTTATAAGTTTGTTTGAGTGCATGCATGCATGTGTGTGTGTGTGTGTGTGTGTGTGTGTGTGTGTGTGTGTGTGTGTGTGTGTGTGTGTGTGTGTGTGTGTGTAGCGTGTATTTATCACATTGTGGGGACCAAATGTCCCCATAAGGATAGTAAAACCCAAAATTTTTGACCTTGTGGGGACATTTTGTCGGTCCCCATGAGGAAAACAGCTTATAAATCATACTAAATTATGTTTTTTTGAAAATGTAAAAATGCAGAAAGTTTTCTGTGAGGGTTAGGTTTAGGGGTAGGGTTAGGTTTAGGGGATAGAATATAAAGTTTGTACAGTATAAAAACCATTATGTCTATGGAAAGTCCCCATAAAACATGGAAACACAACGTGTGTGTGTGTGTGTGTGTGTGTGTGTGTGTGTGGGGAGTCAGGCTTGGAGGAGTGTGCCATAAATGGGGGCTGGTTTCTAGGTAGCTCTTTAAACACTTAATCTCCCTCGAAGGAACAATAAACTTGTCCAAGTGACCATCCAGGCAAACATACAGTGAATTCAAACTTCTAAGGTGGATTTTTTTGCGTGTGCCAAGAGTGATCCCTCATAGACAATTCTTAAGAAGTACATTTATTTCATAGAGCTTTGAACATCCTAAAGTAAAGCATAAACTGAGGGTAAAGTAATACTGTTTAACATAACCGACTAGTCTGTTGGAAGTCCTTTGTGACTTGATCTATAACAACCAAACTGTGCCATAATAGAACAAGACAATGCACTAACTATAACCCAACATGGAAGAAAACAATACGTGATTGTGATGTCATGTCAATGTTGCTCAATGTAAATGTCAATTTTCTTGCAAAATCAGCTTTTTGATAAGCATGTCACTTGATCAATATTCACAAAAGGCTGACAGTCTAATGTTTAACAGACTACTCATTCTTTTCCATAATAAACAGGAAAGGAAGTCCACCAGTTCACCAAAGTCAGGCTAACCAAACAGAGGCTTTCAGCATCAGAATCATCACTTTGAAAGCAAATGCTCACGTATTATGACTCAAAAATGGTCAATGTCCCATAAGGTCTTGTTGGTACTGGCTTGTATGTCCAACAGTTACGAAATACATTGAGTCTCCTCGCCATAACCTGTTAATGACCGGCCACCTGATAAATTAAATACTAAAACTGTCATCATATCCTGGATTTTGGGAAGTCTAGCATCCTAAAGAAGGAGGATTCTGCACAGATGTATCCGGACTGGAGCTAATGCCCGTGCAAACACTGTCATTAAACAGTACCTTAAAAACATACTAACCACTCTCTATGCTATAAAATGCAAGCACAGTGAGATTTGAGTGAGGAAAGCAGCTTTAATAAGTTCTGATGCACAATACAGTATAAGCGTTCCCTGGTCCCCTAACAAAAAGTACTTTGGTGGTACCATGTACAGTGATTTATCATTTTACATTTACATATAAGCAACTTGTGGAACATACCAACAAGAAAAGTCAGCAAGGCTTCCCTCAGTAGCTACATTATGTTACTGAATGATTACTATAATCATGTAACATGGTATTTACCTGTTACTCCAAAAATACCATTGTACTACTATGATAAATAATAAAAAACAAATTAAAAAAAAACTTTTTGTTAGGGTCATTCATCAGAGAGTATTCTAAGCAAGACATAAAATAACCTAATTGAGGTGAAATTAAATTCTTACCTGTAAAATAAAATGCTTAGTCCTATTGTCCTGTAGGACTTTAAATGGAAGTCACTCCTTGCGGTGTAGAACACATCAGTCTGGTAGTTCTCCTTATCAGAGCAGGTAAAGCAGGCAACAGCTTTGCTTAATTTCTTAGTGCAACACACACACAAAAAGTTGCTGACAATAATGAAATCATCGCAGTGACGAAATTAAATCGGAAAAAGTATTGCGTTTTGTACGATAAGCATGCGATGCCCTGTTGAGCCATTCAAAGTGAATTCACATCGCTGGTTTGCGCTCTAAAGCGGAACGAACCATATTCACACACAGGGGTGGAACGCATACGAATCCTACTATGCTGAAGGCCAGGTTCATGAATATTAATTAAGTAACGTGACCTTCGTCCGGTACACCTAAGTGATTGGCTGAAAGGCGTGCGTATGTAAATTGACGCTTGTCAGCGGACGAATCAGCGAATCTTACCGCTGAAAAGGCTGGGGTCATAAATAATTAATTAGATTACGTATTGGTACGCTCCAAGAATATTTATGAGGTAACAAAAAAAAAAACCTTCGCCGTAGTAAAAGTCGTAAGCAACTTTAGAGAGTTTATCTTGTTTGTTTTCACAGGTAAATGCATCATCAATTCTCATCCCTGGCTGAAGGTAGTATTAGTGTTGAGCATGCATTAAACATTTTTAGTGTTAACATTGCTGCAATTTAGGTATTAAAAATAAATAAATAAATAAAAACAGATAAATAAATAAAATTAAAAACACTGCAGTGATTTTGGATATTTGTAATAGTTTTTTTCATACTATGTTTGTATTACTCGAATGTAGCCTAGTTATGCTTATCACATACTTTTTGTCAACCAGTCATCACTAGCTCTTGAGATTTCAAAGATATTTAAAGGAAGGTAAGCAGCAGCCTCTTGATAATGTTTTGGCTACCTTCAGTTTCCCTGAGGGACAGAGCGGTGCCTTCATTTGCAAACCAATTGGGTTGAAACAGAGGATTTCTATTCACATGTAAAGGATGGCTCATATACCGATGCAATAAACAAATACTATCCAATCATGTTTTTTATGCATTCAAGAGAAAAGTAACATGATATTGTGCATTTATTTAATGTTATGACTTCAATATGCATTCACCATATGCACTGACCTTATTACATATTTGTAAAAACAGCCAAAACTCAGCACAGATCTGCTGTTAATGTTCCTTAATGATAATTAAGTAATGATAAGTAAGTGACAAATGGACATAATTGCAACATTAAAGAACCAATAGGCCGACTATAAGTTTGAATATGTATGGAAGCGCATGCTTTTAACACAATATAGTGCTTCGTGGCAATAGCAACCCCAAGGTCATGGGTTTAACTCCAATGGGAAGTCACTTTGGATAAAAGCGTCTGCTAAATGCATACATGTAAAGGCTTACTTGAGAAGAGAAGACCTTCATAGCAGATTCAATAGAGATTTTCTGCCTTTAATCAATTATTTAAATGGTTTGATCTTGTCCAGCTACTTTATTAAACTTGACTCAGTATGACCGTGTAATTAGATGTGATGTCAAGCAAGATTATAGATGACGTTGTTTCTAATGGTCACCATGGTTAGCGAGTGGAGATTTACCGTGGCGCTGCTGTACAGGAGTGCCAAGTCATCTGGGATTTACATCAGAGCACAGAACTGTGGTTTAATTTCAGCATGAGGATTTCAATGGAGGGAAGTTCAGCTGGGGATGAGAACAAAGTGCATCTCCTGCCCTTCCTGTAATTCTCTGCAGACGGTTCTCACACAGAGTCTCGGTGACGGAGAGAGAGAGTCAGAGGAACCCTGCTGGGACACGACCCCTCTGCTTCTTCATCAATCACTCGACAGGACAGATCAACAGTCCTCCTAATGAGACTGACAATACAGCACCAGTGTCTGCAGTGTTATGGTTCCTGGTTTGTGCTTATCCAATTAAGCATTACTGAAAAGCTCAAATCAGCATGACAGTTTACAGTCTGAATTCTGAAACTAATGTAGTATAGTAAACACTTCTTGGCACAATATGGAAAATAATTATCTTTTTATCAAGATCCATTCGTCATTGTAGGGTTCTTAAGTTGGCTATATGGTTCTTTGGAGATTTAAAAAGCTCTCGATCGGCATTGTTCATTCTAGGATTCTAGGTACAGTAAAGCCCTCCTGAGTTCTTTAAAGAATCACTATATACAGTGGGGGGCAAAAGTCCGAGACCACATTGAAATTCTGGATTTTTTCTTTCATATAAACTAAAAGTTTAAGGTGTTTAAAAATGTATAACAATGGTAAGTTATGACATGCAATGAAAACATTTTACAAGTGTAAATATAAGCAAATATGTGACATATTCCATTTTAAAAAATCTGATTTCTTGCTTTCACTGAAGCCCACAAGACAGGGTTTCTGCAGGTTTTATGAAGCTAAATTTAAGACTATTTAAGACCAACAAAAGAAAATGTAAGGAATCAATTGAAGGGACAATACGTCAATAGGTTCTCTAAATGTAGACGTCTAGGGACCACATGATGAGTCATATTTATAGCAACAATTCAATGTTTAAAAAGACAACATTTAATAGATCTTTATTACTTTTTAACCCATTGTTCAAAAAGTCTCTTAAGGCTTGAAAACTTCTGTTCCCAACCACCAGAATGTGGAAATAACTTTTACCTTCTGATCAGTCCCATTGTTTCAGCTATATTCCTCTTATGACACAGTTGTGTCACTTACTGACAGATGAAGCAGCACATACCAGCACCTATACTGGTCAATGAATATTTAATGATCTAATGTAAGCCGTGTGGTGCAGAAATTAGGCCTAGTCTTTGCTTTAAAATAACCTAAACAGGGTGACCAGATTTTCAGTGTCTCAAAATGGGTGGGACACTTGCATTATGTTTTTATTTAGTACTGTCCTGAAGAAGCTATTTGACGTAACAGATCCTCACACATATTCACAAGGCAAAATCAGAAGTTTACATTCCCTTGGTTTTTAATATGTTGTATTGCTATTTCGATTATCAATGACTGTTTGTGTAATAATTGTTCAAGTGTCTCTGCTTTGGTAAATGGTCAGCACTTATATAGCGCTTTTTTCTAACCTCAGAGGTTACCAAAGCGCTTTACACTGTGTCCCAATCACCCATTCACACACACACTCATACACCAATGGTGGCAGAGCTGCCATGCAAGGCACTGGGGTTCAGTGTCATGCCCAAGGACACTTCAGCATGTGGAGTCGTGTGGGCCGGGAATCCAACCCTACGATTAGCAGCCGACCTGCTCTACCACCTGAGCCATGCCACCCGCTTTGTCCTGAGCAGTGAAGCCATCCACATTTCTTAATGTTCTTAACGCTGCTTTCCTCACTCAAATCTCACTGTGCTTGCAAACTACTGTACATTCTTTGGTTTCCCAGCACCTTCTGCACATTTGAGTTCTTCAGTGGCTCTATGATGAGATCCGGCTTTCCACACTTATGACAATTAGGGACTCATACACAACTATAACAAAAGGTGCAAACTTTCACTGATGCTCAAGAAGGCAACACAAGAAGAACCAATGGGTGCAAACTTTTGAACAGGATGATTTGTGTAAATAAGAGTACATTTTGTGTTATGTAGCTATTGAAGGGCTTTAATACATACAATTATAATCTTTGATCTCTTATAGGCTATTTGTATACATTCTGAAAGGGTGGAAACTTATAAAAACAAAAGGGGTATGCAAAGTTCTCACTTAACTGTATTGGCAGATTTAGTTTTTTCACATTATAACCACATTTTAGATTTTTCTTTAATTTACAAATTCCATATGATGTCATATTGCATGTGTAATTATGAAATGACGTCATGTCAGATACACATTTTAACACAAAATTCACAACATTGTAACCTAAAATTCAACTCCTACATCTCAACATATATATCAAGCTAGATGGAGCTATAGGAAGTGTAATTGAGCTTGAAATCATGATCGTCACTACAGACAACAATGGCAAGATATATAGGTCTTAAAAAGGTCTTAAATATTTATCTGATTCTCACCCACACTTATTAAATCACTTAAGAAGATATGGATTACCTGGGTAGCTCAGCGAGTATTGACGCTGACTACCACCCCTGGAGTCGCGAGTTTGAATCCAGGATATGCTGAGTGACTCCTGCCAGGTCTCTTAAGTAACCAAATTGGCCCGGTTGCTAGGGAGGGTAGAGTCACATGGGGTAAACACCTCATGGTCACTATAATGTGTGGTTCTCGCTCTCTGTGGGGTGCGTGGTGAGATATGCGTGGATGCCGCAGAGAATAGTGTGGCCATCCACACGCGCTACGTCTCCACGGTTACACATTCAACAAGCCACGTGATAAAATGCACGGATTGACGGTCACTGAGATTCGTCCTCCGCCACCCGGATTGAGTCACTACACCACCACAAGGACTTAGAGCGCATTGGAAATTGGGCATTCCAGATTGGGGAGAAAAGTGGATAAAATCAAAAAAGAAAATAGAATAAACTACTGGAGTCTTATGGATTACTTTTATGGTGCCTTTAAATGCTTTTTGTAGCTCTGGTCACCATTTACTTGCATTGTATGGACTTACAGAGGTGAGATATTCTTCTAAATATCTTTTGTTTGAGTCCTGCAGAAGAAATAAAGTCATACACATCTGAGATAGCATGAAAGTGAGTAAATGATGAGAGAATTTTCCATTTTGAACCATCCCTTCAAGTACGGAGTCTCGTACCTTTGTCTGTTTGTGTGATTTTCAAATAATTATTTAGCTTAAAATCAAAGTTTGTGATGTTGTGATGCACTTGGTTGTTTTGAGTCATGGATTAGAACTCTTTTATGAAGTGCTTAATGAAATCACTTTGGAAAAAATGAATGGCTAAATACTATTGGAACCAAGACGTTTACTGTGCGCTCTATTGTAATACACCAATAGAAGTAAATACTCGAAACTTCACAGGGCTAATATAATAGTAGACTTACTGTTCCTAACATATCCTAACATATCTTGACAAATGGGACATAAGATCATTTAAATGTCCAGAACATCACAAGCAAAGAGAGCATACAACAAAGGAGGAGATGAGGTTCATTTAAAGAGGTTCAGACGATCTGGCACAGTCAGAATGAGCTATGGTGATGATTACTGCAGCCAAAGGGAGATGTTTGCCATCTGTTTAACAAATCGTGGCATACATGTTCACCACCCCCTCCCTGTTCTCACAGGTGTTTGCCATTAAACAAGGCCGCAAAGGCTGCCCAAAGGGAGTGACCCTAAACCAAACACTTGTGCATACAGAACCCCACAACTTTCAGCAGATCACTGGTCAAAGAATGATATCAACTCTAAACATGTGAAAACCACAGATTTGCTACTTAGTGCCCAGTCAGCAACGAAAAGGATAAAGGCTAAGAGAGATTTCCACTGGTACTGTGTTGGCATGGGATGAAACAAGCAATGTTCCCAAGCCTATGGGTGTTGCAGGCACAACTGCTTATTATAAAATCAAAATCCCAAACGGTAATGATGTGTAAAGGACTAATTATTCATACAGTGGTATACCACATTTTAAGAACAGCCTATATATATAGATGTGTGTATTCATACTGCATTTTTAGTGTATTTAAACATACACACCCACACCCCTTTGATGTCAGAGTTTCATAAGAATGCAAGAGATTTATGGAGTCCAAGACAAAAGCTCCAAAGCAGCCAAGCGTTGTAGGAGGGGGATCTCGAAGTAACAGCTGATTCTGACATATTTAATGCTGCTCTTTTAGCTTCACGCCAGTTGGCTCAGTCCTCTCTCCTTCTTTCTCTCTTTAAAACCTCTCCAGGAGTAATACGGTGAAAAAAGCTCTCAGATCCAAACTCTAAATGCTCCTCTACACTAATCCATAGCTTCAAACTCGCAGGGGGGGAGAGTGGTGGCCCCAGATATGTGGTCACAGCTCAGCAGTTGTGTCCCTTATTACTGTTGAAGGAATGTTCTGGGTTCAATACAAGTTAAGCTCAATCGACAGCATTTGTGGCATAATATTGATTACCACAAAAATGTATTTTGACTCTACCCAAAAATCTTGGTTCCAGTGAGCACTTATATGGAAGTGAATAATGGCCAATTTTTGAGCAACAAAATACTCACCGTTTCAAAAGTAACGCCACAAGACATAAAGGACATGCATGTAAAAATGTGATAAAATCAGTTACTAGCCATTTCTCTGTAAAGTTATAGCCAATTTTACAACTCTGTTACCATGACGATGTAATGTCAAGAAACCCTAATACGCAGTGTTGTAGTACTCGAGACCGAACTCAGTCTCGTGAGCAATTTGTCTCTGTCTTGACTCAGACTCGAACAAGTGTGGACTTGTTGAATGAATGAAATATAGTAGTGAAATTTAGGAAATTGTTAATTGATTGAATGTAAATGTTTATATTCACTTCCTGCATAAAAATAGTCAAAATCACAGCGATACGTAATGCAGTGGTCAAAGACATCCGTTTAGTTTGTTTACATAGAAAAACAACTGAAAAACAGCATGGATGATGCAATAACGGGTTTGGTGTGAACAGCCCCTTATTAACAAAACATGGAAAAGTTTTTCAAAGTTACCTTTCAAAAAAGCAGTATTTTGTTGACTGTAAGAATAGTAAATATCCACTTTATCCAACGTTTTGCTTGTTTTCAGTTTTCTAAAATATCCCGATGCCGAGTGAGAAGCTGTAAATATTCAGTGAGATAGCGTCTGAACGAACTGGATTGAATAGCCAATCGATTCAGACCTTTTTGCTAAGCTGTTTGGCCAATTCGCTGAAAACAACTGACCCAATAGAATGATTTATTTATGAATCGGGCATCACTAGTTCTGATTTTACACATCAGACTGAAATTCGGGACAAACGTCAAGATTCCTGATATTGTCAGTGAAAAATGTTTGTCAGATAAGACGAAGCTTTCACTGTATATTTATTTGAAAAGGGACTCGACTGGACTCAGGGTTAAGTCCGAGTCCACACTTGTTCAAGTCTGAGTCAAGACAGAGTCAAATTGCTCACAAGTCCATATCAAGACCAAGACCATGAAAATATAGTCTTGGACTCGGACTCGAGACCGGATTCGAGTACAACACATTTACTTCCAGTGCAAGTGCTTTACTGAAACACAGATTTGTGCTTTTTTAAAGAAAAGGATGGACAAGTCAAAATCATTTTTTGTGATTATCAATATTATGCAACAAATGCTGTCGATTGAGCTTAACTTGTATTGAACCCGGAATATTCCTTTAAGAGTACAGTGATCTACTTAACCCGGAATATTCCTTTAAGAGTATGGTGATCTACTTAACCCGGAATATTCCTTTAAGAGTACGGTGATCTACTTAACCCGGAATATTCCTTTAAGAGTATGGTGATCTACTTAACCCGGAATATTCCTTTAAGAGTACGGTGATCTACTTAACCCGGAATATTCCTTTAAGAGTACGGTGATCTACTTAACCCGGAATATTCCTTTAAGAGTACGGTGATCTACTTAACCCGGAATATTCCTTTAAGAGTACGGTGATCTACTTAACCCGGAATATTCCTTTAAGAGTACGGTGATCTACTTAACCCGGAATATTCCTTTAAGAGTACGGTGATTTACTTAACCCGGAATATTCCTTTAAGAGTACAGTGATCTACTTAAAGGGTAACTAAACACCTGCTCAGAGTCTGACTCCACCCACTAGAAATATTTGAAAATGCAGGAAAAGTGGGCAGACCCCGGCGGGGATAGAGGGAACGAACCGAGTGCGGGGCTGAGCGGGGGGGGGAACACCTGAGACTCGTAGTGACGGATTAATTGACAGCTGCTGTCAGACTCTATGTTATTATTATTCCTCACACGGTCGCAAGACGACATGTACATGAATCTGGCGTGGTGAGCTGGAACCTGCTTACGTCAGCTGTCACCGCTTACGTCACGAAGTACTGCAACAGCCAATAGGAAAATTCAACTGCAGTAGCCACCGTTCAACCTGAAGAGGGCAGCACTCAGATGTTTTTACACCATATATTGTAGAATTAAAACACTTTATACACAAATGTCAAAAAAATTACTTGAATCAATGACCAGTAC
Source organism: Xyrauchen texanus (assembly GCF_025860055.1). Classification (NCBI taxonomy): domain Eukaryota; kingdom Metazoa; phylum Chordata; class Actinopteri; order Cypriniformes; family Catostomidae; genus Xyrauchen; species Xyrauchen texanus. The sequence goes on from NC_068302.1 coordinate 37,230,625, forward strand.
TACTAAAGCCCCATGCTTACAGATCATTAACTAAAAAAAGTTGGTTTAGGGTTTAGTTACCCTTTAACCCGGAATATACCTTTAAGAGTACAGTGATCTACTTAACCCGGAATATTCCTTTAAGAGTACAGTGATCTACTTAACCCGGAATATTCCTTTAAGAGTACGGTGATCTACTTAACCCGGAATATTCCTTTAAGAGTACGGTGATCTACTTAACCCGGAATATTCCTTTAAGAGTACAGTGATCTACTTAACCCGGAATATTCCTTTAAGAGTACGGTGATCTACTTAACCCGGAATATTCCTTTAAGAGTACGGTGATCTACTTAACAGGTTCTCTGCCTCTTTAAACATTGTAAAAGTGAATGACCCCCAACATTTTTAAAGGTGAAGTTGTAAAAATAATTTCTTCTGTGTCCGTTTGTGCAGAAAATCTAAACCACTTGTAGGTTGATTTTTCCTCAAAAGTGCAAACACTCAGTACGTTTATATGCACAGTTCAAATCCAGCTACAGCGGGTTCATCTGTCCATCCAAGTCTTCATGATACAATGAGTAATCTAATATTTAAAGTAAGGACGCCTGCTGAGAAATTGTTAAAAATTGTTAAACACATCTGTCTTTCGAAGCATGTGCACAACACCAAGTCCAATTGTGGAACTGTTAATTTCATTCTCCACAAGTGAAAGTGTCTAATTATAGAGGAATACTGCAATAAAGCGAGCAATATTCGGCTGGTCATGTGATCTTAACATGGCGGCGCTCATGAATGTGCACCCAGAATGATATGTAGAAAAAAAAAATCAAAGACTAGACTACTTCTTTCTAAGGGTGGGTATTAATACAGACTTACCGTTTCAATTTGATTAAATTATGAATCATTTTACGTGTTGATTTATATGGGTTTATTTCAGATATAATGTCCATTTTGCTTCAATATGAAAGAAATTCTCTCTCTAATTCTGTTAATTATTTTTCATCTTATTGGTCACATTTTATGTTTTAAAAATGTATAAATCCATGTATTCAATCAAAAAACATGGCATCTTGACACTGCATATATTATGCATATTCTAAAAAAAAGGTACTGTTTCTTTAAGAATAGCAGCAGTTCAGTTCAGATTGTATCTGTGTTTGGTTGAGCGCACATTAGTGGACCCGAATGACTTCTTCATAGCATCTGTGCTATGCGTGAATAGAATGAAATGTTTTTATTTATTATTATTTTTATCAACAACTTATTGTAAAGAACAAGTGAAGTCCCTTTTATTTGTATAGCTCTTTAAACAACACATCATTTCAAAGCAGCTTTACCGAAAATTCTGAAACCTTATTGTAAAGTGTTGCCTCAAGAATTACTGAGTGTACCTTTAAAATGTTGCATTGGATTCTGAACAGTGAAATCCTGCAAATACTGTATGTTAAATACACTTCATCAATGCACAAGTCAAGCTATAAATCAAGACAGCTTGTGTCTCACAGTTCTGTGCAATTCTGTGTAAGTTGAAAGGTCAACAGCTCAGTTGAGTTTTAGGGTTGTGCTGTTGAAGATGAACATGCCCTCTCAACAGAATGTCACTCCACACAGGATGACAGACAAGCGTACGGTCATGTGAACATCCCTGGGCAAAGCTTCCTCTACTTCCTCTTAGAGTCGTAAACTGCCTTTCACGACACAACAATATCATGCACTACATCTACTAAGTCCAAAAAGCATAAAAGATGGTGAAAAAAGGGGGCAAAACTACGTTGCAGGGCTGTTCTGATAGGATGGTGAACAGCAGGAAATTACACATAAAAACTGATGCAAATTATGTGACATTTTTGCAAAAATAATATTATGGATCCTTACACGTATCATGCCAGTTCGGAGGTCAATTGTCGAATGTGTGGCACTAAAAGTGAGTTACTGTAAATGTTCTCCCAAACAGATGAGGTTTATGGTTATCTTATATCGAGTTAACATAACCTACCTCTCTATCCTAAACCTTAAACCTGACCGAAAGTGACATCAAAGAAAATGTGAGATGAAAAACGCAATTGCTGAAGCAACAATGTAATTTTGTGATGATTCTATGATACTTTCAGCTCACGTGTCGACTCATGCGCTCTTCAGGACTCGTACCCCGATCCTTTGTATCACTAGTGCAATGCTCTATCAGTTTACTGAGCAATTTGATTGCACTTAAACAAGCTTGTAAATGTAGTAAGTAGAGCTGTCAGAATTAACGCGTGAACACATGCGATTAATTAAAAATGTTTAAAGCGTAACATTATCTTAATCGCGATTAATACATTTACCGTTTATTCAGCATAAACACTGGTGTGAATGCAGAAATGTTGTTATGTTTCTGTCTGGATTCATTACATTGACGAACAAGCCGCAAACAGACACACAACAACGCTTTCCTGTCAGTGATAAAATGATGGAGAAAGGACGTCTAATGTTTTTTGATGTACAAAACAATCCCAGATGGCAAGTATTTTTCAACATATGTAAGTCTATGTGGCAGCGGGTGTGGTCGAGTCTTTGCCCGGAGAGACAGAAAGTGGTAAGTGTCCATACACCTGAGCCAGATTATGATTAACACCTGTTTCTAGTTGCAGTGAGCTTGGGGAGAGTGGTATAAAAGGACCACGCCAATGACAAGAAGGGGAGAGAGAGCCAGAGATCTAGAGTCCCGCTGAGCTATTGAGTAATTGTGAAGCTGTAAGCTCAGAAGAGTTGAGAATTAAAACGCATTACCTGAGACTGAAGGAACCCGGTTCCCTGTCTCCTCCTTCCCTTCCTGTGTGAAGTTTTGTTACAATTGTTAGTCACATTTTAATTACCACAGTGCTTTTCACGTGGAGTTCAAAGTGACGCTTGACGCTGGCGTTGCCATCCTGACGTGAATCATGAACGCGACTTGACAATTGCTGTAGAAAAGTGGATAGCCACAGTCTACCGGCAGATTAATATTGTGGAGGAGAGTTTAAGTGATTTAATGCCCATTGCGATGAAACGCAACCTATGTGAGGACTAGTTCTTTCAATTAGTTAACCTCCCAATTAGACTTTGGGAAATGTTTCATGTTACTTGGATTTGTGCTATTTGGCAGCAGCCATATCACCCTGCAGTTCTTGCCTGATTGCCCATTAAAGCTAAGCAGGGTTGAGCCTGGCCAGTACTTGGATGGGAAACCTCCTGGGGAAAACCAAGGTTGCTGCTGGAAGTGGTATTAGGGAGGATAGCAGGGGGTGCTCACCCTACGGTCTGTGTGGGTCCTAATGCCCCAGTATAGTGACGGGGACACTATACTGTAAAAAAAGGCACCGTCCTTCGGATGAGATGTTAAACCGAGGTCCTGACTCTCTGTGGTCATTAAAAATCCCGGGTGTAACCCTGGTGTCCTGGCCAAATTCCCCCCATTGGCCCCTATCTATCATGGCCTTGTATTAATCTCCATCCCTGAATTGGCTACATCACTCTACCATCTCCTCTCCACCAATAGCTGGTGTGTGGTGGGCGTTCTGGTGCACTATGGCTGCTGTTGCATCATCCAGGTGGATGCTGCACACTGGTGGTGGTTGAGGAGATTCCCCCAATGCATTTGACAGGAAAATGTATATGATCTGTCAAATTTTAGCATGTATATAATCTGCGATGAAGCGTGATTAATTACAGTCATTATGCAATTAATCGCGATTAAAGATGTAATCGACTGCAGTTAGTAATGTAGACTACTGTAAATGTTATCTATTGCCTTACAAGTGATGCGCTATCGTAGAAGTGTTTAAATGTCATCATATAACATCGTGTAAGAAAAGAGCAAATCAGAGTTTATGAACCGATTATCTGCTGTTTTACTTGTGATTTGTGTGAATGTGAAATCATTCTTTTAGCACTTCTAGTTTTCAGTTAAGAAGAAATCTGCCGCATTACGAGTTACGGAAACATAATTTTTCTCAAATATAGATATAGTAATGTGATTCGATGTGACCAGTTTGGAAAAACAATGCTAAATGCAAAAAATAAAACGTTCATCCTATGTTGTGCTAATATTTTTGCATATTGTTGGGCCTATGCATTTCAATTACTTGGTCATCACATGATGTCCAATGCAAAATCTGGGTCATGAGGCAAAACCAGATTGGAACCACTGCTATAGATAATTCCCGTAAATCCTGTTTTAACACAATAGAATCTTTAGACTTCAAACTGCTCGAATCAATCAATTTCCTATGACTAAAGCCTCTCTTGGCCACAGAATATATTTCATCTAAGTGTTGTGATTATTATTTCATGCCATGTCCCACTGCCCTGGACGAATTCCACACTCTGACTCTCGGTAGTTGCGAGCACGATCCTTTCAGGAGTCGGTGTAGACTTGTGAGCAGAGCTTCAAACAGCATGCATTCCCCGATTCCCTTTGCTTTGATTCCAAGCGGGAGGGGTGCGAGTTGCCAAGCAGAAAAATCCAAACAGCGTGTACTCTTCTCACCCCCCAACCCATCACCACCCGCTGCGGCAGCGCCAACTTATCCAGCTCACATATCTAGACTACATAACACATGCACAGTTGGAGCATCATCATCACACAGGGTCTGTTCTAAAACAAAGTGAGATGCCTCACTGCCTTCAGCCTATATTGGCAGCAACCTTCTAAGGCAGCTCTGCTGGTGGAGCATGGTGCTAGCAACACCAATATCATGGGTTTGATTCCCAGGGAACACAAAAACTGATAAATTGTTTACCTCAAATGCACTCTAAATGGCTTTGGATAAAAGCATCTGCCAAATGCAGAATTGTAAATGTAAGACAATGTCCACACTAATCTGTTTAAGTTTCGTTTCCCAATGTATGCATTTTCGAAAGTGTCCATTTTCGGTGGAGGAAAAACGGTGTTTTAGTGTGGAAAAATTATTGCTTTTCAAACGAAAACGTATTAGTGTGGACGTGGCATATAAGGCAGCATCCTAACCAAAATTCATTAGCGACTGCTTTGGAACGTTCTAAATACACCGAGACAAGTGGTAACCTGCAATTGTTACCTTAAATGAATATTCCAGGTTCAATACAAGTTAAGCTCAATCAACATCATTTGTGGCATAGTGTTAATTACTACAAAATTAATTTAGAGTCATAAAAAGAGAAGAAGCTATAATCAGGGTTACATTGAGGCATTGGAAGTGAATGGGTCCAATATTTGGAGGGTTTAAAAGCCAAAATGTCAAGCTTCTAATTTGATAAAAGCACTTACATGAATTATTCTGTTCTATTTGAGCTGATAATTTGTTTAAATCACCATGTCTGCAGGATTACAGGGTTTACGGTGTTATGTTGTCATGGCAACAAAGTTATCAAATTGGATATAACTACACAGAAAACGTTAGAAAGCAATTTCATCACTAAAATCATGTTAACATGCATATTATTTATGTCTTGAGACTATACTTATGAAACAGTGAGTATTTTAATGTTAACAGATTGGCCCCATTCACTTCCATTGTAAGTGCCTCACTGTAACCCAGAGTTTTGCTTTTTTTTTTTTAAAGAAAAGTCGAAAACTTGACTATCAATAGATTTCAATACAGATGACAAAAGAGGAAACACGCAACACTCTAATGAGCATAAAAACACACAGCACACACAATTCAATTTTGGGGTTAAAAAGAGTCTGTTTTCTATTATTTTAACCTATTTTTATGGATACTTGAATGTATAACAATTATAATTAAAATATCTATTGCTTCTGCCATCTTGAATTTCTGTTTTCACAGAGTCATCACTACAGAACATTATGGGATTACCCTCTATGTAAAGAACATACTCGGTGCTGCTTTAGAATTTGGCCTAAAGGCAGTATAATTAAGATACCTAACTTTTGATACAACCTCTGTGTTGGGATGACTTAAAATGCTGACTCAGTAAGGAGCTCACTAGGTTTTGGAACAGTGCTATAGTATGTCTAATTTTTGCAATGACTTGAATATGAATTCATATAAATGCTTATTGAGGTGCTGAGGACATCTGGTCTTCATGATTCATCAGTGGACTATTAGTAGAAGACAGAGATGTCATATAAGCTGTCATATATTTCACAAGGACAGAGGGTATTGATGAGATGCAATGGCCAAACTCTGCTTTAATCTAAACTTGCTTGTGTTTGCTGATTCATGCAATTCATGGGGGAAGTAGGGGCTAAGATAACCTCTGAAAACATATCTAAACACAGTGTTCTTTTAACTTGTCGAGACCTGTAGATCAGTTCACAGTCAAAACTTCAGAAGAGCTCTCTAGGCCTCAGCATGGGAAATGTAGGCTAATATGGCTCCATATTAACACTTATTTTTTAAACAAGATTGCCATCTTTTACTGCACTAGCCTTTTTGTGAACTCAATTCAACAATGCACAGGTCATCTGTGACACCTCATTCTGCCTCATGGTTTACGCCACTATAGGAAGTCCAAAACACAAGGTAGGACAGATTCTAATGAAGAGGTGTAAAGAATGTTTTAAACTGTGATGGATCGGAATATCAATCTACCAAAAATGTACAGGGACAGTACACAATCT